>NC_138192.1:70901920-71644622 GCF_964194105.1 Spermophilus citellus
TTTCTAAGTATGTAATGCTTTCTCCTCCCCCCCCCCTCGCCTGTACTCTAGACAGATGTCTGGAAGCAATCATTTAATACAGTGTGAAGTGCAGCATCCTCTATTATTGACTTCCGCTATGGTCTGTTGCAGTGGGGATCTGACCTCCTTCTACTCCCACAAAAACAATTCTGATGTGTCCTCTTATGTTGGTATTTCTTATGTACGTGCCTTGTTTGCACAATTAGGGTACGAGTTCTTACAGGCAAGGGCCATTCCTAACCATTCTTTGTATTTCAAACATTTGACAACGGTGCTGCTTTTGCCATAGCACAGCAAGGACTGTAGGGAACTTGATTTTTCTCTTTTCCCTCTGAAGTTTCCATAATTTTCATCAATGAAATCAAGCAATAGTAGAGTAACAGAAGAAAAAAAAAAGACTCCTGTGCCAAAACACAGGACTCATCCCCACACAGGGAGACTCACAGGAGGGCTAGGTAGTAGAAGCTTAAATAACATTTTGAGTGTACAAAGAAATAGGGACCTGTGGCCCCTGAAGGATGGGTGGCAACAATCTATGGGAGGTGGAAAAGAAGAATACAAGGTGAACAAATGTTTTGTTAGGCAGATAAAGTCTCTCCTGTAGCTATCATCAGAAGATATGGCTGTGGTAATTTGTATTAACCTTCATAGAATATATTATAAAAATAGAAAAATTCAAATTAAATTATTTTGCTAACACTTGCTTCCAGTTTTTCTATTAGGACAATTATATTTAGTTTGCTCTTCTTGATCACCAAGTAACTTGTTGATTTAATGAGATTATACAGGATATAAAGTTATACTTATGAGATTATGCTGAAACTAAACAACTTCTCAAAAAATGCAGACACTTGCTGATACCTGATTTGAGGCTTCTTTCCCTTTTTTTTTGTCCTATCCTTTTTTGTTTGTTTGTTTTTGTACATTTTAATGTTGTTCTTTTAATTAGATATCTAGGTATTGGAGTAAACCGAACACAGATATTTATAATACCTTTTAAGAATCAAGTAACCAATGTAAACCATCTTCCACTCAATCTCTGTTGACTTTATTGTAACATTTTGGACATTTACCAAAGATGATTGACAAAAATGTCCAAATGTAAAAACACTCTGTCCTATAAATTATTATAATCATCTCATCTGGGTAAGATGTAATTGCTTAAATGCAATAGTAAGAAAATGAAGCATGAATGATTTCTGGTTGAAATATGAAATCACTACTATTCATCATGGTATATATTTTATCTTCTAGTATTCATAAAAATATAGAAAAATCAGACCTATGGAAACCACTATTTTGCTTGTAAATATGAAATTTAAAAAAATATATTTAGTAGTTTTAAATATTCTAAGATACCATGTTAAAATGTGGCACTTCCCTAAATGTATGAAACATGTTATTAGGCATGTAATATACAATTCTAGTTCAACTAAATTGAAATTATAGGTTTCATAACATAGTAAGTACATATAACTTCACACTTAGTTTCTTTGGACTCTGTCTTCATATCAATACTTTATATTGTATCATTATAAAGTTAAGAGATGTTTCCATGATAATTATATTTGTGGATACTCTCCTGGAATATTAGTAATGTAGGAAAAATTTTTAATATTTTGTGAATTTTAATAAAAGACAAAAATAGTTTGAAATAAGGAAAATTGTTTTCAATTAGCAAATCATCTCAACAATAAGAAACAAAGTCTATTACAGAAGAAAACTTCAGCCATAGGAACTTGATTAAAATTATTGTAGTTATTGGGATTATATTGAGAATTCATAGAATATTAAAGGTATGCAATATTACATACATATATGTATATCTATTTACAGACATATTTTCATACTTGAATGTATATATGCATGTATGTGTGCTTGTTTATATGCATATATTTTGTCTAAAAAATTTTTAGCAAAACATAAGAAAAATATCTTTCCATTAAAAACTTTCATTTAAAGATAGTGCCATTCAAGAAGAACTAGAAAACTTTCAATATTATTTTCTATAAATATGTAACCTCATTAAAGGGAGATATCAATTCCTAAACATTTTACCATGTTCCAGAACCTTTGTTACAATAATTTATCCCAATAATTATAATAGAAAATCAATGAGAATTTTTTAACATAATTTTATCTGCTGATATTTTATAATTATCAGAGGTATAGAGACTTTTAAAATCATTTCTAAAGCACTCTGTTAAATAAATTTATAATCAACATTTAAAATGAATATTTTTATGCTTATGAGGCAGATTATATTTCAAAGATATTCACATATGTATCATTACTAACAAGTGATGAGCATTTATAGAAATCTGTTATAAGATCCTAAATCTCAGATAGAATGGCATGTCTACTTGCAGTACTAAGAAATAATTTGTTATTATGCAATGTATCAGTTAGTATTTACTGAGTAATAAATCATCTCAAAATTAGCAGCTTAGGCTTTAAGAATTTATCAATGTTTACATCTCTGATGATTTCAATAGTTCATCTAGTCTTTTCAGTCATGCATCTACAGTCAGTTGACAGGGCAGATAGGGTCTCACTAGTCTACAACAGAATTGGAATAAGTCAGCTTGACGCAAGTGGTTTCTCCTTTTTCCAGAAGGTTACTCAGATTTACACACAGGTCATAAAGAGTTTCAAGAGAGAAAGCAGCAATTCATGAGGTCTCTGAAGGCCTATGCTTACAACTTGTGCAGCATTATTTTTCCATATTCTATTGATGAAAGTTGTCACAAAACAAACCAGATTTACATTGTGCTGAAATAGACTCCGCCTCTTAATGCAAGGAACTCCAAACTTGCATTAGCAAACAGAAATAGCTTCAAGGAAAGGAATAATTGCAACTAGGCTGCAAATAATCTACCACTGGTAAATTTACTAAATCTAATTGAAGAATCTTTTGGACTCCCATGGTAAAGAATCTATTATGATCTTTCTCTAAAGCTCTACTCATGCAGTCAGCTTGCATTAACCTCATCTTCAACTGCGATTCTTCCTACCATTTATTTCAGGACCCATGTTTTTGACAAAAATCATCCAAACATGAGATGAATTTGATAGAAAATAGAAAACTCTATCAACAAATAGTGGCTGTACTGCCTCAGAATGCATTCATTCAACTAGTTGCATGATTGCTGGCATGGAGAAAAACATGTGGCACAAAGTTGAGTGACTATGAACATTTGTGTGCACCAATGTTTACATGGCTTATAAGTAATCAAAGATGGTATATTCTCCAGCATGTTATTTTTATTCACTCAAGTAATCAAAGCCTCTAGCTTTTCATTTAACAATCTGTCATCTTCTACTTCTGAGTCCTGTGTATTATCAGGCATTGAAAAGCACTAGTGAATTATGACTTACAGTTGCCTTCCACTACAAACTCGCTTTGTTAGTTACTTGAATTATTATCTTTGCTCCTTAAACACAGGCATGTGGGGACTTAGGGATTAATTTTTCTTTAACCTCAGAGTAGAAAGCAGCACTTCACTGGCAGTTACCTCTCCCAGAGCCTTTTGACTCCAACTCCCACCCTCCCCTTGCATCAGTGTCTCTGAGATAATTTTTGTCAAGCATGATATATTTTGTGAAATCATTGAACAGAACAAATGTTTTTACAATCTTGTAAATGATTACTGAAGAACTGGTTCAACAAAGTCTCACAAAATAGAAAAAAATAATCATTCATATTATAGAGGAAAACAAAAAATAGAATAGCAAAACAATGATTCTTTGAAGAAGTAAAATATTTTTTCCCTTTCCTAAACAATGGGAAAATTTATTTTTCTTTTTGTTATCATTTTATAGAGCTGTAGTACATAGTTTAATGAAAAACTTCACTACGTTTGTTAGACAATATGTTATACAGATTGATAATTATAATTTCAGCCTAGCATATAAGTACATAATATTTGATGGCAAAGGGTTAGTTGGAAAGTTTGGCTCAGCAATTTCCTTATTGTATAAACTTGAATGATTTATTTTGCCTCATTAATCCCTAGTTTTCATATCTATAAAAGGAAGAAATTAATACAGCATAGGATTTTTATAAAGCTAAGAAGTATAACCTGAAAGAGACATATTTAAATACCTGAAAGAGAGGTATTTAAGAGGCAGCACCTAATAAAATTTTAAAAATAGCACTCAAGTAGCACCACCTGAGGACTTCTTGTATGTTCTCTTCCTTGTTACCTCTGTAATTCGCTACATGACCTTGGGGGAAATACTTAATCTTAATGGACCCCTATTTTTCTCACCTATAAAGGAAGAGGCTTGTACTCTGTGGTTTCTAATAGCAGAACAGTGCTTTGAGCAAATAAGCTTTGTTTCACATATGACATTGTGGTGGTCTTCCACCTGCAAAGCCCCATTTGGAACTGCTCTCGAGAAACAGTAGAGCAAATGGAAGTAAAACTTTCTAACATGAGTTACTGTCCCAATTTGAGATGATGAGACAAAGGACTACAGTTTGTTAAATTATAATTCGGAATACTTCATTAAGACCCTAGAAAGAGACATATATGTCACTTTCATTGTCCTCTTCAATTAATGTGTCATTCCGAGACTTAAAATTCAAGTCAAAAAGAAGTGAGAGTTATATCATATAAAAAATGTTTGTTATATGCACATCCAGATGCACAAGTGTATACACACACACACACACACACACACACACACACACAGAACAAATTAAACTTAGACCTCAAGGATACCACATGTATGGGCTATAATATTTCATTTTATTTTATGCAGTTTTTTCTTTGTGTTATAATTTGTTTTTAAAAACAATGTTAGTGTTCTTTGTTCTTTTCATCCACTGATATGTTTGCTACTTTACTGCCTTCTCTTAAGTGTTGCATTTTAGATGGAAAAAATAAAAACTACCTGGTAAAAATCTCAACTGAAAACATTTGCATGGCCTTGTAGACTTTCAGAGGAAACTGCCATCTCATCACATCTGTGTGTCACAGTGATATATACAGTCACAATCCGACACTATTGAAGAATGTAGTACCAGTAACCACAGAAAGATGTTAAGCAATATTGACTCACCTTCAACTGGGAGAATTGCTGTCAGTTCTTAAACTGGCATTCTTTGACATTTTACTTGGTAAACTAGTGAGGGTTTTCACCCTTATGTTATAAGAATATTGATGGCAGCTCTGCTTCCTGTCTGGTATCTGCTTTTTTTTTTTTTTTTAACCCATTCTAACCTAACATCTCCGGAAGTTTATTCAACATTTCTACTCATTGACTGAATTAATTTAATAACACCAGGCCTGACAATTTGTCACCTTCCCTGTCCTTCCATTGCTAATTTTCAAACTCTACCAGGTGCTTTTTGAAGAACCTTGTCACCAAAATAACGGGAGAAATGAGGAAATCTCATATAGAAAAGAATGATCATATAGGGAAGATTTTGGTCTTTAATTAGGCTTTGATTCCACCAGGGGCTGTTATGGTGACATTTTGAAGATAGTCTCCAAATCCATCACAGAAAATTCACCAGCTGTTCAGGGGCTATCCAAAAAGGAGTCAACACAGGAATTTCTTCTACCATCTCTCTTACATAAACTCCATTTTCTGTGGAGAACCTGGAAGAACCATCTTAACTTAGTGATAAGACATATCAACATATTGTGCCTTCTGACATGATATATATGAAGGGCAAATCATCCCCCGTGTGGTGTTCTTGTGGAAAATATGTAATCATGAAAAATCTTCAGATAATCCCTATGTAGAGGACATTCAATAAAATAAGTGCTCATTGCTTTTTCAAAATCCTAAAGTCATATCAGAAAGACTGAGACACTGCCATAGATAGGAAGAAATTGAAATGGCCTGACAACCAAGAGAATGTGGGTTCTGCTACTGAGTCCTGGAGCAGAGAGGAGTACCTCACTGGGAAAGAGGTGAACACTGAGTAAGAGTGGTATTTCTTGCTTTCAAAATCATACTGTGGCTAGGTAGGATATTAAGAGTAGGGAAAGCTTCTTCCTGCCAGATGACCAGATGGCCAACTTTCCTAATTCCCCTTTCTGGGCTTCTTCACTGCCAAACAAGTCCCAGCATTGATAGAGGCAAACATTCTTTAATAAAGTTGCTCCTATTTATTCCTCAATCTAAGTTCTTTGTCTGAATGTGGAAGTCTGATTTTTTGTCAGGGTTGAAATTCAAGGTATTTAGCCTGTGCAGGCACTGACAATTTGGAATACTATCAACAACAGATATGGCCATCCTGACCACTCATTCTGGCAGTAATACAGCCAGGAGGAGCCTACCTGTACCCTTTTCCTAGCACCTGCTTAGCACTCACTATATTGTATGTGGCAAGAGGATGGTTAACTCACATTTTCCTACTTGGAAAGATAATTCTTTATTGGTTTAATGTGTAGTGGTGAGTGAATGCAATGAGTTCCAAACACTTGAAACAAATTCAAGCTCCATTAATGTTTCTCATCTGCACCAGCTACCAAATATGATGATTTATAGTGCTTAATAGTGTACTAACTTGTTTTATGCCAATGTAAGTCATTTATTGGATGCCATGAGACAAATTGCTCTAACGCATGGTAATGCATCATAATGGGTGCAGGGTTTTTTCCTCCCCCTGTTTGTGAAAACATGTCAGGAGCATATGTTTTAAATTAATCAAAATGTTCTGATTTCAACATTGATTAGAAGTCAAAGTTTTTGTTATTAATGATAGAGATGATATAAAAATATTTCCATTTCTGATTATAATGATTTTATGACTTAAGATTTAGCTCCTTTTCCACTTTACCTTTCTTTTTTGTCTGGGATTTTTTTTCCTTTTTCTTTTTTTAGTTTAGGGGCATTTTTTTCCTTTTTTTATTGGTTGTTCACAACATTACAAAGCTCTTGACATATCATATTTCATACATTAGATTGAAGTGGGTTATGAACTCCCAATTTTACCCCAAATGCAGATTGCAGAATCACGTCGGTTACACATCCACAATTTTACATAATGCCCTATTAGTAATTGTTGTATTCTGCTACCTTTCCTATCCCCTACTATCCCCCCTCCCCTCCCAACTTCTCTCTCTACCCCATCTACTGTAATTCATTTCTCTCCTTGTTTATTTTCCCACTCCCCTCACAACCTCTTATATGTAATTTTGTATAGCAATGAGGGTCTCCCTTCATTTCCATGCAATTTCCCTTTTCTCTCCCTTTCCCTCCCATCTCATGTCTCTGTTTAATGTTAATCTTTTCTTCCTGCTCTTCCTCCCTGCTCTGTTCATAGTTGCTCTCATTATATCAAAGAAGACATTTGGTATTTGTTTTTTAGGGATTGGCTAACTTCACTAAGCATAATCTGCTCTAGTGCCATCCATTTCCCTGCAAATTCTATGATATTGTCATTTTTTATTGCTGCATAGTACTCCATTGTGTATAGATGCCACATTTTTTTTTATCCATTCATCTATTGAAGGGCATCTGGGTTGGTTCCACAGTCTAGCTATTGTGAATTGTGCTGCTATGAACATCAATGTGGCAGTATCCCTGTAGCATGCTCTTTTAAGGTCTTCAGGGAATAGTCCGAGAAGGGCAATAGCAGGGTCAAATGGTGGTTCCATTCCCAGCTTTCCCAGGAATCTCCAAACTGCTTTCCAAATTGGCTGCACCAATTTGCAGTCCCACCAACAATGTACAAGTGTACCCTTTTCTCCACATCCTCGCCAGCACTTGTTGTTGTTTGACTTCAGAGTGGCTGCCAATCTTACTGGAGTGAGATGGTATCTTAGGGTGGTTTTGATTTGCATTTCTCTGACTGCTAGAGATGGTGAGCATTTTTTCATGTACTTGTTGATTGATTGTATATCCTCCTCTGAGAAGTGTCTGTTCAGGTCCTTGGCCCATTTGTTGATTGGGTTATTTGTTATCTTATTGTCTAATTTTTTGAGTTCTTTGTATACTCTGGATATTAGGGCTCTATCTGAAGTGTGAGGAGTAAAAATTTGTTCCCAGGATGTAGGCTCCCTATTTACCTCTCTTATTGTTTCTCTTGCTGAGAAAAAACTTTTAAGTTTAATTAAGTCCCATTTGTTGATTCTTGTTATTAACTCTTGTGCTATGGGTGTCCTATTAAGGAATTTGGAGCCCGACCCCACAATCTGTAGATCGGAGCCAACTTTTTCTTCTATCAGACGCAGAGTCTCTGATTTGATATCAAGCTCCTTGATCCATTTTGAGTTAACTTTTGTGCATGGCGAGAGAAAGGGATTCAGTTTCATTTTGTTGCATATGGATTTCCAGTTTTCCCAACACCATTTGTTGAAGATGCTATCCTTCCTCCATTGCATGCTTTTAGCCCCTTTATCAAATATAAGACAGTTGTAACTTTGTGGATTAGTCTCTGTGTCCTCTATTCTATACCATTGGTCCACCCACCTGTTTTGGTACCAGTACCATGCTGTTTTTGTCACTATTGCTCTGTAATATAGTTTGAAATCTGGTATCGCTATACCGCCTGATTCACACTTCCTGCTTAGAATTGCTTTTGCTATTCTGGGTCTTTTATTTTTCCATATGAATTTCATGATTGCTTTATCTATTTCTACAAGAAATGCCGTTGGGATTTTGATTGGCATTGCATTAAACCTATAGAGAACTTTTGGTAATATCGCCATTTTGATGATGTTAGTTCTGCCTATCCATGAACAGGGTATATTTTTCCATCTTCTAAGATCTTCTTCTACTTCTCTCTTTAGGGTTATGTAGTTTTCATTGTATAAATCTTTCACTTCTTTTGTTAGGTTGTCTTAAAATGTGTTGGTTTAAAATTTTTATAGAAAAGAAAGTTTCAGCTACTCATAGAGGAAAAAAAACAGGATCTCTACAAATTCATTTTCTGTCTCTTCCCCACCCCCACTAACACAAAGGCTTTCTAAGAAATTCCAGGTTTATAGTTAAAGCATAGAAGCATAGAAGTTGCTGGCCTTATGTGCCAATGTCTTTAAATATTTATTTTTCCTGGAACTGGAACTGTGTTTCTACTAGCATCTGTTTCACATCTGCCCTTTGGTTTACAGGTATCACGTGTTTTACAGGGTCTGTAAAGTCCTGGGGTTGTCCCTGAATGCCTTGCCTCTGCACAGCTCTGGCCTTCTCTAGAACACTAGAGGGAGAGGCACTGTGTGACCACTTATAGCTAACAAGTAATAATAACTGAGTACTACTACGTATCTGCTATGCACTGTGTTCAGGGCTTCATGGGCATTTCCACCATTTAATATTCACAGAAATCTTAACAGGCAAGAACTATTCTTTTTTTAAAATTTATTTCTTCTTTCTAGAGATACATGAAAGTAGAGTATATTTTGACATAAGTAGAATAAGTATAACTTGTTCCAATTAGGATCCCATTATTGTGGTTCTATATGATGTATAGTTACATTGGTCATGTATTCACGTATAAGAATAGGAAAAAAATATCTGATTCATTTTATGGTCTTTTCCATTCTCCACCTCCCTCACTTTCCTTCATTCTCATTTATCTAGTCTAATGAACATCTCATCTTCCCCTCCCTTCTTGTGCTTTAGCATCCGCATATCAGAGAGAACATTCTGCCTTTGTTTTCGGGGGGAGTGGCATATTTCACTTAGGATGATATTCTCTAGTTCCTTCCATTTACTAGAAAATGCCATAATTTAATTCTCCTTTATGGCTCCATTGTGTATATATATACCACATTTTCTTTATCCATTCATCTGTTATAAGGCACCTACTTTGGTTCCTTAGCTCTGCTCTTGTGAATTGAGCTGATATAAACACTGAAGTGGCTGTGTCACTGTAGTATACTGGTTATTTGGGTATAAAATAAGGAATGGGATAACTGGGTCAAATGATGTATTCATTCCAAGTTTTCTAAGGAATTTCTATACTGCTTTCCATAGTGGAAAAAAAATTACAGTAATATATGACTGTACCTTTTCCCCCACATCCTCACCAACATTTTTGTTACTTGTATTCTTAATAATTGCCATTGTGACTGGAGTGGAATGGAATGTCAGTGTACTTTTAATTTACATTTCTCTAATTGCTACAGATGTTGAACATTTTCATATATTTTTGACCATTTATATTTATTCGTCTGTGAAGTGCCTGCCTGCTGAGGGCCATTACCAAGTAGGAATGACGCATCGATATTTCCTTGCCAGCGTACCCCATGTTAAATGGACTTGCCTTGGAAATTTGCTGTGACCTTGCATGAGTGTTTGAGAAAGGTGACCCTGCTCAATGACCAGGGTGGATCCAGGATTAGGGTGTATCCTGCAGTTTGAGGAAGTATCCCGCTCCTTGGGTTGAGGGCGTTCCCAGTTTAAGACCTTGGGTTTTAGGGAAGTTCGATGTTGAGGATTATTGCTGCTGGAAATAGGGCGTTCCTGCTACCTGAGCTCCCTTTGAGTTCTCCTGAGATTCAGAGAGGATTTTGGGAAGAAAGCCTCATGGAGTAGGTGAATTGGGAGGAGAACTGGGATTGCCCCAGAACGTGTGTGGAGGCCGGTGTGAGTTCGGGAATAAAGAATTGCTGTTTGAATCTACAAAGCTGTGTGGTGGCTCGTGATTCTGTGCCCAGCCAAGACTGCGGCACCTGCCATGCTCAAAACACTAGAAAAACTAGGGATAGTAGGAACATACCTCAACATTGTAAAAGTTATCTATGCTAAACTCAAGGCCAACATCATTCTAAATGGAGAAAAATTGAAAGTTTTCCCTATAAAAACTTGAAAAAGAGAGGGATGCTGTCTTCCACCACTCCTATTCAACATAGTCCTTGAAACCTTACCCACAGCAATTAGACAAAATAAAGAAATTAAAAGGATATGAATAGGAAAAGATGAGCTCAAACAATCCCTATTTGCCAGTGACATGATTCCGTATTTAGAAGACTCAAAAAACAAAAACAAAACAAAACAAACAAACAAACAAAAAAACCTCCACCAGAAAGCTTCTAGAACTCACAAATGAATACAGCAAAGTAGCAGGATATAAAATTAACACCCACAAATCAGTTGCATTCCTATACACCAATTACAGATCAATTGAAAGAGAAAGTAAAACTATCCCATTAATAATAGCTGAAATACTTGAGAATCAATCTAACAAAAGAAATGAAACACCTCTACAATGAAAACTACAGAACACTAAAGAAAGAAACTGAAGAAGACATTAGAAGATGGAAATATCTCCCATGTTCTTGAATAAGAAGAATTAATATTGTCAAAATGGCTTTACTACAAAAAAGCACTATACATATTTAATATCATTTTCATTAAAATTCCAATGACATTCTTCATAAAAATAGAAAAATCAGTTATGAAATTAATTTGGAAAAATAAGATGCCAAAAATAACCAAAGCAATTGTTTAGTGAGAAAAGTGATGTGGGAGGCATCATAATACCAGACCTTAAATTATACTGCAGAGCTGTAGTAACAAAAATGACATGGTTTGGGCACCAAAACAGACATGAAAACCAATGGTACAGAATAGAGGATAAAGAGAAAAACCCACATAAATACAGTTATCTCATATTAGACAAAGGTGCCAAAAAAAAAAAAACCACATTGGAGAAAAGATAGCCTCTTCAAAAAGTGGTGCTGGAAAAATTGGAAATCCATATGTAGTAGAATGAAATTGGATCTCTATCTCTCATTCTGCCCAAAACTCAAAGTGGATCAAGGTCTTTAGACAAGAGAATCTGTGCCTACTCAAAGAAAAATTAGGCTCAACTCTCAACCATTTCAGCCTAGGAACCAACTTCCTCAGTAAGACTCCTAAAGTGCAAGAAGTAAAATAAAACATCAATAAATAGAATGGTATCACACTAAAAAGCTGCAAAGCACAGAAAATCATCAATAACGAGAACAGATAACCTACAGACTGGAGACAATCTTTACCATTTGCATGTCAGATAGTGCATTAATTTCCAGGATGTTAAAGAATTCAACACATATAACAACAACAACAACAACAACAACAACAACAACAACCACCCATCAATAAATAGACTAAGGAAGAACTGTGCTTATTCATATTTTATAGGAGCAAGGGGGAGCAATTAAATAATTTGCCCAAGCATACAACATTGGTAAGTAATAGATGAGGGATTTGGACTCAAGTCTATCTCAATTCAGAACCCACAATATTAAAATATTACTCTAGGTGCTCTTGGAAATCTTGCTGTTTCTGGTATGAATAGATTTTGCACAGTCTCAGAAAGCAGATCCAGTCCTAAACTCTGAGTGCCATACTGTCATATATTCTCTTATCATATGTGTTTTTCCCCCACATTGACATCTTTGAAATTGGTGCACTTCTCATAATCACTGACATTTTATCATTTGTCAAGATTATCCCCCTTTCTTAAAAGTACACAATTCAATGATGTCAATTTACTTTTGTTAATATCTAGAACAAAAAAATAATATTCTGAATAAATATAATAAAAAGGTTATTGAACATTCACAGAGTACCTAGATTGTACTAAGTGGGTTACATGTAATTTCTCTTTTAATTGTCATAACTATCTTATGAGTTAAGCCATGTCACTATTCCAGTATATAAATGAGAAAATAGAGGTGTAATAATCTGTTTTTGCCTGATGTGAATAAGTTTTTGAAAAAGAATCCAATTCAAGAGTCCAAAGGACTTATTCTTAAAAGCTGAGGAAGCTAGATTTTTATTTTCCTAATGTTCCAATAGAGTTTAGAACAGCTGAAATTTTTAGTCTACTAAAGGGGTAACTTCGTGCAAAATAATTTTCACACTAATGAGAAACTTTATATAGAAGTGAAAGCAATGACTGCTTTGGTAGAGAAAAAAAAACATGATATTAACTTGTTTCTTTTTTCTTTTGGGAAATGTGGGTGAAGGCATAGATGAATCAATTTAGTGCAGTTTGGGTTCAAAGACAGATATTCAGAGTTATTTGAAGGCAAAAAGAGAGAAAATGGTTTAAAAAGAAGAATACTTTGAAATTTATTTTAAAAACTTTTTAGAAGGCAAAATTAACTCTCTGATTGATAAAACCAAAATCTAGAGAAAAGTCTATGAGAATGTTTTTGAAACAAAAAGCTTCTAGAGAAGGAAACCAGAGAGCAAAATGTAGCAGGTCAAGACTGAGTTTAAATTTTGAAGTTCAATAAATAGAAGTAGAGTTTGCCTTTCTTTTCTTAGTTCTTTTTTAATATTCCATATTCTTACCGTGGACAATCACGTACAATCATTCTCTCTCTGAGATATCGATTTTTGATTCTCTATAGGTAACTCTGATATGTTTATCTACAACCTTGTTATTTTACGTAAGTTCTGTTTCCAAACTTTAAATTCATTCTGAAGTCTTCCACCTGAATCTTCTGCTTACATTCAACATCTTCAAAATGCCAAACTCTGAATTCATTTTCCTTTGTCTAAATCAACTTTTTCCCCAAAATACACAGTTTCCAAAGACATCAGCATACACACTATAACCAAGAGTCCTTTGTGGTGGCTTATTCTATCCTACCCATCATTAACTCTCAGTTTCTCTTTTCCCTTCCCATGTACCACCAAGCCATGTCACCTCCTACTTAGATTATTAAAATATTTCCCATCTGAGCTCTTGGTCCTTCTAGAGTAAACCCTTTAGTCTAAGCTATTTACTTAATTCCCATAGCTTTGGACTTGGGTGCCCCTTACCCTGGACTTACATTCTGTTTCACAGGACTGCATCATCAATTGTGGGGTGTTTTGATTTAGATATGAACTTGAAAGCAATGCAAGAATGTTCAGAGGTAAAGTGATTAGATTATGAGAGCTGTACCCTCATCAGGGGATTAATCCATTTGATAAATTGATAATTTTAATGGACTATTAGGTGGCAATTGTAGGTGGGTGGGGCGTGGCTAGAAAAAGTAGGTCACTAGGAGTGTGGCTTAGCTCCTCTCTCTCTTTCTGCTTCCTGGCTACCATGAACTGGGATGCTTTCCTCTTCCGTGTCCTTCAGCCATCATATTCTACCTCACCTCTTGCATAATAGAGTCAGCCTACCATGGACTGAACCTCTGAAACTATGAGCTCCAAATAAAATTTTCCTCCTCTAAATTGTTCTTGTGGGATATATTTGGTCATAGTGTTGTAGAGTTGACTACCTAGGATCACTTGTGTTATTTTAATTTTAACTTTAATTTCAATTAATCAAAATCATATAAGATTAAGCTTTCATTTCCTTAGTCACACTAGCCATATTTCAAGTTCTCAAAACTAAGTACATGTGGCTTGTACAAGCTATGTGAAGCTACCATGTTGAACAGCATCAATATAAAGCATGTCTATGATACAGAAACTCCTTTTGGGTATTGATTTCTAACAGTTATTTTATAGGGCTCTACCTTCCCTATTTGATCTCCTACTAGTGTTCTAGGTATTTTAGACTTCTGTAGCTTGTAATAGTCTACATCTCTAATTTTCCACTATATACTAATAGTATATAGCCTCAGGTAGAATAAATATTACTTTCTCTCTTTTTTAAAAAAAAAATTGTCTCTGAATATATTCTCCAAATTGTCTAATCAGCAAGACCAAGTAGCAGTGCAACATGAATATAGTCATGCTATTCTATTTTATATGCATGCTGAGCCTTTTCTTTGAACTAATGTAAGATCCTATAGGGCCCCAAAGATGCTTACCAAGTATGGTTGTTTGAATTTTCTTATTTAATCAAATTTTAAAAATACATCTCCTTCTTTCTAGCTTTTTATTCTGAGCAGAAACCTTTCCAGTGACCCTACCTTGAGTTTCTTTAGACCTTTAAGCAAGTTCTTTGATTTCCTCCTCTTGTGCTATGATAATAATGAAGAGGTTATATTCCCAATTTTAATAATCAATATGCATTATTTTTAGGGTTTTTTGTGGCGAGCCGCTTCTGCGGACTGTGGTCGCCATTACAAGATGGCGCTGGCCTTGTGGTGGTCTGTGATAAACAACTCCTTCTTTGGGAGAGTTGGCACATGGTTCTTTGACACCCTACGAGAAAGCTCCACGTGGCAGCTTCGCATTGGGTGTTTGGATACTTTATTAAGGCTGGGAGGGGCTTCTGGGAGATTAGAAGAACTCTCGAGAGCTTGAATAAACAGCTGTAAGAAGATTCCCGGTGTTGCGTCTTCCTTGCGGGCAAGGGGGTCGCGACAAGTGGTGCCGAGACCCGGGAAAATCAAAACTTGCAAGTCGTCAGAGGTGGTGCACTGAACAGTCCCGGTAAGTGGGACCCCATAGTCCCCGTGGGTGGGACCCGACAGTCCCGGTGAGTGGGACACGATAGTCCCGGTGGGCGGGACCTGATAGTCCCGGTTAGTGGGACCCGCAATCAAAGCGGAGTCAGCTCCTCTACAAAGACAGAGAGAGCCTCATATTTTATTGCAGCTGCACTGTGTACTTTTCTTTTGTTTCTGTGTACTTTCGTTTTGTCCTCTGTATCTGTTCTGTTGCTGTGTCATGGGTGTCACATCTTCAAGCCCGCTTCTTCTGGCACTAGACGGCCTGTTACGTTCCAAAGGCCTGAAAGTGAAACATAGTATCTTACAGAGATTTTTACAGAAAGTAGATGTTGCTGCACCGTGGTTTGCATATTCGGGCAGCCTTACTATGCCTTGTTGGGATAAATTGGGCAAGGATCTTGACTTTGCTTGTGAGCAGGGCATATTGGAGGGTGGGGTGATTCCCCTTTGGAAGATAGTCCGTAGTTGCCTCACAGATGACAGATGTCATGACGCACTTGCTAAAGGACAGGAGGTTTTAGAAAAGTTACATGAGGAGAAATCGGAGACAGCAGGCAGTGCGATATCTCAGGAGGATGGGAGTGTGCGGAGCGAGAAACAGGGGAGGAAACGCTTGTATCCAGATCTCAGTGCGCTGCGCACACCCCCATGTGGAAGCGGGTCAGAAGAAGAGGAGGATGAGGAGGAGGAGCTTGGGAGACTGTCTCGCCAGCTAGGGAGTTTAGCTGCTGGAGAAGGGAACGAAGATAGACCGGGGCTCAAGAAATGTGATCCTCCGGACCCACCGCCGTATGGTGGGGGTGTTTCGGGGAGAGCTTTCCATGCTCAAACATGGAAGGCTGTTAACGCTGAGATGGGTCTTGCTTATCCAGTTTTTCAGGATGAAAATAGGGGAAGATTTTCGGAGCCTTTAGATTTCAAAATTGTGAAGACCCTGGCAGAGTCTGTACGCACTTATGGGGTGGATGCCGCCTTCACATTAACTCAGGTGGAGAGTCTGTCTAGATTCTGTATGACTCCCTCTGATTGGGCTAGCCTTGTTCGGGCTTGTGTTTCTCCGGGCAAGTATTTGGACTGGAGAGCATTTATGCTAGAGGGCGCAATAGAGCAGGCCGCCCAAAACCATGCAGCAGGACATCCTCATTGGGATAAGGACATGCTTTTGGGGCAAGGTAGATTTGCTAATCAACAGACAGGATTCCCTCCTGAGGTATATGATCAAATTAATAACATTTGCATTCGGGCATGGAAGTCACTTCCAAATAGAGGAGAAGTGTCTGGTAATTTGACCAAGATTTTACAAGGCCCTACAGAACCCTTTTCAGATTTCGTAACAAGGATGGTGGATGCTGCTGGAAAGATTTTTGGGGATCCTGATAGAGCCATGCCCCTTGTTAAGCAATTGGTCTTTGAGCAATGCACCAAGGAATGTAAAGCAACAATCGCTCCTTATAAGAACAAAGGCATAAAAGTATGGATGAAAGTGTGTAGAGAGATTGGAGGGCCTTTAACTAATGCAGGTCTTGCAACTGCTGTCCTTCGGATTACAAAAGGGGGCAATCCTGCCGCCAGAACATGCTTCCATTGTGGTCAACCCGGTCATATCAGACGTGAGTGTCCCAAAAATGTCAATTTTACTGGACCTCCTCACGGTGGCCCTTCCACTGGCCTTCGATCACCGGGATTGTGTCCAAGGTGCAAAAGGGGGAAGCATTGGGCAAAAGAGTGTACATCAGTGAGGGACATCCATGGACAGCTTATTTCAGCTGGGCCAAAAAACGGCCGACGGGGCCCCCGACCCCAGGGCCCACAAATATATGGGGCAGTGGAGAATGTCACACCCGAACCCGAGACATGGCCATCTCTACGCCATCCCATGAAACGCGGAGAGCCACTACAGGTGCCGCGGGATTGGACCTCTGTTCCACCTCCAGACTCGTGTTAACACCTAAGATGGGAGTCCAATTGGTGGAAACTGAGTTCAAAGGGCCTCTACCACCTGGCACTGTAGGTTTGCTAATTGGACGTGCATCTTCCATTTTGCAAGGTCTTCATGTTTTCCCTGGAGTCATAAGTCCTGATACTGTAGGGATAGTAAAGGTTATGGTGGAAGCTCCAAAAGACATTGTGTCCATCTCCCCAGGAGATCGGATTGCTCAATTACTGGTTTTGCCTAGTTTACATGATCATTTCCCTACAGACTCAAAGTCACGGACAGGGAATGAGATTGGTACCACCGGAGGGAATTGTGCTTATTTGTCACTAGATATGAGTAATCGCCCTACTTTGGAATTAAACATAGAAGGTAAATCAATTGTGGGCTTACTTGATACAGGTGCAGATCGTAGCATCATTGCACTTAAGGACTGGTCTAAGGGATGGCCAGTGCAGACTTCTGATCAATCTCTGAGAGGACTTGGATATGCCCAGGCTCCTCAGGTTAGCTGTAGACATCTTTCCTGGAAAGACCCGGAAGGACATCATGGTACTTTTCAGCCTTATGTACTTAATTTACCTATCTCTTTATGGGGCCGTGACCTGATAAAAGACATGGGGTTCACTCTTAGTAATGACTATTCCCCAGTGTCCCAACAAATTATGCACAATATGGGGTATAGGCCAGGTTTAGGACTAGGAAAACATTTACAGGGACGTAAGCATCCTGTACAAGGTCATCAAAAGCTTGACAGATTTGGTCTGGGTTTTTCCTAGGGGCCGCTGAGGCTCAAATACCCATAACATGGCTCACCGAGGAGCCTGTTTGGGTGCCTCAGTGGCCTCTTCCCTCGGTTAAACTGGCAGCAGCCCATGCTCTAGTTAAAGAACAACTTGACTTGGGTCACATCCAACCCTCTACTTCTCCATGGAATACTCCCATATTTGTCATTAGGAAAAAATCAGGGAAGTGGCGCCTACTGCATGATCTACGAGCAGTTAATGCTCAAATACAACCTATGGGGCCCATTCAGAGAGGGCTGCCTCTACTCTCTTCTGTTCCTCAAGGCTGGCACATTATTGTTATTGACATTAAAGACTGTTTCTTTTCTATTCCTTTACATCCTAAAGACTCGCAGCGTTTTGCCTTTACCCTTCCCTCGTGTAACCACGAGGAACCAGATCAAAGGTTTGAGTGGATAGTGTTGCCGCAGGGAATGGCTAATAGTCCCACAATGTGTCAGATGTATGTAGGGAAGACACTTGTGCCCCTCAGACAAAAGTACTCCTCCATCAAGATCATTCATTATATGGATGATGTATTATTGGCTGCTAAATCAGAACAAACAGTTCATGAGGCCTATGACGACCTCGTGAAGTTGTTAGCACAATGTGGGCTGCATATAACACCTAAAAAGGTTCAAACAGGAGATTCTATTAAGTATTTGGGAGCAACAATTGGGTATGACAAATTACAACCACAAAAAATCACCATACGAACTCAGGATCTTCAAACTCTAAATGATTTTCAGAAACTGCTGGGAGATATTAATTGGATACGAGGATATTTACATATTTCTAATGTTGTACTACAGCCTTTGTATGCTACTCTTAAAGGTGATCCAGATCTTACTTCCCCTCGTAGCCTCACCAAAGAGGCTAGAGCGGCCCTTATGACAGTAGAAGAAGCTATACAACATGCCACTTTATGCAGGCTCCAGAGTGATAAACCTTTTCAATTATGTGTGCTTGCCACTATGCGGCAACCTACTGGAGTACTATGACAAGATGGACCTTTGCTATGGATACACCCACATGTATCCCCAGGAAAATCCTTAGAATATTATCCTGATGCTGTTGCAACATTAACACTTAAAGGGATTCAACAAAGCATTCAATTTTTCGGACAATCACCTTCTTCTCTTATTATACCCTATACTAAAGCTCAACTTAATGTTTTGTGTGCTACTCTAGATAACTGGGCTATTCTATGTTGTTCGTTTCAAGGGGATATTGATAATCATTACCCTTCTCATCCGTTACTCCATTTTGTTAAGGAACATCCTATTATTTTCCCTAAAGTAACTTCATCCAGTCCAATTCCGGGGGCTGTTAATATTTTTACTGATGGTTCCAAGTCTGGAATGGGAGCTTATGTCATTAATGATTCTCCCCCTGTCCAGCATCAATTTGCTCCTGGAAATCCACAATGGGTAGAACTACAAATTGTTATTGAGGTGTTTAAACAGTGTTCTTTTCCTTTTAATCTCATTTCGGACTCCATCTATGTGGTGCAAGCACTAAAAATCCTAGAGGCTGTGGGAACTATTAGTGATGCCCGTAATGTATCTGCTTACTTTAATCAACTTCGACAGCTTATCTGTAGCCGCACTGCTCCCTTTTATCCAATGCACATCCGGGCTCACACCTCTCTCCCTGGTCCATTATCACAGGGTAATGCCTGTGCGGACTCAGCCACTCGAGGTCAGTTGATCTGTTTGGCTTCCTCCTTAGAAGAGGCTAAATTGTTTCACCAAAATTTCCATGTTAATGCTTTAACACTGCGCAGGCGTTTTTCCATTTCTAGAGCAGATGCTCGACAGATAGTATTGCACTGTCCCCATTGTGTCACATTTCTTCATCCCCCTACTTATGGAGTAAACCCACGGGGGTTGAAGCCACTGGTTGTCTGACAAATGGATGTGACACATATACCTGACTTTGGTAACCTCAAGTATGTCCATGTTTCTGTTGATACGTACTCTGGAGTTATTCATGCTTCTGCGTTATCAAGAAAAAAGACACGTAATGTCATCACTCATTGCCTGGAAGCCTGGGCGGCGTGGGGTGCGCCCACGTCCCTTAAGACTGACAATGGACCTGCTTATACTGGCAGACAATTCACGTCCTTTTGTTCTACTATGGGAGTGCAACTTACTCATGGTCTGCCTTACAATCCTCAAGGACAAGGCATTGTTGAGCGTGCTCATCGCACCTTAAAGGAAACTTTACAAAAACAAACAGGGGGAATAGGAGCTGGACATACTCCTAAAGAATGCTTGTCCTTAGCTCTCTTTACTATTAATTTTTTGAATTTGGATATTCATGGTCGCTCTGCGGCCGATAGACATGTGTTCCCTCAGCCCTCTGTGATTGGCTATGTTAAGTGGAAAGATGTTCTTACGGGCCAATGGAACGGCCCCGACCCCGTGCTGACATGGGCACGAGGATCCGTATGTGTTTTTCCCCAGGATCACACGAAACCATTGTGGGTCCCTGAACGCCTGACAAAAAGAGTCCTGACGCCAGCTACTCAACAACAAGAATTACCACAGCAATCCCGTGATGAGGATCTTCATTCTGCTGAGTGCTCTGGCTCTGGTGCTGATGCCGATGACACAGACGACACCAATACAATGGTGGGCGGTGGCACGGGCTTGGCCAATGCCGATGCCGGTTCACGGTAATTCCAGTGTCCTTCCCACTCTTTTCTCTACCTCGTGTGAGATGTCTGCGCCCTGTGCCTCTCCTAGAGGGAACGTGGAACACATTTACAATCAATCTCAAGTTAATCTCACAGGAGTGTTTTGTTTTAGCCTTGGGAACGCTCATTGTATCCGTCTTAAGACCAAAAATTTGACTAACTGGGACAATCCATTACAGTCCAGTCAAGTCTCAGGGAACATTCTCAGTACTGTATTGGGCCAAGTAGTCTCAGGGAAACAATCAGGCTCAGAAACCTCCGTAAATAGCTCTGCTTTAACCACAACTACCTTGGCTAGTATCTCCGAGGTACTAATTCCAATGCCCCCATATTCTAGTGGACTTCCTTGTGCCACTCATTTTAAGGCTTCTCCTTACTGTACCCCTAATCTTGGTTTCCCCCCAACATTCACGCCTTGTCAGGATTATTCTTGGGAGAAACGTCAAGTTGCTAAAGGTTTCTCCCTTTCCCCCTCTCTTAAGAGGTATGTTTATGACTTTAACAACAGTGCCAACTCCTCTACAGGAGTGGGTTGGTCCTGGTTTCAATGGCTGATTTCCAACACAAAGGGGGCTTCAGCTGATATTTCTGCACTGGCTCAATTGCTGGGAGCCAAAAGTTGGTTGGCTAATGTTTCTGACACTGTTTACGAGAGTGAGCGAGGTAGTAGACTCACATCTGTTTCGTTCAACTCTCTGTTAGATAATGCCACATTGCCCCCTGCAGCGGTTTGTGTTCAATCTCCGTTCTTACTCCTTTTGGCTAATGACACCTCGTCAGAAATGCTAGATTGTTTTAATGTTAATTGTTTCTTATCTGAATGTTGGGATGGTTCTTCGGCTGTAACAGTGGTTATGAAAATTCCAACCTTTGTTCCAATCCCAGTTATTGCGGACCCTGATAAATTCCCCATTGTTGAGCTACTTAGAGTCCGCAGGGATTTTGGAATCACAGCTGCTATAGTGACAACCGTGGCGGTATCTGCTACTACAACGGTCGCGGCCGGAGTGGCCATGGCCAATCAAGTGCAGACTGCTGCCTCCGTTAATCAAGTTGTTCAACAAACTTCTATGATACTTGAGTCCCAAAATGCAATTAATCAACATATTTTGTCAGGGATCTTAGCTGCCAACCAAAGAATAGATTTACTCCAAACTCAGGTAGAAGAATTGGCTGATTTGGTGCTTTTGGGCTGTGTTGATCAACGTACACATTTATACATAACCTCTGTCAGATTTAATGATTCCAAAAATGCCTCCCGTATCATCGGAGAATACTTGGCCGGAAATTAGTCCATGGCAGCGGAAGACATGATCCAGTCTCAACTAACCCAGATAGCTGTCTTAAATAGTACCCACGTTGATCCCATAACGTTGGGTCAATTCACTGATTAGATATCTTCTGCCTTTTCCTTTTTTAAAGAGTGGGTGGGGGTAGACATTTTTGACACAATGTGTTGCTTCGGTATGGTTCTCTGCTTGTGGTTTCTCTGCCGCCTTAAGGCCCACAATGCTCGCGATAAAGCTATGATTATACAAGCACTTGCAGCTTTGGAAACTGGCAACTCACCTCAAGTTTGGCTTACACAAATTAAACAGTAAACCTTTGACATGGTCGTTGCACCCCAAGTTTTACGGACATTACATTGGGAACGACATGTCCTTCCTTGTTATTCTCCTAGTGTTGGAAAGCCCTTGCACTCTGCCGGCTTTACTGCCATTGCACACAGATGAGTTTCCACGCTAGTACTTTTCTATCGCTCTATGACCCGTGCCTTTCTTTTAGGGTGTTGCCAACTTGTTTGTCGTTGTATTTCTATACAGCCACAGTTCAGCCTCAGAGACCTAATCATGACTGGCTGAGTAGATACCATTAAACGCCTTGACAACAACGAGCTGATCTTGTAGTACCCAGAAACGGACAACTTTCACGCTTGCACTGCAACCTAAGACAGGGGAATGGGGCCTCCCCAAAGACGGGTAAACAATATAAGGACAGTGAACGACCTAAGACAGGGGCTACTTGATTCCCTTTGACGTGCTATAAACAAAAAAAAAAAAAAACTACTGGCAGTGGATTCCCCCCGGCCCCCAGGGCTTGGATCCAGCCCTGATTTATATGCACGTCAAGGAGGCCAGCTCACAGGGCCTTAACAGCTTTGTGGTGTCTGTTTTCATATTCAGCCAATAACGGTCATGTGGGAACGTCCTGACCTGCTTGGGTCTGATGAGGTTCCTGGTTAAAGGCTTCGTATGAGTAATGGCGATTCACCTCTACTCTTGCCTGTTTTGTTTTTAGTAAACGAAAGGGGAAACTGTGGCGAGCCGCTTCTGCGGACTGTGGTCGCCATTACAAGATGGCGCTGGCCTTGTGGTGGTCTGTGATAAACAACTCCTTCTTTGGGAGAGTTGGCACATGGTTCTTTGACACCCTACGAGAAAGCTCCACGTGGCAGCTTCACATTGGGTGTTTGGATACTTTATTAAGGCTGGGAGGGGCTTCTGGGAGATTAGAAGAACTCTCGAGAGCTTGAATAAACAGCTGTAAGAAGATTCCCGGTGTTGCGTCTTCCTTGCGGGCAAGGGGGTCGCGACAGTTTTTAGGTTCAGAGAGAAACTGAGTAGAAAGTACACAGTTCTAATATGCCTTCTCCCTACAACCCCCAAGTTTCCTCTATCATTAATATCTTATATTAGTGTGTTATATTGATGGGCCATTATTAATACATCATTATTAACTAAAGATCATAGATCCATTTACTTTTGGTATTGTACTTTTGATTGATTTTGAGAAACATATCATGACATACATACAACCTAGAGGGTCAGACAGAGTTGTTTAGATCTATGAAAATGCTCTATACTTTACCTCTTCTTCCCTCTCCCCTTTGGGGCCCTGAAAACCACCAATCTTTTTTCTATCTCCCTTTGTTTCTTTTTCAGAATGACTGTATGGAATCATACAGTATGTAAACTTTTCAGATTGGCTCTTTTCATTTAGCAATATGTCTTTTCATTGTTTGTAGCTCATTTCTTTTTACTGCTAAAAAGAAATGAAACAAATAAATAAATTTTAGAGATTTATTATAGTTTATCAACTTACCTACTTCCTGTTTGCTTACAGGTTTTTGCAGTTATGTATAAAGTCACCAGAAGTATTTCTGTGTAGAGTTTGGTGTGAACATAAGTTTTCAATTCCTTTTGGGTGTATATCATGAAGTTCAGTTGTTGCCTTATACAATAAGAGTGTGTGTAATATTATAAGAAATTGCTAAATTGCCATCCAAAGCAGTTGATACAACATCCAAATATATTGCAGTCTCACCAGCAATGAACAAGAATTCCTTTGGCTCTAGATGCTCAGCAACATTTAGAGTTCTCCATATTTTTGGATATTCATCAATTTTAATAAATGTTGAATAAGTATAATTTTCACTTTTTTTTTGCTTGTTCCAGTTGGTACTAAACTGATGTTTAATTTTTTACTATTTTTGGTGTTTATAATTTGGTGGGATAATCTTAGTTTCCTATGTTTATGATATCATGCATTTTTATTCCTCTTTATACTACATTGCATATCATTTTGAATTTAATTTCAAATTATTCTTTAAACATAGTTGCTCTTTATGGAAACCATATGACCTGCTTTGCTGGAAACAAACATTGTTCCAGTGTCATTGTTAACAATACCCCATCCACTCTCAAAAGTGTTCTAGTTTGGGTAATAAATTATTTTATCATCCTTCTTGAATACCCATCTGAATTGTAAGAACTACATCTGCTATTTTGTTTTCTTCCCTCCACTGTATTTAACATACATGGAATGTGTGCTCATTAAATGTCTTTGGAATAGATTGATGGAAGACCCTTGTTAAAGTGAGCTAGCTTCTGTCAGTGTGGACTCTCCAGGTCATGTGCATTAGCATTGCATCCCTGGCTTTGGGCTACAGAGTCACTGAATTCTTCAGCTCATATGGCCTCTAGTTTCCTTGCTTCTGCTCATCTGACAGCAGGCATTTGACAACCTGATATCATTTGTCCCTTGTATATGGTCAGCACTGGCTAAATAATCATTTCTGTGGCTATATGCTAGCTTTTCTGGACTGACCCTGTCTTGCCACTCTATATGCTTTATAGATGACAATTGTAAAACTGTGCAAAAAACAGATATGAAGAAATTAATACTGCTACTTTGAAATCAAACTACCAGCCTCCCAAAGAGCAATTTGTCTTCTTGATGCGTATTTAGTCCATTTTCCCAGCAGATTGCTAAACAGTGCCCTGAATATACAGATAGTTTGAGGAACAGCTTTCCTCTCTGTGTTGCATACACTGTCTTGGTAGTTTCCATTAAGAACCATAGACCTACATTTAACCAGCAGGCCAATGACAACCCAGAAAGCAACTCCATAATGTCCCGTGAAATCTTGTCAATCTATGTGTTTTTCATAGTCTAGAACGTGTGTAATAATCTCTTATTATTCACTCTTTTAAAAAAAATGAAATATTTCAGTTATAGGGAAAAGTATGCAAGTATATTCTACATCTTCTTGCAGAACTCTATCATTAGCGAAGTGATAAGCATATAAAGATTTTCAGGTATTAAAATCCTTTATGTATGTAAGATCTATGGAGTTGATTTTTGTTATTATTGTTGTTTAGCTTTATCTTGCGTTAATGTCCCAATTCCCACTTTGCACAATATTTGTAAATTTCCACATAAAATGAGAAAGTACACCCAGTTGATGCAGGATTAAAAATAAATATACATTTCTCCCTATTCCATAGCATATACACACATTAAAGTTGATCCAACAAGAAACACTGCTATTTTTTTTTCTTTTTTCATGTTGTTGTTTAAAGAGAGGTATGAGAAGTCTTTAGCACATATAGCAAAATAAAATGGTGTCTAGTATTCAGACTGAGAGTTTAATCACTACAATTGTGCGGGGTTATCATATTTTCTTTCTTATTTTTCATCAGTGAATAAAAACAATATTTTTGTCCTCAAGTAAATTTAGCAACTAAGTTTACACATATATATACATATATATCATATATATACATATATATGATATATATAATGCACATATGTATGTGAGTATATATGCACACACATATGCACACATGTGTATATATACATATACATATGTATATATGTATGACATATATGCCATGAGAGATAGGACATATTATATGCCATATATATCTATATCATATGTAGTATGATATGTGGTAAATATAATATGTAGATGATAATTGTCATATAGAATATGACATGCTATCATTGCAGAGAGAATGGGAAGTAGAAATGCAGAGAGAATATACTGTTAAGAGAGGGAAGATGGGAGGGGAGTGGAGGGGAGGGGGGATAGTAGGGGATAGGAAAGGTAGCAGAATACAACAGTCACTAATATGGCATTATGTAAAAATGTGAATATGTAACAGATGTGATTCTGCAATCTGTATTTGGGGTGAAAATGGGAGTTCAAAACACAATTTGAGTCAAATGTATGAAAGATGATATATCATGAGCTATGTAATGCTTTAAATAATCAATTAAAAAAAAGAAGCAGAAATACTGTTTTTTGGTGATGCCACTAAGTGCGGTAGAAAATATATAGCTGCACAAATTAACATGTATTAAGTAAATACTAAATAAATTTATACTTTCAAATTTTTGAAAGTTTGAAAGGTAAAATGGTGAAGTTAGAATCAGTTTACTATAAACAACTTCTCTATAGCAACATATTTTGCCTAGAGTTATTTAGCATATTGCTCAGAGGAGCCTCAACAGAATATATCTAATGAGATCTTTTCAATTCATTTTTCTCTATTGAGAGATGCTTCATAGCAAATATAGTAATTAAAAACTATAAATTCATCTAAAGAAATAATTCCAATATGAACATTACTAATAAGTTCTTTCCCAGCATGAGAAGATGATACTGACTTTTAACCAGCAAATCCATTTTGAAAATAGAAATCATTAAAAACAAGAGACAATCAGTTTTCATCAAGGAGTAGCAATAAAAGAGAGAAGGAATGATAAGACTCTTAAAGGAGAAAACTCAGATATTACTGAGGCAAACTCCCTTCCATGTTATGACCTAGACAGATTCCACATTCCCTTTATCACTTCCACTTTCATCAAGTTGGTGCTTTTGCAAAGCAGTTCTTTCTACCATCAGAGAACTCTACTTCATCATGTTGAGGAGAATGTTTCCTGGGAATATACAGATTTTCACTAAAGTTTTGCCTTTGAAGCAACACAGAATATTCTCCATTTGTCACTATACAAATGACAGGCTACATCTAACCTTGAGGGCTCAGGACACAGCTTAGCAGTAGGAGGTGAGGTTGAAATACTCCTGAGTGACTTAGGAAGAGTCAGGGCCAGTCCTGTGCATGACAAGGACATGATATGGCTCAGCAGGTTCAGACTGAAGAAAGACAGGCCCTGAAAAACAAAAATTGAACAATAATTAAGGAGCCTGTACTGGACAGGTCAGCCAATATTTCTTAGTATCTTCTTTGAAGATATTTCAAAAATTTGGTTTGTGCACTTGTTTGTAGACATGTTGGGAATACCTTACTAGACTCACTTGGGAGGCTCAATGGAGACAGATGTCACTGGCTTTTTTGTTCAATTGTTAAAATAAGCACTTGGTAGAATGTCAGAGAATTGAAATCTCTGAATTCCATCAAGCATGGGAAACTATCATTCTTGAGCATGGTTCAGACTCTTCAGAGCTGTTAACACCGTATGGTGCTAAGACAGCCTGTCCCTTATAAGACTTTGCCTTTTCTGGCAAGGCACCAAACCCAAAGCTTACAGCAGCAACTTGCAGAAATATAAGAAATAGTGTCACTTTTGTCTTTTGCACAGCTAAGTATTTTGCAGTTCTATATTACTTTATTACATGCGTAGATTCATATAATCACCATGGCAACCAAGGTACAGAAGTGTTCCATCACTGTGCTGAACTTCATCTTCCTACCTCTTTATAGTCACCCCCACCATCTGGGACCCAATCTCTCATCTATGGAAACCACTAATATATTCTCTATCTTGGTAATTTTACCATTTTTATAAATTGCAAATAAAATAAAATCATTATCCAACGTGATCTTTGGATAAATTTTTAAAATTTGGCTTACAGGTTTTTTTAATTCAAATTTGTTATAGATGACAGCAGAATGCATTACAATTCATATTATACATATAGAGCACAATTTTTCATATCTCTGGTTGTACAAAAAGTAGAGTCACACCATTTGTGTCTTCATAAATGTACTTAAGGTAATGATGTCCATCTCATTCCACTGTCTTTCCTACCCCTAGACCCCCTCCCTTCTTCTCCCTCCCCTTTGCTCTATCTAGAGTTCATCTATTCCTCCCATGCCCGCCCCCCAACTCCATTATGAATCAGCATCCTTATATCAGAGAAAACATTCAGCATTTGATTTTGGGGGATTGGCTAACTTCACTTAGCACTATGTTCTCCAACTCCATCCATTTACCTGAAAATGCTCTGATTTAATGTGCATGGCTAATTTTTTTGAATTTTTTTTCTCCAACTACAGCTCCTATCCTATATATAAATTAAACATATGTGTGTGTATGTGTGTGGGTGTGTATAAAATTCTTTCTCTTTAACGGAATGATTACACTTGCACATGACCTTTTAGTCCCATGACAATCATTGCTTCTGTCATTACAAGCAGGTTAAGGATTAGAGTTGAATTGGAAGAGGCTTCCTAATGGCACCAGTTGCTAGAACCCCCTGTTTTAAAGGATGTCAAACAGCAGAACATAAATTTTCCTCCAACCCACCCATGTACATTTAACTGTAGTCTGTCATCACTTAACTCTATAACACATTGGGCCCCAAAGCATTTTTTAATTTAAGTTGTGATTTATGATTCCACCTTCAAGGGTGATGGGATCTAAGAATGCTGTTAGATTTAAACAAAACACTTCAATTCCGAAATTATCAAGGGTTCCATATAACCAACATTTCAATATTGATTTCCTTGATACTCAGTGCAAAAGCAAGAATAGTGTTTGTAGTTTGTACCCATTAGAAAATTAAGCTGTTTTTAAATATTAAGAATGACTGTGGCTTTCATAAAGTGTAGGCTTTTCTCTCCTCTCCTAACCCCCAATACCTGGCACTAGTACTGTTCTACCCACATATGGTTTTCTCTCACTGAAACTATTACAGGCTATAATTTTACTTATAATAGGTAGTAGCTATATTTATCAAAAGTGTTGTCAACTCTGCATTTAGACAGCTGTCAGACTTCATGCTGCATTGTTCTATAAAACAGCTTAAGTCTCAATATTAGGCATTTGATACTTAGTATAAAAATTCATAAAGTTTTCATCAGTCTCTTCAAGTTTCTAAGTTTGATTTTTACTTGTTCAGATCACAAATTCTTCAACCCCCTTTAACTTACTAAATCACTGGTGATATATCCATGAATATTATTTTTCAAATTGCTAGAGACATCCTAGGACTTGTGACCAAAAAAAAAGACACCAAGTTTGTGTTGCTTTTTAGTGTGCAGCATAATTTTAATTTCTTATCTATTGTCACTGAATAGATGCTTCAAGCAGTATAATCAGTTCAGTTAAATTGTTGCAACTGCCTCTCCTTAAATAAAAGCATAGTCCAATATTTATCCTGACAGAAGCAGATATGTCTGATTCCCTCCACTATTCGTGTAGGGAAAGATTATACCAAAATTCCTTTTGGTGACCCCAACACCTATAAGATTAATGGGCACAGAGCAAGTATGCCATTCATATTTGTCAAATAAATAAATTCATTTAGTAGCAATCCTGAGCCTTTTACAATTTCACAAATAAAATTGCAGGAACTAGCACCTGAGTCCATTTGGTTTCCCAAAGTACTCTTCTCATATCCCATTTATTTTTAGAGTTATATATTTGATCATTTTATATATAAATAACTCTTCTCAAGTTTCTTTGTGGAATGTTTTTGTTTCCCACCTGTCCTCTTCCATTATTCTCTCAACTGTGATCAATCTATCATTATTGAAAACTGGCCTAAGCAATAATCTATATATGCATTCCCACCTCAGATACAGAAATCTATCTGGTTTGATTTAAAGTAGCTACTATCTCAGTGTGCTGCTACCTGTCAGTGTTACTGTTGTCATTAGACAAAAGAACTCTGGAGCCCTAGTATTTATTTTATTGTAGCATTCAGAGAACAAGAGGCCACCCATAAGAAACTCTGCTGCTAAACAAGTATCCAGATTTTTATACCTTACATAACAAAATACTCAGTGGCCATTCTTTGCTTTCTAGACTCACATTAACACTAGTATCAGAGTTGACAGAATAGACTGATATTCTCATTTGGCATCATTTTACTGTTGATGCCTTGTGCAGTTTTTTCCTGACATGAGTTATCATGAATTTTTACTTCCTGCCAAAGAAATACAATCTCATTCTCTAGGAACTTACTCAGTGGACAGGCCACAGAGCAGACACCTACAAATAAGTAAGGCAGCAGCCACCCATGACCCAGCTGTCATAGTGCACCAGCCATAATGTAGTCAGCCTAGCTTGAAGCCCTGAGAACATTGCTGGTTTGAAACAGTCAACTCTCTGTTGTTCTTGGTAATAGGAGGCAAAGATGAGCATGGCTCATTGAGTTGAAATAATTTTAAAAGACTGAGGCTCACCACTAGTTTGGATGTTTTTCCTGTTCAACATTATTTCTCTGGGATTATTTTCAAGTTGGAAAAGTAATATTTTAGTCTTTCCTGTGTTTCTTTCCACTGGTGCAGATTTTAATTCTAGGGCTAAAGTAAGAGTAAAGGCCAACTAGAAACAGCAGAGACATTGAATGGGCAACTGAAAAACATGATTAGCTTTATTTTAGGTTTATGCAGCCAATCTCCAATTTTAAAAAGTAGTGTTAGTTTTCGGTTACTGCTATAAAAAGTTATCTCAAACTTAGTGGTTTAAGTAATGTGAATTTATTGTCTTACAGTTCAAGTCATAACTCCTATTTGAGTCTCACTACAAAGGAATAAGGTAGCAGCCACCCATGACCAGCAGTCATAGTGCACCAAACCTTCACCAAAGATGTCCATGTCCTGTTTCCCAGAACCTGTGACTGTGTGAGATTACCTGGCCCAGGGAAATCAAAGTTGCAGTTGAGTGGAGTTTGCTAATCAAAAAAACTTTGTGGTAGGGAATTTGCCTTGGATTATTCGGGTCCTCCCAGACGTAATAGAAAGGTGTGTACCATCAGCTTTTTGGGACTCTAAACAGGAAGGATCACTGGAGCCCAGGAGTTGGAGGACAGCCTTAGCAATAGAAGGAAATCCTGTCTCAAAAAAAAAAAAAAGAAAAAAAAAAGAAAGAAAAAAGATGTTAGCATGTCTGCATTCTGTTCTGGAGGCTTCCTACTTTATATACAGACAGAGATACAAAAATTGTGGTGTATATGTGTATTAAGAATAATAATGCAAAAAAAAAAAGAATAGCATTACCTTAGATTAGGTAGAGGGAAGTGAAAGGAGGGGAAGGCAGGGGATGTGAGGATAAGAAAGATAATAGAATGAAACAGACATTATTACTTTATGTATGTATGTGACTGTATGACCAATGTGATTCTACAATATGTATACGCAGAAAAATGAGAAATTATATCCCATCTATGTATATCAAAGTATATAAGTGCATTCTACTGTCATGTATAACTAATGAAAACAAATTTTTAAAAAAATTTAAAAATGCTAAACTTAAACCAGTAGACATATACTTGGAAAAATGTCTTGGCCTTAGGTCAAGATATGAGAGAATTTACACTGTTTAAGTTAAGTTTTATATAAATACTCTCCTTTTTAAGGAAATTTTACTTCATAAACTTTTCAAATCAAACAATTCACTAACAGCATTTCAAGCCCTCCAAATAGATGTTTAATAAATGAAGTAAAAAATTATAATGCATGCCATGCATTTTGAAATTGAACTATATAAACATATATAAGAGCTTATGTTCAAATATACAACTGTGCTGTGGAAGGAGACAATAAGTGCCATCAAAAATGACATGATTTGTAAGCCAACCTACAGGGGAAAATAAATAGCTATAAGTCTTCCAAAAAAATTCCATTTCTTCTTCTTTTCTTAAATCCCAGTCTCCAGAGGCCACCTGCAGTTTTTGGTTCATGGTCCCCTTCCTTCGTCTTCTAAGCCAGTAGTAGTAAGTTAACCTCACAGCACATCATTCTAGTTTCTACTTCTACTTCTCCCCCCTCTGCTTTTAATCTCTTTTGATTATGCTGAGATGGTCCAGATAATCCAAGGCAAACTCCCTAACACAGGGTTTGATTAGCACACTCCACTCATCTGCAACCTTGATTTCCCTGGGCCAGGTGAGATCACACATTGACAGGTTCCAGGGAACAGGACATGGGCATCCTTGATAAGGAAAGAGAGGCTCTCATTCTTCCTACCACAACAAAACATGTTTAATCATGTTTCAAAATCACAAATGTGCATTTTTTTAAATCTTTTAATATGCATCTATTTCACTAGTTAGCTTTTAGCATTCATCTAGCTAGAAAGGAGATTAGAAATGTTATAGGATCTTATTAAAGAAAGGGTAAAAGCTCCAGCTTCTGATATTCAAAAATTAAACTGTTGAAAATATTTTATAATTGTTTTTTTCCCCTTTGCCTTCAGAATATCAATGGTGGAGGCTAGGAGAACCAGCTAAAATAGTTACATCACATTACAGAGAAGATATTGATGGTGATGTATCTATGAATATTATTTTTCAAATTCATAGGTTTATTGTTAACAGATGGGTGTATATTAAAATAACAAAGAAAAATGAACCATTCCCCAGACAAAGGTGAAGTTAAAAAGTAGAAAGGAAGAGATAGGATTTATTTATTTTTATTATTGTTTTAAAGAGAGAGAGAGAGAGAGAATTTTAATATTTATTTTTTAGTTTTTGGTGGACACAACATCTTTGTTTGTAGGTGGTGCTGAGGATCGAACCCGGGCCACACTCATGCCAGGCGAGCCTGCTATCACTTGAGCCACATCCCCAGCCCAGAGATAGGATTTAAAAGATGAAGTGAAGGTGGCATGAAATGACAGAGTGGTCTATGAGAAGTCATCACAGATAGTACCACTGAGCATTGAAGGGATGAGAATTTGGTTTACATCACCTAGGGAGGTCCCAATATTAAACATTTAATGCTCAAACTAAAAATTCTATAAAGTTTTCATAAGTCTATTTAATTCTGTTTCTAAGTTTGCCTTTTATTTGTTCAGATCACAAATTCTTCAAGCGCCTATATTTACTGAATCACTCACTGCTGATGTTTTCCAGGGATATTATTTTTCCAATTGCTAGGTACATTCTGGGATTTTTGGCTGCTTTTTAGTGTATGACATAATTTTATTTTCTTATCAATTGTGGTTTAATAGACACTTCAGGCAGCATAATCCACCCAATTCACTTACTGCAACTGGCTCTCTTTAAATAAATGCATATTCCAGTGTTCATACTGAAAATATTGGCAGGTAGATCTCATTCTGCTCCCGTCCCCGGTTCTCATGGGGAAAGACTATGTCAAAATTCGTCCTGTTCTCCCTATTGATTATCAGGGTGATGGGCTTAGAGCAAGCATGTTTTCGATGGTCAGCCTGGAAGCAGAGGTTCTCCAGGGACAATTACCCTAGGGATGTTGTATTAACTAACCACAGTTCCTAAAGATTGCCATCAGACAGTGGGGATAGTTGCTCCAGTTCTCAGACACTAACGATCACACACACACACACACACACACAAAAAAAAAAAAAAAAAAATCCCTGTGACTACTCTGAATCACTTATTCTGAAGAATTGTGCCCCATCCTGCAGTGTCATCTCCACCCTGCAAACCTGTTAGACAGATTCAGGCATCCCACCAAGACCTATGGCATCAAGACTCTGTGGGGATGGGGTGTGAAATCTGTTTTTAAAAACTTCAAGTGCATTCTGAAGCATGCTGTGATAACTTTATGATCAGACCAGATGTATTTTCCCCTTGGACATATCTACTGAAGAAGTGAGAACTATGGTCTCTAGTAAGTTGGTATCTTGGGGCTCCTATTTGGCTGCTGTTTTCAAAATCTCTGCTGAAATTTACATTGAAGAGAATCCTGAAAAGTGAGGATCAAAGCTGAGTTGTAGATTTGGCCTTCCAAGGGACCTCTGAAGGACTCTGGTCAGTAAATATACTTGGCCTCTACTGGCTTCTCTTGTTAGGTTGATAGGTGCCCATTTTCAAAGATTGCTGTGTTGATGTGAATTTTTATACTATTAAAATATTACTGGATTATAGTGATTACAGTATTGCTAAGTATTATTGAAAAGTAGTTTTTGCTATTTATTTCTTAAAGGGCCAGGGCTTTAGTTTGCTTGTTTGTTTATCTACATTGTTTTTTTTCCCCTATATTTGATACTTTTAGAAATCAAAATTCATCTTCTCTTTTTTGTTATTTAATTTCTTATTCATTCCTGCTACTTAAAAACAAAACAGTGATTTGGACATGTGCTCATTTCTTTCCTCTGCCTTCTGTTTCTTAAGATAATTTTCTTCATCATTTATCTTAAAAATCTGAATTCATTCATTTAAAATGGATAAATGATTCTCCATCCTGGCATAATCACATGTAAGTATATAATGTGATTATAATATTTTACCACCAGTCTGAATTCTAATGCTTAGCCATTCCATATCCCTTTCCTTCCTGAGTATTCTAAGAAGCCACACTTCTAAAACAGTGTGTTGATGAAAAAAGAACTTTACTTTTTGATTGTCATTGCCTGTTTTCTATCTATTACTGAGGACAGAAACCAATGGCAGGCATCTTAGATTTCTATTTATAAAATATTTTTCAATAGATTTGACAGAGGACACACAATAGAGATTCAATGAATCACTGAATATGTCTATATTAAAATAATTTTAAGATAAGGAAAGCTGATTGTATAAAGGTAATTTTGTGTGTATCATTTTGTATTTTTATAAACCAGTTTTGAATTAGAAAACGTGGAAAAATAATATTTGAATGCACTTCTGAGTGGCACTAATATAATTTACTGATGATATTAATAATTCATTTTAACTTCTAAATGTCAGAGTTTCCATATAGTTAATGAAGGGCCCCCAAATTCCAGTTGAAGCTCTTTGGCTTTCATTTCACCACCACTTCTCTCTTCTCTTCTACTCCAGATTGAATAAACAAAGTTTTATTTCAGAATATTCACATCAAAAATTGAGATACATTACAATGAGTTGTAGGTGTTAATATTCCCTTTGAGGATAGTTAGCTGTGTCACTCTGTACTTGTTGCCTAACTTGGACCTCAACTTTCTTAGTTTTTAATGACACAAAATAGACTAAATTCTAGAACTCAGTCAGAATGGGTTGGGCTTTAGGGCACAGCTGGGACCAGAATATAATGCAACATTTCTTTGTCAAGGAAGGAAAAGCAAATCACAGTACCATGTCATAAATGCAGTAAAGACAACTAAAGCTTTAAAAACTAAATGGAGACCGAAAAGAAAATTTGGAACACAGAGAATTAGGAGTAGTATAAGTCAAATAAGATTAAATACTAATATTTGGACTATGCAGAAGGCCCTGGTATTTGTAATTGTAATGCTGTAAAATCTGGAAACACACTCTTATATTGAAGGGCTTAATTCACATACAGTAAATTGTACAAATTTCAAGTGTACTGCTCAGTTGAGTTTTACATATTAATATATCCATTCATCCATTTGAGCATCACTTAAAATAAAATTTTTCCTCAAGAGCTTCCCTCCTGTTCCTTTCCAGTCAATAACACCCTCCCCAAAAGCAGCAACTCCTCTGACTTTTACCACAATAGATTCATTTTCTGTGTTCTTAAACTTCATGTAAATGGAGTAATATAGTTTATACACTTTTATGTCTAACCCCTTTCTCTCAACACAATTGTTTATGTGTTATTCACGTTGCTGTAATATAACAGTAGTTTGTGTTTTCATTGCTGAGTAACATGTTGTTTATCCATTCTCCTCTTGGTGAATATCGAGCTGTTCTCACTTTTTTACTGCTTCACTGAATAGTTGTGAATAAAATTCTTATGACTAATTTTATTCATGGATTTTAGTGAGTGCATACATTTCTTTTTTCTCTTGCATAGGAGTAGAATTACTGCTACAATTTCTCATCTATGTTTAGCTTTAATAGATCCATGGAAGTAGTTCATCAAAGTGATTGAACTAATTTACATTCCCGCCATCAATGTATGAGAGTTTTAGTTACTTAATATCTTTTCTATTATTACTGTGGTATTTTTACATTACCCACCCTAGCTGATATGGAAGGTCTCATTTTGGTTGTAAGTGCATTTTCCTAGTAAGTAATGATCTTGACCATCTTGTCAATGCTCATTTCCCATTTGGATATCCTCTTTTGTTCATAGCCTGCTAAAATCTTTTGCTTGTCATTTTTAACTTTTTTTTTTTGTATTTTCTTAATTTGTAGGGTTTGTATATGACCTTATTTATATATGACAAATATATGTATACGATAAATACAAGTCATTTGTCAAATTACTGTCTCCTTGTTTGTGACTTGTGTATATGCATTCATTGTGATATATTTTGCTAATAAATTTTATTTTTAATAAGTTCAATATATAAACTCTTACTCTTATGTAAGAAATATTTGCTTAATCCAATGTTGCGGTAATATTTTTGCTTTTTCTTCCTATATTTATTTCTCACAGTTAGATCCATAGTTCAATTTGAATCATTTTTTTCCTGTGGGATATGGGATAGCAGTCAGGCCCTTGGCGCCCCCTTATGATATCTATTTTCTCTCTCTAGTACTGTTGCTTTGAAAAACCAACTATGTCCCCTGACTCACACTGAATTGTTGTGGAATATTTATCACTTAAGTTACCCTTCATATGTAGATCTATTTCTAAACCAATCATTCTATTCTTTTGGTCTAGTTTCTGCATATCACATTTTATTTATTATAGTAGTTTTATAATAAATATTAGAATCTGGTGAACTTCCTCTACTTGGTTCTTCTTTTACAATATTGTCTTGACTGTGTGTGTTCTGTCAGGTTTACATTCTAGCTTATATAATTAGTTTGTTATTCTGCAGAGGCAGGCACACATACAAGTACAAAGCTTCTGAACTTTTTATTGAGACTAACTGAAACTATATATCAACTTAGGGAGAACCAACATCTAAATATATTACATCATTTTAACTCTTTAGTAAAAACAATTCTAGTACTTTATTTGTTAAAAATAAGAAGATTTACCTTTTCAAAGGTTATTAATATAGTTCATGTCAGTTGTGGGAGATTTGAAAGTCATCAGAATTTAAGGATGGACTTTAATACAATCTCTGATAATTCTTCCTTCTTATATATAAGCCTTCTTATATTTAAGTGGGACCTGCTTCTAACCAACTGAATAAGGCCAAAATAAAGGGATGTTATTCCTGTGATCATGTTATATAACAGCCCATCTTGAAGGAAACAAGAGGTTTTCTCTTGCTTGCTTTGAAGAAGCAAGCTAATGTGAATTAAGTCATCATAGTGAAGATGACCATGTAAGAAGGAACTCCAAGTGCCTCAAAGGGTTGAGGATTGTCTCCAAAAAGAAATTAAACCTTCAGTCCTTCAGTTGCAAGAAGATGAAATCTTCCAACAATGTAAAGCAACTTGTAATTAGATCTTTCCCTTGCCAAGCCTCTGATGGTATGTGATCCTATCTGACATCCTAGTTGCAATCTGTTGATATCCTGAGATAGAAAACCCAGATAAACTTCGAGAAAGTTGTGTCCAGACTTCTGAACTATATAAACCATGCAATAATAAATATGGGCTGCTTTGAGCTGATAATTTTGTAGAAATGTGTAACTTAGCAATATAAAATGAACACAGCAAAAACACAAACAAAATATAAGCATTAGATTAATATTTATAAAGCTTCCATTTTTGTTACCTATGGCCATACTCTACTTTCCTCTCCAAAATTTGTAATTTATGTGTAGATGTATCAATAGTCAGCATTTGTCAAATGTGAGATGGTAAATATCTCCTTGAGTCAGAGCCTATACTTAAAGGTATTTCCTGTAAATGTTACCTTAGGACACTTCAAGAGGAAGATCCATTATAAGGAGATCACATGGATGACACTAAAACTCCCATAGGGTTGATGGAATTTTTTGAAATGAAATTTATTATGAAACATTTAGAAATATCTCATACATGGTAGCAGCAACTATTTTATTTAGGAAATAAGTCTATGATGTGGGAAAATAATGAATATATAATGTTCCAAGAAAAATGCAATTTTGAAAATCATATCTGGAATAATTTTCAATTGTATACTATAAACCAGTGGATAAATAGTACAAAGAGTACAGATAGAAAGAGGTGGATTGGAAAGAATAGTATCAAAATGTAAATGCTTGTTATGTCTAAGTGTTTGAATGTTTTGATAGTTTAGTGAGTTTTATATTATTCATCATACCTATTTTTTCATAATTTTCCATATGTATCTCTTACATCCATCAGTTAGCATTATTTTAAAACGAAATGACCAATAGAAATGAGCAATCTATAAAAATAAGAAGTCATGAAAACATCAATTTAGGTTATTTTAAAATAGATATGTGTCTTACTTTGAGTGAAGAATTTTGTCAAATATTTTCACCTTTTGATCCTATCTTAACAGAAGACACTACTAATTATACAGCACAAGCCTGATGATAAGGAGATAATAAAGAAACAGTAATGAAACACTTTATCTTGTCTTCTGTTTTCTGTCTTCATTCAGTTCATCCTGAAAATTTTCAGAGTAAGATATTCATTCTGTCCAATACTTGACGGTTGATACTGTCCTCAGTTTTCTGTGCTATGTCAGCACGTGAGTTGACCAGCATTGCTAAAAAAAAACAAAAAAAGCACCTGAAGCCTAGCAAAGCTCCTAAGACAACCAGAAGGCACCACACAAGGAAAGTCCTCTGCATATTTTTTCTGAAGCTTCCCTGACTCTAGGCAGTCTTAAAGATAAACAAACAAACAAAAACACCTTGGGCATTTTGGAATTCTCAACAAACATAGCCTTAAGGGTCAAGCAAAGACCCTATGACAATAATTGTCCTCAATTTCTAGACCACTTGAAAATATTCTGCATATTTTCATGGATATTTCCTCACTTATTGTAAAAAAAAAAAATTCTAAAAGCACAAAAAATTGTGGCTTTTTTGTTCCATCCACATATAAGCAAAATGAGGTCTTTTGTAATTGTGGTCAGTCAAAAGAAACACACCTAATAAGTTGTATAGCCAGAACTCAAATTCGCCCCCAAGTCAAAAATCATCCATTATGCATTTTCCATAAAAATATTGTACAACCTAGCCATAATACAAAATTCTATGTATTATTTAAAGATCATTGTGGTTATGCATATTTCATAAACTTTTACTGATAAACAATTCCTAAGAGGAGGCAGAATGTGTTGAAATTATTACTTTCAAACTATGATCTTTTCATCAAAATGATGTTTTCCACATACTTATAATAGAAAAGAAATATCAGTGTCAGGTATTTTTAAAATGCAAAATAAAAGCTTGCAGAGGGAGTGTGTTGAATTTTAAAATCTGTAGCATCAACCAAATTTCTGGCATAAGTGTTAAAAGTAATTAACAGCATCAAAATATTACCAATTAAATTTTAAATTCTCAAATGGTATCTCTTGTTGTCAGTAATAAAAACATCAAAATATACATGAATCATCAAGAAGGGAAGATGAATGACATTAAATTCTGCTTTCATTAAATTTGATCTGAATACCATGAAATACGAATCAATGGCTATCAGATAGGACAATTAATGCCCCCTTAAAATAAATAAAATCCCTTTATGTACTTTGTTTCTTTTGATTTTAAGAATAAAAACATGTTATTATTCATATGAGAAAGTGATTCAAATATACCAACTACAGATCTTGACCATAAGACTAATAATTTAGATGCTTGTATTTCTCTTGATTTGTTTTAAAAAATAAACTATCAGATAATATATAATTCATTAAAAATTTTAGTTGTAGATGGACACAATATCTTTATTTCTTTTTTTATTTTATGTGGTATTGAGGATCAAACCCAATGCTTCACACATGTGAGGCAGGTATTCTACCACTGAGCTACAACCCTAGCCCTACATAATTCATTTATAATTATAAATACAATAAGACATACATAAAAATGTAAAATATAGCAAAAGCATGTAAAGGAGACAATTTTTGGATACCATCATGAAATATCTCTGCTGTCTCTATCCGTGGTATGATCAGAGGATTCTTTTGGTCTCCACATTAAAGTCTAGTTTAAAAATATTGCTGCCTTCATAGAATCAAGTAAAACATTAATTTTGCTCATAGATACTTAGAGGTTCTCTTCACAGTGAAATCTTTGTCTTTCTGTACTCATGGCTTCATGTGGCAGGCAATGTCCTTTCTACTCTGGTTCATGTTAGTGTGGATAAAATGACACTCTCTAGGCCAGATTGGGACTCAGGTCTGTGATTGTCCCACATCAGAGCAACAAGCTAGTGGTGGGCTCAAGGCAGATCACTCAGAATGATGTAAATCCTGTAAGAAAGCCACCTAAATTAGAATTTCAAAACATCTTTAATTTTTAACTTTTTTTTTTTTTTACCTTTTCTCCAGCTACTCATCTAAGAGATGAGCTGAACCATTGATGTGATCTTTAGCCTGAACTTTCAAGATAATTTCTCTCTAGAGAACTGATCCTGTTCCATAGTGGGTTTGATTTCATGTCCAGTTCAATTATTTCCAGTTTAAAAATAATCCTCAGCAGGAATCTTCACACTATAATGTCCTGATGCATATAATTGGGTGAAATGGCAAATAATGAGAAGTGAAATATAGATGTTGGCAGCTTTTTCTCTTTCACCCTCTCACTTTTTTTTCTCAACAAAACAATAATTGGTACAATGAAGGATGACCTGAAACTTACTGATTTTTTAGACCACATTTTTGACTCTTCACATTTATTGATTTTAATGTGTTTGCACTTCTCATTTAGCTCAAGGTAATTATACTATTTTTGATTATACTTTTAAATATGCATTTCTAAATGTCCATTAGTCCATTTATTTTTCCTTACAAAAAGGAGTCTGTTATATATTTAATCAGATCTTCAAAGCAAAATACTGCTTCTTATCCATAAGTTTTCTAGGAGAAGTCAACTCAAGGTGACCATCTGCAAATCTGAAACAAGAGTAATTCATCTTGGGCCAGTGTTGAGAACCCCACGGGCACCTGGCCATCTGTTACATGGGATAGTCACTGCCCTCCTTCTTCTCAAAACATAGGCCTTTGGTGAGAAATAGAGAAAATATTCATGTCATAGGAGAATCCAAAAGATGCCTTTAACAGCCATGGTTATATCAAATACAAGATCAAAACACTAATGTAAGTAAAACAGTACTATATATTCACTTAGCCTGGATCAATAATAATATTAACATTTAAGCATATAATTTAGGTATGGTTCTAAGTTTTTTTTCAATGTTTTAAATGATTTTATCTTCACAAAATCCCTATGACCTAGGGGTTATTAATACATCATCATCATTCCCTTTGAGTATTGAAAATTGAACTGTAAAGACATTAAATAAAATGAAGAGAGCATATAACTAAAGAGTGACAGAGGTTGGATTTGACTGTAGGCATCTTGGCTGCAGAGACCATGTACTGAATCTTCAGGCTAGAGTAACTCAAGAGCTGAAGATTTTTGAGATAGCTCATGGGAAACTCTGTATCTGAAAGTAAATGTAACCATTTAAACTTTGGTTATCTTTTTGTGGTTTTTGTCAAAGTTCTCATCAATGAGAAACTCTATACCCTGTGTAAGTTCACAGAGTATTAAAATGATTTCTATAGTTAAGGATATTTTTTTTCAATTAAGGGTCTTAAACTGAAAGCAAAGTATCCTGATTATGTGGTTAAATGTAGAATTTTAAAAGGTCTGGACTCTTATGTTAAACCTAATGTTGAAAATGATGAATTGTTTTTTAGTTGCTGGACTTTAGTTCTGTTATAAGAGCACTCTGTCCCTAGGCCACAAGCCAGGCAAATCTTTCATCTGCCTGTCCTTTTCCATATTTCACCCACACAAGGAGAATCACCTTTTTCTTTTATTATAATGCTTTATTTTCTACTTTGATTTTTTACAGAGTTCTTATAAATAGAATGGAGAGCCACTCTATTTTAATTTAGAATCCTAGTTTCTAGTAGGGTTATGAATATGACCAGAAACACAGCATTGTTACAGGGAAAATATTAAGTGATATGGTGTCTGTGGAATGTCTTCACAGAACATCATTTTACCCAAAGATTTTGGGAAACTTTTATCAATACATAAATATAAAAGGCATATGTGACAAATACCTTATTTACTCATCAATCAATAGATAAATAAGATCCTACAATCAATTTAAAGATTTTAAAGAACTACAAAAAAATATGTTTGAATTAATTTACAAATTGATAAAAAAAAATTGCAAAACTTGTCAATACCCTAGAGGCACTGCCAGATTCCTCTTAATACAATTTGGATGTCTATGGGCAAATATCATTTCATTGCTATCAGTTATCTAAAATTTTGAAAGATGTGAAGTAGTTCAAAAACAACGAAAGAGACAACATGCTGATGAAATCTGATGTCATCAAACTGTTTACTAGATGCTTTGTTTCCATTGCTCCATTTCAATTCTTTCATGATTTTTTCTTGAAAAAAGATAATATTAAAAATAGATATAAGGATAATCCCAGCCTTAAGAGGCTGAGGCAGAAAGGATCATAAGTTCAAAGTCAGTCTCAGCAACGGTGATGCACTAAGCAACTCAGTCAGATCTTGTCTCTAAATAAAATACAAAATAGGGCTGGGGATGTGGCTCAGTAGTCAAGTGCTTCTGAATTCAATCCCCAATAACCCCCTCCCCAAATGGATATAAAAATGATATTTTAAAATAGATATTTTAAAGTAGCAAATGCCAATATCTCATCATTTTTAAATTAAAAAAGTGACATCTAAAGCATTTCTGGTGCCACTGGATGTTAGATTTTTTTTTTTAGTTAGCAAAAGTCATTATTGGAAAATTGAAGATTTAAATATGAACTATATATTAAGTAAAGATGTTTTATCAATATTAATTCTCTTGGGCATATAATAATATAATGATTTTGTCAGAGATTATCTTTGTTCTTACATGCTTTAGAGTTTACAGATTTAAAAAAAAAAGGCATTTCTGACTTTTGACAATGATTATTGCCTCCTATTTTAAGGAGTACTCAACCTGGAATACACGGGCAGCATTTATGAATTTATTATAGGAAGAAACAATTTGCTTTCATCAAAGTCTAAAGCAGTGTTTGACACACAAATGGTTTGAAACAAGTCCATTAGGGAGCACTTTATAAAAATTATTTCATATGAATTCATTTATTCAAGTACTTCCTCAAATGAAAATGCCACATTTCCATTTCCTTGGTTGCTTTCATATACCTGCAAACAGAATCTTTTATTTAGTTTTGATACTTGTGTTTATTTTGTTTAGTTTTTTTCCCCAAAAATGTGCCCTTTGCCCTCTTCCACCCACATTTAAACATAGTATTCAAATTTTTATTTTGAGTGATAGGTGCTTTCGTTCCTTGTTCATGGGAAAGCAAAATGGTATAGACACTTAGGAAAACAGTGTGGGTATTTCTTACAAATCTAGACATATGTTTATCATATAACACAGCACGTGGACCCTTGATTTTTACTCAAAGGAGTTGAAAAGTTATGTCCCCTTGGAAAAAAATCTATACACGGATGTTCATAACAACTCCATAAATTTGCCAAAATTCACTGGAAATCAAGATGGAGCTTTAGTACGTGAATGAATAAACTGGTACATCCAGAGGGTGGAAAATATCATTCAATACTAAGAAGAAATGGACTATCACATCATGAAAAGGTATGGAGGAAACATTCATGCATATTAACAAGTTAAAGGAGTCAGTTTGAAAAGACTACTTTATAATTTCAGCTGTGGAAGATTTTAGAAAAGGCAAAAAACTATGGAGACAGAAAAAAAGATCAGTGGTTCCTAAGAAAAGAGGATTTGGAAAAAAGGAGTAGCACAAAGGATTTTTAGGGGCAATGACAGTATTCTGTAGTGGGTGGATACATGTCCTTTTATGTTTGTCAAAATCCAGAGAATGTGCAATGCCAGAAGTGAACCCACAATGTGACTGAGAAGGTTCATCAGGCATGACCTGGTCCACTCTGGTAGGGGATATTGATAATGAAGGAGGCTATGCCTGTGTGAAAACAGGGGATACAGGAAATTTCTATAGCTTCTTTCCAGTTTGTTGTGAACCTAAAAGTGATCTAAAAATTAGTTATTTAGAAAAGTCTCTTGTGTGGTGGCAGAACTTTATAATAATATTTATTTGAATAACTCAGGTTGGAAAAAATGAAAAGAAACAGAATCTTAGAGAGGATATGTCAAACCTATTCTAGGTACCTTAGCAAATTGATGGTTTATAATTCTTTCAACAATTCTTGTGAGCTAATAACAATTGTCCTCATTTTATAGATAATAGAAGTAAGGGTCAGTGGGACTAAACAACTGCATCTGCCTCTGTTTGCTCCCAGGTTTGTCTAACTCTGGTAGCTGTACACTTTCACACTACACTAAATTATGATGCCTGTATAGGTCCAGATTTCCATATTCTAATTGGCCAAGAGAAAGTTATAAAAAGCAACTAAGAAACATAAAAATGGCTAGTGGGCATCTGTCAATGACTAACTCAATTAATAAGGAATCCAACAGAAAGACAGGGAGCTAGTTCCAAGAGCATTTTAAAAAGCTTAATTTTGTATAGTCAGAAGAGAAATACCAAAATAAAATTGGGAAAATTAAGTACAAAACTCATTATTTTCCATTTTAATAGAATTATATATAAAATTTGATGTAATTTTTCCCACAACTCCCTCACCCCTCAATGACACCTCATTAGATTTTTGTTTTTGTCTTTTTTTAAATTTCTCTAAAGATTAACTTCTTACAGCATAGGCATGTAAGACACCTGGCCCTTGTAAGTGAAACAGAATCACATCCTCCAAGAGAGGCAGATATAAGTCAAACATATTTATTAGCAAGTGGTCTAGCAGAATATTAAAAATTCAAAAGTATTATTTTGCTTTATTTCTAATTTTGAATGAAACTGGTATATTTTTTCAGAGTACATCCAGCATTCAGTACCAGTGGGGAATTGGTTCCAGTATCCCCAAGGATATTAAAAGCTGAGAATACTCAAGTGCCTTGTATAAAGTGAAGTAATATTTACATGAAACATATGCATTCTTCTCCTAGTCTATAAATCATCTCCATATTACTTCAATACTTAATACAATGTAAATGCTATGTAAATAGTTATTAGACTGTATTGTTTAAGGAATATTAAAGAGGAAAAAAATCTGACAGGTTCAGTACAGACACAATTACTTAATTCAAAATTTTTTGATCAATGGTTGATTGGATCCTTGAACATGGAACCTGGGATACAAAAGGTAGACTTTATAGTGATGTGAGAGTTGGGCAAACATCTTCATGCAAGTGCTATCTCCTCCCCATATTAGCTTTGTGTCCTTAAACAACTTGCCTAAATTCTCTGCTCTGGTTTCCTAATTCTTAAAATGTGTACAGTAATAATGAAATTTACCTTATAAAATGTCATATTAACAGGACTTTGTACATGCCAACTGGTAGTCAAGTTTGATTTCATTGTGAACTTTTCTATTGCAGCCATTAGGAGGGACTACAGCAGTTTTATCCCTGAGGAGTTTTGCTGGGTTTTTTTTCTTCATTTTTTCTAGATATTCTTTCATTACTTCATTTTCATTTCTCCATGACAATGTCATCTTGCACTTAATGCTATGGAGTTTTAGGAACCATGTTTGCACTTGGTTAAATTTATATGTATACTTGTGTTCATGTCAGACAATCAATCAGCAACTGTGGTTAATTTAATATCACTACAAATTGAATAAGCATATTCATGATTCTAAGGACCAGATCATCAATCAAAGTTTCATCCCAGAACAAATGCACTAACATAATGTATAGTTCCTTGAACTTAACATACAGATGTGTCATGTCCTATGTTTATAGTTATAGCATTTCTATAGTGTCTTTCTTGACCTTAAAAATATAAAATTAGGTTTATCTAAAGTGCATAATTTAAAAAAAAATATTGATGACTCAGTCTTGAATATATCTCCTTTCTCTTTTACATTTTACTCACCTTTTCCAAAGTGCTTCTTTTAATGAATAAAAGCTGAACATTAGACTGCACATTTGGTTATAAAAGAATGTCATCAAGTGCAAATGATAATTACATACAAATAGTTTTACAAATGTGATGGCTAGGAGGCCCTTAAAATTCTAAGATATAACTCCACACTGAATAATATAAATTAGAAATGCAAACCAAATGCTAAAGGTAGCATTAGGCAATATTCTTGATTAGAATATCTGCATGTATTATTTGTTTATGCAGCAACTGAAGTGCCCTCCCTGGTTGTTTTGCTATTTGAAGAATCTTCCAAGAATCTCAAGTACTTGTTGTCACTGAGGCAAAAAGTAATTTGCTTTCCATTATAATATGTGCCTTTCCATTCGTGTATCTAATTGTGGTGAGGTCTTGGGAGTACTTTCTGACTTTTATACAAGGAAAAATGAGAGTAGAGTTGTTACTTTTGACAGCTCACAGATAAAAAAAAATGATGGAAAATAGGTTGGAAGTCTGAATTAAACCCAAATTATAAAAGCCTTCATTAGTGGAAGCATAATTACAGGGAGCTATTGTAGAATAAAATCTAAACTGTATTAAAATATGTTTTCAAATGATTTCAAGATGTAAAAAGCATATTTTACACTACAAGCAATTTCTCTAAATTACTGCCCATCATTGGATTCTATAAATTAAAACTGAGCACTAAAATACAAGTTTGTCTCTATCATTCTGTTTGTTTGTTCAGTTTGGAGTGATTTTCTGCCGCCTTTTTGAGCATTAATGTTATTTCTTTCTGTTGTATATGGTGAAAACCGTCCCATTCATTTTAAGGCTCGGTATGTCACTGATTATTAACATGTATAGATAATGCAGTTTCCCATTTAAGAAGTCATTCAATCACTTGATCATTAAGTGAGCAATATTTCATGTATTCATAGCTTAGTTTAGATATTTAGTATCATTCTAAGTATAACAGGGATGCTAAAGAGGAGCTAGAAAGAATGCTGAGGTTTTTCTCTCTTCTTTCTTTGGTCCTAAATACTCTCCAAACAGGGATGAAAAACAGGAATATGAAAACATATGAAGGAGTAGAGAATGGAAGATATCTAAGAATCGTGAATCATCAATACTACACAAAACATTTTAAACAATAATATTTAAAAATCCATATGTTATAATAAATTAAGATTGATTATTTTAAAAAATCCCAGTAGTTTCCAATGAACTTAATAGTGTTTTTCTTAGACTTTTAGATTTTATAAAGCAACAACAACAACAACACACACACACATTTTGCCAAGTTGTAAAAATAAGGAAACAACCACAACACTCTCCACTGTTTTCAAAAACACTGGATATTAAGGGATTAAAAAATGAAGGACATTATTGTAAATGAAGAGAGACTGTTTCCACATTTGTGTTCTAGATGTTATATACATTTTTTGTTCAAAAAAATTGTCATGGATTGGTCAAAACTCCATTACTTGTGAAGGTTAAGGAATCATTCTCTAGAGGTTAAGGTATGATATATAAGCCTCTCACAATTGAGTCACAGCTAACATTCTACATTCATCTTCAGACATTTTTACACATGCATTCTAAACTTGAACTATAATAAACCACTTGTCACACTCAAAAGAGAGCACATATTTTGAAGTGTCCAGGCTTGAGTTGGTAAAGATTAGGATAGAAGAGAGACATGTGTATCCTTATGTTGCAGAAAAGTAGTTTATGAAATATTTCCCATAAAAATAAAAATGATAATTATGTTCTCTGTAACTCAAATTGAAACATACTTTTAGTGTTTATAGGCTGATTTGAGATCCTAAACTTCTAGGATTTATTTTTGTTGTTCTTTTGATTGCTGTTGTTAAAAAAAAAAAAAAAGGTATCTTAGGGTGGTTTTGATTTGCATTTCTCTGACTGCTAGAGATGGAGAGCATTTTTTCATGTACTTGTTGATTGATTGTATATCCTCCTCTGAGAAGTGTCTGTTCAGGTCCTTGGCCCATTTGTTGATTGGGTTATTTGTTATCTTATTGTCTAATTTTTTGAGTTCTTTGTATACTCTGGATATTAGGGCTCTATCTGAAGTGTGAGGAGTAAAAATTTGTTCCCAGGATGTAGGCTCCCTATTTACCTCTCTTATTGTTTCTCTTGCTGAGAAAAAACTTTTTAGTTTAAGTAAATCCCATTTGTTGATTCTTGTTATTAACTCTTGTGCTATGGGTGTCCTATTAAGGAATTTGGAGCCCGACCCCACAATATGTAGATCAGAGCCAACTTTTTCTTCTATCAGACGGAGAGTCTCTGATTTGATATCAAGCTCCTTGATCCATTTTGAGTTAACTTTTGTGCATGGCGAGAGAAAGGGATTCAGTTTCATTTTGTTGCATATGGATTTCCAGTTTTCCCAACACCATTTGTTGAAGATGCTATCCTTCCTCCATTGCATGCTTTTAGCCCCTTTATCAAATATAAGATAGTTGTAACTTTGTGGATTAGTCTCTGTGTCCTCTATTCTATACCAGTGGTCCACCTGCCTGTTTTGGTACCAATACCATGCTGTTTTTGTCACTATTGCTCTGTAATATAGTTTGAAATCTGGTATCGCTATACCGCCTGATTCACACTTCCTGCTTAGAATTGCTTTTGCTATTCTGGGTCTTTTATTTTTCCATATGAATTTCATGATTGCTTTATCTATTTCTACAAGAAATGCTGTTGGGATTTTAATTGGTATTGCATTAAACCTATAGAGAACTTTTGGTAATATCGCCATTTTGATAGTGTTAGTTCTCCCTCTCCATGAACAGGGTATATTTTTCCATCTTCTAAGATCTTCTTCTACTTCTCTCTTTAGGGTTATGTAGTTTTCATTGTATAAATCTTTCACCTCTTTTGTTAGGTTGATTCCCAAGTATTTTTTTTTTTTGAGGATATTGTGAATGGAGTGTTTTTCCTCATTTCCGTTTCAGAAGTTTTGTCACTGATATACAGAAATGCCTTTGATTTATGTGTGTTGATTTTATATCCTGCCACTTTAGATTGGCAGCCACTATGAAGTCAAACAACAACAAGTGCTGGCGAGGATGTGGAGAAAAGGGTACACTTGTACATTGTTGGTGGGACTGCAAATTGGTGCGGCTAATTTGGAAAGCAGTATGGAGATTCCTGGGAAATCTGGGAATGGAACCACCATTTGACCCTGCTATTGCCCTTCTCGGACTATTCCCTGAAGACCTTAAAAGAGCATGCTACAGGGATACTGCCACATCGATGTTCATAGCAGCACAATTCACAATAGCTAGACTGTGGAACCAACCCAGATGCCCTTCAATAGATGAATGGATAAAAAAAATGTGGCATTTATACACCATGGAGTATTACGCAGCACTAAAAAAATGACAAAATCATGGAATTTGCAGGGAAATTTTAGGGATTGGCTAGTGAAGCTAGCCAATCCCTAAAAAACAAATACCAAATGTCTTCTTTGATATAATGAGAGCAACTATGAACAGAGTAGGGAGGAAGAGCAGGAAGAAAAGATTAACATTAAACAGAGACATGAGATGGGAGGGAAAGGGAGAGAAAAGGGAAACTGCATGGAAATGAAGGGAGACCCTCATTGCTATACAAAATTACATATAAGAGGTTGTGAGGGGAATGGGAAAATAAACAAGGAGAGAAATGAATTACAGTAGATGGGGTAGAGAGAGAAGATGTGAGGGAAGGGGAGGGGGGATAGTAGGGGATAGGAAAGGTAGCAGAATACAACAATTACTAATAGGGAATTATGTAAAATTGTGGATGTGTAACCGACATGATTCTGCAATCTGCATTTGGGGTAAAATTGGGAGTTCATAACCCACTTCAATCTAATGTATGAAATATGATATGTCAAGAGCTTTGTAATGTTGTGAACAACCAATAACAAAAAAAAAAGAAACATGTTTTCAACCTAACTTATTTCTGAAGAAAAACCATCAAATAGGTGGGATTCTAGACCAATTTTTTGTAGAGGCATTATTAAAACAAAAAAAAATAGTTAAGTACAGTTTGTAGTTTGCAATTCATTTTCTTACAAAAAGACTAAACCACTAAACAATTTACAAAGCCTCCATTTCCAATCAACCCCTAATTTTTATTCTTTACTTTCACATCAAATGTTTTCTACCATTAATGTTCACTGAATTTAAAATGGACAAAGTTCAACTCAGAACACATTGTAATTTAGGTAATATCTGAACTCCTTAAGTGTTCACATGCCAGTATTTAACTTCATAAGCTAATAAATGTAAGAAATACCCTGCTGAGACATGAGAAAATCCATTCTTCTGAGAATTTTGCAATTAGAACAAACATGTCTAGAATTACACAAATTTCACACCTCTCCTCATCTAGAGACTAGGTTTTTCTCACCATGAATTTCAATTCTCTTCAGTGATTTATATTAATATTCCCATGTGGATCCTGAAGTAATAAATTGTTAGACTTCCAAAAGTTTAGTTTCTTTTGTTGACAACTTTAATCAGGTCAAGGTATTGCAAAACTAAAAGAACAATTTATGCTGATCTTTGTTCTGTGTTTTTCTTTCTCAGATACTAGTTCTAAAAGATTGATTTTAGATAAAACTTTAATTTCAAACAATAACCATGTTTCAACAAATGAATTTTGTACCCAACAATTTTTTTGGCCAGTGTGTACTATAGTAAAAGAAATGATAGGAAAAACTCCCCAGTTTCACCCTAACTATCTGGGGTAGGGTGTAAAATTCAATACTACTGTAAAATTCAATACCAAATTCAATGTAAAAATTGTTTAGGCATTTTTATAAACAAAGTTATTTTTGCAAATGTGGAGATATGTCAAGAAAGAAACAAAAATCTCTTTTGTTTTGGTAAAATATTCTACTGCTTCTAGAACCAGCTAGACTATCCCTAGTACTTTACTAATATCCATGTCCTGTCATGAAAATGTAATTTATGCCAGATATGATCTAAACCATAGCATGGCTTACATCAGATTGCCACACACAGGGACCAGGCTACTACTTATGCTTCATCTAGAGAGTTCAATTTCACTTCAGCATGAAATTAGAAGGTCCCTTGGATACACAATAATACTGGAGAATCCTGTGTTATCAGAGATACTAACATACCAGGATTTTTTTGGATTTGAGCAAATAAATTAGCAAAAATAGATCAAGAATTTTACTTTGATTTGGTTAATCTGACCTTTCTTTTTGAATTAAAATAGAATGCTCCATCAGCTCTGAAACCACTACTGGTTCTGAAGTGGAGGACTTGGAGCTACTACCTTGTGTATACCACCTGTAAAGGCCCTCATTTGGCACACATCTTTATTCTGTATGGACATTCTTATGATATTGCAGTTTTTCTAAAGTATACCTGTCTTCCTTGCCGCAGTCTGGCTGGGCAAAATAACTGGGGGGTGACAAGCAATTTGTGAAGGTTGAAACAGCAGGAGCCCATTAAATATCCGGAAGAAGTATCAACTATAACATGTAGATATTTTAATTTTCCAAATTCTGGCAAGTGTGTGACGTCCATTTGCCAGATATGATTAGGTATCAGTCCTCTAGGATTGATTCCAAGATTAACTTGTGGTATAAAGGTCACACAATCCGGCTGCCTAATCCAGCTGGATGACGGCATTCCTTCTTCTGTTCTATTTCTTGTATAGGATTATAAGTCAATCAGTCTCTTGCCCTCTCACCGAAAACCATTATACTAATCATGCTGAAATGTATAAAACGATTATGAATGATATTTCTAAATTGAAATATATGGAAATAATATTTTCCTAACATGTTATTATTTTTAGTTATAAAAGTAATAAAATAATAAGCCCATCACTCTAGGCAACTGATATGTTTTTTTATAACACTGTTATGTGTACATGTGTGTGTTTGTGAGTACAGGTAACAAATGGTGTGAAATCATAAAAATGCCCATATAAATTAAATAACACAAATTAATCTTAAAAATCAACAAAAATTATAATTGTTCCATGATATAATATTTTGTCAGTATATTACAAACCTTTAAATTATATATGTATGTGGAAATTAAAAACAATAAAACATGTATTTAGTATAGCGTAATATTAAACATTATAAATATTGAGAATTAAACTATTTATTTGTAAAACTTTTTATCAAAACACACAAATATTTTTTGGTGACATTTTCCCTACGATCCAAAAATTATAAACAACCTAAGTGTCCATCAATTGGTAGACAGACAAAATATGGTATACTCCAGAAAATAAATACTATTGCACAATAAAGAGGAATTGTACTAATCCACACTACAACATGGATGATACTTAAAACCATTATACTAAGTGGAAGAAGGCAAATACAAGAGATACAAGGTAACGAATTGTATGATTCTATTTACATAAAATGTCCAGAAAAACAAATCTGTGGCAATAGAAAAGATTAGAGTTTGTCTGTAGTAGAAGTTGGCAGGGTGGCAGTATTAATAGTAAATGAGCATAAAGGATTTGGGGAAGGATAAAGAAAATATTCTTAAAATTTTCAATGGCGATGATGTATAACTTGGTAAATTATGGTAATAAAAATATCATTGAATTATATGATTGAAATGAGTAAATGATGCCTCAATAAAATTATATATTTAAATCAAACTAATGAAGAATAGTTTAAATAGTACTTGCCTTCTTTTGGATCCTACAACTTATGACATGGAGCAATCACGTTTTTCTGTCTTCATAAGATATCTTTCTCCCTTCTACGGTTTAACCAGATTCAAAAATCTTGTCCTTTGTACTTTCAATATTGTAAAATATCTATGAGCATTCAGTTAGTGTGAGGTGGGTTTTGTTGTTTGTGGCTGACATCCCCTGGGAAATCTTCAACCTTTTCATCTCAACCACTTATGTCAGTGTGTTTTTAGTAATTCTTCCAACTCCAGATATGTATCAAATGTGGGTGTCAACATTCCTGCACTCAGCTATTTTTTCCCATAAGTTCATTACATTTGACTAGAATTTTACTTCTAGCATTATATCTTTTCATCTTTTTGCTTCATTTCATCTTTCTTGATCAATTACTTCTTTTCATCAATCCTTTCTGAAAAAATGTCACATGGGTTGATCACTCACAGATAAGGAGAAAATAGAGTTATTTGCTGTGTTGTCCGTGCCTGAGAGTAACACAGATGAATAGCAATTGATTACTGACAGATATTGAAAGACGTGATATGATTGGTCATTGATCATTAAGAGCATTTTCTTTTGTTGTTACTTAGTGATTCATGGACTGAAGAGCTAGCAAGGGAGTTTTTACTTAATACAGTAATCCACTGCTAATATCCTGTGGTAATTGAAATTTTGACACTTTTTGAGGGAAGTGGTGTGATTTAATGATACTGTAGTAACTGGAATCTATTCATATCAGAACACAAAGTAAGGTCTGACTGTATTGTGTCTCTGTATGTGTGTCTGTGTACATAGTGGTAATTGTTTCATATAAATTATCATTTTGTTTGTTAACTGAATTCAGAACCAAGTAAGAGATCCTGAGAAAGAATGGTTTAAACATATCAGCTGTTTGTTTTCCACTAAATAAGAAGTTCAAGGTTGATCAGGTCCCAGGTTCCTTCTGGCCTTCCACTCAGCTATCCTTACCACGTGGCTTTTATTCTCATGACTTATCTCATGAAGCTGTCCCATCATGGCACATTGGAGTATTAAGCAGGAATAAGAAGAAAACTCAAGGGAAGAATATACACCGAGAGATTCTGTGCTTGTTTAGAAGATTTCTGGAAGATACTCATATTGACTAGAACTTATATCTTAATACCAGAAATGTGTCACATGACAATCTGACTGCACAATAGTCTAGCAAATCTTATTTATTTTGAATCAAGCAATTTTGTTAATGTTTGAAAAGTGAAGTTGTATTATGAAAGAGGGTTAGAATGAATATTGAATAGTTAAATATATATATATATATATATATATATATATATATATATGTTTTTATCTGTATATATATACCACATTTAATATTTTTAATTTCACTTTATTATATCCTAAGTATTTTTGCATGTGTATTATACGATTTTAAAGCCATCATTCTGGAATATTACATAATATTCCATCAAAGATAGGGTCATTAATAACATCTCTGTACATTTTTTTTCATATTAATCATTTCCTCTTTATTGTTGTTCTTTTCTCTTTACTTTGGTTTCTTCCTTGATTATTAGTCAAAGGATATTAATATTTTATATTCTTAAAATTGTCTATTTTGATTTATATTAAAATTAAATACCACAAAGGAAAAGTATAAGAAAATTTCCTTCCCCCACTGTATTTATCTTTCCTAACTCCTTTGATTAAAATAATTTTCTTCAAACATCAGCATTAAAAATTAAAATCTTTCATTTGTTAAGGCTTCTATTTGATTATTTTTATTTACTAGAACTTGGAGAGTTTCATTTTAAACTATTTTCCTAGGCAAATACACATAAATTTACATTTAAGAATCAATAAATATACTAAGTTAGGGGCTTAACACTAATAATTGCCCTTTTTAAATACACTGGATGCTACATAAATGCACATTTTCTTTTATATGCAATCGAGCTGTTCCTGGTTTTCTGGGATGGTAACAAGTGGGGCATTTTAAATACAATATGGATCATAATCTCAAGCAAAATGTTGCATTTTATACTCAGTAGAAGTTGTGACCTATTCCTACATGTAAGAAATATTAATCATATAAGACCTATCAGAAGAACGTTTAGTTTGGTTTGGTTTTATAAACAAGTCATCTAGATAGATTCTTACGAATCGTTTAGAGTTGTCTGGGCAATTTTTTGTTAAGCTGATTTTCAGATTAATCTTTGCATTTATAAACTAACCCATATAAGAGAGGACTGCATTGTAAAATATTCTGCAGTGTATACAGCCAATTGCCTTTTGTAACTGGATTAGGAGCTTCCTGTGTATTTTAGTTTTTTCTTTTACTGTGATTGCTAGCTACTTTACTTCTTGAATGCTGATGATAGTGGAGTATAATTGCAAACTAATGAAGAAGAAATAACATAAAACCCCAATGTTATAGGCAAACTTGGAATCTAAGAGTTGTTTATATTTGGCTTTGAAATATGAAAGATTTTGCTGACTTTTTTTTTGAATGATGATAAATTTCAGTTTGCCACCTGGGTACTTCCTAGGAATGCTTTGACAGACAGGACCGATTGACTGTCCATAAGGTTGCATGCCAGAAAGTTGTGGCAAATGGTCATTCATTACCTAGGAAATTGTATAAATTAGATATATATGCAAAAGAACTAGTCTGACTCAATTTCAGTAAGAGCACAGGTGGCTCTAATAGAGAAGGTAAGGGGATGTTTGGTTTCTATTTATTAATTGAATTTGAAACATTTATAAAGGACATGTAAAGTTTCTCCACATGAATGAGTCAGACTGGAGATTCTGAGTAATTGTTTTTTTTAAAAAAAAACTATTGGTTAGTTATGGGGTCTGAACTGTACTGTCTATATCCTGGTCTTGGACCTAGCACTTCATGTGCAATGTTGGGTAAATGGATAAATCATCTTCTACTTTAGTTTCTTTCTGTGCCAAAAAATAAAAATAAAATAGTAATAGTGATAATACTACCTGTCTCATATGGTTGTGAGTATTAAATGAAAATACACTGAAATGCCTAGAACTGGGTACATAGCTCAGTACTAGAATGGATGCCTAGAATGCATGAGACCCTGTGTTGAGACTTCATACTGTAAAAAGAAAGAGAAAACAGAGCAAAGCTGGAGAGTTTAAAGAACTCAATAAATATTATTATTATTATTATTATTATTATTTTAGAGAGAGTGAGAGAGGAGAGAGAGAGAGAGAGAGAGAGAGAGAGAATTTTTAATATTTATTTTTTAGTTCTCAGCGGACACAACATCTTTGTTGGTGTGTGGTGCTGAGGATCAAAACCCGGGCCGCACGCATGCCAGGCGAGCGCGCTACCGCTTGAGCCACATCCCCAGCCCCTATTATTATTATTTTATTAGACTAAAGGACATCAGGAGTAGACCATCTGTCTATAACAATATGGCCTTTGTCCTGAGTTTCTTTTTCAAATGTATATCTTTTTGTCCAGTTTTCTTACAATACAAATGATCTTCAGTATAAACATATAATCAACTTTTCATTCAACATCATATGCTCATGGAATTTCAGTGGTAAAGGAATTTTGGGGGATTTCTATTCTAATCTCATCTTTGTCGTAGTTCATAAGAAGGACTCCAGCCTAGATCACTCTGTCTTTTGCAGTGACTATTCCACATCCCATAATGCTTGGGCAGGAGGTTCTCTGTTTCTCTCAACTTCTTAAAGTAGAAACATTCTTTAAAGAAAGTATAGTGTCTATGGAGATTGTCATCACTCTAGACTCAGGAGAACATGTTTGCAATCTGTTTTTTTCCTGGTTGTATCCCTGTTTCTTCTCTCTCTGTCGTCTTTAACATATATCAAAAGTAAATTAAAAGGAAGAAAGTGCATATGTCCCTGTTCTGATCAAACACTGAAAAGTTGCCCCCTGAGAGATCCAGATAAAATAAGGGCTACAGAGGCCTTCCATGGACGAGTGCAATAACTCATTTTTGTGCATTTGGAATGCAAGGCTTCACTGTGCTGTTCTGCAGATACAAGCCAAGAGCAGTCGTGTGATTAGATTTTTAATCCCATTAACTCTAATTGCTTCTCAGAAGCTGTGTACTTACAGTATGTGTCTGGTTTTAGAAATGCAGAGGGAAGAGAAAGTGATTAAATGTTTCCTCTTTCTGGATGGGAAACCAAGAAGCTAAGGAAACAGAACATAGGCAAGTAATGCAGTAATACTAGCAAATGTTATTGAGGACTATATTTATGATGATTATATATGCTTTCAGATATAGAAATCAACCTGTCCACTCTGAGATTCCAGTCTAGGGAGATTTATTGCTCTTTTATTCATTCTTTGGAGCTAGATTTTTAACACCCTTGATGTACTTTTGATAGTTTCACCACAAGTTATTGCACCAAAGAGGATGAGTCTTTGAGGTTAAACATCTCCTATTTATTTCAGAGGATACAGTCCTAGAGATTGTCTGTGTTTCCAAACAAGGACTATTAAACATGAAGCTGACCTAGTGGAACTGATAAACATGATCATTTTAAGGGAATGGAGATGAATTGTAGCTGAGGTTTAGGAAAATAGGAAAGCATAATTGAGTAAATTAAAAATAACTTTAAATCACAATTAAAATAGTGCTTCATTTATTTTTACCCTGCCAGTTTTGTTGCATGAGCTCTAATTTGAGAATGTTTCAGTGAGTTAGACTTAATATTTAAAAAATGATGTTATTAACAATGAAATCCATTTTGTTAGGTAGAAAATCTACTTATTATGAGCACTCTGAGCTAACAGTAATGTTGCTATTTAAAGAAATCACAACCTTGGAGATTTGAGCACTTTGTAGAAAGGAGATCTGTTAGTTGAATGGTATGCTACTCATAAAAGTAAAATTTGTAAGGAGTCAGTTTCAAATATCCTATGAATCCCAGATTTTAAGAGTTTGGATTGTAAGGGGTAAATTTAGTATGGGATCATAGTTGCTTTCTTGTTCACACCTATAAGTCAGAAAGTTGGGGGGTCCATATCATTTATGTCAATGGAGGTGGACACCAGAATAATTAATGTTTGCAAAATACTTGGTAGTGGAAATCAAGGCATGAGCTTTTGTAAGGACTTTATTATAGAAATTAAAATTGGTTTTATTCCAAGCCTCCTACTTAGAAGCACTTATTGGCACATTGTAATCACCACGACCTTTAACTTGTCCAGGCATGTGTTAAACTCATTGGCAGGACACTAACTTGTGCCCTTTGAGGCACATTATTGCCATTAGAGAGCTCAGCTTAAGTACCCACATTGCATCTGATTACTGCACTTGCTTAATTAGCATAACATGAATATGAAGAGAACTGTTAATGTAAAGTGCCACTATGCATACCCCTTCCCTGGCTCTATGCAATAGACCACAGATTTGCTGGCAAACTTGCAACCAAGATAATCTTTGCAGATAGGAGTTAACCCTTGCTTCTGGGTGAAGAGATCACAGCCATTAACAATGATTGAGTCATTTTGTATTAATTGTCATTTAGAACTTGTTTCATCTCTTGAACAGAAATTGACCTGCCCAGCATCAAAAGGGGCTATGCCAAAGAGAATCTGAGCATGCCTCATCTGAATTCACCAGAATGTTATCAAATTAAAGTCTCAGAATATTTTCAGTGATTTCAGAATGGATGTCCAGTGAGTTTCAGGCCACAGGTTGCTTTAAACTGTTTCTTTCCATTTTCCAAGTTTGTATTATCAGTTACTGAAAAAAAAATCAGGAATAACTTCGAATCTGACAGCTGATTAGCCTTCAAATAACCAATATACTTGTTTACTTATTTTGTATTCTACTTAGAAAACAAGGAAATGAAATGCTATGTGTGACAAGAGAATATAGAACTTTAACAAATATGTTTCCTTTCCCCTATTTTGTCAGAAGTTGATATGAGATATTCACTGTCAAAGAACAAAAGGACTAGACAAAGGACATGAATCCACCTAAAATTTCTCTATTTATATATGAGCTGAATGATCCTCTTTTTTTTTTTCACTAACACACTAGACAAACACATGTATGTTTATTTTTTTTCTTCCAAAGTGTTATCTTTTCTTTTTTTTTAATTGGTTGTTCAAAACATTACAATGCTTTTGACATATCATATTTCATACATTTGATTCAAGTGGGTTATGAATTCCCATTTTTACCACGTATACAGATTGCAGATTCACACTGGTTACACATCCACGTTTATACATACTGCCATACTAGTGTCTGTTGTATTTTGCTGCCTTTCCTAATCCTCATCTCTATTTTTCTCCTATGGATTAGAACTTTAATTCAATTCACCTGAAATGTCTGCTATTAACTTTATTCTTTACTCTTTAGATTCCTTAACAAATTTAACTGTGCTAAAATCCATACAATTATCTGCTTTAAAAATCCACTGGACACCTTTTGGAGTAGAAAATACTAGGATGAATGAGACATCCAGAAATCTAGAAAACTTTAGTGTAATAAGAGGATTGTATTGTGTACCTGAATGATTGGATAAGATAATACTGTGTTTAGGACTCCTGACTCCTAGTCATAAAACAATTCTAAATCAAGTTAAATATAAACTGATTTCCATCTCCAAAAGTCATCTAAACTCCTTGAATAGGCCTTTGTTGGTAATCAAATATTTCTAGATGATTCCAAAGAGGGTTTTTGTTTGTTTGTTTTTGTTTGTTGGAAAAGATAGATTCTTGAGCTGTGACTATAAGACTAAAGATGTTCTAAGCATTCAAAATAGAGATGAAAATCCAGTTACGTCTAAGGAACTACATAGATAAAATCATTGAAACTGTGCATGTGAAACAATAAGTGGCTCAATAGCATCTTACAGGAGGATAACCACATATTGTTATAGGACACAGTGCAAATGTACTTCAGTAAAACTGATTTATTACATGAAATTTAAATTATTTGGAGAGGCATAAATAATGCCTCCAATATCTATATCAGTAACTTTTTAAAAAGTTTTTGTTATTTTTAGTTATATAGGACAGTTGAGTGTATTTTGATGTGTTACACATACATGGAGTGTAACTTCCCATTTTTGTGGTTGTATATAATATGGAATTACCCTGGTCAAGTATTCATATATGAACATAATAAAGTAATGTCTGAATCTTTCTGCTATTTTTCATATTCCCATCTCCCTCCCTTCCTTCATTCCCCTTTGTCTAATCCAATGAATTTTAATTCTTCTCTTTCCCCCCTTTTACTGTGTTGACATTTGCATATCAGAAAGAGGAAAAAAAAGGAATGAGCTCAATACAATGAACTTTCCTCTAACAATGCCTTCAGAGTGTCCCAGATTTTGATATGTTGTTTCACTATTCTCATTTACTTTTGAATATGTTTTTCATTCTATTCCTGATTTCTTCTGTTATTCAGCAGTCATTCAATAGCATATTATTTCATCTCCAGGTGTTAGAGTAGCTTCTATTTTTAATTTTATCATTGCTTTCCAATTTCATTCCATTATGATTGGATAGAAAGCAGGTATTATCTCCATTTTTTTTTAATTTTCTGGGTTAATTTGTCACATAGAATATGGTCTGTTTTAGAGGAAGATCCATGGGATGTTGAGAAAAAAAGTGTATTTACTTTTTGATCAATGAAATACCTCTCTATGTGTCTGTTGAGTCCTGAGTATTGATTATGCTATTTAGTTTCATATTTTCTTTGTTTAGTTTTTGTTTGGAGGATCAATCCAGTGCTGAGAGAGGTGTATTGAAGTCATCCAGTATTATCATGTTGTCATCTATTTGATTCTTGAAACATAGTCTGATATTTTTCTCTTTCAACCTTTAAACTTCTATCCTTGTTCTGTATGATAGGCATTTTTATTATAGTGTGTATAGATGTGGGTCTGTTGTAATTTTATATATTTGGGTTCCTGTAAGCCTCTTGTATTTGAATTTCCATCTCATTCTCTATTTTGGGGATATTTTCTGAAATTATTTTAATGAAAAGATCGTGCATTCCTTTGGTTTGTAATTTCATGTCTTCATCTAATAAATCTTAAATTTGATCTTTTCATGTTATCCCATATTCCTTAGAAGTTCTGTTCACTTTTTAAAAAATTTTCTCCATGGTCAAATTTATTTTCAAGATTATATACTTTGTCTTTATTGCCTGATAGTCTGACTTCCAAGTTGTCTAGTCTGTTGGTGATGCTTTCCATTAAATTTTTAATTTGGTTTATTGATTCCATCATTTTGAAGATTTCTGCTTGATTTCATTTCATAATCTCTATCTTTTTTTATTGAAGTGATCTTTCACCTCCTGAATTTTATTTCTGATTTTACTCCTTACATTTTCCTTTATGTCATATATCATATATCATATACATCCTTAATGTACATATGTAATTATGTACATTCTAAACTCCTTCTCTGGCATTTCTTCTACTATGTTGTCAATGGATTCACTTGGAGCATCTTGGTTTGTTTGGGGCATTTTTTCCCCTTGTTTTTTCATGTTGTTTGTGTGTCTACCCATCTAGCAGTGTGTTTCTAAGGCAGTACAGTTTCTACCCTGTAGACTTATAATGTTCTTGAAGGTTTTCATTACCTTGCCTTCATGGGAGAGAAAAATAATAGTAGCACCCAATGAAGCCTTGAAGAAATAACAAATGAAAGAGAAATAAGAACTCTAAACCAAATAGATCCTACTAAGACACCAACAGTTTTGTTGCAATAAATAGAAATGATGTGTTCAATTATTGTCTGCAATATAAATAGTAAGTTTGCAAAGGGGTTTAAAGTTTCAAATGGTGGACGAAGTAGGATAAGATATTTATGAGGAAGGAAGAGAGAAGATAGAAGTAAAAAATCATAGCAAGAGTAAAATAGGGATTAATAGAGGTTGGCAAGAGAAAGGAGAGAAAAAGAATCAGGGAAACCCATAAGTGAGAGAGAAATTTTATTTAAATGTTTATTTTATATTTTATATATTATATTATATATATATATATAATGAAAATATTAAAAATAGAAAGAAAAAAGTAAAAGAATACACAACAAAACTGTAATATACTATTCAGACATCCCTGACCTCAATAAACTGATGCATGAAAAATACTTGGTTTCAAAAAAGGTAGACATGTGAGAGAAAAGAGAAAAAGAACTAAGATAAAAAGATCTCAATGAAAAATTGAATAATTGTTTCCATTGGAGTTCAGAAATTTCTCAGCTTCCCTTCTCAGCAGTTAAGTGGAGTTGTCTGGATTATAATGCTAGCTCTACCCTCAGGATGTTTGGGGTTGCTAGGATGAGAGAGTTAGTACTGAAAATGGAACTCCTGGAGATAGGGGTATAGGCTTAGATATACTCCAGTCTCTTTTTTGGGTGCCTATTGTTCTGGAGATTTTTAAGACTCTGCACCTTCAGAGCCCAAAATTGCTGGTCCACATTGGAAGACTGCACTCCAGGAATTTCCTTTGTGTTCCAATCATGGGATATAGGAGCCTTTTCTTAATCTACTATTTTGCCTGCATACTCAAAAGATTCCTGGTCTTTGATTCAGTCACTAAACTTGATCTTTCCTTCCCCTGCCCTTTCAAAATTTCACTCAGGCACTTCTCTCCCAGTTGGTCCTGCAAGCAGCTGGATTGGAAGGGAGGGGGAAGTCAGGTGGGCTTCCGTGACCATTATTCCTGTGTGTAAACCTGTACCCATGCTTGACTTCTTCCTAGTCACTTAGGTACACTCTCTGCATGCCGTGTGGGTTGGTGCAGCTTGTTTTCCAAGTCAGTCTCCAGTCTGATAATTTTGGGCTCCCCTTGCTGTCAGCCCTCAGCCACAGCTACAAAATGGTTCCTACCACTGTCCTCTGCACATGCCACCAGGAGACATGGAAGCTTCTTTCCCAAACACAGATACTGTGCATTACAGCTTATTCTTTTTGGGGGCAGTGACTCTGATTTCTAAGCTCTGGGTTCCCTAACATATCTTAGTCTGTCTGAGAATGGGGGTTCCTCTAATCCCTTTAATTCCCTTACTGCATTCATGGAAGGACTATTCTGGCTTGTGCCTCCAGCCACTCCATAACTGTGGGGCTTATTTTATTATATAAGATCTCCTGAGTCCCAGATCTGTGTTGAGTGTCCAGTGTTAAATTCCAGTAAAGTCCTCCCTAATTTTTGATTATTAACCGACTTTGCTAAAAGGCTGTCTTCCTTTCTTGGTTCATGACACAGAGCCACCCAGAGAAGCTACCACCCTATTCCATCTTCTTACCAAAACCCTCTCATAAACTAAATTATCTACAGATTACATATAATACCTAATATAAACGGTACATAAATAGTTGTTATACTGTGTTGTTTAGGAAATAATGACAAGGAAAATTAAGTCATATTGTACACATCCAGTACACATGTAATTTTTTAGGATTTTTTAAACCAAGTTTGATTGAATCTACAGATGTAGAAGTTACAGATATGGTGGGTTGACTGCATATGCATTTATACACAGAAACATATTAAAGAGTATACAGAATATGTACATATATGAACACATAAAACAAGAATATAAAAACATACAAAACAAATATTTGATATATAGTATTTATAAGCACTTTTAATTCATATATTGAGATGTAGGCATTTTTTAATTTTTTAATTTGCTTTAATTAGTTATATATGACAGTAGAATGTGTTTATTCACTTTGATATATCATACATAGAATGGATGTTATTTCTCATTTTTCTCATGTACATGTTGTAGAATAACATTGGTTGTGCAGTCATATATACACATAAAATAAAAATGTTTGTTTCATTATACTATCCTTCTTATTCCCATATCCCTTCCCCTCTCATCCCTTCACTTCCCTATACCTAATCTATGTTAGAACTCTATTCTTTTCTAGTGCCCACCTTATTGTGAATTAGCATCTGCATATTAGAGAAAACATTTGCTCTTTGGCTTTTTGGGATTTGCTTATTTAACTTAGCATAATATCCTCCAAATCCATCCATTTACTGACAAATGTTATGAGTTTATTCTTCTTTAAAACTAAGCAATATTTCATCAAATGTATATACCACATTTTCTTTATCCATTCATCTGTTGAAGATCACCTAGTTTGAATTCATAATTCAAGCATTTTTTTTAAAGAGAGAGTGAGAGAGAGAGAGAGAGAGAGAGAGAGAGAGAATTTTTTTAATATTTATTTTTTAGTTCTCGGCGGACACAACATCTTTGTTGGTATGTGGTGCTGAGGATCGAACCCGGGCCGCACGCACACCAGGCGAGCGCGCTACCGCTTGAGCCACATCCCCAGCCCTAATTCAAGCATTTTGAATTGAGCTACTATAAACATTGATGTGGCTGCATCACTGTAGTATGCTGATTTTAAGTCCTTTGGGGACAAACAGAGGAGTGGAACAACTGAGTCAAATGGTGGTTCCATTCCAAGTTTTCTGAGGGATCTCCATACTGCTTTCCATAGTAGTTGTACCAATTTTCAGTCCCACCAGCAATGTATGAGTGTACCTTTTTCTCCACATTGTCCCCATCATCCTTGAAACTAGTCAGAGCAACTGGACAGAAGAAAAAAAGTTAAAGGGGTACAAATAGGACAAGAAGAACTCAAACAAACACTATTTGCTGATGACATGATTCTCTATCTAGAATATCCAAAATATTCCCCCAGAATACTTCTAGAACTAATAAATGAATTCAGCAAAGTATCAAGATATGAAATCAACACTCATAAATCAAATGCATTTCTATACATCAGCGATGATTCCACAGAAAGAGAAATTAAGAAAATGCCCCATTCACAATAGCATAAAAAAAAATCTGGGAAACAATCTAACAAAAGAGGTGAAAGACCTCTACAGTAAAAATTACTAAACACTAAAGAAAGAAACTGAAGAAAACTTCAGAAGATGGAACGATTTCCCATGTTTCTGAACAGGCAGAATTAATATTGTTAAAATGGCTATACTACCAAAAGTGTTATACAGATTTAATGTGATTCCTATTAAAATACCAATGACACTCTTTGTAGAAAAAGAAAAATCAATCATAAAATTCACTTAGAAAAATAAAAGAACCAGGGCTGGGGATGTGGCTCAAGTGGTAGCGCGCTCGCCTGGCATGCGTGCGGCCCGGGTTCGATCCTCAGCACCACATACCAACAAAGATGTTGTGTCCGCCGAGAACTAAAAATAAATATTAAAAATTCTCTCTCTCTCTCTCTCTCCCTCCCTCCTCTCTCACTCTCTCTTTAAAAAAAAAAAGATTACTTAAAAAAAATAAAATAAAAGAACCAGAATAAACAAAGCAATCCTTAGCAAGAAAAGTGAGGCAGGAGGCATCACAATACCAGATGCTAAACTACACTACAGAACTATAGTAACAAAAACAGCATAGTATTGGCAAAAAATGGACACATACAGACTGATGGCACAGAATAGAAGACACAGAAACAAACCCACACAAATATAGTCATCTCATTCCAAAGATGACATATAAGTAGTTAAGAAAAATCACATTTGTGTTTCTTTAATCAATAGTTTATATAGAATTCTCCCTCTTGCTATTTCCCTCCAGTTAGCAAATGCCAAAACCATATTGTAGAGAAAAGATATTTTTTTCAATAAATGATGCTGGAAAAATTAGATATACATACATAAGAGAGAATAAGACTGAATCTCTTGGCATACACAACATCTACCCAAAACAATCTAAGTGGAAGAAATGAAACTATGACATTGCTACAAGAAAACAGGGCAATTTTATTTTTTAAATTGTGGTAGGCAAATATTTTTTGATAGGATCCCAAGTACAGAGGCAATGGAAGCAAAAATGAACAAATGGTATTGTGTCAAACTGGGAAGCTTTTGCACAGCAGAGGAAATAATCAATGACTAAGAGGCAACCTAAAAATGGGAGAAATACTTGCTAATTATTAATATGACAAGGAATTGATATCTAGAATATATAAGGAACTCAGAAACCCAAACATCATATACAAAAATAAAATCAAACAAACAAAAACAAATAATCCAATTAAAAATAGGAGTAAAAATAACAAATTCTGACAAGGATGTGAATAAAGGAAAAATCTTATGCAATGTTGGTGGGGATAAATCAGGAAAGCCATTATAGAAAACAGTATTAAGATTTCTTAAAAAAATTAAATCTAGAACTACCTTAATCTAGCAATGCCACAAATGGTTATATATCCAAAGATGAAATCTTCATGCCAAAGAGATCTCCTTGTGTATTACAGCACTATTCCCAATAGCCACAATATGGAATCAACCAAGATGTCAAACAATAGATGAATACATAAGGAAAATGTGATATATATACCCAAAGCAATGTTGTTTAGTTATAAAAAGAATGAAATTCTGTAATTTTATTACAATAGGTAAACTACAGATCATTGTAATTTGAGTGAAATAATCCAAACACAGAAGAACAAATACTACATGTTCTCACTCATTTGTAAAACACTAAAAAGTCCATCTCATGGAAGAATGGAGTGGAATAATGGCACTGGAGACTTGGGAAGGCAGAGAGAAAGAGAGGCAGAAGGAAAAGCATCAAAATACAATTGGAGAGGAGCACTTGTTTCTATCCCACAGTAGTGTAATTATTGGTCACAACAACCTATATATATTTAAAAATAATTAGAAGAGTGTCAATGTTCTAAGTGTACAAAAATAATTAATGTTTGAGGATACACAAATGCTTATTACCTTTATTTGATTATTACACATTGTATGAACATTTCAAATTATCACACTGTACTTCATAAGGATGTGCAAATATAAAGATTCAGTAAAATTATTATCAATGCTTCCTAATTATGATAATTAAACTAAAAATATTTAGTGATCATATTAATATTGGACATTCATATATAAATTTATAGTACTAATATTTCCCTTTTTTAAAAGTATCACTAAATGACCCTAACTTTATATCAAACTCTATTTCATTGTTTTAATTTTTCACTGATTATAACATCCTTCCACATTATTATAGGGGAAAAATTTGCCTATACATTAAGGGAATGACAATTGATTAAATCAATTAAATATTTGAAATTGTTAGCAATCTAATTTAAAATTATATTTACACAAAATAGATACTATAACTGAAGCTTTAACAATTTCCTTTTTGGTACTAGGGATTGAATCCAGGAGAGTTTAACCACAGGGCTATATCTCCAATCCTTTTTATTCTTTAAATTGAGACAGGGTCTTACTAAGCTTTTGAAGGCTTTACTAAGTTGCTAATGCTGGTTTTAAACATGTGATCCTCTTGCCTCAACCTCCTAAATCACTAGGATTATAGGTGTATGTCACCATGCCCAGCTCTAATTAATTTTCATCCATATATTTAAAATTAGGGTATCTTGTAGAATCAAATTATAATGCTCAATACAATGACTATCCCAGCTCTTACCTACTCATGTCTTCAACCTATAAGCCTAAAAGCCATTTTTACTTTCTCTCCTTTAGTTTCCACAAAACTAAAGTTTTCACACCTTTCAGATCTACTCTATCAATATACCCTTACTCCTCCAACTGGAGAAAATACCATTCCTTCACCCAGAAAATTGTCATTTCCTCCCAACACTGTCTTTTGCTTCTGTATTCTTAGTGTAGTCAAAAACATCCATCATATCCCTAATTTAAAAAAAAAAAACCTTGAGGAATATTCATTCATTTAAAAATTGAGCAAAAAATTCTTGCCAATAAATACAAATCCTTCTTGATGTCAATGTTGTTTATTTTGCTGATGTCATTCTTATTCCATGACTATTCTCTTTGTTCTGCTTCAGCTTTGCTGGTTTTCTTCCATAGAGTTCCTAAATCCATCCTTAATCTGCCTCAGTGTCTCTGTCATAAGTTAACTCTATAATTTCTTTACCTGCATTTCTCTACGTCACAAGAGATCAAGATGACTGATAATTCTTTGGGGCATATGCTCAAATATCATCGCTTGTGAAACATACTCTCCTCCCACATAATTGTAATCTTCATTAACACCTTTTAAAATCACCTTCATTATCAATGCTTTATATCCAAGATTATCTTATTTATTTACTAGTTTATCTATCCCTGAACATGTAACTCAATAAGAATGGTAGAATGGTCATCTTTGAATCTCCAACAGGAAAAATAAATGGATAAATGAATGAAATATAAATAATAATATTGGGTTTGCTGATGGTTTGGAGCTACTATTCTTATAAATTATTCAACAGATTTTATTGGTGATTTTTTTTATTTCATGTTTTCATCTCTGAGTGATTGATATCAAATTAGGATACTAAGATATTAGGAAAATATGGTCCAAAGTTCTTGTAATTTGTAACCCCTTCTAGAAAGTAATGTATTTTTCATAAATGTTTGAGTAGCCTTAGTGAAATTTAATGAAGTTAAGAACCCAATTTAGGATGTTAGATGTCCCCTCCCCTGAATTATTGATGTTAGGTTAATCCTGTGACAAATTCATGAACTTCAACAAAGTCTTCCTTTATTGTATCATTTTTTTAAAATTTCCCTTCTAGCATATTTGAGTGTCTTTTTTCTCACCTTTCTTTTAGCTTTGAATCAAGTCTGAATATTTGAATATATTATTTTAATCAATTCCTTTTAGAATTTATTGTTATGAGGCAATAATCAGAAACAATTTGAAAATTTATATTCTAATAAAATAAAAAATATTGAAGACATTGATAAATTTCTAGAGACATATGACTTACCCAAATTGAATCAGGTAAACAGAAAATTTAAATGGGTCTATTTCAAGCAATGAAATTGAAGATTTTATCAAAAACCTACCAACAATGAAAAGCCCAGACCAGATGGATTCTCAGCAGAGTTCTAACAGACCTTCTAATAGAACTTACACCAATACTCTTCAAATTATTCAATGATATAGAAAAGGTGGGAACCCTTCCAAACTCATTCTAAGAACCTAGTGTCATCAAAACCAGATATCAAAACCAGACAAAGGCACATCATGGAAAGAAAACTTCACACAAATATCCCTGATGAACATAGATGCAAAAATGCTTAATAAAATACTGGAAAATTAGAAAGATAGTGCACCATGATCACGTTGGGTTCAGGCCAGGGATGCAAGGTTGGTTCAACATACAGAAATTAATAAATATGATTTATCACATCAATAGACTTAGAGACAAGAATCACTTGATTATCTCAATAGATTCAGAAAAAGCATTTAACAAAATACAGCACCTATTCATATTCAAAACACTAGAAAAACTAGCAAAAGTAGAAACATACCTGAACATTTTAAACGCTATATATGCTAAACCCAAGGCCAACATCATTCTAAATATTCTAAATAGAGAAAAAAAATGAAAGAATGCCCTCAAATGACTGGAACAAGCCAAAAATGCCCTCTTTCACAATTTCTATTCAACTAGTTCTTGAAACTCTAGCCAGAGGAATTACACACACACACACACACACACACACACACACACACAAATAAATTAAAGGAATATGAATTGGAAAAGAAAAACTCAAACTACCTCTATCTGCCAGAACATAATACTATATTTAGAAGACCCAAAAAAACTCATAAATGAATTCAACAAACTGGCAGGATATAAAATTAACACCCATAAATCATTTGTGTTTCTATACACCAGTGATAAATCAGCTGAAAGAGAAATCAGGAAAACTCTACCATTCACAATAGCCTCAAAAAATGAATAAATAAAACAAAATACTTGGGAATCAATCTAACAAAAGGGGTGAAAGACTGCTACGATGAAATCTACATAACACTAAAGAACAAAAATTAAATAAGACCTTAGAATTTGGAAAGATCTCCCATGCTCTTGGATAGGCAAAATTAATACTGTCAAAATGGCCATATTACCCAAAGCACTATACAAACTTAATGCAATTCCTATTAAAATTCCAAGGATGTTCTTCACAGAAATAGAAAAAGCAGTGATGAAATTCATTTGGAAAAATAAGAGGTCTAGAATAGCCAAGGCAATCCTTAGCAAAAATGTGAAGCAGGAGGTATCACCACACCAGCCCTTAAAATATACTATAGAGGTATAGTAACAAAAACAGCATGGGATTGGCACCAAAACAAACATGAAGACCAATGGTAAAGAATGGAAGACACAAAGACAAACCCACACAAATACAGTTATCTCATATTAGACAAAGACATCAAAAACATACACTGGAGAAATGATAGCCTCTTCAACAAATGGCTATAGGAAAACTGGAAATTCATATGTAGCAAAATGAAATTAAACCCCTATTTCTTACCCTGCTTAAAAAATCAGCTCAAAGTGGATCAATGACCTGGCATTGCACCAGACACCCTACACCTACTAGAAGAAAAAGTAGGCCCAAATCTCCATCATGTTGTCTTAGGAACTGAATTCCTCAATAAGCCTCCTAAAGGGCAAGAAGCAAAATCAAGAATCAATAAATGGGATGGTATCAAACTAAAAATCTTCTTCACAGCAAAGAAAAAAAATCAAGAATGTAAAGAGAGAGCCTACCAAATGGAGAAAATTTTTACCACCTGCATCTCAGATAGAACATTAATCTCCAGGATATATAAAGAACTCAAAAAAAAAAAAAAACCCAACAAATAACCCAATAAATAAATGGGCTAAGGAACTGAACAGACACTTCATAGAAGAAGAAATGCAATCAAGCTATAAATATATGAAAAATATTCAACATCTCTAGCAAGTAAAGAAATGCAAATTAAAACTACACTGAGATTTTATGCTCATTCCAGTCAGAATGGCAGTTATCAAGAATATAAGGAACAATAAATGTTGGTGAGGATATAAGAAAATAGGTACACTCATACATTGCTAGTATGGACTGCAAGTTGGTACAATCACTGTGGAAAGCAGTATGGATATTTCTCAGAAAACTTGGAATGGAACCACCATTTAACCGAACTCGGTTAAAAGACCACTCCTCTGTTTATACTCAAAGAACTTAAAATCAGCATACTACAGGGGCATAACCACATCAATGTTTAGAGCAGCTCAGTTCACAATAGCTAGACTATGGAATCAACCTAGCTGCCCTTCAACACATGAATGGATAAAGAAAATGTGGTGTATATACACAATGGAATTTTACTCAGTCATAAAGAAGAATGAAATTATGGGATTTTGTGGTAAATGGATGGAACTGGAAAATATCATGCTAAGCCAAACAAGCCAATTCCAAAGAATCAAAGACCAAATGTTTTCTCTGATATATGGATGCTAATCAACAATAAGTGAGTGGGGGATAGGAAAGAATAGAGGTACTTTGGATTAGAGAGAGGGGAGTGAAGGGAGGGTAAGGGATATGGGGGTAAGAAAAATAGTAGAATAAATTGAATATCTTTATACTATGTGCATATATGATTACATGACTGGTATAATTCTTCATCATCTAAGCCAGAAGAATGAGAACTTATATTACATTTATGTATATATGTATAAAGTGTCAAAATGCATTCTACTCTTATGTATAACTAATTAGAACAAATAAAAAATAAAGTTCACAAGAGAATGTGTGTAAATTGTATGCAAACACTACAGCATTTTATATTAAAGATCTGAGTAGACATGGATTTTGTTATCCACAGAAGTCCTTGAAAAATTCTGCTGTGGATACTGAGGTATTAGTCATACAGAAACCTGTAGTGCTTCTTGGGACCTCTGTTCTATGTATATGCTCTTCTCACTTTACTTTTCTTCCTCTACCCTACTTTTGCTACATTTAGTTTTTTTAGTCTTCCTTCATCTTAAAGATCAACCCTACTTTTAGCCAATCACTTGAGAGAGTTACTAGTCTTTATTTGCTTCATCTAATTATGCTACTATAAAGACACAGACGTGGGTAATAGAAAAAGAGCAAATGCTCTCCTAGTGCTCTGAGATTAGGGTAATCATAGATATCAGATAATTTGTGACATAAAAATCAATATATAGCTTGCACACAGTCAAGACTGGCATGCATTCTAGCACCTTGCTTTGCAAAGTTGGTGTTTGGACTAGCAGCATCAACATCATCTAGCACCCTATAAGAATTTCAGGCCTATCTCATATCTAATAGATAATGATTTTACTTCTTTTCAATGTTTTTGGGTGCTTTTTAAGCACTCCCAATTTTGAGAATCATTGTTTCTAATCAATACGATACTATGTTATATATCTCCTCTTTCCTGTTTTGAGTTCCATTACAAAATGTCATTGCCTTGCATTAGTAGTTATCACAATCCTGATGGAGTACTGGAAAGACAAAAAAATCATTGCACCACCCTAGTTAAGAAAACATTAATAATATAATAAAATAAAATACATGCAGATGCCCTGTGGCAAGTTCTTGCAAAAGAGAGATACACTATGAAGAGTGAAAATTTTCCTATATTATGAAATAATTTATTGCTTTGATACTTTTGTAGTTCCCTCTGGTTAGGAGGTTAATTTCCTCAAATTACATGAAATTAGTTCAAAGAAACCATGACTAATCATTTATTTTATGTAAGTACAGAAATTACAAATAACATATTGCTAAACTCTAGCAATGCAGTTATTGATCCTGTTTGTCAGCACCACATAGTCCAGGCTTCTCTGGATATGCCTACCACTGTCTCTAGAACTGGGCACTACATAATCAGAAGGCTAGCATGAAGAAACATGTGGCGAGGTTTTTGTTTCCTTTGTCCTGTGCAGATATGACTGAAGTCTTAGGCTCACACATAACCATGAACAAGCATGGAATTTTCTACTAACAACCATGAGTATGACTATAATCAGCGAAACAGTTCACTTCCAAAAATAATAGTTCTATCTTTTAAATAATGTTTTTTTTTAAACTATGTAGTGTTATGTGGTAAAGAATTTAATTTACATAATTTCAAAGATGACAGTGGTGATTTTTAAGTCATTAGATCTATGCTAGTAAGATACTCATTTGGTCAAAAACTACTAAACTTCTGTATAAATGATAGAATATTTTAAGAAAATCTGAAAAAAAAATAAGGAATATTTGATAATTAAATATAGCAGATTTCTGCAAAATAATATATTTGTCTACAGTCATATTAACGAGTCAGATGAGTTTTTAGAATTCCAAGGAGTATATGTCAGTGAAATATATAGGTAAAGGTAGTAACCATTAGAACCTTGTGAAAGTGGAATGAGATTCTTAGCTCTTAAGAACCCTTTGACACAGAGAAATTCCAAAAGAGATCCAGCGGTGACCTTAATGCTTTAATGGGTTCACCAATTGGGAAGAAGCTTTCCCAGTTCTAAATCTTCAGATTCTAAATGTCAAAAATCTCTAACATCATTTTGGTGTTTCTTTATGCTTACAAAAAAGACACTGATGAATAAAATAATATCATATTATATAATAATATAATAATATCATGATCATGAAAAACTTAAATATCACCAGGGTATTTTGTGAAAAGTAATGCAGAGAACAAACAGAATTTGTCCTTTAAAACTTAAGAGTAAAAAGCAGTTGTGGTTTGTGGTGCACATCTGTATTCCCAACAACTTCAGAGACTGAGGCAAAAGGATCTAAAATTTGAAACTAACCTTCGCAATTTACTGAGACCCTCAGCAACTTAGCAAGACTCTGTCTCAAAACAGAAACATAAAACGAGCTGGGGATGTATCTCAGTGGTAAAGTACCCCTGGGTTCAATCCCAAAGACTGCAAAACTAAACAACAACAATCACACACACACAAAATTAGATTACAAAAGAAAGTAAAACAATTTATAAAAGGATTCCTTTTCCATGATAATCTCCATGTGCTGGTTTCTTCAGTCTCTCTGTTATAAATCCCTATGTTTCATTTGCAATAGGATCATAGGATATTACAGCTTGAAGGAAATTTACTGATCATTTGTTGCAAAATCGTTTTATGAATAAAGAAATATCTAGAATTGTGTCAATTTTGTCATAGTATTCTTTTATATTGACTATTCTCTGTGTCTAAGAATGGTATAAATCACACTGGACAGTAAATTTTTAAAGGTAACAAGATTAATGTAATTTTTTTCTATTTTTTAATATAGAAGCTAATATAGTAGCACATGGGAATATTTATGATTGACAGAAATAAAGCACATATTGAGATATGATAATATGTACAAGACTTAGCAACATCCAACTTTTATTTATGTCTAACAAGGAGATTTAATTTCCAAAATGTCACCTTTAAAGAGCTGAGCTATTTCAAGATTTTAGATAAATGTTTCCAAAATGATAGTTAGGGCAATGATAGCTGCCAAAGGCAGTTAACATCCTTCCTGGACTCCACATTCCAGTTCCAAATGAGCTTAAATAATAAAGGGGATTTACTTCCTCACATAACAGAAAAACCTGGGGGCAAGGCAAATGTCAAGAAAAGTTTTATCAGGGTAATAGTTCTACTTCTTTGCCATTCTTACATCTGCCTCTTGCCCCAAGCCTCTACTTTGTCCTTAGTCCTTATGGGCACATAATGGTTTCCAGAAGTTCTTGGGTCTATACATTTCCTCATTCACATCCAGGGAGTGAATAAAGTCACTAAGTATATGTTTTGAATGACACTTCAATGAGAACAAACAAAGTGTATACCAATTTCTGAAATAATTGCAGTGTCAAGAGGCTGGGGTGAGTTCAACCCCACTTCAATACTAGGAGACCTCAAACAGTAATTCTAACCATGAAAAAATAGCAAGAATGTTAACAACATAAAGTGAATTTATTCGTATCTAGTCAATACTCTTCAATTACAGAAGTTATATGTTTCCATGCATGAAAGTACTGTATAAAAGTTGCAGCTTTTCAATTTGACAAATAACTACTTATTAATATGAAATGTGATAATCCATTAACATAATTCAAAAATCCTGCTGGGTTTTATAATGTCTTCTGCAGTATGAGTGAGAATAAATCTTATTACATTAAAAAACACTCCCTTTCAATCACTGTTCCTTTAAAAAGGGTTAGAATTGTAACACTTTATATATGCATTTTCTAAAAATATTTTAAAGCATCTCAACTGGGAAAGCAATTTCATGCTTGCTTTTTAAAGAATCTATTCAAAGAACTCATTAAAAGCATTCATTTAAATAATCTCATGTATGTTCATTATACTATGTCCTTTGAGAGAGAGAGAGAGAGAGAGATGGAAAAAAAAAAGTATGAAACTACTGCCAGAAAGCAAATGAAAGGAACAAATGTTAAATTTAAAATGTTAGTCCTTCATTAAAATTATTTAAACAAGCAGCAATTCCCCCCTGTACCCTTAAAAACTCTTCTAAGAAACATTTATACACATTTAGGACAGCAAATTAAAAGCAGAACAAACAAAAAAAAAGAATTTGTAGGTCAGTTTCACAAACTGTTGGCATTTGGATTGTTTTTACTTTTTGCTTTTGATTCTAAGTTAATGGAAAGAACACATCTATTTTGAAGAGAATCCACATTTTACTTAAAAATCATTTCCCTACTATATATACTGCAGCATTTAATTTTTTTCTCCCTTATTTTCTGATAACCAGTCTTCAAGATCTGAAAAGGTCTAAAATGATTTGATTTACCTTTTAGAAATGTGTTTTAATGTGGCAATTTCTTTTATCCTTATTCATACTCAAGTGTGAAAATAAAGATAATTTTACCTGAATCTTCAGTATTTCGTGAGTTCTACATACGACTTATTTCAGTTTTTTTTTTTTAATTTTTTAAAATTTTGCTCCCGTCCAGTTTGAATGTGTTCCTTTGTAAGTATCTATGTGGCATACCTGTTCATTGGCATTGTAATAATGTGACAAATCAGACTGAGTGTCTGAACCTCTAGTTATTTTTATTTCAAATAATATCATGAGCTATTCACATTGTTTTCAAAATTTTTGTATTAGTGCCTTTTAATTATATAGAAAAATAGGTTTCATTGTGGAATATTCATGCATCTAAATAATAAGTTTTGATGACATTTTCCTCCCTTATTGTCCTCCCTTCCACATACCACCCCCTTCTTCTGATCACTTTCTTCTTTTGTAATTGTCTCCATTATTATTTTCATGTCGGTTTTTCTTTTTCATTTCTAGTTGTACTATTTGATATCATGAACATATTGTATTCTCAGTTAATGGTTATGTAACTCACTGACCCATGGAAGACATAAAATAATGAAAATAATTCATGATCTTATATAGTAAAATTTAAACAAGGAAGATGTAAATTCTCTCAATATATAAATTTAAAGTGATAATATATAAATTCAAAGTGATCATAAGAAAAAATATAACAATGTTGTCTTTTGATAATTTGGACAACTTATCAGAAGTTCATATTTTATTACAAATATGCTAATAAGTATCACATTAAAATATGTCTTAATAATGGAAATAAGATACAAATAAATGAAACAGATATGTCTAAAAATAGAAGTAAATATATAGGAGAACACAATGTGTGACAAGGAGTCATCCTAAATTTTAAGAGGAACTTAAGATAATTTTATTATCATGAAGGAAAAATAAACTAAGGTGAACATTAAGGGCTGTATGTCTGTTGAGATTATTTTTTCATATCATATACTTTCTTGACAGTAATTCTAAACTACCTAGTATTTAATACAATTGTAATTTTGCTCTATTTTTATTTGTTTTTACATTGTAATTGATTCCCTTCTTTCCCTGAAATATATAATACACCAAGGTAGAAACTATGGTGATTTTGCTAATTGTTTTTTAGAATATAATAAAGTGTTTGATTCATTCAAGAAATTCACTAAATTTTGTTGAATAAATTATAATTAATATTAAAAACCATCTTTTGAGAGATAATTTGAACAAATGGAAAAAGTAAAAAAAAAAACTCTAAGTAATTTATTGAGCTTCTAATAAGGAGAGATTTTTTTAAACTCAAATATTTTGGTCCATTAGAGCACAACATGGATTAATTACTTCTGATATTTTGGACTCCCTACTCCCTCATTCTCCTCTACAAGCTTGTGATTTATGAGCTAATAAATGAAAAAAAAATACTTGCTGAATGTAATTAGTTCTTTTTTGAATGTAGAACATTATATTGATGTCATGACTTTTTTTCCAGGTGGATATTTTGCAATGGCCTCTCTAAAAGCATTCTACAAAATCAAATATTAGCCTACATTATTGAATATAGAATTATGTCAGAAAACATGATAAAATGTTTTCTAGGAATCTTTTATTTCTTTTGGAAAATTATTTTTAATTATCAAAATCTTATAGGGGATAAGTCTAAACATCATAGTATGCATGGTATTAGAAGAGTAATTAAACATTTGGATAAGGGGCATTGCTTATCCATGAAAGTAAGCTTGTAAATATCTTAATTTTCATTTCAGTTTTAGATACCAGTAACAGAAAAATAAATAATATAAAATGATTCTAATGTAAAGAATGCTTGCTATGGACTGAATGTGTGTACTCTAAATTCATATGTTGAATCCACAATGTGATAGTATTTAGTGGTGTGGTCTATGGGAGGTAATTAAATTTGATAATATCATGAAGGTGGAGCCCTATGACAGAATTAGTGCCTTTATAAGAAGAAGAGCAGAGCCTCCTTTCTCTCCATCTTGTGAGAATATAGCAAGAGGGCAGCTATCTGTCCACCAAGAAAAGCACCCTTAGGAGACATTGCATTTGCCTGCACTTTGATCTTCAACTTCTCAGCCTCTAGAACTGTGAAAATGGTTGTTGTTTAAGCCTATGGTATTTTGTTACAACAGCCCAAACTGCCTTGCATTGGTAACTCATGCATGCTTTCTCATATCCCTGCATGTCAGGTGGGATGATCTTCGTGTATATGAATAATCAACACCTCAATTATGTTAATAGGAAAGTAGCTACAATCTACATATTGGCATAAACTAAACAGGATCTATGCCTGTTAGCAGTTCACCTTTCTCAGCAGATAGGAAAGACTCTTTTAAGAAGAATGAGAGAACAGTGCCTTCTGGGAAGGCACTGCATAGTGTCCACTGGATGATGGTTTATATTCTGCCACCTTCATTCTTAAAATATTCTTTTGAGTAAAACATGGAGGTTGTGGTAAAGTAAGGGAATGTAGAAACTTTATTTAAATACTCCCTGTTGTGGTTTGGATCTGGACTATCTCATAAAGGCCCCTGTGTCAAACACTTGTCAAAAGCAAAGAGGTGGTACTTTTGAAAGGAAATGGGATAATGAAGACATTGAATTAATCAGTGGATTAATCCATTAGTGAATTGATAATTGATGACCTTAGAAGATAGTGGTAGAATCTGTAGAAGGTACAACTTAACTGGAGGGAGTGGGACCTTCAGTGCATGTCCTTAGGATATGTATCTTACCTCCAGACCCTTTCTCTAGTTCTGCTTCCACTAAGTCTTTATGCCATGATATTCTGCTTTGCCTCAGTCCCAAAGCAGCAAGTCAGCCAACGATGGATGGAAACCCCAGAAACTGTGAGCCCAAATGAATCTTTCCTCCTTTAAGTTATTCATGTCAAGTATTTTCATCACAGTGACAAGAAAACCAATAGATATTCTCTGATAGTGTGTTAAAGGAAAGCATACAGTCAAAAGAGGTTTTCATATGCAATTCTGGAACCCTTAGTGGAAAATTCGGAGTGGGAAGCATAGTCTACATTGGAATCTATTCTACTTTGTTGTCATTCAGATCCTAGTAACAACTATTAATAAATGATCAGTGTAAATTCCAGACCAAAGTCGTCTTGGTAAAAAATAAATAAATAAAAAGAGAAGAAAGCAGCAATATTTTATATTCAAGTTATATTTAAAATACTTTATAAACTTATCATTACTTGTCTAACATGATACAAATTGCGAAAGCACATTTCATGCCACAAAAATATTTTGCACAACTTTTTTTGCTTTAGCTTAACTTTTCTAGTAAATTCTTTGAAGGGTTGATAGAATCTGACTAGAATATTTCCTTCTTTTTATGCCACGTGAATTTCATCAGGCATTCTTCATCTTTCTCTAAATTTAGCAATAGTTTGGCAAATGAAAAATTTCTTCACAAAAGGAAGAAGTGGTCAAGATTTGAAGAAAAATATGGTATTTAAAAAAGTGTTAGTGGAAAATAATTTCATGAAAAATAATTTCATGAAAATTTGATTTTAATAGGATATTTCATGAAAAATATTTTGTCATTTTTCTCATGGACTAGGAAAGTGTAATATTTCTCATTCAAATAGAAGCATTTACATTACTCTTTTAACCTTGGTCTTTTCTCCTAGTACTTTACAAACACTGAATATATGTGATACAACAGTTTCACCAAGTAAGTCTAATTATTCTATTTTCACAGTTGAGAATTGCAAAATTATCATTAACTTATTTGCTCAAAGTTTCACAGCTACCAAATCACAGAACAGGATATCAAAAAGAGGTCAGGCTAGCTACAAAATTCAAAATTTATGCAATGCCATTCTATACTACTGGTTCTTACCAAAGTGTATGTCATTAACCAATAATGCCATTTTTCTATAGACACTTCAAAGGTCTGCAGAATCTCAGTCCCCACTGTAAAATAGAGAACCAAAATCTGCACTCTAAAACATTTCTAAAGTTTTGGAAAGTACTGCTTTAAGTCATTTGCATCATTGAAGAAAATCCTTGGCACAAACTATATAAGCACACATTCATTTCCTAAAAATACTCTAGAGAATGTAGTTTTATATACAGATAGATGATTCCATTAGTTTTCCATTAGATAGTACATATATTTATTACTAAAGGTTATTATAGAGAAATCACATGATGTTATTAAATAAATTTAAAAATTGAGCAAATGAAGGGGTCTAATGTCAGTAATGGCAGATTTCCTCTTAGAAGACAGCTTTATCACAGGCAAAAATTATAAATGTAAGAAAAATTGCAGAAGTCAACTACATATAGCACTGAAGAACTGAGTCTGGGCACACTGAAGCACACCATAACCCCAACCACTTTGGAGGTTGGGGCAGGAGGATTACAAGTTTGAAGCAAATCTGGGCAACTGAATGAGATACTGTCTCACAATAAAAAAGATAAAATAAAAAGGAGTGGGGATGTAGTTTCATGATAGAGCACCATTGAGTTCAATCCCAAGTACTGGAAAAAAGAAAAGAAAAAATAATTGAAAGGATCCACCATGCATACATAAGGTTAAAGAGACCAAGTGTTGTTATAAAATAAGAGACAAAGTAGACTTCAAGATGAGTGATTGCAGAGATCAAAAGAGTAATTTCATAATGAGCAATAGGTCAATATATAAGTAAGATTAAAATTATGAATATCTCTCTACCCAATAAAAGAGCTTCAAATTACATAAAGCAGAACTGATAGAATTAAAGAAGAAATAGTTCCATATCAGTTGGAGATTATAATTTTTTTTCACAGAAATTGATAGAAAATCTAGAAAAAAAACATGAAGACTGAAAATGATTAAATAACTGTTTGAACAGTGTATTTATAGAAGAAAATAAACCAAAGAAGTAAAGAATAAACTTTCAACTGTATGTGGTGTGATCTCCAAGAGATACTCTGTAGTGGGTTGTTTTAGTGAGGTTTTTTTTTTTTGTTTGTTTGTTTTTGTTTGTTTGTTTGTTTGTTTTCTGCTGTGACTAAAGGATCTGACCAGCACAATTACAGAGGAGGAAGAGTTTATTTGAGGGTTCACGGTTTCAGAGATCTTAGTCTATAGAAGGCCAGCTCCATTCACCAGGGCTGAACATCATGGTGGGAGAAGGTGACAGGGGGAAGCAACTCACATCATGGTGATCGATCGGGAAGCAGAGAGACTCTACTTTCCAGATACAAATATGTACACCACTGCCATGACCTAATTCCCACCTTCTCCAGCCACACCCTACTACTTCAGTTACCACTCAGTTAATCCCTATCAGGGGACTAAACCACTGATTGATTTAAGACTCTTACAACCCAATCATTTCTCCTTTGAACTTTCTTGCATTATCTCACATGTGAGCTTTTGGGGGACACCTCATATCCAAACCGACATGGGCTATAGTGTAAATGGAAATAAATCTCAAATTTGAAATCTAATGGAATCATATTCTGTGACATCAGCTGTTTGAAATTAAGAATGAGTGACATTAGAATTTCAAAGTAACATCAAATATTTAGAAATTAAATCACATGGTTCTGAATATTAGAAGTATGAAAGAAGAACTCACAAGGGGCAATAGAAATTAAGTGGATGAAAACTAAAAAAATAGTAAATTCTAATATTTATAAGGAATTTTTAATATTTTGAAATTCATATGTTAGAGAAGAAACACTTAAAATGAATCATCTCGTTTTCCACCTAAAATAGCTAGAAAAAGATGAAAAGTTAAAGAAAAGTAAATAGAAAGTTAGCAATTTTAAAACTGGAACAGATGCCAAAGAAAGAGAAAACATACAAACAATAGGGAAAACTAAAAAGCAGAAGTTTTAAAGGTATATTAATAAAGTTGATGAACCTCTGGGAAGATTGATCTAAACAAAAAGAGAGAAAACAGAGTACTAGAATTAAGGATCCTTATTATTGAAAAAATAATGACTATATTGAGATCAATCTTTTGCTAATTCATTCTATAATTGTGATAAATGGCAAAATTCTAACATAACACATCTTAACAAAAGTGACTCAAAAAGAGTAAGAAAATACAAACCACTTTATTTTCTACTAAACATGTCAAAGTATTTGTGTTAAAAATCTTTCCTTAAATAAAACTTTAAACTGGGATGCTTTCATTTGTGAATTCTCTCAGAACTTTAAAAAGAAAATAATAACAGTCCTAATACTAGAAACTTCAGAAAACAGAGGCAGAGGGAATAATTTATTTTAGTTTACTTTTAAGAAATTTTATTCTATATATACAATTAGTACATTTGAATAAAAAATGTATTCTATATATATATATATATATATATGACTTGATAAATTTTGATGTGTGTGTGTATCCTGACCTTTTGTAATTTTTAACTCTTACTTACACCAATCCTACCCCATGCAACCACTTATAACTTTTTTGATACTACATGTTAGCTTGTGTTTTCTAGTTATATATAAATTAAATCATAGAGAACGTACTCTTTATTCACTTAATATAATTATTTTTAGACACATCCATGCTGCTGCTTATATTTCCTTCCTTACAGTGGTTGAAGAGTATTCTGTTGTATGAATGTACCACTGTTTGTCCTTTCACATGTCAATGGACATTTGGGTTGTTTTCATTAGAAATAAAACTGCTCTGAACATTCATGCAGATATTTTGTTTCACACCTTTTATCAAAGTAAACATGAGTAAAGTAACTAGATTCTGAATTAGTTTTAAAGAAGCTGAGTTGTTCTCTGAAATGATAGTACCATCTTACACTCCATCTAGCATTGTGTGAGAGTTCTAGTTCCTCCACAACTTTCCCACACTTGGTAAGGTGAGTCTTCAACACTTTAGACATTTAAATATGTGAGTAGTAATACTGTATAGAGGCTTTATTTGTATTTCTTTCACAATTCATTGTTTGGCATCTTTTCATGTGTTTATTTGCCATGTGTTTATCTTCTTTGGTGTAATGTTTGTTCAAATCTTTTGCTCATTTTGAACAGAGTTGTGTGTTTTCTTATTGGATTTGGGGAGTTATTTTTATATTCTTTTCTCAGAGAAGGGATCTTCAAATATTTCCCTCAGTCTGTGGATTCTACAGAATTCCTTTGTGTTTTTGGTAAAGACACTATTTTTCCATAATGTAAGTTCAGTAGTTTATGTTCAACTCTTTTAGAAAATGGAGGAGAAAGTAGTCACTGGAATAAATACAATAAGTCATCAAATAGTATAGACAGTTATTAAAGCATTGATTATTGTCTATTTAAGAGATAATAGCCCTATTTTCCTTAACCTAAATGGAGAGAAACAATTTTCTTAACCTTCAGATAAAATCAAATCATTGCTTTGAAGTTGTCATTTTATAATGATGAAGACATTGCTGAATTTGATAGCATTATATCCTATCTGTCCTTGTAAGTGATGGCTTGTTATTGCAAATTAACTCAGGCTGTTCTATTAGAAGGCATGCTTCTGCAAAACACCAACAAACAACAGTTATAAAAGCAGTTGTAAAGTTTTATAAGAAAAATACAAAATGAAACTAAGAAGAGTAAATAATATTCAGTTGTATATATCTATGAACCAAGAAATATAATTTTTATAATCCCCAAACTTTACTTAGTTATGTATTATATCCCCTATTTATTTTGAGATCACAGTGATCTTTACAAAAAAAAAATCTATCTCTTGAACAAAACTTTAAATGTGCTTCATGCTAGACTACTTTGAAGCCGTTCTAACTAGGATAAGGTGAGAGGTAATGTCTTCTCTCAGGTGAAACTGTGTTCTTGACAAATCTTAGGTAAAGCACTTTATATCTGAAACTGATCTGTTTCTCTGTCTTCATACCATTTTACAATATGCTTATGTATTATTTCCTGAACCTATCTGAATGTCACTTAACATAATATAACATTACATCTGAAATGTGAATCAAACAGAAAGACTAAGAGAGTTCTCAATTTAAACAAATCAGACTCATCTTATTATCTTCCAAAAATACATTTAAATTCCCATCTCAGTATAAAGAGTAACACGTTTGGTTTGGATGGCATTAGAGCAGATTATGCTAAGTGAAGCTAGCCAAGCCCTAAAAAACAAATGCCAAATGTCTTCTCTGATATAAAGAGAGCAACTAAGAACAGAACAGGAAGGAAGAGCATGAGGAAAAGACTAACAGTAAACAAAGACGAATGAGGGGAGAGAAAGGGAGAGAGAAGGGAAAGCATATGGAAATGGTAGGAGACCTTCAATGATACACAAAATTATAAGAGGTTATGAGGGGCAAGGGGGAGCGGGGAAAAGGGGGAGAGAATTGAACAACAGCAGAGGAGGTAGAGAGGGAAGATGGGAGGGGAGGGGAGGGGAGGGGGGATAGTAGGGGATAGGAAAGGTAGCAGAATATAACAGTCACTAATATGCCATTATGTAATAATGTGAGTATGTAACAGTTGTGATTCTGCAATCTGTATTTGGGGTAAAAATGGGAGTTCAAAACCCAATTGAGTCTAATGTATGAAAGATGATATATCATGAGCTCTGTAATGTTTTGAACAATCAATAAAAAAAAGAGTAACGTGTGTGTGTGTGTGTGTGTATGTATGTGTATATATATATATATATATATATATATATATATATATATATATAAATCTTGTTGATAAGAGGTTCCCTTTATACAGTTACAAAACATTAAATGACATAAATACCTACCAAAATATTAATGTGAAGGAGACTATTGCTACAGAGAACTTTAATTTGGAGGACACCATCTTGATAAAATGCCCTCCTAAGCTTTACATTTGAAAAGGCTTGTATACTTTAAGAACATGAATACATCTATTATAGAGAGAACCCAGTAATAGTTAGGTCACAATGATACAGATATCCTCATTAACTAAGTTTAACTTTTACATTAAAACATAGACAAGGCTCAAACCATTCTCAGATGTATAAATAACAGTTGTTTATTTAACCAGTTAAGAAGTCATTATTTAAAAGATTTTAAGACAGAGATAAACCCTAATACTTTAAGATTTAGTTTCCTTAAGTAGTAAAACCCAACAAAACTGGAAATTATCTTTTTATATATTTTTATCTATTCTAATTAGATAAAGAAATTATCCTGATAGATATTTTATGTCTTCTTGTTACCTGTTTCCTTTGACCTCTTTTGTGATAATAGGCAGGCTACTATTTTATCTAAGGCCAGTTTTCTACCTGTGTGGCCTCTCTTCCACTCTCACATTCTGTTATCAACTTAAATTTCTTCTATTTATCCTGTATTTTAATTGCTCTGTTGATGCTTTTCTGCTTCTTTGGGGAAGTAAAATAAATGTTTACTATTGTTAACATTTTAGGTTTTTCCTATTAGCATTTTAGCTATAGTTCTTTTTAATGTTTTTCAGTATTTGCTAGAGTGGGTACAAAATGAAACTTAAATTATCAGTTTTCTTAGAATCAATATTTCAACATTTCCCAGTTCTCCAGGACAAATATAATCTATATATTCCCACATATATACCATCCCTTGGGCTCTCCCTTCTGTAAGATTTGCATCATATGATATTATGTTATTACTTCCCTGACCTTAACACCACACCCACCACTTTTCAGCCTTTCCTGTTGTGCAGGTCTGGTGCCAATGAATTCTCAGTGTTCATTAATCTGAAAATATTTTTTCACCACCCTCATTTTTGAGGGAAATTCTAGAAAGCCATAGTTTGTTGTCAGGGTGTATTTTTTCAGTATTTTAAAGATCTCTCCATTGTTTTCTAAATCAAGTAATATCTGATTATAAATCAACCATTGTTCATGTCATTGTTCTCCTAAATGCAACATGCATTTGTTTCATTGTCTTTTTGTCTTCTTGCTACTTTAAATATTTTTATACACCCCTTTAAAAAAACTTTTGGGCCATGATGTATCTAGCTGTCGGTGAGTATATGTGCATACATTTATCTTGCTTGGAGTTCTCCAAGCTTGAAATAAAGCTTCTTGTCAAAGTTTTTCAAAGCTGGGAAATTTCAATTATTTCTTCAAAAATGTGTTCTATCCCATTTTTAGTTGGCTCCTTCCAGTATAATCCAGTCTCATGTATTTTAGACCTCTTCATATTTTCTTAAGTGAAACTGCTGTTCACTTTGCTTCAGCATTGTCTTGGGAAAATTTTCAATCGGAGAAAAATTGCAAAGGTGTTACAATGAACCATTATACACTCATCACATTGATTGTACAATAAACATCTTTCTAGACTTATATTATCACTTCTCTCTCCAACCTTTTATACTTCCTTCAGTGCACTTAATTTTTGATGAATTTTTGCACTGATTCTAACCCCAAAGGAGTAACAATGAAAAAATTTAACCTCCTATTGCAAACAACAACAGAATAAAGATATGGAAACACAGTTATTAAGGCATTAGATTTTAGGCAACAAAGGAAAGTGAGCAATGAATGATGAAGATTATAAGAAATGAGGTAAGCCCTGCAATCTTTTTAGCTTACTGCTGCAGAAAGTTCCAGGCCATGGAGAGTGGACAGTAATCCTTAGAATTCATGGGGCATGAGGCAACCAACTCAGTAGTTTCTTACCTCAAGAGCAAAATTGGCTTCAAATGCTTACATTCTGAATCACGTTTAAGAAACCTTTGCCTACATCTAAGTTCTGAAATTTTTTTCCGTTTTTATATTTAAATTTTTATGCATAGATTTTGTGCTTAGTTTTATAATCCAACTCTAAATAATATGTGTATGCATACCCAAGTACTCAATTCATTTCTTTATATGTAAGATGTTTAGTATTTGTGACATTCCCATTTAAAAAGTATCCATTATCCAATCAGGATGCCACTGGCACTTTTGCTGAACTCAGAAAACCATACAGATATATATTTGCTTCTTAGCACTCCATTCCGTTGTACTAGTCAATTTTTAAAAATATTAATGTCATTCCTATACTCTTTTTATTGTTGTAAATTACCAATAAGACATTAGAAGTCCTCAATTTGATTCTTCTTTTTTCAAGATTACTTTGTGTATTGTAGTTCCTTAGAATCTGAACCATAATTCTAGAATTATTTATAAATTTCTACCGAAGAACTTGGTCACTCTGAGACTCAGGTTACATTAAATTTATAGATTAGTCTTGGTAAAATTGACAACTTAGTTCTGAGTCTTCCAAGTCATGTTCATGATCTCTCAATTTACTTCAGTCTTTTTAGCTTTCTGTAATGCTAAGTAGTTTAGAATGAAAAGATCTTGCATATATTTTGTTGATTTTTTTATAAATATATTTGTGATGATACTGAGGAAAGAATTCCTTTTTAATTACTTTCCTATTATTTGCTGTTTATATATAAAATTAATTTTATATATTACTATTATATCCAATGTTCTTATAAAAATAGTGTTAGGATATTTTACTTCTAATATTTTTTTTGTTAACATAGGATATCTGCCCTCTACAAATACAGACAGTTTGACTTTTTTTTTTTTTTTAAAGAGAGAGTGAGAGAGAGAGAGAGAGTGAGAGAGAAGTATTTTTTAATATTTATTTTTTAGTTCTCGGCGGACACAACATCTTTGTTGGTATGTGGTGCTGAGGATCGAACCCGGGTCGCACGCATGCCAGGCGAGCGCGCTACCGCTTGAGCCACATCCCCAGCCCGACAGTTTGACTTTTGCACTACTAATATTTATGCCTTTTTTACAATCGTTTTTGGTATTGTTCTTTTTAATTATACATGATAGGAGTCTATTCTGACATATTCATAAAAATGTGGATTATATCTTATTCTAATTAGGATTATATCTTGCGGATGTACATGATGTTCAGATTCACTGAGCTGTATGTACATAATAAAGTTATATCAGATTCATTCCATTGTCTTTCCTTTTCTATTCACCATCCCTTGCCTTTATTCCCCTTTGTCTAATCCAATGAACTTCTATTTCCCACCCCCTTATTGTGTGTTAGCATCCACAAATCAGAGACCATTTGAACTTTGCTTTTTGGGATTGGATTATTCTACTTAGCATGATAGTATGTGGATCCTTCCATTTTTCTGGCAAATTTCATAAAGTCATTCATTTTTATGGCTCAGTAATATTGCATTGTGTATATATACTATATTTCCTTTGTCCATTTATCTGTTGAAGGGCATCTAAGTTTTTTCCATAGCTCAACTATTGTGAATTGAGCTGCTATAAAGACTAAAGATGGATATAGCTGCATCACTATAGTATTCTGATTTTAACTCACTATTTTTGCCATACAGTAGGAGGTAAAGCCTCCAGCACAATGGCTAATGGGCATTGTTTGACTTGTCTCAAGTCTTAATAGACATGATTTTATACATTATTGTTAAATAGAGGGCTAAGAGCAGGTTTTTCATACACATCACTTATCATATTAGAGATTATTATATGTTTATTCAAATGTTATTTTTGTAACTATTGAGTTTAGTCAAATGTATGTTTTCTAAGGCATCCAATGAGATGATCCTGTGACTTTTCTGCTTTATTTTATTAATGTAACCAATTTCATTGACAGATTTTTTTTAATGGTAAAACAACCTTGTACTCATGAACACTATTTGGTCATGATGTTTTGTTTTGTTTTGTTTTTTCCTTTTGATGTAATGATTGTTTAAAACTACTAATATATTTTCACAACTACGTTCATAAGGCATAATGGCACACAGTTTGCCTTAAATTATTATGTGGTTTGTTATTAAGAAACTACTGCCCTTGAAATTGAATTAGGAAACTTTATTTCTCTTGTACCTCCGAAAGAGTTAGCTAAGCTTGGCATTCTTTATTCCTAAAATGTTATTAGTATTATGCAAGAAAACTTTCTGAACTTGGAGTTTTCTTCATAGGAAAGTGTTCAGTTACAATTTCAGATTCCTAATGGGTATAATGGAATTCAATCTACTTATTTCTTCTTATATAAAATTAGAAATTTATGTCTTTCATAGTACTTATATGTATAATATGTCAAAATATACTCTACTGTCATGTATGCTTAAAAAGAACAAGTTTCATTTTTTTTAAGACTTGGAGTTATTTTTAAATTCCCACATTATGCCAGGCATGGTAACACACACCTGTAATCCTAGTGGCTCAGGAGGCTGAGACAGGAGGATCACAAGTTCAAAGCCAGCTTTAGCAATGGTATGGTGCTAAGCAACTCAGTGAGACCTGTCTCTAAATAAAATACAAAATAGGGCTGGGGATGTGGCTCAGAGTTTGAGTGCCTCTGAGTTCAATCCCTAGTAATACACACACACACCCAAAATTCCCACATTATTATTTTAATGTATGTAGCTTCTGTATTGATAACCCAACTCTTGAACCTGATATTGGCAATATATTAATTTTTTTGCTATTGTTGCTTACTCCAGAAATTTTTATAAATATTTTGTTGATATTTAAAGTGTTTTTTGTAGATGGAATACACCCGAGTCTTGCTTGCTGAATCCATTCTGACCATCTATGCTTTTTTAAATTTATTTTATTTTATTTTAAATTTATTATAACCCCAAGATCTTGCTTATGCCAGGAAACTGTAAGGGTAACATGAATATCATTGAGGAGGTCTAACATGGCAGCATGCGTGGAGAGATCAAGTCTCTGACCTCTTCAACTGCGCGGGCATAGGGAGCTGTAAATTATCTAAAGCCTATTTGCTCAGGATCACTAGGCAATGCTGAGCTGACGTGGAGCTAGGGCGTACACTTTGGGCCCCTCAGAAAACACACACTGAGCACGTATCTGCTGCGTTTAAGCCCCGGATCGCCTGCTTCTCGTGACTCAGCACTAACGACCCCGCTGAAATAACTAGTCGGCCCACCTGATCTCACAGACGTAAAAAAAAACAGCACCATAGCCAGACCCAGAGAATCAGGAGTGACGTGGGACTAGCGGCGCAGAACTCCCGGCTATCGCTCCCACCAGGGCTGACAACAGAGGTCCCTTGCACCAGCTACCAGGGGAGTTGCTACCTGAGGGCAAACAAATTCGCTGGGGGTCCTCAGCCCCAAACCCTACAAACTTAGGGTCCGAGGGAGGCAAACAGAAAGGGTGTGCCCAGGCATCCATGAAAACAGGGCTCCCAGGAGCAGCAGACCTGGCGTGTAGCCAGTATTGTGGTAAGCGTCACAGGTGAGTGGGGCCTGGATTGAGGAACCACAAGAGAAGGACCTAGGTACTCAGGACTGGAGACCCGCACAGTCTGGGAAGAAGAACTGAGGCACAGTGATTGGTTCCCACCTATCAAGAAGAGAAGCCTGGCCCAGTGGGCATAGCTCCACCTACTGGAAGAGAAGTTAATTGAGCTCTATGGCTGCATTTATTATTATTATTTTTTTTAATGATTATTATTAGTATTTTTTTTTATTCTCACTTTTTGTAGTTGACGTTGTTGCTGTTCTTTAACTTTCTTATTAATGGTTTCAATTTTTTTTAATTCTTTTTATTCTGTTATTATTACTATTATTTTTTAAACTTCAATTTCCATTTTTTTATTACCATTATAATTTTTTTCGTTTGTCTTAAATTTTTATTTTTTCGTTTTTTCTCTCTTTCTTCTCACTTTTTTCTTTTGTCTTTTCATTTCTTTTCAACTTTCTTATTCCCCCTCTCTTGAATTCCACCTGCCTACACTCACTCTCTTTAGTGACTTCTTCCCTTCCCTTCTAATACCTCTCCTCCCAAGCATCAAATAAATTCATAAGAGTAAACAGTACTCAGCAGTCAAACAGAACAAGAAGTATCATGAGCATAAAAAAGCAAGGAAGAAAAGGAGTACAAACAATGAAAGACAGCCTAAATATTCAGGAGGACCTGGAGTCATCAGAAAAATGGCCATATAAAGAACTCAAGGAACACCTTAGACAGATGGAAAGGAACCTTAAAGATCACATTGAAAATGAATTACATAAACAGATAAAAGAAGAAGTTAAGCATCTTTATCAGGAGATAGAGATTATAAAAAAAAAATCAAACAATAATTCTAGAAATGAAAGAAACGATAAACCAAATTAAAAACTCAATCGAGAGTATCACTAACAGAGTGGAGCAAGTAGAAGCCAGAACGTCAGATAATGAAGACAAAATATATCATCTTGAAAAGAGTCTAGCCAACTCAGATAGGCTGGTAAAAAATCACGAGAAAAACATCCAAGAGATTTGGGATAACTTAAAAAAACCAAACTTACGAGTCATCGGGATAGAGGAAGGCACAGAGATTCATGCCAAGGGAATGAGTAACTTGCTGAAGGAAATAATTACAGAAAACTTTCCAGAAATAAAAAAGGAAACAGATATACAAATTGTAGATGCATACAGGACACCGAGCACACAAAATCACAGTAGACCAATGCCAAGACACATTGTTATGAAGCTATCCAATATACAGAGCAAAGAGAAAATATTAAAAGCTACAAGAGAAAAGAGGCAGATTACATTTAGGGGTAAACCAATAAGGTTGACAACTGATTTTTCATCACAGACGCTGAAAGCGAGAAGATCCTGGAACAACGTATTTCAAACACTGAAAGACAATGGATGCCAACCAAGAATTCTGTATCCAGCAAAATTAAGCTTCAGATACAACAACGAAATAAAAATCTTTCATGATAAACAAAAGCTAAAAGAATTTGTAGCCAGAAAACCAGCACTGCAAAGCGTCTTGAGCAAAACTCTACAAGAGGAAGAAATGGAAAACAATAACCAAAACCATCAGCGGGAAGTGCCTCGGTAAAGACAGAGGATGGGGGGAAAGCTAATCATGGAGAAACAAACTAAATTAGGAAAAAAAAAAGAGATAAATAATCAAACATGGCAGGAAGTACAAACCATATATCAATAGTAACTCTAAACGTTAATGGCTTAAACTCTCTAATAAAGCCACATAGGCTGGTAACATGGATTAAAAAAACAAATCCAACAATATTCTGCCTCCAGGAGACACATCTGATTGGAAAAGACATACACAGGCTCAAGGTAAAAGGTTGGGAAAAAATATACCAAGCACACGGTCCTTGTAAGCAAGCAGGTGTGGCCATTCTCATATCGAATAAAATTGACTTGAAGACTAAGTTAATCAAAAGGGATAAGGAAGGACATTATATACTGTTAAAAGGAACCATTCACCAACAAGACATACCAATTATCAATATTTATGCACCAAATAATGGCGCTGCAACGTTCATAAAACAAACTCTCCTCAAGTTCAAGAATCAAATAGACCACAACACAATAATCATGGGTGACTTCAACACACCTCTCTCACCATTGGACAGATCCTCCAAACAAAAGTTGAATAAAGAAACTATTGACCTCAATATCACAATCAATAACCTAGACTTAACTGACATATATAGAATATATCAACCATCATCAAGTGGATATACTTTTTTATCAGCAGCACATGGAACCTTCTCAAAAATAGATCATATATTATGCCATAGGGCAACCCTCAGTAAATATAAAGGGGTTGAGATAATACCATGCACTTTATCAGATCATAATGGAATGAAACTGGAAATCAATGATAAAAGAAGGAAGGAAAAATCCTACATCACATGGACAATGAACAATACGTTACTGAATGATCAATGGGTTACAGAAGACATAAAGGAGAAAATCAAAAAATTCTTAGAGATAAATGAAAATACAGACACAACATATCAGAATCTATGGGACACAATGAAAGCAGTTTTAAGAGGGAAATTCATCGCCTGGAGGTCATTCCTCAAAAAAAGGAAAAACCAACAAATAAATGAGCTCACACTTCATCTCAAAGCCCTAGAAAAGGAAGAGCAAAACAATAGCAAATGTAGCAGAAGGCAAGAACTAATTAAAATCAGAGCAGAAATCAATGAAATTGAAACAAAAGAAACTATTGAAAAAATTAACAAAACAAAAAGTTGGTTCTTTGAAAAAATAAATAAGATCGACAGACCCTTAGCCATGCTAACGAAGAGAAGAAGAGAGAGAACTCAAATCACTAACATACGGGATGAAAAAGGCAATATTACAACAGACGCTTCAGAAATACAGAAAACAATTAGAAATTATTTTGAAAACCTATATTCCAATAAAATAGAAGAAAGTGAAGACATCGATAAATTCCTTAAGTCATATGATTTGCCCAGACTGAGTCAGGAGGAAACTCACAACTTAAATAGACCAATATCAATAGATGAAATAGAAGAAGCAATCAAAAAACTTCCAACCAAGAAAAGCCCAGGACCGGATGGGTATACAGCGGAGTTCTTTTCTTTTTTTTTTTTTTTTTTTTTTTTTTTTTTTTTTTTTTTTTTTTAAGAGAGTGAGAGAGGAGAGAGAGAGAGAGAGAGAGAGAGAGAGAGAGAATTTTTAATATTTATTTTTTAGTTCTCGGCGGACACAACATCTTTGTTGGTATGTGGTGCTGAGGATCGAACCCGGGCCGCACGCATGCCAGGCGAGCGCGCTACCGCTTGAGCCACATCCCCAGCCCTACAGCGGAGTTCTACAAAACCTTTAAAGAAGAATTAATACCAATACTTTTCAAGTTATTTCAGGAAATAGAAAAAGAGGGAGCTCTTCCAAATTCATTCTATGAGGCCAACATCACCCTGATTCCGAAACCAGACAAAGACACCTCAAAGAAAGAAAACTACAGACCAATATCTCTAATGAACCTAGATGCAAAAATTCTCAATAAAATTCTGGCGAATCAGATATAAAGGCATATCAAAAAAATTGTGCACCATGATCAAGTAGGATTCATCCCTGGGATGCAAGGTTGGTTCAATATACGGAAATCAATAAATGTTATTCACCACATCAATAGGCTTAAAGATAAGAACCATATGATCATCTCGATAGACGCAGAAAAAGCATTTGACAAAGTACAGCATCCCTTTATGTTCAAAACATTAGAAAAAATAGGGATAACAGGAACTTACCTCGACATTGTAAAAGCTATCTATGCTAAGCCTCAGGCTAGCATCATTCTGAATGGAGAAAAATTGAAGGCATTCCCTCTAAAATCTGGAACAAGACAGGGATGCCCCCTATCACCACTTCTATTCAATATAGTTCTCGAAACACTGGCCAGAGCAATTAGACAGACGAAAGAAATTAAAGGCATAAAAAGAGGAAAAGAAGAACTTAAATTATCACTATTTGCAGATGACATGATTCTATACCTACAAGACCCAAAAGGGTCTACAAAAAAACTACTAGAACTAATAAATGAATTCAGCAAAGTGGCAGGATATAAAATCAACACATGTAAATCAAAGGAATTTCAGTATATCAGTGACAAAACTTCTGAAACGGAAATGAGGAAAAACACTCCATTCACAATATCCTCAAAAAAAATAAAATACTTGGGAATCAACCTAACAAAAGAGGTGAAAGACCTATACAATGAAAACTACAGAACCCTAAAGAAAGAAATAGAAGAGGATCTTAGAAGATGGAAAAATATACCCTGTTCATGGATAGGCAGAACTAACATCATCAAAATGGCGATATTACCAAAAGTTCTCTATAGGTTCAATGCAATGCCAATAAAAATCCCAATGGCATTTCTTGTAGAAATAGATAAAGCAATCATGAAATTCATATGGAAAAATAAAAGACCCAGAATAGCAAAAACAATTCTAAGCAGGAAGTGTGAATCAGGTGGTATATCGATACCAGATTTCAAACTATATTACAGAGCAATAGTAATAAAAACAGCATGGTACTGGTACCAGAACAGGCGGGTGGACCAATGGTACAGAATAGAGGACACAGAGACTAAACCACAAAGCTACAACTATCTTATATTTGATAAAGGAGCTAAAAACATGCAATGGAGAAAGGATAGCATCTTCAACAAATGGTGTTGGGAAAACTGGAAATCCATATGCAACAAAATGAAACTGAATCCCCTCCTCTCGCCATGCACAAAAGTCAACTCAAAGTGGATAAAGGAGCTAGATATCAAATCAGAGACTCTCCGTCTGATAGAAGAAAAAGTTGGCTCCGATCTACAGATTGTGGGGACAGGCTCAAAATTCCTTAATAGGACACCCATAGCACAAGAGTTAATAACAAGAATCAACAAATGGGACTTACTTAAACTGAAAAGTTTTTTCTCAGCAAGAGAAACAATAAGAGAGGTAAATAGGGAGCCTACATCCTGGGAACAAATTTTTACTCCTCACACTTCAGATAGAGCCCTAATATCCAGAGTATACAAAGAACTCAAAAAATTAGACAATAAGAAAACAAACAACCCAATCAACAAATGGGTCAAGGACATGAACAAACACTTCACAGAGGAGGACATACAATCAATCAACAAGTACATGAAAAAATGCTCACCATCTCTAGCAGTCACGGAAATGCAAATCAAAACCACTCTAAGATACCACCTCACCCCAGTAAGATTGGCAGCCATGATGAAGTCAAAAAACAACAAGTGCTGGTGAGCATGTGGGGAAAAGGGTACTCTTTTACACTGCTGGTGGGACTGCAAACGGGTGCGGCCAATTTGGAAAGCAGTATGGAGATTCCTGGGAAAGCTGGGAATGGAACCACCATTTGACCCAGCTATTGCCCTACTCGGACTATTTCCTGAAAACCTTAAAATAGCACACTACAGGGATACTGCCACATCGATGTTCATAGCAGCACAATTCACAATTGCTAGACTGTGGAATCAACCCAGATGCCCTTCAATAGATGAATGGATAAAAAAATGTGGCATTTATACACCATGGAGTATTACGCAGCACTAAAAAATGACAAAATCACGGAATTTGCAGGGAAATGGATGGCACTAGAGCAGATTATGCTTAGTGAAGCTATCCAATCCCTAAAAAACAAATACCAAATGTCCTCTTTGATATAATGAGAACAACTAAGAACAGAACAGGGAGGATGAGCAGGAAGAAAAGATTAGCATTAAACAGAGACATGAGGCAGGAGGGAAAGGGAGGAAAAAAGGGAAATCACATGGAAATGGAGGGAGACCCTCATTGTTATACAAAATTACATATAAGAGTTTATGAGGGGAATGGGATAACAAACATGGAGGGAAATGAATTACAGTAGATGGGGTAAAGAGAGAAGATGGGAGGGGAGGGGAGGGGGGATAGTAGAGGATAGGAAAGGTAGCAGAATACAACAGTCACTAATATGGCAGTATGTAAAAATGTGATGTGTAACCGATGTGATTCTGCAATCTGTATTTGGGGTAAAAATGGGAGTTCATAACCCAATTGATTCTAATCTATGAAATATGATTTGTCATGAGCTTTGTAATGTTGTGAACATCCAATAAAAAAAAAGAATAAATAATAAAAAAAATTATTTTTTTACATGAGCTTTATTATTATTATTATTATTATTATTATTATTATTATTGCCTTACAATTCTTAATACACCTTTATTCCATCTTTGCTTTTTAATTTTAGAATTTAGTTGATTAACATTCATTGGGATTATTAATATTAATGCAGTTACTATTGCTGTCTATGTGATTAATAAAGTGTGATTTAAGTAATAGTCATCATTTAATTATTTGTTTTCTACTTCTTCCTTTCCATCTTACTTTAAAATTAAATGAATACTTTCAGAATTTCCCTTTCACATATTTATTGAATTTTTAGTTCATATTTTTGGACATGTTTCATAGCCCTCTAGTGATTTCACTGTATAATCTTAACTTTTTATTATTTATTTTTTGGGGTGCCTGGGATTGAAACTAGGGTCACTTAATAAGTGAATCACATACCAGATCTATCTATCTATCTATCTATCTATCTATCTATCTATCTATCATCTATCTATTTATTATTTAAGACAAATTATCACTAAGTTCCATAGGACCTCACTAAATTGCTGAGGCTGGCTTTGAACTTGTGACCCTCCTGCCTCAATCTTCCAAACCACCACACCATCATGCCCAGCCATGCATAACTTTTCACATCCATTGTGCAAATATTCTCTGTAAAGTGTTAATATGTTGTTATGGTTTATATGTGAGGTGTCTCCTCAAAGATCATGTGTGAGACAATGCAAGTTTTATATTTGAGATGTTATATTTACATAATTTACAAATGCTATTATTTCATATATTTGCTTCAAGTGGCCTATTTATTTAGGAGTGCTGTAATAAGTATCATGAACTGAAAATTGATCTCTTATAGCTCTGGATGCTAGGTTTTTCATTTGTTTTTGGTTTTCAGCAAATTGATTATAATGTTCACAGATGTAGTTCTCTTTGAATTAGTCCTGATTAATGTTTATTGAACTTTTTGACTTCATAAAATTTGGGTTTTCAACAAAGTTTTTAAATTTGTACCACAATTTTTTTTTAATTTTTCACTTTTTTTCTATCCCTCTCTGTTAACTTCTGGAACTCATACTATATGTGTATTACAACTTTTGATATTATTCCAAAGAAGGTTGGACCTCTGTCTTCAAGATTGATTTATTCTATTCTCATGATTCAGTAATTCTTCTTGATCTATCTTCCAGTTTACTAGCTTTTACCCTTAAAATTATCTTATTTGTTTTCAGGACCTTCAATGATTATTTCTTTTTCACCTAATGACTTTACACTTCTATAGTTTTCATTTTGTCTTTTTTCACTATTTTCTTCTTGAAATTTTCATAACATTTATTATATATAAGCATATTTCCTTTTGTTTTAGACCAGAGTTAAAATAGCTACTTTTAAATCCTTGTCTGTAATTGCAAGAATTTTATCATATTTCACTCCTTTCCAATAGGTATCATACAGTTTTTCAAGCCAAAATGACTACTGAATTTTTTAATGGAGTTTTACCCTTGCTGCATGGCCCATTTTGGGGATTTCCTTCTTACTTAATATGATTAAAATGTGAAATTCCACCAGTCATCACATTGTACCAAGTGATAACTTAATCATCTTGACCTTCCTGATTTTTGCTTTGCACTCTGGTGCTTTCAATTGGGTTCTTGTGGTTGCTGTCCATCTCATCCATTTATTATTATATAGCAATCTTGTTTCCAACTCCACTATCAGGTGATGAGGGAATAATTTATGGCTATCAATGACTTCCTTGTGATTACATAAGAGGAAATTATTTCCCAAATTTTTAATTAAAATGGATTTGACTTTTATTGTGTGGCTTACGAGGTTTTATCATAATTTGAGAAATTCTCTGATTTACTTTATCTAAGCAAAAAAAAGTTCTCATCATTATCCAGAAATAACTTTACTCAGTGTTACCTTTGCAGGTTCACAGAGGTCACAGGATAGTTTGTTTAAAAATGAATGAAGCCAGGCGCAGTGGCACATGCCTATAATCCCAGAGAGGATGCTAAGGTAGGAGTATCACAAGTTTGAAGCCAGATTCAGAAGCTTAGCAAGGCAACTTAAATAGATCCTGTTTCAAAATAAAAAGTGTTGGGGATATAGTTCAGTGGTGAGGCACCCCTGGGATTAATCCACAGTACCAAATAAATAAATAAATAAATATGAATGAAATATTTAATGTAATATAGTAATTTTCTGGGGATTTATTCTGAATGTTAATTTCAGATATTTATAAACAAATACTTTAAACATCACTATAAAATTATAGTATAGTATAGAATGAAGAGATCACAAATACCTATCTGCTGGGAAAAGTACATTTTTATTTCTGCTATTATCTTCAAGTTTTTGAACAAATACTTGAGCATCAAGTCTAGTGTTTAAAATGCTCTCATTACATAAGTCCAGGCAACAAATTCCTGCATGAAACTTCTATAGTTCAAAAATAAGAGCAAGAATTGATAAGTGGGATGGCATCATCTTGAAAAGCTTCTGCACAGCAAAGAAAACAATAGTGTGAAGAGAAAACCTACACAATGGGAAAAAAATCTTTGTTAGCTACTACTCCAACAGAAGATTAAAGAACTTAATAAAATTGAACACTAAAGCAACAAATAACATTAAGTACTTGGGCAAATATGTGAATAGACACTTCTCAAAAAAAATACAAATGGCCAAAAATTATATGAAAAGAATATTCAGCATCTTTACCCATCAGAGAAATGCAAGTCAAAACTACCTGAGATTCCATCTCAGTCTATTCAGAAAGAATACAAGCAGGGGCTGGGGATGTGGCTCAAGCAGTAGCGTGCTCACCTGGCATGCACGGGGCACTGGGTTCCATCCTCAGCACCACATAAAAATAAAATAAAGATGTTGTGTCCACCGAAAACTAAAAGATAAATATTAAAAAATTCTCTCTCTCTCTCTCTCTCTCTCTCTCTCTCTCTCTCTCTCTCTCTCTCTCTTTCTCTTTCTCTCTCTCTCTCTCTCTCTCTCTCTCTCTCTTTAAAAAAAAGAATACAAGTAACAATAAATGGTGGTGAGGATACAGAAGAAAACAGGACTCTTACATACTAATGGTGGAAATGCAAATTTATACAGCCATTATGGAAATTCATATGGAGCTTCATCAAAAAACTAAAAATATAACTACCCTATGACCCAGATCTAATACTCCTTGGTATTTATCCAAAATAATTAAAGTACAATAGCAATACATGCATACCTAGAGTTATTGAAGCACAATGACAAGGAATCAAATCAGCCCAGGCATCTATCAACACAGGAATGGATAAAGGAAATACATCATATACACACAAGAGAATATTGTTCATCCATAAAGAACAGAACTATGTCATTTTAAAAAATTAGTAATAACTGAAGAACATCATGCTAAGGAAAATGAAAAACAAGTTCTGTATATTTTCTCTTACATGTGGCAGCTAGACCAGTGGCGGGAGGTGGGGGGAGATGTCACAAAAGTAGAAGGGAGACCATTAAAGTAGAGGAAAGGAATCAGGGAGAGAAGAGAGGAGGTTAAGGAAAGATAGTGGGGAGTGAAATTGAAAAGTGATGTTAAGTATATGTACAAATATGTCACAATGGAACCCACGGTTTTGTATAATTAAGATTCTCTGATTTTAAAAATAGAAAACCAAAACCTGTTACGCCAAAAAAAAAGTGCTATCCCAAGGATAGTATACTAGAGAAATTCATGTTAAATGAAATAAAATATAGTTCTAATGATTCTGAAGACATTAGTGTCAAAAACACATGTATAGTGTTTGAATAAACCTGTGTCATGAAATTTTAGAGTTGGAATTTTGTCATTTGCACAACAGGACTTCTGACATTTGGGTTGTAGTACTACATAGGCCAAATCATTCATGTGTTATAGGCTGGTGGGCTATATTGGTAAGACCAATATCAAAGTTAGCTTTTAAATATCAGTTCTGTCTCCTGTCTTCTCTTTACTATAAACCAAGTGCTCTTATAAAATCCTACTTAATCTAACTTACTGCTGGTTTCATTGAGTATAATTATTTGCCAAGGAGCCATGTACCCTCTGAAGCTCTTATTGCCTGATGTGTTATACAATTCTTGTTTTCACAACATCTTGCACAAAATTTGGTCATTAATAAGCAGTGATTGGAGTAATTCTAAAAGCATGGCACAACTCTTTTTTTCCCCTTTATCTTCATTAAAAATGGAAATCAATTAGAATCGCAATTAAAGCAATTACAAGTACAACCAAATGACCCCAGTTAACTGGTAGGTCAGAGAGAGAGAGAGATATAAGAAAAGGAAAGTAATCTAGACAGTCAAGGGAACTTGCAAGCATGTGTGTATACTCCAAATGTCATTTTAAACTCACTGGTTAACATTACCAAACTGTTTATTTAGGATTACTACTTAATTACTATAATTACTATAGTAACTTTACCTATTTTATTGTTGGTCTAGGTGTGGGATGATGTTAGGAATTTCTGATTACTCAACTTTAAAAACAATAGTGATGATGCTCTCAGGATTCAGAACCCACCAGAGGGAAGCCTCATAGTCCCTAAATCAAGTAACCTAGTGAACTGGGAAGAAAATATACTTGGCCAGGTGATGGAGCAGTAATGTGCCTTGACAGAAGGACACTGATGAAGCTGGAAAGCCACAGTCTGTCTTCTTCCCGGCTGCACCAGGAAGTGAATTACAGCATGCAGGACACCCAGCTGCACTGGTAGTATCTACATGTGACAGGAGACATTGTGAGAATAAAGACACAACTTTGTATGTTTAGCTGATTAGGTTGCTTTATGATATACTTTGGAATGAGCAGAGGAGGGCTTTGAGTTCCCTCCCATAGTGGGGTAGTGAGACATTCTAATTGACTATGATTTTGAAGATATTGTCCAGTGTCCTCAGACCTTTATCAATTGCTCTGTCTTCTCAGTCTATAAAAGTTCAGACTCTCTTTTAGGACTTGACACTTCCGAAGAATACTGTCTAAATCTATGGAGGTGCATTAGAGAAATATTGGACAGGATCAAGTAGGGTTAATGATCAGTTGTAATGCAACTTTAAAGATGCATGATCAGTAAGATCCTTTTTTTTTTCTGTGAAATTTGTCACTCCTGTAAGAGATTCTTGATAATATTTGTTCTCTTGTTCTCAACTTTAAAGAGATTGAGAAAAGGTCCCTTTTGTGTCCACTATAAAATTAAAGATAGACCATTCAATTTCCTCATCTTTTATAACATGGAGATAAAAGAAGTAATAAAAACAATTACCATAGAGCAATTTTGTCGTGAAAGTGATTTTCAAATATAAATTTCCTAGAAGGCACTGTACTGACCTTTTTAGCTGTTATGAAATTTGCAGTACATTGAAAACTAGGAAATTCCTTGCCTTTAGCTGTTTCCTTAGAGAGACTTGTGAGTTTCTAGCTCTCCTTCCTAGTCATGGAACGCCACTTTTCACCTCTGAACGTGTGCTTACACAGTGCTGAGATCTCCTTTCCTGTTTTCACTGCACTTAAATCATCTTTCCCTTTTCAGGATTCATCATCCTCACTAGCACTGCTTGTTTGCTCCCTCTTCTAGCTCTCTTGCCCCTGCTGTTTAATGCCTCTTGGAAAGTATGGTGGAGAGAACAATCACAGTGTTTTATATTCATCACTTACTGTCTCCAGATCTCCACTGTTGTAAGTCCCTTGCAGGTGAGGGCTGGGTCTTACACTTTTCCTATCTCTAGTCCTCACAAAAGCCTAGCAAGGAGAACAAGATGGCAGATTAAACAGAATTTCTCTTAGCTTGGCTACTCAGAACTCAAACAGCAGGAGTACTAAGTCTTCCCAAAGCTTATAGTGAAAAATCCTGAGACTGGAGCAGCAGTCTTCCCTAGCTAAACCAGAGGCTGTTTGACTCATTAATCGGATCTAAAATAAACCTTTACTCCAGAGTTTATTAATCATCAAAGGAGAGCAGATCCAGGAGCCATTTTGGGACTGCAGCACAGTGGAGCCTATGGAAACTGGAAACCCAGTCCCATGAGTTTGCAGCTAGGTCTGGGTGCATCTGTCTGAGCATAGCAAACCTGGGGAAAGTAAGAAACTGGGAGGATTTTGACCAGGAGAATGCAGGCTAGTGAGGCTCAAGAGAACCTGGCTCTTCCTAGCTCCATGAGTCCTGTGGCTTGCAGAAACTGATGGGTCTGAAGGTTGGAAGAGAGGGTATGAGGGCATTTTGCTCTCAGCTCACGCACTCAGCAGTCCAGCACCCACCAGCTTCCTGGAGCCCACCTGGGCCTGCACTTGCTGGGTGCCAGAATCAATCTGATCCCTGGCTTCTTCCCGAGTCCAGCATCCACACTGTTCCCTGGGACTCACCAGGTCTGGCACTAGTCTGGCACCCACCAGGGCCTCTGGCACCCTAATCCCCAGTCTCCCAACCCCAGTCCTTGACCTGGCCCACTGCTCCACTGAACAGGCCCACAGTGTAGCCACCAGCCCATAGCCCTGCATGCCAAGCCGCGGCTTCACTGCCAGACTTTTCCCTTCCAGCAAACAGCTTCATAGCCAGCCCACAGGACCCAGTGCCTGGCCCTGACCCACCACAGGCCAGCTGGGCCCCCACCATGGCCCTCATACTGCATGACCAGTAGACCTTCCCACTCCAGCACACGGCTTCCCTGTAGGCAGGATCCAACACTTCCCATTACCCAACTGATGCAGAGCAGCTGGGCCCTGACGTGGCAGGGCCTCAACTTGCCCACTAACAGCTTTACTGCCAGATCTGCCCAGTCCAGCACACAGCCTAGCAACTGGCCCTCAGGATCCAGCACCAGACCCTCATCCTCCTGCTCACTGCCCCACCTTGAGCATGATCAGCTGCTTTGCCTCCCACCACAACCCAGCTTCCCCCACATACCTCCAGGCCCACAGCCCAGCCCACCCACACTAATCTCTGAAGAAGGGAAGTTGGGAAATCTTAAACCTTAATGTTCAATAGGGTGAGCAAAAGAAAAGGAAGGACACACAATTCACAGTCCATATTCCCACGCCTAGATCATACCCAAGAAGAAAAAAAAAGAAAACCAGGTGGGCACAGACAGTGACCACATACACTCAGTGTTTTGTCTATCATAGGGGCTACAACTCCTTAATTTCTTTATATCTCATCAAGATTTTTGTTGTGGTGGTGGTGGTTGCTGTTTTCACTTGTTTCTTGTGGTAGTAGTTCTATTTTGCTCTCGATTTAGGGGTTTTCATATTGGATTGTGTATGTGTGTGTGTGTGTGTGTGTATACTGACTGATTCAGGGACTCCTACACATACTTATATTTGTTTCTCTTTCCTCATTTTTGTACTTTTTTCTTTTCTTTTTTCTCTATTTCCTTTTTATTTCATTCTTTTTGTTGTTATTGTTCTTGTAGTTTCTTTTTGTTTGTTTGGTTTGGGGTTTTTTTTGAAGGTATTATTTTCCCAAGCTGTGTATTTTGAAGGTTAGGGCTTCTGATTAACTTATTTTTATTTAGTTTTATATCATCTTTATCACTACTCTGTCTCCTTTGTCTCCCTTTCTCTCTTTTTTCTCTATTCCTGACACCAAATTCCATTCTATTTTCCCTCCTTTATATTCTATTTTTCCCCTTTCAAATTAACAATATATCCTAAGTTACCATTGCATCTGCCCTATTAACACTTTGAAATTGCAAGCACTCTTCTACCTTTCTATCTCTTTTTCTTTTCACATACTCTATTGTTAACATTCCTTAACACTAATTGAGGTATATAACATCTACCACTACCACCAACACTGCAGAAATAATTAATACAGCAGAAGTCAAACATAATACCTATTGTTTAATTTTAAGCCAGATACAATACATGATTATTTACTGGTTTTACTGATGAAAATTGCTGATCCCTACATATCATACCAGTTAATACTAGATATCAAAATAGGAGCTAAGGACCTAGTCCACTCCCATATATTGTTTGTATACATTGTTGCTATCATTGCCCCCCCCCATTCTGTGAGGTACTATTAACATAAAGGGACACTATAAACTCATAAATTAGAAATTCTATAGTATCACATCTATTGAGATAGGTGGGTAGACACACAAACAATATGAAAAAGCAAGGAAACATACCATCCCAAATAACACAGGATACCTCAATATTAGACTCTATTGACATTACAGTGGAAGAAATGTCAAAAGTAAAATTCAGAAAGTTCATGGTTAAACTGATCTACAAGTTAAAACATAACAAGAAATGGAATCAGAGACAAAATAAAAGAAGTGGAAGATCATTTACTCAGTGTATAGAAATCCTGAAGAAGAATCAATCAGAAATCCTCAAAATTAAGGAATCAATAAACCAAATTAAATATCCAATGGAAAACATCACAAATAGACCAGACCACTTGGAAGAAAGTTTCAGGAAAAATATAAAATCTAGAAAATAAAGTGGATCATGGGGAAACGATGTTAAGAGCCCATGAACAGAACTTCTAAGAAATATGGGATAATATGAAAAGAACAAACTTGAGATTAAGTGGGATAGATGAAGGCTGAGAGATACAAACCAAAGAAATGGGAGATGGGAATATAGCTCAGCTGGTAGAGTGCTTGCTTTACATGCACAAGGTCCTGGGATGGATCCACAGCAAAAGAAAGAAAGAAAGAAATCTTTTCAATGAAATAATATATAAAATTTTCCTAAGATTAAGAATGAAATGAGAAACCAAATACAGGAGGCTTATGGGACCCCAAATATACAAAGTTAACAACAGACCCAACCAAGGCAAATTATTTTGAAAATGGCTAACATACAGAATAAATAAATAATAATTAATAAATAAATGATTCACATACAGAATAACATACAGGATAAAACATTTAGAGGGAAAACAATCCAGATCTCAGCTTACTTTTTAATCCAGACCTTAAAAACTAGGAAGACTTGGAATAATATATAACAAGCTCTGAAATAAAATGGATGCCAGCCAAGAAAAATATGCCAACCAAATAAAGCTTCAGAATATATGATTTAAAAGAGATCCCTTCATGATAAACAAAAGTTAAAAGAATTCACAACTATAAAGACTGCACTACAGAGGAACAAATGAAAAACAAAATTACACTAGAAAATGGAGTAATTACACTAGAAAAATTGTCAAAGTAGAAACTAATTCAAATTAAAAATCAGAAATAACTCAAAATGATGAGGAATAGAAATCATATCTCAATAATAACATTGAATTTAAATGGCCTAACTCATTAATCAAAACACATAGACAGGCAGATTGGATTAAAAAACAAGACCCAACAATATGCTATCTTCAAGAGATTCACCTTATAGACAAAGACATCTACAGAGTGAAGGTAGAAGAATGGTTAAAAAATATATAATTCACATGAATCTCATAAACAAGCTGGAGTTTCTATCCTCATATCAGATAAAGTGGACTTCAAGCCAAAATTAATCAGAAGGTACCAAGGCCATATCATACTGCTTATGGGGAATTATATAACAATAAGACATATCAATCATAAATATTTATGGAGTACCAATGTACATCAAACAATACCTCAACTTTAAGAATCAAATAGATCATAACACAATAATAGTGGTTGACTTTAACATGCCTTTCTTATCACTAGAGAGATCCTCCAAACAAAAACTTAAAAAAGAAGCTATAGAGCTAATAAATATAATTAACAATTTAGACTTAACCGACATATATAAAATATTTTATCCATCAAGGTCTGAATACACTTTCATCTCAGCTGCACATGGATCCTTCTCTAAAATAGATGATATTTGGATCACAAAGCAACTTAGCAAATATAAAAAAATAGAGATAACACCTTGCATTCTACCAGATCATAACAGAATGATATGAGAACTCAATAATAAGATTAAAAATAGAAGTTATTTACTCTAACACCTGGAGACTAAATTATATGCTATTGAATGACCAATGGATAGGAAAAAAAATTCAGGGATGAAATTTAAAAAAATACTTAGAGGTAAATGAGAATTGTGACATGACTTATCAAAAATCTCTGGGACACTATGAAGGCAGTTCTAAGAGGAAAGTTCATTGCACTGAGTGCATTCTTTAAAATAATGGAAAGAAACCAAATAAATAATGTAACATTACATCTCAAAGTCCTAGAAAAAGAACAAATCAACACCAAAAGCAGAAGAATTCAGGAAATAATTAAAATCAAAGCCAAAATCAATGACACTGAAATAAAAGAAATAATTAAAAATTGACATAAGTTTTTCTTGAAAAATTAAATGAAATTGATAAATCCGTAGTCAATCTAATAAAGAAAAGGAGAGAAAAACTCAAATCACTAAAATTCATGATGAGATAGGTAATATCACCACGGACATTATTGAAATACAGAAGATAATTAGAAATTACTTTGAAAATCTATATTCGAATAAAGTAGAGAATCATTATGACATTGACAAATTCCTACAGTCCTATGACCTACCCAAAATGAATCAAGAGAACATAGAAAATTTAAACAGATTGATTTCAAGCAATGAAATTGAAGATGCCATCAAAAGCCTACCAACAAAGAAAAGCCCACGACCACATGGATTCTCAGCCTTGTTCTACCAAACACTCAAAGAAGAACTTACACCAATACTCTTCAAATTATTTCATAAAATAGAAAAGGTGAGAGCCCTTCCACCTCATTCTATGAAAATAGTTTCATCCTGATACTGAAACCAGACAAAGACACATCATGGAAAGAAAACTTCAGACCAGTATCCCAGATGAACATGGTTGCAAAAATTTTAATAAAAATCCTAGAAAATCACATAAACCCATTAAAAAGATAAGTGCACCATAATCAAGTGGAGTTCATTCCAGGAATGCAAAGTTGGTTCAATATATGGAAATTAATAGATGTAATTCATCACATCAATAGACTTAAAGACAAGAATCACATAATTATCTCAACAGATACAGAAAAAGCATTTGATAAAATTCTACATCCATTCATATTCAAAACACTAGAAAAACTATAGATAGAAGGAATATATCTTAATATTATAAAAGCTATATATAACCCAAGGCCAACATCCTTCTAAAGAGAAAAAAAATGAAAACCTTCCCTCTAAAAACTGGAACAAGACAGGGATACCCTGTTTCACTACTTCTATTCAACATAGTCTTTGAAACCCTAGGCAGAACAATTAGATAAAAGAAAGAAATTAAAGGGAAATGAATAGGAAAATGGATCCAACTACCCCTGTTTGCCAACAACATGATTCTATAATTAGAAGATCCAAAAAAATCCCACCAAAAATCTTCTTTAACTAATAAATGAATCCAGAAAATTAGTGGGATATAAAATTGACACTCATAAATAATTTGCATTCCTATATTCCAATGACAAATCAGCTAAAAAAAGAAATTGGGAAAACTATCCAATTGAAAATAGCCTAAAAAAATCTTTGGGGATCAATCTAACAAAAGATGTGAAAGACATCTTTCACATTCCTCTACAATGGAAACTACAGAATACAAAAAAAATGTATAAAACCTTAGAAGATGGAAAGATCTCTCATGTTCTTGGATGGGCAGTATTAATATTGTCAAAATGACCATACTACCAAAAGCACTATACAGATTTTATACAATTCCCACTAAAATTCCAGTGATGTTCTTCATAGAAATAGAAAAAGTAATCATGACATTCATTGGGAAAAATAAAATGCCCAGAATAGCTAAAGAAATCCTTAGGGAGAAAAGTAATCCGGGAGGTATCATAATGCCAGACCTTAACTTTATACTACAGAGCTCAAGTAACAAAATCAACATGGTACTGGTACCAAAAGAGACATGAAGACCAATGAAACAGAATAGAAGACACAAAGACATACCCACATATATATATATATATATATATATATATATATATATATATATATATATATATAGTTATATTAGACATATGCACAAAAACATACATTGGAGAAAAGATAGCCTCAAAACCATCAACAAACAGTGCTAGGAAAACTGCAAAATCCATAAGTAGTAGACTGAAATAGAACCACTATATCTTACCCCACAGAAAACTCAATGTGGATCAAGGACCTTGGCAATAGACCAGAGACCCTGGTACTAATAATAGAAAGAGTAGGCCAAATTCTCTATCATGTTGGCTCAGGAACAGACTTCCTCAATAAGACTCCTAAAGTACATGAAGTAAAATAAAGAATCAATAATTAGGATGGCATCAAACTAAAAAGTTTCTGCACAGGGAAAAAAATAAGAACATAAACAGAGATCCTATAGAACATAAGAAAATCTTTACAACCTATACCTCAAAAACAGCATTAATCTTCAGGATATACAAAGAACTCAAAACTTAATGCCAAAAAACAAAAACAAAAGCAAATAACCCAATCAATACATGGGCAAAGGAATTAAATAGCCACTTCACAGAAGAAGAAATATGAATGGCCAGAAAATATATGAATAAAAGGTTCAACATTTCTAGCAATTAGAAAAATACAAATTAAAACTACACTGAGATTCCATCTCACTCCCAGTCAGAATGGGGATTATCAAGAATATAAGTAACAATAAGTGTTGGTGAAGTGTGGGAAATAAGTTCACTCACACATTACTGGTGACACTACAAATTGGTGCAACCACTCTGGAAAGCAGTATGGAGATTGTGCAGAGAACTTGGAATGGAAACACCATTTGACCCAATTGTCCCACTCAGTTTATACTCAAAGGACTTAAAATCAGTATACTACAGAGACACAGCTATATAAATATTTATAGCAGTTCAGTTCACAATAAATAAACTATGTAACCAGTTTAGGTGCCCGTCAACAGATGAATGGATAAAGAAAATGTGGTGTATATATGCAATGGAATATTACTCCGTTATAAAGAAGAATGAAATTATCACCTTTACCAGTAAATGAATGGAGCTGGAGACTATCATGCTAAGTGATATAAGAAAATCCCTAAAAATCAAAGGCTAAATGTTCTTTCTCTCTGACATATGGATGTTAACCCAAAACAAGGAAGGGTAGGGAGAGAAAGTATAAACGTTCACTGGATACAACAAAGGGGAATCAAAGGAATGGAGGGAGAATGGGAATAGGAAAGACAGTAGAATGAATCAGACATTACTTTGCTATGTTTTATATGAATGCATGACCATTTTAACTCCACATCATGTTCAACCACAAGAATGGGATTAAAATTGTAATAGGTTGCACTCCATGTATGTATAATATGTCAAAATATACCCTATTATCACGTATAACAAAAACAAAAAATAAAAAAAAAAATATTTTACAAAAGAGAGTGCCTAGCACATAGCAGATAATACAGTGATTCTCTCCGAGAAATGAATTAGCAATGAGTGAATAACAGGAAAATAGAAACAGGATTAAAATTCAGGAAAGAGTAAACCAGCCAAGAGTAAAAATTCATCAAATTTGTTAACATAAGGGAAATTCTAAAATGCCTCTTTGAGAATTTTTTTAGTATATTTCAGAATTCTGTGTATCAATGTAATGCAAAAAGGCTGAAGCAACAAGCATTACTAAACTTGATTTGGTAGCACTTCTTGCCACCACCCCAATTCACGGGAAAGCATGCTTGTGTATATACATACAGTTTGTATACATATACCACATACCCACACCTACACCCACACACGTATACACACATACAGACTCCACTCTCAAATTCAGGAACCCATCTTCTGCCCAGATTTCCATCTCCATTTCCAATATTACTTACTTATTGCCATTCCTAAAGCACTGACTTAATTATTTCAGGGAAGGAATAGTATCTGTGCCTTGTAGATAACATTTTCATCTTAATCTAGAGGATTTAAATAAAAATATACTGAAAAGAAAATTTTCCAATATAATGTAAAAATGAATAAAAGAGGATATATATATATATATATTATATACTATAAAAGAGGATCTCCCCTTACTTAAATACATATCATCTCTACATCATTGGTGATTCAAGACACATTTACTGCCAATGTATTTTAAAATATTAAACCTAATTTTCATAGGACTTTGATTAATTTCTACTTTTCCAAAACACATTTTATTATTTATCACATTCTTAACCTTACTTGTGGCTTGAAATATAGTTATGTAAAAATAAAATGTAGAAAAGTAGAGTAATATTAATACTAGCAAATCTGATATAAACAAAAAAAGTTAATATAACAAGAATCATCATTTTATATCAGTGAAGTGTACCAATCAAGATGGTGGATTAACATCAAAATACATTAAAATATACAAAAAATTAAGGAGAAAATAATAAAAGAATATTATAAAAGCAATTTTAAGATGCCTCAATCATTCCATGGGCGATGAAGCTAGTAACAAACAAAAGTTAAAGGGTTAAAAATCATATATATATATATATATATATATATATATAGAGAGAGAGAGAGAGAGAGAGAGAGAGAGAGAGAGCGCATAAATTTAATTGATAAATAATTGACTGTGTATTTTAACCAACACTGCCTCTTTTCACTTAAGAAAATATTTTTTAAATTGCTGAAAGTATTTGCTCTCACATACACGCCCCCCCCCAAGAATACATGAGAAACATACAAGCAATAAAACTAGAAATAAATTTTAAAGCTAATCAATTTAAAATATAAATTCTTGGTTAAACCTAAATAATAATTTATATATTTTAAGTTGGGCCATTCATCCTAAAATTTGTCAGAAACTCATAGGATAATTCATAGCAGTAAGTAATGTTATTATCAATAAATTTAATGATTCTGTACCTGTAATTACAGGAGAATCAAGTGAATATATTAAACATGAGAGAGCAGTATAACTATATATAATATAGTTTTTAGCAGCATTTTATTTAGGTACTATATAAAATGCAGACATTTTATATTCTATGTCAAATTTTAGTGTTTGAAATCAATGGAGATATAGATTTATTACTGTTATTTTGTTTGATCCAACTTATAGTAGCTTGTTTCATGTTGTACTTAGTAGTTTTTATAGTAAGATAATATTCCACTGAATTCAATCTCAGGAATACTGAGGCAACTGGATTGGGAATATTTTCTTTCAAAGATACCCTATAAAATGGTGTGTATGTATGTGTGTGTGTGTGTGTGTGTGTGGTGGGGGGGTGGATGGGTGTATCCAAATATACCTTGCATTTTCTTTTTTTTTTTTTTTTTTTAAAGAGAGAGTAAGAGAGGAGAGAGGAGAGAGAGAGAGAGAGAGAGAGAGAGAGAGAGAGAGAGAGAGAGAATTTTTAATATTTATTTTTTAGTTCTCGGCGGACACAACATCTTTGTTGGTATGTGGTGCTGAGGATCGAACCCGGGCCGCACGCATGCCAGGCGAGCGCGCTACCGCTTGAGCCACATCCCCAGCCCCCTTGCATTTTCTTTTCTATGTTTCTAAGAATACTATCAGCTTGTTATTTCTTAGATCCAATATTATTATAGCTGTTGTTTATTACTCTGCTTTGATGCTTGCAGATCACTCAGTAGTATAAATTCATACTCATACCCACATGGGAAGCTGACCCTTAGAGAACATCAGGGATCCAGGAAAGATTTATTGAGTATCACTTTTACTTTCAGCCATAATAGACACACACACACACACACACACACACACACACACACACCATTTTATAGGGACTAAAGATGATTTTTTATAAATGTAAATAAAAAATTCTATCCCCAAATATAGGAAAGTATATAAGAATAGAAATAAAAATAAATGCATGGTATATATGAAAAATGTTATTAAGTTAAATAAATAATATACTGAAAAGACTTGAAATAAGGAAAATAATAATTATGGCCCTGGGAAAGTTGTTGCAACATAGCAATAAACTCAGATCTCTGCAAATTAGTGTATAAATTATCAATATTAAATTAAGACTAAAAATAAATCATAACAATTAATATAATAATGTCTAATTTCATTTAGAAAAAATTAAGAAGTCAGAAATGTATTGAATAAAAGAGAGTGATACACAGGGGATATATATATATATATATATATATATATATATATACACACATATATTTATATTAATATATATAAATATTTATATATACTTTATATTTATATATACTTCATATATATACATGTATATATACCATATATGTGTGTGTGTGTGTATATATATATGTGTGTGTGTGTGTGTGTGTATATATATATAGTATATTATAAGGGCAAGATGTTTAAAACAGAAAGGCATTTTTACTGGAATAATCAGACAGATCAAAGGAACAATATGCAATTCATAAATACATCTAAGCATATTGAAAATTTATTACATGATAAAGAAAATACTTATAATAAGTTTAAAGGAAGGAAGAAATCCTTAAGTAATATTTCCCAGTATTTCCCCTTTCCTTTTCCTCTTATCTACTGGTCTTTCTTCTATTTATTTTTCATTAAATTATTGTTTTATAAATGTAAATAAAGGTGTAATTCACTGTGGTATATTCATGTATGTGCATAGATAGTTTGGTCAATTTCATTCCCCACTTCCTCCCTTTTCTAGAGCCTCCTGTCTCCCTTTCAAATCCCCTTCCTCTACTCCTATTTTTATGAGATTCTCACCCCTCCCCTTTCCTTATTTTAGTCTAGCTGCTGACTATGAGAGAAAACATTTGACTCTGAGTTTGACTCGTTTCAATTACTGTGTTGTTCTTTAGTTCCCTACATTTACCGGGAGAAGCCAAAATTTTATTGTCTTTATGTTAGTAAAACTTGTAAATAGAGACTACATTTTCTTCATCATTTCATCTGTTGACAGTCACCTGAACTGGTTCCATATCTTGGCTATAGTGAATTGTGCTGCTAGAAGCATTAAGGTGGCAGTGTTTGTAAAATATCTTGATTTAGATTCTTTGGATAAATACCAAGGAGTGGGATAGCTGGGTTATATGATGGTTCCATTATTTTTGTGGTTGTTGTTTGTTTGTTTTGAGGAATCTTCACACCACTTCCAGAGTGGTTGTCCTAATTTGCAGTTCCACTAACAACATATGAGCACATATTTTTTTTTCCCAAAACCTTGCCTGCATTTATTATTTGTATTCTTGATGATGGCCATTCTGACTGGAGTGAGATGAAATCTCAATGTTGTTTTAATTTCCATTTCCCTTATTGCTAGAGAGGTTGAACACCTTTTTCATTTATTTGCTGTTCCTTCTTTTGACAAGTGTCTTTTTAGTTCTTTTCACCATTTTCTAATAGATTTATTTATTGTTCAGTTTTTCAGTTCTTAATATATTCTTGATATTAATTCTATGACTCATAAGAGAGAGAAATAAAGTAGAATTCTAATACCTAGTATATCATAAGAGGAAAAAGAAAATGCAATATTCACATATCCCTTGTAAGGCGGTATGAACTTCAAGAAAGAAATTGGAGCACTGTTTGGATATGTTTTGTCATGATCTTATTTATTTATCTATCTATCTATCTATCTATTTAGAGACAGGGACTTATTGTTTTATCCAGGCTTCAAACTTGTGGGCTCCACCAACGCTCCTTCCTCAGACTTCCAAGTAGGTGGGAATATGGGTACATGCCTCTACAGAGAGCTCAAAATTGTTTTTATAAATGTAACTCATGGTCTAGACTATTTGCTGCTAAAAACTAATAGACATGCATGGAAGTATGTGCATTGCATCATACCCATCACAGCTTTCAAAATGTCCTAATTACAGAATTTGTTAAAATATTGTAGTACAATACAATAGGATATATATATATATATATATATATATATATATATATATATATATATATATATTTAAAATTATATGGATTCATTTTTATTAAATGAAAGAATACTTAATACATTCAAGTATTAATACCAAGAAAAAGCAGTTTAGAGATAATTTCTACTTTGTGCTTATATTTTGTTAATATGGAAAATAGATCCCAATATAAATCATGGCTGGCTGAGTAAAAAGTCTAATCTTTATTTTCTTGTACATACTTTTCTTTGCTTCTTACTTTTTTAATTTGAGTATGTATTATTTTTCTAATTTAAAAAAAAATGATGTAAAATTTCAGAAAGGCAAAAGAGAAATGTAGACCACACATATAGCTGTGTTTAGGTTCTGGTCTCTTTCAACTGTGGCCAATAACAACAACAACAACAACAACAACAACAACAACAAACAATTGGCAAAATATTTGCAATGTATATCCAAATTGTTATGCTAAAGTCTACTTGTTCATTTAATTCTGAATGATGTGTGGAATTCAAATTTCAGACCCTTTCACAATTTATTCAAGGAGCAGTTCTGTTTCCATCCAATTCATTATTTTAGACTGTCATTCATTTATACAATCTTTGCTTCTTTCTTAAAATAAATAATTAAAAATATATAGTTACACCGAAAATATCTGATAAAGTATAGTAAGGGTTAATTAGGTTGTTAAGAGTACTTCTCTTCCCAACATAGGCAACTGAAATTTTAGGAGCATTTCAAGAAATTCCAGTATAATCCTATACAGAATGATGACTATTTTCTCTGAACTTAGTGCTGTTCTTAAAGTTGTTATTTCATTCCTGGTAGCCAGAAGGAAATTATTTTAAGAAAAATGTTTGTTTTATTGAGAGTTCAAGGAGAGTGATATGTTATTTTACATTAACTTAAAATAGAACGGGTGGTATAAAGTAGGCAAATGTGTTAGATAATTAATTACCATTTGAAATGTGTGATTACACAAAACACTACTCTGACAATAGTGTATACCTCAAATTTCTTACTTTGTTTCTATCAAAAATATGAGGGTGTTCCAGTTATGAAAAGGTAAAAATAATATTTCCTAAGGAATATTAGAAAACATATTAGAGAAACATCATTGATAAAATTAGAAGCATTGCTTTTGGCACCTTTGCTAATTTATGTATTTTTAGAAAAGAGAAAGAAAATTATTTCAAATTTTTTTAAAATCAAGATCCAAAAATTATTTCAAAATTTTTTTAAATCAAGATTCACATATTAGGTTTTTTAATGGGATTCATAACACACTTTTAACCTCTTTTTGTTTGCATATAATTTTTTCCTTTCTAGTCTAGATTTTATTTTTATTTGTTCTTATTAGTTATGCATGAGACTAAAACGTATTTTGACATATTATACATTTATGGAGTATAAATTCCTATTCTTCTGGTTGTACATGATGAAGAATTACATTGGTCATTTATTCATATATGCATAGGAAAGTAATGTCCAGTTCATTCTACTATTTTCTGTTCCCATCCCCCTTCCTTCCCTTTATTTCCCTTTGTCTAATCCACTAAACTTCTATTCTTCCCTCCCCCTGCCCCCTTATTGTGAGTTAGTATCTACATATCAAAGAGAACATTGGACTTTGGGACTTTGGTTCTTTGGGATTGGCTTATTACACTGAGCATGATATTCTCCAATTCCATCCATTTACCAGCAAATGCCATAATTTGTAAATGCCACACTGCACCTAATAGTACAAAAAGTAGGCCCAAATCTCCATCATGTCACTTTAGGATCTGACTTCCTTAAAAAGACTCCCAAAGTGCAAGAAGTAAAATCAAGAACCAACAAATGGGATGGAATCAAACTAAAAAGCTTCCTTCTTCCCAGCAAAGGGAACAATCAAGATAGTGAAGAGAGAGCTCATGGAATGTTTGTGTATTATTTTTTAAGAAAACTAGAAAAGTTTCCTATAGAGTATTCCTAGTTGTTACTTTACCCAATTGTATCACTACATTCCTTTAACATCTGCATGTCCTCTAACAAATAATTGGATCTAGGGTTTAGTTGTTTTAATTGATTATGTGTTCTTGTATTTTATTTTATGGAAAATACTACTTTTTTTTTTAAATTTTATTGTTGGTTGTTCAAAACATTACATAGTGAAAATACTACTTCATAAGTGCATGTTAGTGACCATGGATGTTCAGATCCATGAATTCACTGAGTCAAAAAGCTGATTATAAATACACCTTTTCCTTTATCTACCCCTTGTTTACTCAGAGATATAGTTCATATAAAAAAGCTAAATGACACTTGGCTCTTTCTCTTTATTTACCATTTTTTTTTTCCAAATAATGAGCATTTCTCCAGCATCCCTCCATTTTCATTATGGCAGAGGTGATCTTTGGCCCCTATTCTTCCACTTCCAGGCACTCATGATTTTTTGCCATGTAACTTTGACATTTTTCCCAATAAGGACAAAGTGTTTTCTCCCACTCCTTTAGCTTTGAATCTAACCACGTGTGTCCTTTTCCCACTCTAGTATCAACAAAACTTAAAAAGCAATGGCATTTAATATATTTGCACAGTTGGTTTTCTTTATTTCATTTTGGTCATCATCATAAGAAGAACATGCCCAAAGAAATCTACTAATCCAAGACAGCTGAGAAAAATGTGAAAGCCGTAACACAGCTTACAACCTAGAAACAAGCCCAGAAAGGGCCATTACATCCATATGAGAAAGAATAAGAGCCAGGCATGGTGGTGCACACCTGAAATTCCAAGGACCAGAGAGGCTGAGGCAGGAGGATTGCATGTTGAAAGCCAGCCTCACTAACTTAGTGAAGCAACTTAGCAAGGTTCTGTCTCTAAATAAAAAATCAAAAGGGCTGGGGTTGTTTGCTCAGTGGTTAAGCACCCTGGGTTCAATCCCTGGTAACGACAACAACAAAGAATAAATATTATTTTAATCCACTGATTTCAGGGGGAATTTTTATGAAGTATTTTGTGACAGTAATTAATCAACTTACAAATACTATTTTTTGTACAACTAAGAACTTTTGAATTTATACATATATGTTTCAATACTTATTATGTCCATTTTTGGGTGGTGGGCAGTACTGGGGATTGGACTCAGGGATTGCACATGCCAGAAAATCAGTGTATCACCAGGCTACATCCCCAGTGTACAGTGTCTTCTTGATGCACTTTGATAGTCTAGCACTCAAAAGATTAAACTGTTATCTCCATATCATTGAAACAATGTAAACAGTAAAGAACTTATGGGTACTAAATTTCTAGAGAGGCCCCTTTTTTTCTATAACTTTTACTTTAATATTTTCTTTAAAATTATATACTGAATTCTTTCACAAATATTTAAAGGGGTAGATAAATTTGGTTGGCAAATAATCTAGATAAGTGCTTTTCATGCCTATTGAATAAATAATTCCCAACACAAAACACCGTATAAATCCTAAGAGTATCATCGATGACTTTGTCTACTCCACATCTTTCCTCAAACATTAATAATTTCCTCCCTTTAATCACACACATGTGCCACATCTTCCTGGGTAATATTTGGAAGGACACAATAAAAATAAACATCACTGATTCAGACTGATGTTAGCTGCTGAGCTAAGGGTTAGGGATAATAGCTAATAAGCAGTAATTTCTTTCAATTTAATGATGTCTCCCATAAGTAAAATTTTCAACATTATTTCTTTCCATTTTATATATACACACACACATATGTGTGTATGTGTATATGATCAATCTTAATCTCTGAACATAAAATTATTATTTTTTTTAAAAAAACTATTAAACCAGGAAAATATGGCATTAGAAATAACACTATCACCCAATGATCTCTTATCATTACTAACATATATTTACAAATATGAAGTTTTTCTATTAAGATTAGCCTGTGTTGTTGGTTAGTTATTTAAAATGGAAATAAAACACCCTGTAAAACTTAAAATTTTGTGAGTTGCCCTAATTCAGAAACATAACTTTTGATTTTCAGGCAAAAATATGACTTAGTTGGTGGTGTAGATCAGAAGTAGAAGGCTTGTGAGGCCTTGCACTTTATCACCAGCATTGCAAAAAAAAGAAAAAAGAAAAAGAAAAAAAAAAGAAAAATTGCATCAGAAATTGAACCCAGGGGTACTTAACACTGAGCCACATTCCCAGTTCTTTTTATTTATTTATTTTTATTTTGAGACTAGGGCTCACCAAGTTGCTTAGACCCTTGCCAAGTTTCTGAGGCTGCTTGAGCCTGTGATTCTACTGTCTCAGCCTTCTAAGAAACTGATTACAGACAGAAAAAAAAATTAAATTAAAAAAGTTATTTCTGCAAATATACTTATGCCTATTTGGCTTTATTTATTTTTGTTTGTGATGTTATCTTCTCAAATTTATAATCCCCCCCAATTCAATTACAGATAAAAGAAACAAAGTGAGAGAGATAGGGAGACTATTCTTTTTAATGGGTCTAAGGATGTTATGTGGTACTTTGATGTTCTTATGTACTTTATTTTACCTGTTTGTGTCAATTGGCCATACTAAAAATTATACTTTAATTCTAACTACTGTATTTTAAACATTTTATTTTCATTTGAAATAAAGTATTTTTTGAAAAATTATCATCATACTTGTTCACTAAAATAATACTTTAATTTTTAAAAAATCATGCCATTTATTAGAAAGCAATACAATAATTCTAAAATGAATTTCTAAGTTTAGATTGTTTATATCAGATTAAATGTGGCCAAAATATAATTGGATGTGTATATGACAATATTATTTTCCTGTGATTTTTATTAGGTTCTAGTTATATCATATCCAAACAAAATAATTAAAAAGCTCCAACTAGACAACAGATCAGTAATATTCTGGGTAAAACTGTTAAAAATCTAGTTTTAATAATCCACCATTTAGACAATGGAATTAGATTTTGGTTCAATATTTGGAACTCAAACTGTCATTGTCATTCTGATGTCAGTTATAATGTTGTTTTTATTTTAATTTAACTATGTGGAAAATGATTGTGGTTGGTTTTGTGTTTTGGAGTTTTTTTTTTAAATCCTTTCCACCAAGAATTTTAAAAAGACAAATATTGAAAACTTGGCAGGTTTGTAATTTTCCATCATATCACATGTCCAGGTACTAATTCTATTTGTTTTTTTAAGGTGCAGCTTAAAATTCCCCCCCCCATTTCTATAAGAAAATTATCTTTTTTTTTACATTAAATCTTTCTTGCATTTTGTTTTTACCTCACGTCAGTGTCTGGCTTTCTTATAAGTATGTCCTATGTCACCGAAAATTTAAATTTTTTGAGAGTAAGTTAGATTTCCAAAAGCATTAGGTCCAATAAATATGGCTTTCACATTTAGTAAATATTGTTGAATGGATGAAAAATTAATTAATGGAATTGTGTCAGTATGAAGAAAGATGATAATATTATCTTTTATCTGGTAAATAGCTCTTTAAGTATTCAAATGCACTAAATGTGATATTAATGTTTCTCAGAACATGTTATGCATCCCATTTGATGCTTAGATTGTCAGATGTTCATGGTTTATTAACCTTGTAGTTTATGAAATTTGAAAAAGTCACTAATGTATTTGCATATTCCTCAAACTATTGTTTCTTATGTTTCTTCTATTGAATAATTCATAAAATAAACAAGTAGCTTTGAAGTAGAAGTACCAAGAGAGAATAAAAATATGTCTTCATTAGAAAGACAAGAAAATAGAGATGTCATTTGATAATCAAAATATCTGTAATACCCACTAATTGCAGGTGAATATTATGTAGAAATGAACCTCATGTATTCAGTCCACAAACACTTGTGTGGCACTGGCATAGGCAGAAAAAAATAATGAAAAAGTGAACATATTTCTTGAAAGGTTCTTAGCATGACGGTAGAAGATAGGAAAAAAAAAACACAAGCAGTATAATAAATTAAATAAGCTTGGTCAAGAGGTCCTTATATGAAAAGTGCAAAAGGAATACTGAGAAGAATGGAGGATACTTAAAAAAATAAAAACATGCAGGGGCAGGAATTTCAAAGAAGAGGTAACATCCAAACTGATGGTTAACATATAACGTTTCACCTGTGAAGTTGGCGTCGTTGGGGATTCCACTTAGGGTCCAGGCCCTTGACGTCCTGAAAGAAGAATCGAGCAAGACACATAAAAGCAAAGTAAAGATTTCTTGAAAGTGAAAGTGAAGGTAGCACTCTGTAAGGTAGAGCAGAGCGGACCAAGTGAGAGAGACGCTCCAGGCTCTGGGTACAAAAAATTATTTTCTTATTTGCTGAGCTTTTAGAAGATCTGATCCATGTAAGCACTTGATTGAAGACCTTACTCCATTTACTTCCATTTGTTTCATTATGACATCTGATTAAAGTACTGTCCAATTTTCCCCCACTTGTTATTTTATGATACCCAATTAGAATATCATCCACTTTACCAACATTGGTCATTTTAAATACCAAACCTGTGACTGTTATCATGGGCAATAAGTTCTCATTGTGGGAGTTGTCATGGTAACAAATAGGACTTATTGTAAATGGGGACATTATGATTCATCCATATCTTGTCCTCCAGCAGCATTTTTCTTATACCCTGCCTCTGCCATGTTGGCATCCCTGAAACTCCTACCTAACAAAGTCTCTGTGTGTGAAGACACTATGTGGGATTCCAGATACAGAGAGCAGAAATGCAAATTTATGAGAAGATGAAGCATTAAGAAATTGGGGAAAAGGGTGTAATTAGTATGTGTTATAGTTTAGATATTAGGAGTATCCAAAAAGCTCATGTGTGAGATGAAACAATGCAAGAAGTTTAGAGATGAAATGACCAGGTTGTAAGAGGGTTAACCTGATCAGTGCATGAATCCCCTGATAGAGATTAACTGAGTGGTAACTGACAGCAGGTAGGCTGTGGCTGGAGAGAGTGGATCATTGGGGGCACTACTTTGGGGTTTATATTTTGTTGTAGTGAGGAGAGCTATTTCTCTCTGCTTCCTAGAGCCATGTAACCAGTTGCTTTTCTTTGCCATACCCTTCTACCATGGTGTTCTGCCTCATCTTGGGTCCTGATTAATGAAGTTGGCCATCTATGGACTAAGACCTCTGAAACCTTGAGCCCCCAAATAAACCTTTCCACCTCTAATTGTTCTTGTAAGGTCTTATGGTCATAGCAGTAAAAAAAGCTGACTAAAACAGGATGCTGGGGGTATCAATTATAAATAAAGATATTTTAGACTAATTTCCTCCAAAAGAAAGTGATCTAGAAAAGTGTCAGGAAGGGCTGGGGTTGTGGGTCAGCAGTAGAGCACTTGCCTAGCTCATGCAAAGCCCTGGGTTTGATCCTCAGCACCATATAAAAATAAATAAATAAAATAAAATTATTGTGTCCACCTATAACTAAAAAATAAATATTTTTTTAAAAAAGAAAGAGAAAAGTGTCAGAGAAAAAGACTTAAAAGGGACTGTAAAATTTTATTGTCAAAGCTATGGAAAGCTGTTACAGATTTTCAAGTGGTAAATGATGTAATAAAATTTGTGTTTATATCAATACATTCACTTGATTCTAAAAACCAAAGTGAAAAATGAAAGAATATATTTCAACAAACATCATGGCCTCATCTTAATAACTCGTGTTTCTAATAACACCTTCATCCACACTGGAAAACCAAAATTAAATAAATCACAAATAATTATAAATTTGATTCACTAGGATAAAAGGCTTAAATTGGAAGACTTTTATGATGTTAAAAGATTTATAATTTATAGCTGGGCATGGTGATGAATGTCTATAATCTCAGCAACTCCAGAGCCTAGGCAAGAGAATCACAAGTTCAAATTAAGCCCCAGCAACATAGAAAGAGCCTGTCTCAAAAGAAAAAGTATAAGGCTGAAGATATACCTCAGTGGTAGAGCTCCTATGGTTTCTACCCATAGTATCTCAGAATAATAATAATTATTATAAATAGTAATAATTTTTAATTACTGACAGGAAATGATTATATATTTTTCATTCTAATATTAAGTTCCTCAATTTAAAACCCATGTGATAAAAGGAAAAATGCCTGTGGGATTACTTTGTTTGTGGAGCATATGAGGAAATGGAAAAAAATTTTCATCTATGAAGATATTATTGCCAATATAAATAGACAAACGCTATTATCACTTTATAGCCTATTGTGTATGAGTCATATATCTTTAGAAGAATTTATACATATAATTCCATTAATTCTTGTTAAGCCTGTGAAATCTAAGGTCAAGAGGAGTTTAGTATCTTTCCCAAGTTCATCACAGTAGTTAGTGACAGAGCCATTTCACTTCAAAAGCAAATTATATAAATAAATAGGTTTTAAATATTAACTGTATTTGCAAAACATTCTTAATTTGATCTGCTATGTGTAGTTTTTTGATGAGTCAAAAAGTAGAGAACTGTGAGATATTAGACCACAGACTGCATAGGAATAGTACAACATATAAATGAAAGATTCTCAGCTCTGAAACAGAGTAAGGCATCGGAACTGTCTGCTGTTGAAGTAATAAAATAAACAAGATGGCACACTGGAGGGCCAGAAGCTATTGAAATACTGATATGTAACATATATGGTGTTCATGTGGGGCAAGTTGTGATTGTGTACAAGCAGAATCTAGGGCACCAAACCGAAATTCATATAATGCAAAACTCACTGTCCACAGTCAAATCAGTGGTCAAAGACAACAGGAGGGCAAAGAAGTGCAGTGCAGAAACTATCGGTTCATTGTCCATCTGGGATAAAAATATGGATAGATTCTCATAGATATGGAGCTTTCATCACTGGCCCTAACATTAGGTCTCCATGAATATCTCCATTTACAACTGTTCTCTAGTGCAATGCACCAATGTGCTCCCCAAGTTAATTAAAGTAACTCTTATCATCCCCTGGCATGGATGAAATTATGCACCAGATAGATGGAAAATGAAGGTTAAGATATAATATTTTTCAAAAAAAGCAAATAAAATATTATAAAATTTTAAAATGCCATGAGATAAGATTTTTTTTTCCTAGCTCTTTGGTATGATACCTTTGTACATAACAAGTTAAAGTACGTTTCTGAGCTTTTCTCAGTTGTCTGAAAGTTCCCCTGTAAATTCATTATTATAAATACAATAAAGCGGAACACTTTCTATCCCATGAACACATATTCTTCCTAGTAATTCATAATATTGTAGTTTACAATCATCATATACAAAAGGAATAGAACTGCCAAGAGATTGAAGTCTATTTAGGACAACTGTGAATTTAGAATAACTGAAAAACTTTTAAATGATTGTAAAGATTTGGTGATTATTCAAAGTATAATAGAGAAGACTATAGGATAAATGTCCTCATAATTTATAGGTGTGGGAATTACTTAAAAGAAGATATAACCATTATCAATATAACAAATTAGAATGAAGCAAGAGAAACTTAAATTCTTTTGACATGAAAGACAAAATATAAGTCTCTTGGAGAGTACTGGTCAAGTTTTCTGTATGGCACAAAGAATCTCTTCATTGGATGATCTAAGCATTTGCTGAAATGGCTATTGGCTGAGCCAAAACTGGAATCAACTTATAAACTGCTCTTATATTCTGGCTCAGAGTTGATATGTGCAAGAGGGTAGTGGATGTGTTTCAAATCTATTTTGTCTGGTGCATGTCTTCATCAAAGTCATGACTTGTCACAATTGTTAACTTTAGAAGTAGTTATATGATAACATATTTCATGTCTGTCTTCCCTTGAAAATGTAAAATTCCTGAGGCTAGATACTGCATTGAGTTTATTCCTCACCCTATTCCAGAACCTACTATTGAAAATAAAATGTTTTGGATTTTCAATGTTGTTTTTAAATGACTGAAGTAAGATAAGGTTAAAACAGGGCATGCATGCGAGAGAGCGCACACACGTTTGGGGAGCTGTGTGTAAGATAGAAAGAAATAAAAATATTGAAAAGCCTTCCACTTTTCTTTTATACAAATTCTAAGTGATTTTTTGGAGCTGTCAGGGTTTTTCTTTCCCCTCCCCCTGGGAGCTTTAAAGGATGGTAAATGATGTTGCAGATGGCAATGGAACCCACAATTTCATAGGAAAAAAAAAGAGTTTAGAGTATAGAGGAGCCAAAGTATTTGCCAAGGAGGGGGGAAAAGTCCAATATTTTCTGGTTAAAAGAAGCTTATATATAAAAAAGGTAGCATTTCTTTTGGGAGAAAAAAGAAGTTATTCTTTTCACCTATTTAAAGTTGAGGAATGTTCTTCTCTGGAAATAGAATGTGCTTGTGTCATTTCTGTTTTAAGGTGCACTACATGATATCACCATGGGGGTGTTCAACTGGCTGATGGCAAGATGGTCCCTTCTGAGGTCAGAAATAAAGCCTTCTGATTTACAAACAAAGTAGAATATAGAAAATCCTCTGGGTGCTAAGGAGAACAAGCATCCCAGCAAGACTCATAGCTTTCTGTCAGTAGTAGAGTGAAAAATCCTATGGGTGAATAGGAAACATCATTAAAATTCACACATACCAGTGAATATCTTTTGCTTGCAATTTTTTTCTTTAAATAATTCCCTGGCTATTGTAAAGATTAAAGCCTAAAATGCTTTACCTGCTAATCCATCTCATGGCCTCATCTTTCTCATTTTTACACAACTATTAGCTTTAAAGCTATTCACCTTTCACTAAAGTAATCTATTAAAACATATAGGGAAAATGAAGAAGACTTTTAGTGAATTGCAAATTAAAACATTTGGATATGTATACCAAAGAAAAACTGAACTGAAACAACTTTATCATGAGAAGCAATGATTAATTATGTAAATTACATCATATTTCTAGAATTTGTTAATCCCTTGACCCTTCAAAAACATTTGTAATAAGTTTTGTGATGCTAAAATAAGTTCCTAAAGCATACAAAGAGGGTTAATTTTTTTATAGGTTATTGTGAAATTAGCATATGCCCAGCAGAGAAAGCATTCAGCATTTGTTTTTTGGTATTGGCTTATTTTGCTTAGCATGATATCCTCCAGTTCCATCCACTTACTGGCAAATGCCATAATTTCATTCTTCTTTATGGGTGAGTAAAATTCCATTTTATATATATATACCACATTTTCTTTATCCATTCATCTGTTGAAGGGCGCCTAATTTGGTTCCAAGTTTAGCTATTGAGCTGCTATAAATATTGATGTGGCTGCCTTACTGTAGTATGCTGACTTAAAGTTCTTTAGGTATAAAACAAAGCTTCTTTTGATAACTCAGTTTGGTTCTCAGTAATCTTTTTTTCTGAGTGCTTACAAAATAATTTAAATAATGTGATATGCAATCGGATTCACATTTCTCCATGTTTTTGTATTTAAACATTTAAACTTCTTTCAGAATTTGAATATTAGAATGGATTTGTTAGAATAAACTCATTTAGAGATCTTGCTGAGGTTGAGTATATGAAAATATAAGGTCATAACTGCTCTCAGGGTATGTTCATGTGTGTGGCAAGCAACTCTAATGGATGAGGTGATGTCTTCTGGGACAAAGAGCAGGCTTGGTTGATGGGTACTATAGAGTAGTTTCTGTAAGCTCAGGGTCCTCCCATGTAACATAACTCACTGTGTGAATCATGTCCATCAAGCTGCATTTTCATCACTGCTTTTGAAAACGCACCTTGGGAAACTTAGCTGGGCATACCTTGTGTTGTAACCAAGTCTTTTGTCTTTGACCCATGAAACATGCAAGAAACTCTGACAGAGGAACATGGTAGCTTATGAACAGGTTAAATCTCAGACCCATTAATATATTTGGCATTCATATTTTCACATCAGTTCTTTCTGTTTAGGCCACTTTCACCATTTTCCAAAGTGGTTAATAAAAGTAATTGGTAGACTTTCACACAAAATAATTGTTCACCAATACTTTGTTTTTCTAGAAAATCATCTAAATGAAACAAGAAAATTTATGAAATAAAACTGTCATTTTTATTTGGGTAAAAGTAGCAGGCACATATATGTTCAATCTCCAAAACACAGGTAAACTACCAAAATCAGCTTTCTTTTAAATAACAAAAAGATAAAATGTTTAGGAATACCTAGCACTATGTAAATCCCACATGAGGAAATGTTTAAGAACTAGAAAAGACTTTAAAGATGAAGACTGCCATGCACTTTGGAAAGGAAGATTGGCCTGGTAAAAGTAATAATATGCTATGAGTTAATTAAAAATAAATCTAATCTCAATAAAAATTATTTTAGAACTAAATAAGTTTATTTTAATATTTACACAAAATAATAGGAACACTAAAAATCCATAAACACCATTAACACTTGTGCTTGTTCTACACATATTAAAACATACCATAAAGTTCTGAAACTCTTCAGTGTACTTCTTATGTGTGAATAAACAAAAAAATTGAAATGGAGTAAGAAGCTTAGAAATACATGCCAAGACATCCAGGAATTTGGTGTAAACTTTGTGAGAGAAAAATAACTATTTAAGGAAGAGTATATGTGTAACTATCTTTAAAAAGTGAATTGGAATTTTATCATACCAACACAGAATGAATTCCAAGTGAATCAAAGACACAAATGTCTAGTTCTTTAGGAAACTGCAAAGACTCCTCCATAAACTTAGATGGTGGAAATTCTTCATAACTGTAGCTAAAATTTCAACTAGTTTAGAACCCAAACCCCTATAATATAAAAAGCACAGAAGCAAAGTCTATATATATATATATATATATATATATATATATATATTTAAAAAATTTTAAATGTTTTCAACACATGTCAAAGGTCAAAGGATGATCATCCTAATTTTTAGAGATTCTGGACATCTGCATATTGAAGAAAACACTAATCAAAGAAAACACTAATCAAATAAAAATAAAGTATATAAAGAGTTCAGAAAAAAGGAAACATATTTCATTTAGTTCAAATATACAAAAATGTTCAGAATCACTTGAATAATATAATTGAATTTGTATATTGTATTTAATAACTATTTTGCCAGTTTTATTGAGAGGAAGGACCCAAAAGTCTGGTAATAAATTATTTTGGCACAGTCATAGGGTAAACATGCTTTCTTGTGAATCTGTCAAGGAACATTAAACAGGTACAACTTCTATGTGGGGCAATTGGCAATGTTCTACAAAATTAAAAATGTGTATGTCATTGTAGTTAGTGATTATACTCTAGGGAAATTATTCTTTTTTTATGTTTCAAGGTTTATTAGTGTACCAAAAGTAAAGGGTAAAAAAATAAAAAAATTGAAAGAACTTGAATAACTATGAAAGTATATGCATTTACTGTATATTATTCTATGAAACATAAAGAAAATATTTAAGAAAGGAATTAGATACATATTAACCTAATTCAAGAGGGCTATTCTTAGGATATTTTTATGTGAGGAAATCACAACTTGTGTGTTATTGATCCTATTTTTTAAACCTAACAAAAATATTTATCGGGGTTAGATGTCTGTAAAAGCATAGAAAAAGGCATGAAAAAACATATGAAACATATTACAGACTGTTAACACTAATTGTATTTTTAAAATATGTATTTATTTTGTTTGAATGCCTTCATTTCTTTAAAGTGAAATTATTGAATACCTAAAACATAACATGTATTTTTAAATGTAAACTCAATCTATGATGTTTTATGACTATGTAACTTTATAGTTGCCTCAAGAATTTCTTTTATTTTTAATTTTATGTATTCTAATTCATTATATATGACAGCAGAATGTGATTCAATTCATGTTACACATATAGAGCACAATTTTTCATGTCTCTGGTTATACACAAAGTAGAGTCACACCATTCGTGTTTTCATACATACATATACAGCCATATCAAAGTTTATAGCAGCACAATTCACAATAGCTAAATTGTGAAACCAACCTAGATGTCCTTCAGTAGATGAATAGATAAAGAAAATGTGGCATATATATATACAATGGAATATTACTCAGCATTAAAAGAGAATAAAATATTGACATTTGCAGGTAAATGGATGGAGCTAGAGAATATAATACTGAGTGAAGTAAGCCAATCCCCTCCAAAAAAACAAATGCCAATGTTTTCTCTGATATAAGGATGCTGTTTCATAATGGATTGGGGCAGGAGGTCATAGGAGGAATAGACAAATTTCAGATAGGGCAAAGGGAAGGGAGTGGTAGGGGTGTGAGGGTAGGGAAGACAGTGGAATGAGATGGACATCATTACCCTGGGAAGTTATTCTAAGCATGTATTTGCATGTGATAAACAATATACCTGGGGTCATTTATTACAGTGAACATGCACTAGCTGAAAATTAGAAGTAATCAAGATGCTTATCAATATGTTGGTTAAACAAATGGCATGCACACAAGATAATAATATTTTTTAAACAAATAAAATTTCTTTTTTAAAGAAAGTCAAGGTGCAATGAAAAGTAGAGATACTATAGATTAGACAGAGACATTTTAGCCAATGCAAAATGTAGATTTCTTTGAATAGTGATTCAAGTAAACTAGCTGTAAGATTAATTTTGAACAAAAGTAAGGAGGTTCTTGAGTAGGACCTGAGTTTTAGATTTTATATGAGTTATTTATTAATTTAGCTAGGTGTGATAATGGTATTGTGGTTATGCATATATAATATATATTTACATATATATGTATATATTATTCTTTTCCATTAGCAATATATACCAAAACTATTTATTGGTGAAATAAAATACCTGATTTATTTTAAAATAGTTCAAGAAAAATTAAAGTGCAGAATATATAAAACAAGAATGGCAGAAAATTGTGTAATGGTCATTTAATTTGTTTTGAAAATTTTCATACTAAAATGCAAAATACAAAAAAAGAAGTCTCATTTTGTGTGTGTGTGTGTGTGTGTGTGTGTGTGCGCGCGCGTGCGCGCGTGTGTGAAGATTAGAAAACAGAATGGAATTGGATAGGACAATTTGGTGAAAAGTGTACTATGGTACGTTACAAATTTTACAAGAAAAGTAAAGAAAACAATGTAAATTGGCATTAGTGTACAGAAATGTAAATAAACTGTGGAAGATTACATAAAATCCTAATAGCACCAGTCAGCTAAAATGAAGAACAATTCAGGAGTTTGCAAATGGAAGACCAAAATGTAGAGGCTTTTTTATATATAACATGAATTTTATTTATGTCACAAAAATAGAAAAAAAAATAGTAAATTCTTGACATGAACAATTTTGGAAATGTGAGAATAGTTAAAAAGTAATCAAAAACATGAAATTTAACAAGTACATATTAATTATATATTTTGTACATTTGATTTTTTAACTATATTCATGTAATATCTATCAAAAAAATGGAAAATGCATAGAAAAATGGCAATTTGAAATTTAATTCTTCAAGTTTTCTTAAGCACTTCAATTACATTCAATCAAGACAAGTGTATTAATCTCTCCTTTCTGAATTCAATGAAATTTCCTTTTCACCTACTTTAGAATTTTCTAAAATATTATTTTAAAAATTATGTAATATCGCAAAAGCATTTTAAAGCATATGTATTTTAAGAAATCTATTTTTTATGACAGTGTTGCTACTCCGATATTCCTTCTTTTCATTGATTCAATGGAGGCTTAATGAGTTTCTGCTTTTTATACTATACTCTGGTAACATCAAAATGAATCAGAGTAGTTTTCTGTCTTCGATTTAGCAAGAAGACAGATGTAAAGCAAATGATGACACATAAAAAAAGAAGAAAAGCAGGAGTTGAGTTATCTGGCTTCTTTCCGAAGGCTGTAAGCAATATAACATGTGCTTCACAAAATAATCTACACTTATGGGCCTCTGTCTTTCTGGGTTTGCAGTTTCCTGGAATTTTTCCAAAATAAGCAGGGCATATGTGCATCTCTCTTCATGTCTCTTTGTGTCTCTTTCTGCAGATTCCTGATCAGCCCGATGTGCTTGTAGCTACAGCTGTCTTAGGAATCACATGTGATTCCACCAAGTGCTTCTCCTTTAACAGCCTTTCATTTAGAGACTTGGGCCAAGAATGTGCCCAGTGTCCTGCCTATGTTTTAAAATCTAGCTTCCCACAATCTAGGCTGCCAATATGTCTGTGTTTAGATTACCCTCATTTCCATAGCCCTAAAATAGCTAACTATAATTCTCCAGTGCCCTATTATTTCCAATTCATCCATCAATTGGTTCTTCCATAAAGATAAAAATTAGAGCAGTAGTAATAAAACTTCTTGTCATTTGTTCTTCCTTCTTGGTGGTAAAATTGACATGAACCCATTAATTAGAATGAAAAATTTATCAGCTGTCCTGCTTTAACAGTGAATTATCTAGAAACTATTTCCCTGATGAAAATTTCCCTGAACTATACTTCTTTCTGATCTAATTCAGTTCTCTCTAATATGATCATACAAGTTATCTTTTCTTTGCCTTTATTTTCACCAATTTGTCAATTCATTTCTGTTTTCATGTAAATGGACTTTCATGAAAACATGTGACATAAAATACTACCCAAAGTTCTTTCATAGACTTTTCCTAGACATCTACTGTGCTAATGCTTCTAAAATTTTGGAGTATGATTTTCAACACAAAATATATGGAGGAAAAACACTTTTGGTGTTTTGGAAAGGTATTGTTGATTCTACTGTGATCTATTTATCATTCTTAGGTTGAGAGGTAGAAAACATTTCAATACCATTCCCGTTTTGCAGATTTAAGTATTGAAAAGGAAGTTGAAGCAAGCATCTATGTGCATGGTGCTATTTTGGTTACTGCTTACAATGAACTGTAATCATCTGGTTACTGAAACTGTCTTTCTAAACTTTCACTGTCTATGTTTTTGCTTTAGTGAATTCTAATTTCTAATTTTAAAAATTTAACTTACTATTTTCCTATAATGTACTAAGAATTGAACCCAGAGCCTTGCACATACTAGGCAAGCACTCTAGCAATGAATTGCAGTCTCAGCCCTTTGCTAAATTTTAATTAACTTTATTTTTTAAGCTGATACATAAAAATATAAAATGAATGGGCTAGCATGTGATGTTTCCAATATAATATAACAACATGTTTATATTTTATAATGTTTAAATCAGGGCAAATATATCTATCCTCATTTATCATTTCATTATGGTAAAAATATCCAAAATTATTTCTTCTAGGTTTCTGAAATATAGAGTATGTTATCATTCTGCTAAAAGCCACTTCTAGAATGAGGAACAGCAAATCTCAATTTGATCCACTTTTCTATCTAATGGTGCAGAATGTAATGGGTAATGGAATCAAATGGAGATCTTAAAATGCTGAGTCTAATTCAGTAGATCAGGAAGGGGCTGATATACTGCATTTCTAACAAGTTTCAAGGTGGTTCGGGTGCTCTTGGGTCATAGATCTGTTTTTTGTACAAAGGCTCTTCTTCACATTACTGGATGTATATTAAATACAATGATTACACTAAAACTCTAAAATAACATAAAGTTTACCCTAAAAATTTAGAGGAATATACAAATTATGACATTGGTTTTTTTATGTGCCAAGGACAAATTTGTTCCAAATTGATACACACCTCTAACACATTGACATTAATATTTGATCAATAGATCAAAAAGTATTTGAATGATAGAAATTGCAAAAATGACACCTGAATATCTTAAATCTTTAATTTTAGCTTTAAACTTATAGATGCACATACAGGCAATATTTTCATGAAGGTCCAAGGATTTGTGTGTGTGTGTGTGTGTGTGTGTGTGTGTATTAGGTAATTAGCATTCCCCTATTCTTTCTTACTCAACTACACCCTAAGCTATCAATTAAATATTTAATCCATTTCTTTAAAGAGGATTAAAAACTTAAAGGAAAATGGAATGCAAACTGTTCTGGATATTCGTTTTTATAATTGTCTCATTAACAATTAATCCAGCAATAGTGTGTTTTGGTAATTATTTATTATTGCATAGAAATGACAATTCTACTTTCACTCTTTTCATTGGTTTACCATTTGGTGTCCACTGCTAGCCCAATCAGATTCCCATTTCAGGGAAGACAGGAAGAACAAGCTAATTCACAGTCAGAAAAGCATTTTAAAAGACAGTCAAAAATCATCAGACATGTAAGGAAAGCCTATAGAATAAAATAAAAGGCCAAAATAAAGACAACACCTCAGCTGAGAAGAAATAGATGTGTCAGGGAATATGAGAATAACAAGTAAGCTTGACAGGTAGATATGAAATGATCTAGATATAACATCAGGGAAAATCAAGAAGATATTGCTTTCACAAAACATGAATATGATTATACAAAGAGGAAAAATGACAGAAAGTGAAAATGCTTAGAAATTTGTAATATGATTCTATATTTAAAAAATCTGCAAAACAACCACAGCATAAAGTTTAAAGAAATCTTTCAGAGCAAAAAGTAAAACATAAAGAAGTGGAAGATATAAAAGACAAGGTGAAACATACATCAATCCAATAAAAAATAAGCAGCGAAACAAAAGGGAAACATAGATTTTAGTATCCTAGAGACAAAGCTACTGAAGTTGTCTTCAGAAGGAAAGCACCCATAAAATATTCAGCATAATGAATGTTGTAACAGTGATAATAATAGCAAAGATCCACTAGATATTTATTGTTCACCATTTTGGTGCCAATTGTTAAGTCCTATATTCTAATAAAAAAAAAACCTGAGTCTTATAGAGGTTAAATCATTTCCTTAAGGTTTCATGGCTAATAAGGAATACAGTTGGGATTTATACTACATTCAGAACACATCAGTAAAAAGTAATTTGTTGCCTAATCTTACATTCTATGTAGATTGTCTAGTTAACCATAATTTTGTATATCATGAGTTCCCATGGAAAACTAAAGTGTTCATATTGGCTCAAGCCAAAACTCACCTTGGTCCATGTTTTCTGTGAAATGAGTTCTTTAATAAGGCCCTCTTTGGGCTGAAGATATGGCTCAGTTGGTAGAGTGCTTGCTTTGCATGCACAAGGTCCTGGGTTCAATCCCCAGCACCATTAATAATAATGATGATGAAAATGATGATGATAATAATAATAATAATAATAATAATGCCCTCCTTCATCTGTCTACAAGCTTGTCAGTCACACATAGTCCATAAGAGCCACAATATATACCATGGTCTCAAATTTAAATAATTTTTGTCATTTTTATGATTGATACTTATTACAATTTATAGATTACTAAAGTATTTATTAAACATTTCAAAGTCCATATTACTACTAGCTCTAAAAACAGTAAAGAATGTCATCTCTACTTGGAACTTCAATATTCTAGGATCTAGTTCTAGAATAGTTTTTTTTCTTTGTATCATAACAGAAATAGTTAATATCTATTGAGTTCCTGTTATACCAGCCAAGATGCTAATTTCTATGTTTATTTTTCATATTTAAATCTATAAAATTTAATCTCATCATTATCCTGTATAATGTAGATTTCATTTCACCTACATTTTATACATAAAGAAATCGGGACTTTAGTTAAATAAGTTTTCTAAAGTCATCCCAGTTATAAATTACTCCAACTTCTACTCTTTGAGCACCAGTTGTTATTGCCTCCAGTAAGGTGATATTTCTTGTTATATGAATATCCCAACATTAGGTGGAGGACTAGAAACAGAAGCTTGAAGGAAATACTGTAGATAATGCTATTTACCCTGGAAGAAACAGATGATCATTTGTACCTCTTTTTAAGTAGGGATGATATAAATTGTTTTTTCTTCAGTTGTCTTTTCTCTTGCTTCTCTCGATTATCTTTACCACTCTCAGATCTCTTATTATATTTGTTAAGGTTTATCATATGTTTATCTCTACTACCTCTCACCCCTGACCTTTAACCCATAGAGCCCATATCTCTTGCATAACTACTTGTATTTTTTACATAGTCCCATACTTATCATATTTGGTGTCCTTCATCTTTCACTCCAAACCTCCGAATCCACAATATTCATGTGAAACACTGTTCTTTGATCAAAGAAATCTAGGTTTAATCTTTGTTGATCTCTTCATTGCAGAGAATGATCATTCATTCTCATATTGCAGAATCAATAAAATAACAATCTTCATTAATTATCACTTAATATATCCTAATTTGTTCATTTATTCCCATTTTAAAAGTAAAATGTTCTAGATGTAGACTGTTTTCTGTCTCAAAGGTAATTCATCTGTTTATTTCTTGCAGAAACTGAGAGGGACTCTTCTAAAATACAAATGTTATACAAAAGTCTTACAATGGCTCTCCAGTCCTAAAAACACAGGCATAACTCCTCAGGAGGCAAGACAAAACAAAACATCATAATTCAGTCACCTCCTCCCTACACTTTGCTAGACATCACTCTATAGTCCTAGGTGCTCCAGTGTACACACTTGTACCCTTTGTTATAGAAAAGATTGGATTATTCAAGCAGGCAGTGCTTTTACCTCTTGGGTTCCTGTGTTAGTTTAGATTCTCTGAGAACTAGTTACCAAGGTAGACTGAGATAAAAAGATACTCAGTGGAGGAAATGCCTATGAAGTATAAAGGACAAGAAGCAAGAATAGTATGCATGGAGAGAGTAACTAGATCTGAAATCTGAGGAATAAAAATATTAAGGAAGAAGAATTGAACATGAAGATTCTTGGCCCACAGTGCAGTTCAATCATTTTTCAACCCAAAGCCAGTGGGCAGGCCTTGATCCAAAGACATCTATTAGAGTAGTCTGGAGACTATTGCGAATGAAAATACACTCATAACCATGTTGTTCTCATTGATTGTCTGGGAATAAGATAGGTAAAGTGCAGTCTTGGTGGGAACATGAAAGTTGATCCATCAGGGACCAGCTGGACTATCAGTCAAGTATATTCAGCAGTGGAAGATAAGCATTGTATGGCTGCCACAGTAAGTGACTTATATTATACACTATTTCACCTAATGATTTAGGAGTTAGCTCCTCTATTCTTCTTTCATTACTTCCGTGGATCCATGGTTTTTCATTAAGAGAACTCTGAAGTGGAAGATTAGTGGGACAAATTCAAGCCACTATTACTGAAGTTAATCACAATTCTACAACTGATATTGATTTCTTCCTTCAGAGCTATTCTAAATTCTCTGAGCAGATCTTGTTAGTTCACATGGTTGCATGGCCCAAAATTATTATTTCTGAGGGTCCGAGAAAGTCAAAATGAATCACATGGGGTCCCTATGTATTCTTCCCTGTCCAGATTGTGTAAAAGAGCCTATTACCTCATTTGTAATCAGTCAATTACCCCTGCTAGGACAGTTATCCTTCTCTACTGCTGGTCTCTATATCCAAGGAGTCTATCATGTCTTAGAAGCATACAAATGTTGTAGTTCAACAAGTAACTTTCTGGAAAAAAAAATTCTTGCAGCCCTGAAAAAATAAGAATTATGAATAAAAGAATAAAGTGACCCATCATTGGGAATGATATTAAGTGCGTTCATTCCTGTTTCTACCTCTTGAGTCCTAGACCTGTGCATAAGTTCTATTAGAGATAAACAGCACATATAAGGTTCTGATTACATTTATGAGCCAAATCCTGAATGATGCTATCATATGTTTTTGGTATACTTCTACCAACCTGTCACTTCAATTATGCTTTAGAAGCATTCTTGGGCTCTGAAGCCCACTGATCAATGAATGATAATGATTGGAGCACTTTGTGGTACAACAATTTGATACCATCATAACTGTGCCACCTCCTTTGTTGTAAAGTAAGTCCATGTTCAGATGTTTTATTATATGAAACTTTGTGCCACACAAATCAGTTATACCAAACTTCTTCAGATACATAGCAGGCCAGGAACCCAGAGTGGAAGTGACTCCAATTGGATATCATATTAATCCAAATTATATGCTTGGACACTAGGGAAATTGCACTTGACAGGTCCATGGACATAGTGGGGCTATTTAAACCAGTGCTGTACGCATTTTCAAAATATGATCCTTGGTCATATTTTGAGTCTCCAGGTAAATGTCAACTCAAACAATTTTTTCAGCAGTCCTTTGAAATGTAGAAAATTGCCCTGTTTCTAACAGGGCAACTAAATGGGCATAGTTTCCTTTGAAGGAAGAATGGGTGTAATCAAGCATATGTATCACCACAGCCCAGCAGAATATTTCCACTTATGAACATATTCCTTCTTTAATCAATGAGTTTCAGGTCTAAAAATTTCCTTTAACCTGGAAATTCAGTAACATTGACTTATTTTCTTAAGGTGATTGCCCTCAATCCATGATCTTCCATTCTTGCCTTTTTTTGTTGTTGTAGATATTCATTATCATTCATTTTAGTTGCCCGTCTATTTTGTCCCAAATGCATTTGCTCTATTGAACATCTCCAGCACTCCTTTGGGTCAAATGTCTTTTTGCCATTGCAATTCATTATAGTAATGGCTGACTCCCCAAATCTGACAGTTATGTACTACCTACTTTCTATTACAGGAAAAAAAGGATTATCCCCAGGGATGTTAATGATCCCAGCTCTGTGACTGTCTCTCTTATCATTATCCCTGGGCTGCAGAACAAAGTTATGATTAAACCCTTTTCTAGGCTATCTAAGGCATTCTTGTGGTTTAGGGGAATTCTGGGTCCTCCAGGAATGTAGAAAAAAAATTCTCTGTTGTATCTTTTGAACACAAACAATTTGTCTATTTCAACATGTTAATGCACCAAGCCTCTTTACTCATTCTTTACTATCTTCAAGTGAAACAAACTTTCCTCTTTGCTCAACATATGGCATCTATTTCTTAGGCCTTTTAGGGCCACCCAGCAGTTAAATTGCCTTGTCCTCTGAAATAATGTCAGGATTCTCTAAGAAATTCTATTCTCTAAATCAGTACCCCATCCAAATTAATTCTTGAATACCTAAACTTACAATTTCCTCTCATCAATTAATCATTTTAAATTCAATCCTGGATTTATTTTTTTATTATTTAGTTTTTATTATTCAAAAAAATATTTATCAGTATTTATCAAGGTCTAAGCAAAATTCCTTTTTTTTATTAGTTGCTCAAGACAACACAATGATCTTGACATACCATACATTTGATTCCAATAGGGTATGAATTCTTATTTTTCCACGTGTACACCTTGCAGGATCACATTGGTTATATAGCCATGTTTATACATACAGCAATACTAGTGTCTGTTGTATTCTGCTGCCCTTCCTATCCCCCCTCTCCCATCACCTCTCTCTACCCAATCTACTGTGACACATTTCTCTCTCTCTCTCTCTCTCTTTATCTTCCCCGCTAACACCATCCTATATGTAATTTTGTATAACAATGCGAGTCTCCATCCTGGATTTATTCTCTTTGTTCCTTTTAGTGTAAGCTAACTAATGCTACATATCTCTCAGTGTATATCTTTCTTCCCTGAGTCATGTATTCACCTGGATGGTGTTGGTATTCAACTCTAGTTGTCAACTGAAAAGGGAAGTGAAAACAGCCCCTAGAAATTGTACTTGTTGTCTTGTGGGGATACCTCTACAGTATCTTACCATAGGTAACTTAATACTTAATAATACTTAATAACTTAATAACTTCTCCTCTTCTTAATAATTAAGAAGAGAAGCAAAGAGGACAACAGAAGTCTTACCTATTACTAAGAAGAGGAGTCATCTCTGTAAGCTCTGATGATTCAGAAGATTCTTCAGTGCCAACATCCTCAAGTACATTAATCCAGACGTGTTCATTGCACATTAAAGAGTCCCAGGTTTTCCCAGGTAGAGCCCTTACCTTCACAAAAAGGGCTTGCTTTTTGCACAGCATTTGAGCTTCTGTGAGGCATTATGAATCTAAATATCAAGCCACAGTTATTGCCTCAGCCGGGTCCACTCTTCCATGCAGGAGAAACACATGCCTCTGTAAGCTGCCATAAAGAACATTTGGTTCTCACACTTAGCCTTTTATTGCCTGATAATATCCCTGAATTTCATGATCCTCTGCAAGAAGCTGATTCAATGTGACAATAACCGGCCAACTGCAGTCTTTTAGTCATTGCTGCACAAGATGTTTACAATTCCTCAATCTTCTCATCTACATGGGAGTTTCTCTGTACTAGGACATATTATTGTGTTACTTCCAATGAAATATTCAGCAATTGGGCCACTAACTTTGCCAGAGGCTGTTCATACTCAAATATTACTCAGGTTGTCACTCTCTTTACTTGCTGGGAAACAAATAAGCCCTCCTCAAACCCCATTTTCCTCACAATACCTTTACTATCACCTATATTAGTTTAGTTTCTCCGAGAATCAGATATCAATGCAGAGAATATAAAAGAGATATTTGGGGGAAAACAAATGTGAAGGACAGAGGGGAGGAAGGAAAAATACAGACACCATTTAATGATATGAAATTTGAAACCAGAGGAAAGAAAATGGAAGAGAAGGATATGGAATGAAGATTTTCAGAGAGAAGTAAAACTTTCAACCAGGACAATAAAAATCAGAGCAAAAGATGTGCATTAGAAGAGTCTCACACCCCATAGGAATGGGCCCAAGTCAGTACCCCAGTGGTACTCAGATTAGAGCTTGAAGCAAGGTCAAAGAATCATGGCTGGTCTTCCTGCAAATGCAGAGGTGGTCGACAGGGTTGATATTGGAGCTGTCAGTCAACTCCTTTGTGCAGCAAAATATCTAAGCAGCGTATTTTCTTAGCCAACAGAGACCTAAAGGGCCGTTCCCATCACTTGCTGACATTTGCAGATAGTTTAAAATTTAGCTTAGTGTTTATATCCATTGGGAAAACATCCCTCCCCACTTCCTATCCCTTTTCTGTATCCTTATAACATGCAAAACTTTAATCCATCCCCCAGGATCTCAGTGTATACCAAATGTCTGCTTGCTTTCATCTTTGATATGAGCACCTGGAAGGCAGGGATTTTTTTTCCCCTTTTTTAATCTTCAAGTTCTGACTGCTTAGTACAGTTCTAAAGGACATAGTAAATGCTGAACAAGTGTTTGCTGAATGAATAAATGCATGCCCAAGAGACCAGAGGAGGTCTACTTAGGTTGAAAAACTTACATACCATAGCAATGAAACAAAGAACCAAGAAAACGAATATCACACTGTGAATATGCACCAAAATGAACTCAGTGGGATAGTTCAGAGATTTAAAACTTTGTAAGAGGTAGACAACAACTCAGGTGTCATTCAATCCCTGCTGTGAATGAAATTTGAGAGTCAACCTTTTAAAATTGTACTTTAATAACACATTGTGCATTCTTATTCGAGGAAGTGACACCAATAATAATACTATGAATGAAAAAGGTCAGCAGATGAAATAAGTTATAACAGAGAGGGTAAAGAATGGATATTGTCATTTTGAAGGGTATGAATTTAAGAGAAATATAAATCTAAAGAGACTTGACCTCTTTGCTATAAATCTAATCTCTGGCATAGTATGATTGTCAAGAATTTTGTCTTCATTAAAGAAGAAAATCAAACTGAAAAAGAACAAGGCAATAAAGTAAATGTCATACATACCTAATTAGCTAGCTAGGGTTAAGACCTTCAGTCTGGAATTTCAACTCAAGATTTGCAATGTTTGCATTCATTGTTTTACTCAGAGGTAGCAATGTGGTCAGAAGATTTTTTTATTAATTAAAGCAAGTTTAATTTCAAAAAGATTTCCATACTCTTGCATTTTTATTAATAAAACTTTTGGTAAAAATATCAGGAAATGAGTTAGATACTCCCAGGGTTATGAATTCCTAAAGTTATTACACTTTCCCTTTCTGAAAAAATGTCACATTTTTATGAACACATTAAAACCTTAGATACATTTTATAGCAGTCATCTGTATTGCTAGCCTAAGTGCTTTTATTTGTAGCAAGATGATTCTTTAAAAGCTTATATTTTTATTTTCTAGTTTTCATTAAGCTTAGAGTATGACTCAAATGTAACATTATCTTTTAGGAGTTGAATGGTAATGTCAGTCATTCTTTCAGTCATAATCAAGACCATAATCAAAAACTGTGTGCTCTGATCAACTTGTTTCCATCTAAATTAGAGCATTTGTTCCAATCCAAAGATTTTCATGAAGTTTGTGAAAATTGAAAGTGAAAAGAGAAACCCAGGATGGGGAAGGAAATTTATCTCAGTGATCTGGATATTTCAGACCAAAGTGGATTAATGGAAATTGTAATTTCTTAAATAGTAAATAATAATATGTTTACACAGTGTTTAAGCATTCAAATAATAATGCAACATAAATAATAAACCACTTATGAATAAAATATAGTCTAAGTTTATTTCCTTCTACCATTAATAAAGACCCTGGATCACTATCTAATCATTTAAAAATGAACTAAGATGTGTGTATATGTATATGCTGTATATTACCTTTTATATACAATATGAAACATATAATTTTTGTATTATATATTCTAACTGGAAGGTACTTTTTTATTATGATTTCTTGCTGGTGGGAATCAAGTCTATTTTGAAATGTATAGTTCCAAGTATTTCTTTTTTCTTTATATTTTATGGCTTCCTGTCTTACTTCATAATTATTTTTCACTCTGTGATATATTTAATGTGATCTCACACTAAAACGTTTTACTCAAAAAACTAGGGATGGGGTTTTGGCTCAGCGGGAGAACACTGGCCTAGCACATATGAGCCCCCGGGTTTGATCCTCAGCACCATATAAAAATAAAATAAACAAAATAAAGGTATTGTGTCCAACTACAACTAAAAATATAAATATTTAAAATAAAAACTAATATCATAATTTCTATACTTTAACTTATATATAAAATCTTATTTCAAAATACAGTTATTAATTAGTAATTAGAAAAATACGTCATTACACTGGTCTTCGAAATGTGTTTCTTGGAGTAGATTGGCAGAGGAGGATCATGTTAATAGGTCTCCAGGTCTTCTATACTTATTCTAGCACTTTGGGACTCACTCCAGGCTACAAGTCAGAACAACTGGGAAGATAATTATTTTTAATTTTCTGTGAGGAGATCTAATTTCCTTGTTTTTAGAACTTTATATGTGATTTTTATGCGTAATCATTTGGCATCCATCATTTTAGAAAAGCTGTGCTTTCAGATGGGTTATATAATGAGATTACTTACAAGAGTTTGTTTGAATAAGTAGTCCCACTGCAAAGAAAGTTGAATGTTAACCTTTATTGCTCTCTTTGAAATGCAATTCCTTTGTAAATAACTTCTGAAAGCAAATATAGTATTTGAAAAAATATTGGTGTTATAACTATTTTCCAGTTATATTCTGATACCTGTGTTCGCAAAGGGTGATATTAATTTAATAATATCACTGTACTTGCAAAATTTATTATTAGTCATATTAAACTTTAAAAGTCTTACTCTTGTAAAATTACTTTCAAGTTCCATTTCCTTTTATTTTTAAATGGATTGTTTCTAAAATTTCTTGAAAATTTTCTTTTAAACTGGCACAATACCTTTATTTTATTTATTTACTTTTATATGGGGCTGAGGATGGAACCCAGAGCCTCACACCGGCTGGGCAGGCACTCTACTACGGAGCTACAACCACAATGTCACTTTCACCAAACCTGAATGGGAGTGGAATAAGCATTAGGGACTGAAGACAGGCATTCAAATGAAAATTCACATACTAAATAATGGAATCCTCAGCCATTATACATTCTAATTGAGTATCAGCAGCCATTTTGAGACTGCAAGCAGAAAACTGCACCAGTCTCAGGACAGACTAAAAGACCTTGTTCAAAAGAAAAAAGTCCAACCATGAAAAACATCCAATGGAAGCCCATACTTAACACCAAGGTACCTTTTCACCCTACAGTAAACTTACAGGTCCAAGTTTCACTCACAAGCTTCTGATCTATTTTCATCACCAGCCAAAAATCACTAGACATTTGAGGAAAATAAACACAAATGACAGATACTGCAACAACAGGGGGGAAAGATAAGAAAGAAAACTTCAATATCATCAATACTTTTTCTGAAGGAAGTAGAATATATTGTATCTATAAAAGAGCAGAATATGATACTTTTAAAAAGGCAGGGAAGACAGAGTACAGAGTTTTTCAGAAACTAAAAATTTGACACCTTAAGTAAAATTCAACAGAAATATTAGAATGTAAAGTAAAAGAAATTATACAAGGTAGAATAATGTCAGAGCAATGTTTTTTTTTTTTTTTTTTTTTTTTTAAGCACAAAGCTCACAAGCCTTCAGATGCACTTCTGTCTCTGATTTCTTAAGCTTTAGCAAGTTTTAGAAATGAATGTCTGGGGTGGGGATTTAACTCAGTGGTAGATTGCACATCTAGCATCTGTGAGGACCTAAATTCAATTCCCACCACTATCACATACCCCCCAAAATAGCGACTGCCTATCTTTTATTCTAGTTCCTTCTTAACTACTAATATTTTTTTCCACATTTTATATATAGAAAAGGTTATTCTGTGAATGCGAATTCCCTTAAATTACTAGCTAGAGATATTGATTAGTAGTAAAACCAGAGCTGAAGTATAAGAAGAGAATTAATTCTGTCTTTAGATTACATATATTAGTTCTTTACTAGAAATGGATGCTTTATGTAAAATGGGATACTTGAAATGCTTTTCTTATATTGAATGTCAAGGGGTAACACAACATTACTGTTGTATAGATGAAATGGTTTCGATCTAGTTATGAAATATCTATTAAACTTGCTGTAAATGAAGCAAAAAAAATTCTTGACATTTTAAGAATAATTATATGAATACATCTGCACAATTAGCATAAACCTTATTTTTCAGATTTATTTTTCTGTATGTCATATTAATACCTTTTAATTTTGAAAGTTATTATCCATACAAATGAAAGGTTTAAATATATGATAAAAAATAAACTGGTTTTTTTTTTAAAGAGAGAGAGAGAATTTTTAACTTTTCATTTTTTAGTTTTCGGCAGACATAACATCTTTGTTTGTATGTGGTGCTGAGGATCGAACCCAGGCCGCACGCATGCCAAGAGAGCGCACTACCGCTTGAGCCACATCCCCAGCCCCCAAAAATAAACTGTTAATAACTTAATCACTGTTAAGATATTAATGACCACTAGAGTAGTTTGCAATGCTTGAAGAATTTTTCAAAGTAATTCTAACATCCCATTATCATGGTTTTAACATAGCCCCTTCATTTTATTCTCTTAAAACATATTGAAGTAGCATATTTTAATTTTGCAGTTATCAATAATTTATTGTATATTATAAAATATCAACAAAAGGATTTTACATGTTCTTGACAAAGACACAATAAATGTTTGAGGTTCATAGATATGCAAATACCTTGATTTGATTAATATGCATCATAAGCTTGTATAAAAATATCACACTCTACTCCAACATATAGAAAGTTTTTGCATGCATGTCAATTTGAAGTTTTAAGAATACTAAAATAAAGTGTTTTTTTAAAAAAGGACAGAAAGCAAGAATCTACCAAAATGACAGAGCAAAAGAGAGCAAAGAGGCTTTCATGGAAGAGATGAATATCCTTTTCATCTTTCCTAACTTTCCTCCTTCCATTTTTCAAATCCTTCCTCCTTCTCTGTTATTCTTTATTCCATTTAAACTTCAAGTTTCCCATTTTCTTTTTTTATTACTAGAGATTTATGGTTATATGTAGTAGTTGGGTTCATACTGACAAATTCATACATGCATGGAAATCAATTTCAGTACATGATCCCCCTTTCCCACCCATCTTTTCTCCCCTCTCCTATTCTCCTTCCCCTTAAAGCAGATTATTTCTATGAATATCAGAATAATAATATATAAAATTGTGGGGGCATGCATATTTGGGATTACTGAGGCAAGCACATAAACCTATTCTTCATGTAAGGAATTTGGGCTCCATGTGGTTCTTTTAAAACTTTTCATGTAAAATGAATAATTCAATATCATAACAAATGAAAGCAGATGAACTGAGAATAATATTTGTATATATGTGAAATACTTTATTAAATGGTGTTTAGTGTTATTTTATATATTAATTTATTTTATTAGCCAAAAACATATATTAAGTGACAAGATGCTTCCATTTTTATAGATAAGAAAACTGAATCTTAAAATAGTTGAACCACCCCAAATTATGCAGCAAATACGCAACATAGCAGGAGTTTGAATCAACATGTGCTGGCTTCAGTTGCTTATTTCTTAACCATGGCACAATCCTACCACTCAGGAATCACAATGATTCCTCCAAAAAGATAAACTTAAAAAAAATTATAAACAGATAAATCCTAGGAAGAGACTTAAAAAAAATGACTATTAGATCAGTGGAAAATGCCTCCTTTACTAGTACTCAAATAATTATGAGTTAAAATATCAGTATCTTTTTCTTGAAATATTTCTAACAAATATCAAAAATAATGATGTTCAATGGTGGCAAATAGTGAAATGAGTTTTCATATATAGGTGATAGGAGAATGAACTGGTAAAAAACTTTGCTGGAAAGTCCTTTGATACTTAAAAATGCTTTTTTACTCTTACATCAACTATACTAGTATAAGTATATTGAATATTATAATAAAAATCTATTCAAAATAGTTCTACTTAAAGTATCAAGCTTTAAAATAACAAATATCCAACAGTAAATTGATATGTACTCTATATAAACCTTGTATTACTTGCCATCTCTTATTAATTTCTCAACACAAACACATATCTTATTAATAAGTGCAGATAAGCAACTTACACCTCAAGATAGTTTGTTATCAGAAAACCTTTAAAATGTCAATGACATAGGAAAACATTATGAATGTTCTTATTCATGATATGAGATTGAACATAAGGAATTATCTTAGGTCTAAGAAAGTATAAGATAATCTGTAATGACTACAATTGCTGAACTTGCAATTATACCAAAATATTATTAGGCATTACTATTTCTAAATGTTGAGATTATCGATGACATCTCTTGTATTACCTAATATTTTTGTTTCAGTGTTTTTTCAATGAGTTTTATCTATTTATGGCAGAAAAATAGCAAGGTAATGAAGTAAAATTTTCAATGAATGAAAGTGAATGTTAGAAAACTAAGGAAAGTATCCCAAACAATTTTGTTTTCTGTATAGAAATAATTTAAATACTCTTTCCCCTTATTTTCTGAATCCCAAATAATTAATGAGTCAGCTACACAAGGTTGGACAATTTCTTATGAAACAGAATGAAGTGTTAAGTGAAAAATTTGAATTTCTTGCTTTGCTAACTGCATTGTTAAAATGTTCTCCTATTTATACATTTCTTGACTGAGGATTATGTTTCAATGAAATCACCTTATCATCATTATCATTTTCCTAATTGTTAATAAAATACAAAAAGGCCTTAAAAATTGAATATGCTTTGCTTAAAAGTGAGTATAAACTTTTTGATATCTGCTTTATGTGTATCTTGTTCTCATCAATATCTATAAAGATTATAATTACTTAAATAACCATTAAAGTTCATGAATTATGGATATTTGCATTATCCTACATTTTTATATTAAATTTTTTTGCCCCCAAATTCTTTTCAGGGCAAAGTTAGTCTTAAAATATTTTTTTCCACTATTGAAGCAGAATATAATTATCAATGAGGAAAAAATCCCTTCTTGCTTTTCTTTATCTTTCATTTTACAAATAGTAAATAAAGAATAATAAATATTATTTATCATTTAAATGTTAAATATATAGTCCTCACTGTCTTTATACTAATGTTCTGCACTGCAATCTTAGTGATTTATGGATATTTGTTAGAGGTATAATACTCATGAATCTAAATGTTTTAGCCTTGACTATTCTAGTAGTGAAATCCAGAAGATTAAAAGCATCAATAATCATTAAAGAATTGTGGGTACAGTTCTATATAAACACTGAATAAATTTATATAGGGACCATTTAATAAAGTATTTTAGTCAAATTACTACAAATAAAACACACCAAATGTACTGACAGGTATAATCAAATTTCTATTCATAACTGGAGATTGAAACAAAACACCAAATGGTTTCCCTAACAAAAATTATATTCAGCACAGATATGTTAATTCTTTAAACCACTTTTATGTAATACTTTTCAAGGCATCATTTGGTGTATTATTTGATTTAAGCTTGACAAAAATCCAATTTGGAAGATGTACACACAGCCACCTACACTCTCTAGAAGAAGGGCCTGTCATAAAATAAAGACAACTCTTTAGAGCTGCAATGAATTTAATTTTGGCAAGGTACAACCTTACTTTTGGACTATGAGAAAAAATGTATTTTCCTCAGTGGCTATACTTTCCTTGTTTATAAAACACTCTATTTTTCCTTTGGTCACCTTTTCATTTGTTCAGTTATTACTCATTCATTCAACAGAATTTGACATAGGCCCTGCACTCTGCTAGGAACACAGGTTAAGAAGGCAGAGAACCTCAGAACACTGGATTCAGAGGCAACCAACTCAAGGAAACAAGTAATTATGAGCTGAGAGACATGGTAATTTACAGAGAAAAGAACAATGTGGCATATGTAGAGGGAATCAAGAATGACTTGTCATTCTTTTTGCTAAATGGTTGATGTAGGAGGATTTCAAACAAATAGAGCAATATGGGGGGAAAAAATCTCACACCACAAAAAAATTGTGCCATGCAGAGAATTGGAGAAGGGAAGGAGTAGAAATGGTAAAAGTTGAAATTCACAGACCAGGAAGACTTTCAGGAAACTTGTACAATGTCACAATGCTTGTGCTTTTTTTCCCTTGTAGGTGATTAAGAGAAAGAAAAAAAAAGAAAAGCCAGGTGTGGTAGTGCATATTTATAATCTCAGTGACTTGGGAGGCTGAGGCAGGACATTCGCAAGTTCAAGGCCAGACTCAGCAATTTAGTGAGGCCCTAAGCAACATTGTTACACCCTGTCTTAAAAACTAAAACAGATTTGGGATGTAGCTCAGTGATTAGGCACCCCTGGATTCAATCCCTCGTACTAGAAAAAAGAAACAGAAGGAAGGAAGAAAAAATTTTCTGTATTATATTGGAATTTACATGCTTATATACCTGCTAATTTTAAATTGTACCAATATTAGAAGGTGATTTGATAATACATATTTAAATTAAACAGGCTTGTCACCAACTGATTTCACATATGCACAAATATACACTAGAAACTAATGAGCCACAAAGCTTCAATATACATACTTAATAACCTTTATAATAATGGCATTGGAAACAATTTAAATATTTATCAATAAGTGAATGATAGATATGAAATGATATGTCCTATAAAATGGACTGCTATGTATAGCAATGAATTAGACTAAAGGATTACCACGTTTGTTTCAATATATTTGAAAAGCATTTTGTAGTATTCAATCGAAATTTAATATTTCTATAATTAAGCCAACTGAACAGAAAAGACTTTTCTAAATTTCTATAACATGGTATAATAAAAACTAAAGCAAATATTTTCCTTGCTGATGAATATTAAATAAAATACCTATAAAAGGTGGAAAATAATATGCTGCCTTGTCTGCTACTTAATATAGTGGTGTAAACTTAGTTCGCTGATCTTATAGAGTAAGAAACATAAATCCACAGTAAGAATTAGAAATAAATGAAAAGACTATTATTTCCTGATGACCTGTTCATATAATTAAAAATATCAGTAGGCTCAACAAGTAAACCAATACAACTAGTAAGAGTTCAACAAAATTTCTATTTACAATATCAATTTATAATATATTTTCTCTATGGCAGCTATAAACAATAAGAAAATACATAATAAAAAGATGTTCACAATACAAAAAATCTATAAAGTATCTAGTGATTAATTTCAACTAGAATATATTACACAGGATTTCTGTGAAAAAAATTTAGAATTCAAATATGTCAAGGATAAAAAGATAATCTGAATAAAATGGAGAGATGTGCTCAGTTCTGGATTAGGTACAAATGTCAATTATTTACTAATAAAATTATAAGTTCAATATTATCTAAATAAAAATTTAGATATGATTTTGAGGGCCTATAAGTTACTAAAAAATAGAAGCTCAAAACCATATGTATATATTTCTAAGCAATTCTATTTAAAAATATCAGAAATATCCTATCATATATTAATATTTATTATACCACAGAGCTGATAATAGAAATCAGCAAGATAGTTGGAGTTTTATGGCTTATATCTGTTTCTGTTCCTCACAAATCTATTTTGATTGGTTTATATCTGTACCAAGATGATTTTGAACATTGCAAATATATTTACTCCTATCAAGCACAATAATGAAGGCAGCAGAGCATGGAGAATTTGGGGATTACATAGATGTAAACCTAAAAAATCCACCATTTCTAGAATTGTTCTTTTGTTTAATCACTTTTAAAGTCAATCTAATTTTCTTACTCCTAAGTACTCAAACAAAACCCACCTTACTATGGTTTTACCACTGTGATAGACTCAAAACTATAACATTGCTTACAACTATGGCTCTTCATGCTACAATTTCTTAAAGATATTCACTTGCCTTTTGTTAATTCCTAAATTAGCAGATCTCTAGCTGAGAAAGTATGACTTCCAGAAATTGAATTTATTTATAATAGTTAGTGATACTAAATGCTTTTCAAAATGTATCCTTCTAAACAAAAAACACATTTTCTTAGCTTTCATCTACAAATTGATTTAATTTTTATGAAGCAAATGCAATGTAAATTGTGAAGCCAATACTGACAATAATAGTCAATTTTCAAATATTCTACTAATCACTAATGGAAAATTAATTCATCATTAAATTATTTTATTAAGCAACTTCTATGCAAGTAGTACCCTGATAAGTGATATAAAAGATACAAAGTCACAGAAAGTTTGGTCCTTACTATCAAATATCATATAATTCAAGAGAAAATGTACACATTAGAAGAGTTACACAAGACATAGCATGATGCAGTGTTCATAGACTGACCCAGGTATGTAATTCTGTGTATTTATTGCAGAAAGATTCTTTGTATGCCAATGAAGTTGGAAAAAAAAGGAAAAGAAGACCTTGATCCTTATAGTATAAATAAATGACCTTAGAAAACAAATCCCTAAGTCATTTCAGTAAGGACTCTTAGCCATGTACTATAGTTACTCAGACAGAGTACTTGAAACACTCAGGACTCCACTCTCTCTAGGAAAAAAAAAATATGCTTATCAAAAATACATGATTAGGTATGGAAACAAAAAAAAAAAAGTCTCCTGATTTGGTCTGCCTGCCTACAAACATTAAGGAGAAAAAAAGAAAAAGAAAAGAACCTTAAAGAGAAAGAAGTCTCAGCAATACAGGATTCAAAAATTCAGCTTCTTGAGGGCTGGGGTTGTGGCTCAGTGGTAGAGCACTCGCCTCACACATGCGATGCCCTGAGTTTGATCCTCAGCACCACATAAAAATAAATAGAAAAACAAAATGTATAAAATATATATTTTTTTCTTTAAAAAAAATCAGCTTCTGTAATCCCTCAGAATTTCTACACATTTATCTAAAAATGAGAGCATTTTTAGAAAGAGACTTTGGGCAAGTTGGTTTATAGGTTAAGAAGCATCAGAAATTTTAAATGGTTTTTCTAAATTTACAAAAGTATTAATATCAATTTAGTATTACTTTAGTAAGTATTAAGTGGCAAAGTTTGAGCTTTATTTTGATATTAGTTTTCTATCTGGGTAACAAATTACCTACATGCATGGATTACAATAGTGATCATTAAAAAAAAGTATTATTCCTTCCTTGTTATGTATTTCTATCTTTCTGTCTCTCTCAAAAAACAAACATACAACCAGGCAACTTGTTGGGAGAATTTTTATATTAAATCTATTGTCCAATTTGTGAGAATTGACACATTTATAATATTGTATCTTCCACAATATGAACTTGTTATACATCTTCTTATATTTAGGGATTCAGTAATTTCAATGGAGCTTTCTGTTTCTCATACACCTTTGCTAGATTTATTTCAATGTATTCAGTGGTTTTAATGCCATTGTCAATTGATGTAAATGTAAATTTCATCTTCTAATTGTTTGGAAATTGTTAGTATATAGTATATTGATGTTTGGCATATCTAGGGAAATTCCTAAATTCTAGAATTTTATATATATATATATATATATATATATATATATATATATATATATTTGTTTATATTTTTACAAATACAATGTCATTTTCTATAAAAATATTATATTTTTATCCGTGTAAAAAATACATATTTTTACCTGAAGGTGCTGATTAGAAGCCCAAGTATTATATCATATAGATGTAGCAATGATCTGTATGTATATCTTACTCCTGAGCTCACAAGAAGGGTTCAATATTTTACCATTAAATATGGCAGTTGTGATGGATTTTCTTGTAAATACTCTCAATTAACTTATGTTGGTTGGTTATTCAATTTCACTTGCTAAAGCTTGTAATATAAATGGGGCTAAGTTTTTTTTAAAAAAAAACAAAAACACACAGTTTTCTTTTTATCTAATAAATTGTATCCACTATAATGAATAATATTTTAATGTTAAATTACCATATGATCCCCCTAATAATCTTTATTTAGGAGTAGTTATTATTTTTAAAGTATATTTTAGCATATACATATTTTTGTCCTACTCACTATTTTCATTGGTTAAAGACTAAGTATTCTTTTTGTTTCCCTGTAAGTAATAGTGGCCTTGGCTTTACTTTCCATAACTTCTTGAATTCACATGTTTCTGTCTGCAACAATTTTCATTAACCTGAAGAATTCCTCCTAGTATTATTGTGATGTTGACTGAGAGTTAAAAATTCTAATAATTTTTTTTTTCCTGGGAGGGATTTTTTGGAGATTTTTTAAAAATTTTCCTTCTGTTTTGAAAAATATTATTCCTTTATATTGAATTCTAGGGTGGTATATTATTTTCTTTCAGCACTTTAAAGATATTATTCCATTGGTTTCTAGTTTTATTGTTTTGTTGAGGTTAGCTCCAAACTTTCTGCTTAGTCTTTAAAAGTAAGATTTTTTTTTCTTCTCTAGCTTAATTTAAAATTTGCCTTTGGTTTTCACTAGTATTATTTTGATATTACTTGTATCCTTGCATAGAGAAAAAGTGAAGTAGGTTCTCTGGACTCTTCTTATCCCAGTCATGAAGGCTCAATAATCATGATTTAATTATCTCCCACAGGCCCCCAACTCCAAATATTATCACGTTAGGTGTTAGATCACAAAAGGTGAATTTGCAGGGGAGGAGGTACTTTCAATTTACAACATTGTGTTTCAGTTACATAAATGATAGACATAGACTGTGCTTAACAGATATTCTATACTTCTGTTAGTTATATTCTCTGTGCCTCATTCAGATGATTTTCTATTATTCCATATTTTTTCAGCAAAACTTCAATACTATCAAATATCCTATTTGAGTTCTTAAATTCAGTTAATATGTTGCCGTGTTATAGAACTTCCATTTAATTCCTTTATATAGATGCCAGTTTTCTTTTGAATTTTGAGTTAAAATAATTATTTTATATTTTAGTCTGATGATTTTAATATTATAACATCTAGATCACTCATGTCTATTTCTATGATATGGTTGTTTTCCTTCTCCTTATAGTTTTGCTTGATATTCCCTTATGTTTTATTGAATTTTGGACATCTTATTAGAAAAATCATAGTGTTTCTGAGTGAGGCTATCTTAGTTCAGAGAGGATTTTCTATTCTTCAGCAGGCAGGAAAAGAAAAAGTTAATCTCATTAGATCATTCATTAAAGCCTTGGCTGAGATTTCAATCCTCATTCTGTGTCTTGAAATCAAATTACTACCTAATTAATACTATAAGAGATCAACAAACTTGGTTCTCCATGTTTTCTTCTGGAAAGCTTGAGCCTAAGGGAGATTCCTTTGGCATAATGCAGGACACTTTGAGTCTCAAAATTATAAGCACCAGTAATGGTACAAGCTGATCTCATGTGCTCCTAATGCAATAAACTGAGAAAGTCACATGATGCTAATGAAGCATTGCAAAAATTTATGACTTTAGGGCTGGGATTGTGGCTCAGCTGTAGAGGGCTTGCCTAGCAGGTTTGAGGTCTTGAGTTCCATCCTCAGCACCACATTAAAAATAAATAAATAAAATAAAAGTATTGTGTCCAACTACAATTAAAAAATAAATATTACCAAAAAATTTTATGACTTGAGTTGACTACGCATAAAAGGATAAGAAAGGAAAGCAGGTGTAGTGATGTTAAAAATTGCTGGATCTTGGTGAAGTATGACCAAAACTTTTTGTAGTATTTTTTTTTTAAATTTCTGTGGGCCTGAAACTATTCAAAATAAAATTGAAAAGTCAAAGAATAATAATAATCAATACAAAAGCTGGAAAATAAAGTTAAACTTACTTCTGTTTATCTTACTTTTCCTGTTTATCATTCTTTTCCTCCCATGATTTTGGCATGAAATTCTGTTTGTTTTGGTGTTCCTGAACCCTATTTCTTTCCTCTTTAATATTAAAAAAAAGTGCTGAAATCCCACTGGTCTTTCTCCATATTGCTGGATTCTTGTCTCAATCTAATACTGGGCAAGTACTTGTAGGGAGAAGGTAGCATGCAAACTTTTGGGCTCTTCTCAATGAATTTTGTTTTCTTTCTCTCTTTCCAGCTTTTTCTCCTCTCTTCTACCTATTTGGAAGCTGTGGGGTCTTCAATATGGACCTTTAAAAAAAAAAAATCAAGATCTCTTAATTGTTCTAAGTAATTATACTTACTGGGGAAAGCTCTGCCATCTTGTTCCAAAACTGAAGGGCTTTTGAGTTGTAAATGTGTTTGTTTTTTTGTAATGCTAGGGATTGAACCCAGGGCTTCCTGTATAATAGGAAAGCACTCTACCACTGACCAACATCCCAACCACGTGTTTTATTTTTAATTATTTTTTATATTTAGTTGACTAATGAATGAAAGCCAAAAGTTTTATTTAGTGATGAAAATTACTAGATATCTGTTACTTATGGATTATAAAAAATGTGTTAAGGAAGAGAATACAATAGTTTGTATTTCTTGAGCAATTTGTCTGTTTTGTGAATCTAATTTACAAATAATGGAGTGTTAACCAGAAAAATAAATGCACACAACTAAGAAATTCATAATTTTGCTCGATCTTTACTCAATTCAAAATCTATTAAAACTTTTTCATGAATCCTAAGTATATAGTCTCTTTGTCCATATACTAAAAATCCTTAGCAAAGGCACCACCTTTTCACATCTGCAATAAAGAAAATCAGAATATTTGAATTCGTTTTGCCCTTTACTCTGATATTTATAATGGAAAATTGTTTTTAGAAAGGCTAAATCTCTTCAAAGTACCAGTAGCTTTTAACGGAAGAAAGAACCACAGTTAGAAGGCAAATGAAAAATGAGAGTGTGAATTAAAGTAAAAGTAGTGATGGAAACTTTACTGTAGAAAGTGTCCTGCTGGGAGTCCCTGATGAACATAGTAGTCAGTTTTGCTTCAGCTACAGCTGCTATTTACAAGATGAAGGATTTAAGATATAACATTCCCTCAGGCTTTGATTTGGGAGAGACTATCTCAGGAATGAGTTTTGAATGCTGGCTGAGTTGTCACACATTATGGTTATATGGAACTTTTCTTCCACTTCAACACTTGAAATTTCAACAGCATCTGTCTTACTCATCCGAGACAGTACATTACTTGCTTTGGAAGCCAGTGGCCTATCTACTTGAGTTTTTGCTTTCTTATGGTTCTTAATGTGACTATGGATCACATAACTACCGAAAACCTGGACTATTGTTTTAAAGAAGGTGTGTTTTAGCTGCTGAATAAGGCTATGCATAATCCAATGATTTAGATGGGATTTTAGTAATCATCCCACTAGGGTCTCCAGAATGCATGGTTATTGCAGACTTAAATGATAGTTATATGAAATCTATGAGCATGGGGACTATAATTAATATACACTTGAAGGTTTTAAGCATAATAAATGCAATTATCTCCAAAGGAGACCAACATGATGGGAAAACTCAAAATATGAAAAGTAAATTATGTTCCTAGGAAGCCACAACAAGTCAAAATGATGTAAGTTAAATATTATTTAGGCATAGAATTTTTGGAATGGTTAATATGGACTTGATAACACCAAACAAGGGGTGGTAGTCTAAAGGAAGAGAAGTTCTTGATTTGCTTCCTATAGGTCATTTTACCAGAGAAAACTTGGGGACCTGTGTGATAAACCAAAGATAAGGAAAGAGCAAATTTTAATGAAACCAGAAGGAAAAAAAGGGGGAAATAGCAATAAGTACTGCAAACAGGAAAAGTGGAATGGGTCAGGAATTTTATTATGAACATTCAGCATCTGACAGATTTTTTTTTTGGGGGGGGGTATGACTGTTTTTGCTTCTGTCAGAGGGGAAGAAGCTCAAAGAAAATATACAGGAGTCACAAGAATGGCCTTCCATTGCTTCTAATAATAGGTTCTAATACATAATTTGGAATTCAAACCTTCCCAATATATACACAAGGATTTTTTCCCCCAAATTTTCACAATTCATCATCACACTCCCTGGCCATAAACCAAACTGCACTGTTTAATCTGTTCAGGGAAAATTTCTAATGCCCTCCTCTCTTGAAACCGCATCTCTCTTAACTGTTCATTCCTTTCCTCTTCACACATTCATGTCCTTGTCCCCTTTTTAGTCCCAATTCAAATCTTACCTCATCTACCCTCATCTACCAGTGAGCATTTTTCTATCTCACTCTAGCCAGAAAAAAAATCTGTCACTTCTTAAAACTTGTGAGACACTATTTTTTTCTTTTTTGGATGACCCTCTGAATGATTAGGTAGATAGTACAGTCTTTCTCTGTAATTTGCCTTTGGGAAGGAAATGTTGACAAAACTCTCAAGTTAGAATCGATTCCTGGAAAAGTTGTTATAACAGCCTCTTACTGTAAAGAGATCCTTTTTATTTGATTGTATTTTCTCGTTAAGTGTTTAGGAAAACTTGAGGTTATCATTTTATTGCTAAGAAATGAAAACTAGGGTGACTGCTATAATCTAAGAATACAAGTCACTTTGGAAAAAAAGACAAGCAAGACATAAACCCTTCCCTCAAGGATACTACTTTCTAGTAGAGAAAATTACTAAATTAAACTACAATGGGGTATCACAGTTCATCGCAAAAGCAGCCCTGGAGACTAACTGTTCATATTCTCCTTTTATGTACTAAGAAAATTGAACCTCTCAAAATCTGCTTCCTTGTTCTCTATTAAAAAAATTACTGATAGAGTTTCTTCTATTTTAACTTGCTATTAGTATGTAGAAATTTATCACAGGTAAATTTTTGTTGGAGAGAGATGGTACTTCATCTCTGTCTAGTCCAATTAAAATCTATTAGTTTTATGTTTTATTTATTAAATGCATTTCTCTGATAGCATAGTATACAGGTAGGGTAGGAAATAAAGATGTCTTTTATGCTATTAATTCACTGTGTCATGTGAGTGACTCACTCAACATCTATTCAATCCAAATGTCCAAAAGGATTAATGTGAACCAGTGAGTCTACAAGATCAGTACTTACCATTTCCTTTTGTGAATCTACTATATCATAGTACTTTTGAATTTGTAAAAGGGTTCTTTATTTATTTATGAATAGCAAGGCCAGACAGAAAATTAGAATAAATTGGGAGAGATGCAGACAGGGAAGGCACATACACCACTAATAAAACAAAATAAGCACTTTGATCAAAAAGCCATTCTTGAATTATTGATAGTGGAAACTAGATTTTTCTTTCTTCAGTCCTAAAAAAATAAAATCATTGTTTCTACTCTGAAACCCACATTACCTGTTCATCAGAGATGAAAAATGGATCGGATAAAACTATTCTTAAAAGATCTGACATTAAAATATCTCCATTTAATTTAAGCTTAGTAAATTTCATGTGGAGATAGGTGTTCAAAAATAAGAACAAACTTTCTTTAGGCAGTGTTCTGGCCTACCTAGTAACACACTGAGATTCTTTGTGGAACACTCAGATGAAACAGGGTGATTAATGCGTGGCTCAAAAAGAAGTGCTGCCCTCAATATTCCTGCTCTGACAACACACTACCTCACCCATTCCTACACCTCCTGTGTCCGTTAATTAATTATTATTGTATTTATATCATTGCAATGCTTTTATGCATCTAACTCTCATTTTTAAGTTATAATTTTTTTTCTATACCATGCCTCCTATTTCAGCTATAAAAGTGGCAGGAATCCAAACCTTAATGTAACATGGGCATACTGAACTTTTAATAACCTACATGATTATTTACTTTCATTCTGTTTATCTGTGTGTTTATTTGTACGCATGTGCTGTGTGTTTCATACATAACTTTATTCTTCTTCATTTGACAATATATGGTGGTTACATATGATATTTAATGTTTCAATTCATCATTTGACATCTAGGTCTTTCCTTATTGGTATTCTTTTAAGTCTAATCTTCCTGAGCACAGGGTCCAAGTCATTTGTTTTTATTAACCTCTCTATATAAGTATCTTTCACAAAGCCAACTATGACATAAGTATCTAATAGAAATAGAATGGTGACTTCTATGTGTCTGCAAACTAAGTTAAATTATACCTTTAGATACAAATCTTTCTTTTGTTATATGCAATGTGGGGGAAAAACTTTTGTACCAAAACACTTGCTTATTTCATTATGCACGGGTACCTCATACCAATTTTGATAATTTGTCATGTTTTACTCAAACTAATTCTGCAGGGTAAAAGGATCATTAAACATTTAATTTGTAACTTTCAATTACTGCCTTTTGACATCTTAAATTTCTCTTAGCTCTCAAAATATCAATCAGCAAAAGTGCATTTTGCTCAAGACATGTTCATAATGATAACAATTTAGAAGCATCAAATGTTCTTGGCAAGGAGCAGGCTAAGTGAAGAGACATTAAAAACTTTGATATTTTGAATAGTTTTTTGAAATAATACTTCAGTCTGTAATGGTCTATATATGGCTCAAGAATTATGTTTTTTTTTCTTTAGAAACTTTTCTAAATGTATTGGGAATACTATTGCAATATTTTATACATTCAATTGTAAGACTAATTTAGTCGTGAGACTAAAATTCAATAATAAAATGTCCTCTTAAAGTTTGATCAGATGGCCAACACAATATTTTGCATTGACTGCCTTCAAAATTACACAAGCATATTTTATTGCAAGTTCACCTTAAAATATAAAATTTGCACACAACTATGTAAACTGTGCCTCTATTCTAACATAGTTGATTTTTACATTAATTTCAATAGATATCTTGAAGTTTTTGATCATTGATAAATCTTTGAAGGAAGGCTCTAAGCATCTTAATAACTTACAAAGGCAATTATTAGAAAAAGAAAGTGAACCCCTAGTGGTTAACATATTTTGAGGTCAATGAAATCAGAACCAAATTTTATTGAAATTTTGATTTACTTTACCATAAAGTAACTTCTAATGGCAAGATAATGCATGTGATTTGTTAGTGCCAGTTAAAAAAGTCCCTCTCTCTCCTCATATTTTTGTGCTTATGGAATCTCAAAATAAAATTATCTGAACTTATCCATTCATTAAAATACATTATTATGAGCCATGGTTTTGTTGCATAGAAAACCATTCCAAACCTTGTTATTAAAACAGCAGCCATTTATTTAGCTCACAGTCCTGTGCATTAGAATTTTGATTAGAGTTAGCTGTAGAGTTCTTCTTATGTCTCAGCTCAGCTGGTTTCATTCATGGATCTGCTATCCTGAGAGGAGAGTAGTTATAGTAGATTCTGAAATGCTTTTAAGCTTTAGATAGCTTCTATTTTTATGTCCTTTTCATCATACTTTATATGTTTTGTTTTGAAATCTCTTTCTTAACCATGCTGCAGACAACAAAGACAAACTCTCTGTTCATTTTGGATGAGAACTGTAAAAATATTAATGAGTAAAAATGAAAACAAAACAAAACAAAACAAAACAACAACAAAAAAAAAACACTGGAGAGTATGTAAAATTGGAGACATTAGGATTCAGGAGGAACAGATGTGGAGTAATTTACCCCAACTGATTCTCCCTACCTGGTGATTGTCCTTCTGGAGGTAAAACATTAAAAACTTTTTATGTTTGCTTAATGAAAGAGGTTATCCCTCTAAGAGGAATTTTATCAAGGATATTGTATAGATCACTTCATTTAATAAAATTATAACATATTATTCATTTTCATAGATATAAATGTAGAAGAATTTATATTTCATTTGCTGGAAATTATCAGATGTGATACTGAAAAGCTGTTTGCATCAGCGAGTAAAAAATATACCCTTCCTGGCTAAAAATATAAAGCAATGGTGTATGCTCAGTTACAAATCTACATATTGTATCTAATATTAGGAAATCCAACAAAATGAACAGATCCAAAATGCAACTTTAGTTAGCTAAATAAATGTATGGGGATGAAAAGGAACCATTTTAGTAAAAAAAAAAAAAAAAAAAGAAAAAAGAAAAGAAAAGAAAAGAAACCAAAGGGGAAAAAAGTGGTTAATTTATAATCCAAAAATCACAAACTGACATCACACTAGACTTTAGTCATATTCTTGTTTTCCATGTATCTTTTGTAGGGGATAATATAAAATTTTACCCAACATCTTATCCTAGACACTCCAGGATTCAATTTTACGTAGAATGCATTAACACATCAAACATTTACAAATTCAAATTAGACCTAATTTTATAATTATACTATCTACCACAGGCCCTTTCTTCATACATATATCAAACTCAATAAATATGTTTTCTTTCATCTTAATTTATTTTTCCTTACCAACTTTCATTTTTAAAAAGGCAAGATATTTCTTAATATGGACATAATAAAAATTAGTAAAGTTCTCCTTATAGACAGCACAAATCTTAACTGGATTAGAAGTATTTTGATATGAAATGTAAGCAGCAGCTAGGGTGGCATTTACGAAAGAAATTGAGTACGGAACTGAGCGCAGGATTTGTTGCTGGGCATGGACTTAGAACTCACAGGGGAGAAATAAAAGAGGGCAATCTTCTCATTTCCTGCTAGAAGCCTGAAGTTATAAAATCAATGCTGGAACATAAATGTGAAATTACTTTTTTATGGATACATTTCTGTTGATTGATTTAAGTGGTTACTTGTTCATTTCTGTGTTATCTCTCAATATATTGAAAGTCCCAATACATATCTCTAGATAGTGAAATTTAAATTTAAAGTTTAAATTGATAGTATGAGAGTCGAAGTTTCTTTCTAAATAAATATTAGAAATTACCAGTTAACGTAAACTCAGTTTTCTCTACATTTCACTCATCTACAACCTTCTCCGGGAGATACTATAACAGTGATTTGACTCCAGTCTCCACTCGTAATCACTTTGCTTATAATCATATGAAAACCTTTGTGAACTTGGGTAAGCTGCTTAATACTGCTGGATGTGTTTCCTAACCTATATAAGAATAATAGCAACAAGACCATCACATACATTTGTTTGTTTAGAATAGAAAGATAATATAGGTGTAACCATGTTTTGGCTAAATGAGTAGGATACATGTTCATCATTAAGACAGCTCCTTGAGATCCTTCATGCCTGCTTTCATTTTTTCATAAAGGAAAGAGAGATTTGGATGCCTAATTGAGGATGGATGAAAAATACCTGATGGCACTCAGACCAGGGTAAGACAGGGCCATGATAAATATCAAGCCCTTTGATCTAGACTTGTGCTCCTGTGAATGGAAGAGTGAACAAAAATTGATTTAATTTTCTTGGAAATTTGCTTGATCTTGGGCAGTTTAACCTTTTGTTTTTCCCATCTGTGGAGTCATGATCGTAGTACTACCTCAGTGTGTATTAAATGAAAAGTATAGATAGAAAGTAAAGCACATGGCCAACCATTACTAAATATTCCTTAATGTTGTCATCATTATCATCTCTGAGAATCTCTGGACAGATTGATCTGTTTCTGGACTCAGAAAAAGGCAAGAAAAGGAATTGGGTAGGAAGCTGTTTTTCCTACAATGCTTAGACATCCCAAACCAAGTAGTCTCTGGGACCACTGGGAGACATCATTCCCATTGTACAAAGTAGATTTATATGCACAGGCATAAATAAGTGGAGCCAAAACAGAAATGTTACCTTGCCTTCTCCAGATGGCTGTCTTTGATAGGCACACAATGCAAAAGTCTGGCACGTGAGCCTTAACACAGTGCAGTGAGTTTCAGTAAACCATGACTATAAGTATTATCATTGGGTCCTTTTTCTACTTATTGCAAGGCCCAAGCAGCTGAGGGGAAAATGTACTCCTGAAACAGCTTCAATCATTTACAATAGCAGTTTCCTTGGTACATCCACAGTTTACAATCACTTGGGCTTAAAATAATAATACAGTGTTGTAGTTCTGGCTAGTTAATGAAAATAGAGAGAATCATAAATCCTGGGTGATTTTCTGCTTGATCAGAAGCAAAGAAATATAAGCCAAAACATATTAGAAATGCAGGGTACCTTTATCACTTTGCTCAATACTCAACATCTTGAAGGATGTGTACGATTTCAACGTGCAGAAGGGAATTCATATTACAGAAAGAAATAAAAACATGAGTAAACCATAGGAAAAAAAAACAAAATGAAAAATACTATGTAAGAAATATGAATAGATCAAATTATCTTGGAGCAAGACTTTCTTTTATACATATTTCAGTTATTTGTTGCTGCATAAAAATATCTTGTGATTCAGTAGGCTGACTGGTCATATCCTCTGATTCACATGGTTTTGGCGGAGTGAGTGAGATGTCTGTGTTCTTTTGGGAGCCCAGCTAGAGTGTTCATTTCTCCTTCTCAACTTGTGGAGTCTTACCCTCCAATGCCTGTTCCTGTGACCTGTGTTCAGTAGAATAGCTTGGAACGTTTTACAGCTGGGCCTCTTGGTTCCAAGAAGAATCATTTCAAACATATAAGTTTCAATGCAAAAATATAAAACATCCCTCTGCTTGAATCCTGAGAGTAATTCCCCATTGACCAAAGCGAGTCATGTGTCCAGGCCTAGAATTCATGTGAGAAAATCATAAATACCAGGAGGCATGACATGTGGAAATATTAGGAACAGGGGAATTAGTTGGTTCTAATAGAATTGATTTAAAGTTAGAACCCAGCTAGAGTCATTTAATTTCATTACTGTAGCAACCTTTGGTTGACAGAGCTTATGCATTTACCTTAGTTTCAACAATCCCAGAAAATGATGAAAAAGATATTTGAAAATATAACAACAAAAAATTCATTATACAAAGGGAAAATAACTGTGAATTTTAAAGTTAATAGAACTTAACTAGAAGGTATAACTCTGAATAGGGTTAGACTGACTTATGGAGAAAACTATGCTCAAAAGACATGGAAACAGCTCTCTGCAAAGGAAATTCCATAAAACCAGATTCCAAAAGAATAAACAATATTAACAGAATTAATTTCGAGGACAATGTTAATGAAAAAATATCCTCTCTCGCCTACATAAAACCCAAATGGAATAAGCAACAGGCAGCAGTGGCATTTTGACAAGGGGGACCATATACCGAGGGATCCCATTATGTGGTAGATTGTTACAGCGGAGACCTCCTATGAAAAATCCCCAGGAATTCACACCTCTCCACTGAATCTGACCTCATCTGTGTTGTTTTGCTTGCTCAATGAGACATCAGCAAGCAGAAAGTTTCTGTTAGGACCCTGCTGCCATGTAGAGACCTCTGGTTATCAGTATCGAATGATAAGTAAACATGTAGAGAAAAGCCTTGGAGAATTAGTGAACATCTTAGATATTTCCCTCACAGCTGAACTGTCAGCTAAATGTGCCCAAATGAGTGATCCTAGCTCACATTGAAACAAACAAGCTACCAAATTCTGCCAAAATTATAAAATTTCTAGAAAATATATGCTTTTTTATTAATCACTAAAACTTGAGATTACTTGCTACAGAGTAGTAGATAAGTAAAAAACATGACTAGAGGATAAAGCAACCATAAATTTATGTAATTCCATATATATGACACATACATGGGGTAGGGTATAAAAGAAAAGCAGACAAAGGTAACTTGTATCTATTAAGTAAAAACATTAAAATACCCACCATCTTTATTAGGTGACAATTTGCTAAGAGTGTTATTTCCATGCTTTAATTCCACAGTTAAAAAGCATTCTTCTTACAACTCTTGCCTCCTGACAAGCAAGCCACCAAAAAAGGAAAGCATTTTCTCCTATGTTTTCTTCTAGATGTTTTGTTCTTTTACTTCTTACATTTGTGATTTATTTGGAGACATATTTTGTATCTACACAGTGAAATCCATTCTTTTATGAAAATATCCAACTGGCAAGGCACCATTTGTTGGAAATCTGCATCTAATTTTCTTGGAACTTTTCAAAAATCTATTGACCATAAAAGTGTGATTCTCTTATTGGAATCTATTCTGTTTATTGATCTATGCTTATCTTCATGCCAATATAACACTGCCTCAATTACTGAAGAGTTACAGCAATATTTTAATTCTTTTTTAAATTTTTTATTTGTTCTTCTTAGTTATACATGACAGTAGAATGTATTTTGACATATTTTATATATATATATGTATATATATATATATATATATATATATAGAATATGTCTTATTCCAATTAGGATTCCATTCTTGTGGTTTTACATAGTGTAAAGGTTCACTATGGTGTATTCATATATGAACTTAAGAACTTTTTGAAATCAGTGTTTAAGTCTTTTATCAAAATTTATTTATTTTTTTAAAGACAGAGAGAGAGAGAGAGAATATTTTTAATATTTATTTTTCAGTTTTTGGCGGACACAACATTTTTGTTTGTATGTGGTGCTGAGGATTGTACCCAGGCCGCACGCATGCCAGGCGAGCGCGCTACCGCTTGAGCCACATCCCCAGCCCATCAACATTTATTTTTATTCTGTTTCAATTTCAATTTTGCCTTGATTATCTAGATTTTTCATATTCCACATATATTTTGGAATAAGCTCATCAATATTACAATTTGAATTTTAACTGAGATTGCATTAAATTTTTTGATAACTTGAGAATTTGCTTCTGAATGATATTAAATGCTCTGATCCTTGTTCATGTATCTATCTCCATTTAAGTTCTTTCACTTATCAGGGCAATATTTTGTAATTTTAAATTATATTATATGAACATATAATGTTAAATTTATCCCCAATTATTTTACAATTTAAATAATTCGAAATAGAAAACTTTCTTTCAATTTCCAATTGTTTCATGTGTATAGAAATAAAATTGTTTTTGTATACTGATCTTATATCTTGAGATCATACTTAACTCATAAATCAGCTTTGTAGATATTTCATGAACTAAAGATTTACTAGATGAACAATTATGTTATTTGTGAATAAACAGAATTCCATTCCTTTTTCTCTGATCTGTATTCCTTTTATTTGTTTTGCCTTCGCCTGAGGTTTGATATCCAACAGAATGTGTGATAAAGGTAATGGATCAAGAAATCTTGCCTTTTTTCTGATTTTTGGGAGAAAGCACCTAGCATTATCATTAATGGTAATATTATTGTACATGCCATTCACCTCATTTGTTTGGAATTGTGTTTTGAATTGCATCCCCCAAAAGATAGGTTGAAATTCTCATCCCCAACATCTATAGATGTAGTCTTGTTTAGAAATAGGGTCTTTATAGTTGCAATCAAGTTAAGATAAGTTCATTCTGGATTAACATGGACTTTAGTCCAATAATGTTGATATCTTTTTAAAAGAAAGGGACAGAGATAATACTTGGGAAGTCCACTTGCAGATGAAAGCAGAAATTGGAGCACTACATCTATGAGCCAAACGATGTCAAGGATCTCTGGCAGCCACCAAAACAATGTCAGGGACAGGAAAGGAATAGTTTCCCTTAGAGCCACAGAGAGACCAGTGCCTGGGTCAAAAACTTTACTTTGGGTTTCTAACTTCCAAAATACTAAAACAACAAATTTATGTTGTTTTAAGCTACTCAGATTGCCATTTGTTATGGCAGCCCCAGAAAACGTATATACTCAATTTTGTGATAAAACCTCATTAAATATCTTTCAATTATTTTTCTGCATCTATTGAGAGGATTATATTTTCTTATTTTATGACCTGATAATAGATTGAATTACTTGAACTGATTTTTAAATGTTAAGCTAGTCCTATGCTAATTGCATACATCATTTTCCAACTCTGCATTCAGTGATCTGAATAGTGATGGGTAGAACAGAATTGGCAAGACCAGAGAAATACCAGGAGAAATAGAATAGAAATACCAAGACCAGAGAAATTGAAAAGGTCTGCAAGACAAGTCTTTCTTACCCCTTTCCCTGGAGCCAGTTGTTAAACATTTAACAGCACACCTCTCTGTTTAATCAACTTAGCATCTCTGGGAATCTCAGTCATGATGTACTATTCATTTTATATTTTATGAAATTGATTTGCTCTAATTTTGTTAAGGAGTTTTGTTTGTTTTCCTTGTTCTTGAGGGATATTATACTACAGTATGACTGTTATTTAATTGTCTGGTTTTGATAACAAGTAATATAGGAATTATAATATGAAATGGGAATGCTTCTTCTTGAATTTCTGGAGAAGATTGTATAAAGTTGATATTATTTCTAACTTAAATATTTGCAGTATTTCTCCAGTGAAGACCTCTGGGCCTTAAGGTTTTGTTTTTGTATGTTTATTGTGTGTGTCAGGGGGAATTGTTTGCCAATACATGTATTCTTTAATTATTTTTTATTGATTTTTTAAATATATGACAGCAGAAAGCATTACAATTCATATTGCTCTTTTTTGAGGACATTTTTTCTTATCTCTGGTTCTATATAAAGTGTATTCACACCAATTCGTGTCTTCATCCATGTACTTTGGATAATGATGACCATCACATTCTACCATCATTTCTAATCCCATGCCCTCTCCTTTTCCCTCCCAGCCCTCTTCCCTATCTAGAGTTCGTCTATTCCTCCCATGCGCCCACTTCCTCCCCCACTATGAATCAGAATCTTTATATCAGAGAAAACATTCAGCGTTTGTGCATGGTGAGAGAGAGAATTGGTGAGAGATAGAATTGGTTTTGTGCATGGTGAGAGAGGTGTTGGTGAGAGATAGGATCCACTAACTTTAGTTAGCAATATCTTCTCCAAAGCCATTCATTTACCAGCAAATGCCATGATTTTATTCTCTTTTACAGCTGGGTAATATTCCATTGTGTATATAGGCCACATTTTTTTCCCCTTCATCTACTGAAAGGCATCTAGGTTGGTTCCACAGTTTGGCTATTGTGAATTGTGCTGCTATAAACATTGATATAGCTGTGTTCCTGTAGTATGCTGTTTTTAAGTCCTTTGGGTATAGACCAAGGAGAGGGATAGTTGGGTCAAATTGTAGTTCCATTCCAAATTTTCCAAGAAATCTCAATATTACTTTCCATATTGGCTGCATCAATTTGCAGTCCCACCAGAATGTATGAGTGTATGTACCTTTTTCCCCACATTCTCGCCAACACTTATTGTTATTTGTCTTCATTTGCCATTCTGACTGGAATGAGATGAAATCTTAGAGTGATTTTGATTTGCATTTTTCTAATTGCTAGTGATGATGAACATTTTTTCATGTATTAGTTGATTGATTGTACATCCTCTTCTGAGAAGTGTCTGTGCAGGTCCTTGGTCGATTTATTGTTTGGGTTTTCTTGTTGTTTTTGTTGTTGTTATTCTTTTCTTTTGGTGTCCAGTTTTTTTAGTTCTTTATATATCCTAGAGATTAGTGCTTTATCTGATGTTTGAGGGGGTGAAGATTTGCTCCCAAGATGTAGGCTATCTATTCACCTGACAGATTGTTTCTTTTGCTGAGGAAAAAAAAAAAAAAAAACCTTTTTTAGTTTGAATGCACCCTATTTATTGATTTTTCATTTTAATTCTTGAGCTATAGGAGTCTTATTAAGAAAGTGGGGCCTAATCCAACATGATAAAGATTTGGGCCTACCTTTTCTTCTATTAGATGAAAGGTCTCTGGTTTAATTCCTAGGTACTTGATACACTTTGAGTTGAGTTTTTTTGCATGGTGAGTGATAGGAGTTTAATTTCATTTTGTTGCATATGGATTTCCAGTTTTCCTAGCACCATTTGTTGAAGAGGCTATATTTTCTTCAATGCATGTTTTTGGCATCTTTGTCTAATATAATTGTAATTTTGTGGGTTAATCTCTGTGTCCTCTATTCTGTACCATTGGTTTACCAGTCTATTTTGGTGTCAATACCCTGCTATTTTTGTTACTATTGCTCTGTAGTATAGTTTAAGGTGTGGTTTAGCGATGCCACCTGCTTCACTCTTCCTACTAAGGATTGCTTTAGCTATTCTAGGTCTGTTATTTTTCCAGATGAATTTCATGATTGCTTTTTGTATTTCTAAGAGGAATGTCACTAGGATATTTATCAGAATTGCATTAAATTAGTATAGTGGCTTTGGAAGTATGGTCATTTTGATAATATGAATTCTACGTATTCAAGAGCAAGGTAGACTTTTCCAACTTCTAAGGTCTTCTTTGATTTCTTTCTTTAGGGTTCTGTAGTTTTCATTGTATAGATCTTTCACCTCTTTCATTAAGTTGATTCTCAAGGTTGTTTTTTTTTTTTTGATTTTGTATTTTTTTTTTGTTTTGTGTGTGTGTGTGTGTGTGTGTGTGGCTATTGAGAATATGGTAGTTTTCCTCATTTCATTTTATGAGGATTTGTCACTGATATACAGAAATGCCTTTGATTTATGGTTTTTATTTTAAATCCTGCTACTTTGCTGAATCCATTTACTATTTCCAGAAGTTTTCTCAAGTAACTTTTTGGGTCTTCTAGTTATAGAATCATATCATCAGCAAATAGTGCTAATTTAAGTTCTTCTTTTCCTATGTGTGTCCCTTTAATTTCTTTCATCTGTCTAATTGCTCTGGCCAGCATTTCAAGAACTATGTTAACTGGAAGTGGTGAACAGTGAAAATGGTAAGAAACCATGAGCAGAGCATTCAAGAAATATGAAATAGCATAAAAAAGACCAAATGTATTGGGATAGAGGAAAACATAGAGTTCTAAAACAAAGAATTAAAATATATTTAATGAAACAATATCAAAAAACTTTTCAAACATGAAGAATGAATTGGAAAACCAAATTCAAGAAGGCTTCAGGATGCTGAATATACAAAAATCACAACAGATCCACATCAAGGCACATTATAATGAAAATGCCCAACATACAGAATAAGCAGAGAAATTAAAATCCATGAGAGAAAGGAATCAAATTACATATGGGGGAAACCAATTAGGATAATGGAAGATTTTTCAACACAGACCCCGAAAGCTAAAAGATCCTGAAAAAAACATATATCAAACTCTGCTAGCAGATTGGCTTAAAAAAAATGACTCAACAATATGCTGCCTTCAGGAGATTCATCTCATAGGAAAAGACATAAACAGACTGAAGGTGAAAGGTTGGGAAAAATCATACCACTCCCAGGGAAGCAAGCAGGGGTTTCCATCCTCATGTCAAATAAAGTAGACTTCAAGCCAAAATTAATCAGAAGGGATAAAGATGAACATTACATACTGTTCAAGGGAACCATAAACCAACAAGACATAACAATTATAAATATGTATGCCCCAAACAATGGAGCAACTATGTTCATAAAACAAATTCTTCTCAAGTTCAAGAGTCAAATTGACCACAACACAATAATCTTGGGTGACTTTAACATACATTTCTCACTACTGGATAGATCTTCCAAACTAAAGTTGAATAAAGAAACTATAGATCTCAATAATACAATCAATAACTTTGACTTAACTGACATATATAGAATATTTCATTCTTCATCAAGCAAATACCCTTTCTTCTCAGTAGCACATTGCTCCTTCTCTAAAATAGACCATATAATATGCCACAAAGCAACTCTTAGCAAATACAAAAAAGTAGATATACTATCCTGCATTTTATCAGATCATAATGGAATGAAATTAGAAATTAATGACAAAATAAAAAATAAAATCTGCCCCAACACCTGAAGATTCAACAAGATGCTACTGAATGAACAATAGGTTGCAAAAGACATGAAAGAGGAGATCAAAAAATTCTTAGAGGTAAATGAAAACATAGATACAATATATCAAAATCTCTGGGACACCATGAAAGCAGAACCAAGAGGAAAGTTCATTGCATGGAGTTCATTCCTTAAAAGAAGAAAAAGTCAACAAATGAATGACCTAAACAGTTCATATCAAAGCCATAGATAAGAAAAACAAATCAACACCAAAAGCAGTAGAAGGCAGAAAATAATTAAAATTAGAGCTAGAATCAATGAATTCAAAACAAAAGAAACATTTGAAAAAACTGATAAAACAAAAAAAACAAAATAAATAAAATTGACAGACCCTTAACTATGCTAATGAAGAGGAGAGAGAAAAGTCACGTTACTAACATACATGATAAAAAAAGGTAATACCAAAACAAACACTACAGAAATACAGAGGATAATTAGAAATTATTTTGAAAACTTATACTCCAATAAAATAGAAGATATTGAAGACATCAGTAAATTTCTTAAGTCATATGATTTGCACAAATTAAATCAGGATTATATATACAATTTAAACAGACTAATATCAAGTGATGAAATAGAAGATGCCATCAATAGCCTACAAACCAAGAAAATCCCAGGACTATATGGATACACAGCCGAGTTCTACAAGACCTTTAAAGAAGAACTAATACCAATACTCTTCAATTTATTTCAAGAAATAGGAAAAGAGGGAGCACTTTCAAACACATTCTTTTTAAATTTTTTTATTCATATATGACAGCAGAATGCATTACAATTTTTATTATTCATATACAGCACAATTTTTCATATCTCTGGTTGTATACAAATATATTCACACCAAATCATGTCTGCATCCATGTACTTTGGATAATAATGTCCATCACATTCCACCATCATTTCTAACCCCATGCCCCCTCCTTTTTCCTCCCAGCCCTCTGCCCTATCTAGAGTTTGTCTATTCTTCCAAACACATTCTATAAGTCTAATATCACCCTGATTCCAAAACTGGGCAAAGACACATCAAAGAAAGAAAACTTCAGACCAATATCTCTAATGAACACAGATGCCGAGATTTTCAATAAAATTCTGGCAAATCAAATGCAGAAACATATCAAAAAGATTGTGCACCACAATCAAGTGGGATTCATCCCAGGGATGCAAAGTTGGTTCAACATATGGAAATCAATAAATGTAATTCATCACATCAATAGACTCAAAGTTAAGAATCATACGATCACCTCAATAGATGCAGGAAAAGCATTTGACAAAATACAGCTCCCCTTCATGTTCAAAACACTAGGAAAATTAGGGATAACTGGAACATATCTCAACATTGTAAAAGCTATCTATGCTAAGCTCCAGGACAACATCATTCTAAATGGAGAAAAATTGAAGACATCTTCTATTCTTTAATTCTTTATCTTTTCCTCTTGAGTGAGTTTGTAGTTGGTGACATTCATAAAATCCATGCATTTAATTTCACTTGAATTCATGGACACACAAGTCCTGAATAATGCCTAACAGAGAGATATTGATATTTTCATAATTGGCATTATCTTTTTATTTTCTTGATCAGTCTGGCCAGATTTATCCACTTTATTGATATTTTTAAAGCTCTTTTGGATTTATTAATTTTCATTGAATTGATTTCTGCTCTTTTCATTTAATTGATTTCTGCTCTTATCACCACTGTTTCTCATTTTCCTTATTTTGAATTTAAATTTATCTTCTTTTTCTACTTTGTAGATAAATATTTCCAACATCAATTCAAGACCAAACTTATTCAAATATAAGCATTTATTGATCTGTATTTCACTTAAAAACTACTCTAGCTATAATATAAAATAATATTTTTATTTTTAATAATCAAAATATTTTCTATTTTTCTTGTATTAGTCTTTATCCTCAAATTGTTGTTTAATTCCGGGCACAGTAGCACATACCTCTAATTGCAGTGACTTGAAAGATTCAGGTGAGAGGATTCCAAGTTCAAGGCCAACCTCAGCAACTTAGCAAGGTCCTCACTAACTTAGTGAGCATTTAGTCAAGAGAAGAGAATTAAAGGGATACAAATGGGAAAAGAAATCAAATTATGTCAATTTGTAGATTATTAGATACTCCACTTTGAAGTTATAAAAAGTATACCACAGGACTTATAGAGCTGGTAAACAAATTCAGCAAAATAGCAGAATATAAAATCAAAATTAAAACATCAATAGCTTTTCTATATATCAATAATGAACCCAAAGAAAAAGAAGTCAGGAGAAAAATTCCCTTCACAATAGCCTTATTAAAAACATAAAGTACCTGGAAATATATCTAATCAAGGAGTCAAAGGACCTCTACAACAAAAATTATAGTTCAGGTCATTGAAGAAAGAAATTGAAGAGGACATTATAAAATGGAAAGACTTCCATTGTTCTTGGTTAGAAAGAATTAGTATTGTCAAAATAGTTATACTGGGCTTGGGATGTGGCTCAAGCTGTAGCACACTTGCCTGGCATGCACGGGGCGCTGGGTTCGATCCTCAGCACCACATAAAAATAAAATAAAAAAAAAAATATGTGTCCTCCGAATACTGAACCTCAAGTTTTACTACAGAGCTATAGTAACAAAACGAAACCAGTATGATATTGACCTAAAAACAAACATGAAGACCAATGGAAAAAATAGAAGACACAAAGGCAAACCTGCACAGACACTCTCATCTGGTTCTGGATAGAGTCACCAGAAACATGTTGGAGAAATGATAGCCTTTTTAACAAATGGTACTGGAAAAACTGGATATACAGGTGTAAAATGAACCAAGCTCTATCTCTCACCCAGCATAAACATCAACTCAAAATGAATCAAAAACTAGGAATTAGAACAGAAATTGCAATTGCTAGAAATAAATGTATGGTCAACACCCCAACACATTGGTGCAGGCAGTAACTTCCTTAATAAAACTCCTGAAGCTCAAGAAATAAATCCAATAATCAATAAACAAGATAGCATCAAATATAAAAGCTTTTGCACAGCAAAAAGATAAGAGCACAAAGAGAGCCTACAGAAAGGAAGTAAATCCTTGCCAGCTACTCCTCTGACAGGGAATTAATATCCCAAATATAGAAAAAGCTTAACACCAAAAAACACAAATAACCCAATCAATACAGACATTTCTCAAAAGAAGAAATGCAAATGGCCAAAAATTGCATGAAAAAAAAATGGATTGACTTCTTTTGGTTGCTATTGTCATTATTTAGTTTTAATGATTCTTTAATCATATTGGGTATTTATCACTTGTCAAACGATTTGCAAATATTTTCTAACATTTCATGTGTTGAATGTTCATTTTATTGTGTTCTTTAATGCATCAAAAATACTTCTTAAATCCAAATTAGCCCAATTTTTCTATTTTTGTAGTTGTTATTGGTCATGATTTTGGTGTCATAGGCAAATCCAATGTCATACTCATTATCTTGTCAAAAGTCTTTTAAATGCAACAAATGGTTTTTGTGCTTAACCACAAATTTATACTTTGGACTCATTTTTTCTTTATGTTGAACAAAATTTCCATCTGCTGTTTTTTTGTTTTGTTTTGTTTTGTTTTGTCTAAAGAACTGATTATAGCATTTTTTCTTATGCATTCTCCCAGATGACGCATTTTCTGAGCTTTTAGAGGGCTCAAAGTGATTCCATTTTTCATTATTTTTGGAAGCCGTTTTCACTGGTTAAAGGAATCAATGCCAACAGGTTTGTTTACTTGTTTTCTTCAGTACATTAACAATATTTCTCCACTGTGTCTCACCTTCCCAATATTTAAATAGGTGTATTGACATACATTAAATAATTGCTTTTGTATACAATAACTGTGAACTATCTCAAAGGAAATGAGGAAAATGATCCCATTTACAATAGCATGAAAAATAATAACATTCTCAGTTGTAAACATAACCAAAAGGTAAAAAATATATATGATGAAAACTACAAAATATTGAAGAAAGATTCAATAAGATACAAACAAATGAAAAGATGCCTTTGATAAGGGTGCCAAGAATAGAAAGTGGGGAGAAAATAGCCTCTTCAACAAATGCTGGAAAAACTCTATATCCTTATACAAAATTGATTAAGTTGGACCTTATCTTGTTTTTATTAGTGATTTATAATAATACATAATAGTGTGGTTTATTGTGACATATTTATATAGGTACATTATATAATTTGTTTTATCTCATTCCCTGATATTTTCCCTTTCCCTCCCTCCTTCTACCCCTGATCACCTTACTCTACCCTACTCTACTAGTTACAATTTTTTTTTTATTGATTGTTCAAAACATTACAGAGCTCATGATATATCGTCTTTCATACATTAGACTCAACTGGGTTTTGAACTCCCATTTTTACCCCCAGATACAGATTGCAGAATCACAACTGTTACATATTCACAATATTACATAATGGCATATTAGTGACTGTTGTATTCTGCTATCTTTCCTATCCCCTACTATCCCCCCTCCCCTCCCCTCCCCTCCCATCTTCCCTCTCTACCTCCTCTGCTGTTGTTCAATTACTTCTTGCAGTTTAGGAGTCCCGTTGGGGAAGTCAATTCTTCAGCTGACATAATGGAGTGTTGGGCCTATATTTTCTTCTGGAAGGTATAGGGTTTCTGGTCTAATGCCCCTATATCTTTCATCCACTCTGAATTGAGTTTTGTGCAGAGTGAGAGATAAGGGTTAAATTTCATTCTGCTATATATGGATCTCCAGTTTTCCCAGCACCATTTGTTGAAGAGGCTATCTCCTTTCCAAAGTATGTTTATGGCACCTTTGACTAATCTGAGTTAATTGTATTTGAGTAGGTTCGCATCTGTGTCCTCTATTATGATCCATTGGTCTTCATGTCTGTTTTGATAACAATAAAGAAACAATGCAGTACAAAAACTACAGGCACTAATTTGTTCATCAGGTCTCCAGAATTTATTTATCTAGTATATCTTAAACTTTATACTCACTGTGCAACACCATCTCACTTTCCTTTCCCCATTCCCATTCAATAATGTTCTATTCTTAGCTTCTACAATTATTTTAGATAGCTCATGTAAGTAGAATCATAAATATTTCTCTAATGAAGACCAAAATGGTCAATTGATATATGAAAATATGCTCAAGATCACAAGGGAAAAACCATCAACTACAATGAAATATCCCCTCCTGTTGAAATAGCTACTGTGAAAAAAACAAAAGGTAAATGTTGCCAAGGATGTAGAGAAATTGGAGTCCTGTATACTTTTGTTGGGAAAGTAAAATAGAGCTACTGCTAAGGAAAATAGTATAGCGGTTCCTAAAAAAAGCAGATTTTTGGATTATTATGTTATTCAGTAATCCCACTTTGGTTACATATCCAAAAAAAAAAAAAAACTGGGTGCAAATCAAGGAAATGGTCTGCACTCTCAAGTTCATTGCATCATTTCACAAAATAGCCAAGATGTATAAACAACTTAAATGTCTACCAATGAATAAATGGAGAAAGAAAAGGTGGATATATATAATGGTCCTCCAGGAAAACAGAGTCAATAAGATACATTTATAAGTATCATTATTAAAAGGGGATTTATTAGATTGTTGAGAAGATCAGAAACAGGATTGTCCCACAACGTCTATCTGCAGCCTGGAGAATCAGTAGAATTACTAGCTGCCTATTCCAAAAAGTTGAAGTCTCAGAAGAACCAATGATGTAGCCCCAGTCTAGGTCTGACGGCTTAGAATCTCCTGGTAGAATTGCTGGTCAGAGTATGCTTTGGAAGAGTGAAGGAGCTGGAGTCCAGTATCCTCAGCTGATCACAGCAGCAATAGAGGCATCAAGTCAAGAAGAATGGAGTCCCATCCCTGTCTCCATACATAGAAAGTCTCCTCACTCCATTTGCTGTAGCTCCTGTCATGCAATTTTGGAAACACCCTGATCAACCCTCTCAAGTAGTTCCCTAATTTTAGGCATTTCTTAATCCAATCAATTTGGAATTCTGATTAGCAATCACAATACACAATGAAATATTACTGAGCATTAAAAAATAAGAAAATCCTGCTATATGTGACAATATGAATGAGCCTATGGGACACTATATAAACTGAAATAAACCAGTCATAGACATAGAAGATGATAAGAAATCTGTGATAATACTTGTCTTTGTCCTTGGTTGATAATATATCTCTGTTCCTCTGGTTCCTTTTTTTTTAATTGCTGGATTTTAGCATTTTTATGATGATATACTTTGTGGTAGTTTTAATATGTTTAATCTGTTAAACATCATTGAGTTCATTCAATGTATAACTTTATAGTTTTTATAAATTTAAATTTTTAGTGATTGTTTCTTCAAATAGGTGTTCCACCTTTCTTCTTTTTATGTTCTCTTCTGAGACTTCAATAACATGTATCTTTGATTGCTTTATAGTTCCAAATTCCCTGATAGCCTACTTATTTTCCGATAATTTGTTCTCCATTGATTTATTTTTAATATCTCCTATTACTGTGTCTCCAGGTTCACTGATCTTTTATTGTTCATGTAATGATTAATGTGCTGTTACTACCAATCAGTGTATTTTTTATTTTATGTTTCATTTTTTATTGATAAAATTTTCTTTCTTCCATTTCTCGTTCTTGAACTCATGTTTTCCTCTACCACCTTAAAGATACAGGTATGTTTAATATATGTTTTGAAACAATGAAGACACATTAATAGTAAGTCACTACTTCAATGTCCAGGAATTGTTTTTAGGGATTCTTTCTCAGGCTTTGTAGTTGTTAGTTTTCTTTTTCCATGTGCAGATCATAACTCAGTTAAGGACTTGAAAGACTTTTTGCATATCTCTGGAATTCTCTTTGTGCTTTCCAGAGCACTGTTCTCATAAGTTTGGAAAATTCTCAGCTAATATTTCTTAGTTTCTTGCTGCCCGTTCTCTCTCTACTGTGTCTGAGACTTCACTCTAAGTTATGTGGTCTTTTTAACTTTTTTCTACATGTCTCAAACACTCTTCTTCCTTTTCCAGATTTTTCCTCTTTAAAGTGAAATTTGTGTATCATGTTAGTTTGTTTGCAGCAAAGAGGCTCTGTCACATGATAGGCAATCACTCTAGCACTGAGCTACATCCCCAGTCCCAATTTTCATATTCTTATATCCTATGATACAATTCACTAATCCTATCTTAATATGTTGCTTAAATTACTTGAAAATGTCTTATTTGAGATGTTCACTTTTAAATTTTTCTTTAGATGCTTTTGTCTGGGAAAAAATATAGATCTTTGTTCTATAAGGACTTACTTTCTATTATACGAGATTTTCCCTTCTAGTTGTTTGGTAGAGTGGTAGTTGATCACCTAGAAGCTGGTGATCAACCCTACCATGCTTTCTCTCTGCTTTATCTGTGGTCCTCCCTACAGCACTTTATTTAATTAATTATTTATTTGTTTGTTTGTTTATTTTTTTATTTATATATGAGAGTGGAATGCATTACAATTCTTATTACACATACAGAGCACAATTTTTTCATATCTCTGATTGTATACAAAGTATATTCACAACAATTTGTGTCTTCATACATGTATTTTGGATAATAACGATCATCATGTTCCAACATCATTTCTAACCCCATGCCCCCTCTCTTCCCCTCCCCTCTGCTGTATCTAGATTTGTTCAATTCCTCCCATGCTCTCTCTCCCTATCTCCCTATGAATCAGCCTCCTTTTCAATCAAGAACATTTATTAACTGTATATCTACTTGTCCCACACATTGACTTTTGTTTTATTAGAATTCCAAAAGTTCTTCTCTGCTCTTCAGACTGTTTCTACTCATATTTTTAGTCTCCTATTCCATTCATCTGCAGCATTTGGAAAGTCTGGAAAATACTAGCTCTGTATAGTATTTGCTGTCTCCCACAATCTATAGTCCCCTCGCTCCCTGAACACACACATATGCACACAAACACATGCACGCATGCATACACACATATTCTCTTCATGCTTTGACTTGGATCCTCAATTTGCTGCCCATGCTCAGAACTGTCTTATCACAAAACATAAGGTGACAAAATTTAGCTTAATTCACTTTTCGTCCTTTTAGCCTTGCTATTTTTTATTACTTATATAATTTTCAATGTTCTTTGAAAATATGATCTCCATATTTTATTTAACTTTCTCAGTTTTTCTAGGAAGGACTGTTGTTCTGATGACTACCTTAACCCACTGAAGACAGATTTCATAAAAACGGTTTAATAATTAAGTAAAAATTTATCAGCTGAACCTCCACAATCTGATCTAAATCCATATCTAATCACATTCCAACCACATTCCCTAGTGAATTTATTGATTCAGTCCTAACTTGTTGAATCCTTCAAATATTTTCTCAGCATTCAGCATGGAATTCCTTCACCTTGTCTCTTTACTTATAGAAGTTAGATCTATTTAACTCTTCTCCACTGTCAGATGCTTCTTGATGTAATGGACTGAGTTTTTCTTGGATTTCCATTTCCCATGGATCATAGCTGAGGGCTTTACAAATAGCAGGAACCCAATAAATATTTGATGATCTTAGTTTGGCACCCTTTGCCTTTTTATATGACCTCCTAATCTAGGAAAGTTCAGTTCCAGATAACTCTTTTATTAGTTAGGTTTTTCCTGGCAAGACAACAAATTCCAAGCTACCTGACCTTCAGGTGAGCCATATAGAACCATATAAACAAAAAACTGACATCTAAATGAATTTTAGTCACTGAACAAGCTAGTAAAATTGAAATCTTTATCTTTCCCATATTCTGAATTTAATGACTGAGTACAGTTTGGGATTTAATACTCAGATGCATCATTTTTTAAAATAACCATAGGACCCCAGATGACTCTTATCACTCAATAAAAATAGTCCTTCTTATCCTTTTTATCTGTTCTTTTGTTTTATGAGTTTTTGTTATAGGATCTAACAACATGTCTGTTGAAATAAAGCCCACCATTAGATTTACACTGGGGCCAGTGAGGTACAGGGAAGGTGGTTTTATCCAGACCATGATTTGGGCATATTTCTTTAAGCAACAAGTTCATCTTGATGCCTTTTTTAAAATTGATTTAGAAGGAATAGATATGTTATAGAAACAATGTGCAGAAGCAGTAAGTATTGCTCATTGAGTGCTTACATTATTGTACCAAGCATTTTTACAGATTATTATTTTTATTTTACTATCATTATTGTTGTTAATTCTTATTAGTTTATGCTACTGGGAATTGAACTCAGAGCCTCACACATGATAGACAAGGCAAGTGCTCTCCCACTGAGTTATACCCTCAGCCCCTACAGATTGTATTGCATTTAAAATTCACAACATTATGAGGTAGGTACTAATATCATCCTCATTTTGAAATTAAGTCCTAAAAATTTAAGTAGTCTGCCCAAGGTAAATATCTAACTGGTGTCAGGATGAGGGTTGTATCAACTTCTGTTTGAATTCCAAAGTCTATGCATTTAACTGTGGATGTTATTATTTCTCAATAAAAATAGTAAACATCACCAGTAATGATCTATTTGAATAGAAGTCAAAACAAATACAGTGTGAACATGTATGACTTAAATTTTGGAAATGTATTCACTTAACAGAATATGAATTAACCTTGACTATAAACTGGTCTTAATGGCAACATGTTATTTAGAAAAACTTAGAAGTTAACAAAATTGAAGCATTTTACTGAAACTATCTCCACTCAGAAAAGGTCATTATTAGGAAGTAATGTAAATCAAAAATAAAAGAATTCCAGGAGAAGCCTCGTGAATGTATTCTGTTATAGTCTCAACATACTTGAGCAAGTACACCCAGGTTAATAGGAGAGAATGCTGTTAGCTTATTTTCCTTCAGAACTAAACTATATCATGGGAGCAAACTTGTAGGGGAAGCTTGGTCTCAGGTTAACATTCTCTAAAGGTAAAGTGATTCTGACAGAGGTGATAGAGTAGGTTCTGTCATCCAGATTCATTTCCTGACTTACTTTCTCAACTATCTCCATCTGTAAGTAAAATTTTCAATAGCTATTGAACTGTGTAAGGCAGCAAAACAAAATATAAGAAAGACCTATCTACCCTCTTTCTGGTGAAGCCAGTGTGCCTTCTGAGTCAGGGCAGCTGCTAAGTACAGCATTTGGCTAGTGTCAGGTTTTGGTAGGAGTCTCAGGAGAAAATGAACCCTCAGCTATTCTCAAAGGATATAGGATTTGAGGTGGGGACATCAACATCATAAGTGTGTACCACATGCAGAACTGTTAACACCATAAGCTGGTGAGGTGCCACAGTCTGGCTGGGCACAAATCACGAGCCACTGAAGCAGGAACAAACTTTATTTTTGAACTGCAAGAAAAAACCTCACACATGCTCCTGGGGAATTCTCCCGAATGCCACGTGGCTCATCCAGGAACCCCCAGCTGGAAATATCTCTCCGCAAAATCCCTCCTCCTGCACTTCCCCAACCAATGGGAACTCTCAGGGAATCCCCAGAAATCCCCATGAGAACTCCAAAATAGTGCAAGAACTCAAAAGTAGCGGCAGAGGCAGATAGTAATGCCTCGCCTGTCAATCAATACTGTTGGCAAAATGCCAGGAGCCATACAGACTCAGCCGTGGCTCTCAGCATCTCCCCCCTTCTGTTTAATTAAACAACAAGCAATGTGGCTTAGGGACCGTGCCTTTTAGGTAGTCCAATTCAACATATGGTCCTTACCCGTCATCAGATGAACTGACCTCTAGGCGTCAGCCTCCTGTCTTAGGTTGGTACCACTGCAATTGGATCATACCCGTCACTGACTACCGGTCCAGCATACAGCCATACTTGTGGATAGGCCTTTGCACCAGTGTGGGGGGGTGAGGTTCTTTGCCTCACCTCTGTTGGCCCCCAAATTTTAGACCATCACTAGTAGAAGGCAGGAGGATGTAAAATGCCATGACACTAAGCCAATTGAGGGCTCCTTTGAAAAATTGTACCACTGGTGACACCATCAGCAAAAATACTCCAGCACTACCACAATTCGCTGCACCAACAGATAGTTCACAATGCATACAAGTGATACATAGTCCAGGCAAGTTCTGCAAGCAGTTCAAAGCAGAGGAATCTGTCAATATGTCCATTTCCTCCCAAAGTAAATTGACTCCTTGCTTGAGCATTACTTGAGTTATTATTCATTGATGCATCAGTTTATACAGTTTGTTGTGATAACTATTGAAGAAGCTGTAGTTTGGTTTTATCTTTGTCTTCACCGGCACTGGGATGAAGACAGGAATTCTGGCAATGATGCTAAGAAAAAAATTATGTAACATTCCAACAGGCACTAAGAAAACAATTTTTGAACAATTTACATCATCCTGAACAGAATTATTAAATATAATGAGAAGGAAAGGTGAAAGTAAACAAACAGATCTGTTAACCTCCTTATTTGTTCACATATTAAAACAATTTTCAACAGCTGTTTACCCAATCTAAATTAAACCATTAAAATCACGTGAATAAAATAAATTCGGATCCATTTATTCATGAGTGCTCCTCATATATGATATATGGACATACGCACATACAGACATACAACACAAAACAGAAGTGTGCATACATAACATACAACACATAAGAATAGTAAAGGCCTTGTAGCTTTACCTAGGTGAAATCTCCATTGCAATGTTTAAAAACTCCACAGTCAAAAAATAAAACTGATCAGAAAAACATTAACCTAGGTCTGTATGAGCTCAAAAATAAAATAGAACTTTATGATGTGGGAAAAGGCAATAATAAAATAAATATTGAAAAAAGCATCCTGGTTAATCACTGCTGCAGATGTAAGAATAGCCAAACTGAAGCTCTGGATATCAGCTGTTATGGATTTGAGTCAAATCACCTTTTTTTTTTTTTTTCGGTCCGGAGAATTCGCTTTGGTTAGTTTCTCTGGAATCCAAATCGGCTGCTGTTCTCCCTGTGGAAATACACAAACAGACCCCTGATTCCAGACAATCACTGGGTCAGGACCTTACCATTGTCCTGTTAGAATATCCTTCCAAAATACCTTAGGCTTATGTACATTTTTTGGACACATATGCCTTTCCACAGCACTAAGCCCTGATGAATCCAAATTTAAAAAGTTTAGAGTAAAAAGTGTTATTTTAAGTTTATCTTTGGGGGATATATACCCCTTTCCAATTCCCTATTTTTGCTTTAATAAGTACATTTTAATAGTTTGATGAGCTCTTTCAACTATGCCTTGTCCCTGAGGATTGTATGGGATTCCTGTTATATGAGTAATGCCAAATGATGAGTAAAATTGTTTAAAAGAGGTAGAAGTATAACCAGGACCATTATCTGTTTTTAACTGTTTTGGAACACCCACAGTGACAAAATTTTGTAAGCAATGAGCTATAACATCTTTAGTTTTTTCTCCAGCATGAAGGGAGCCCATCAAAAATCTGGAAGAAGTATCAACTGTAACATGCAAATATTTTAATTTTCCAAATTCTTGCAAGTGTGTGATGTCCATCTGCCAAATATGGTTAGGTATCAGTTCTCTAGGATTGACTCCAAGATTAACTTGTGGTAAAAAGGTCACAAATTTTGACATTGTTTTATTATTTGTCTAGCTTGTTCCTTAGTTATTTTAAAATGCTTTTGTAAAGTATTAGCATTGACATGGAATCTTTTATGAAAATGTGTAGCTTCTTCTAGTGTAGAGAAAATATGTATGTCATGTGTAGTTTTATCTACTAAATCGTTGCCCAAACTAAGGGCTCCAGGCAATCCTGTATGTGCTCTGATATGTCCTATAAAGAATGGATCTTTTCTGTCCCAGATTAGACTTTGTATAGCAGAAAACAAAGAGAAAACAGTAGAGGAAGGGGAAATCCTACCAGCATCTTCAAGGGATACTATAGCATTAACTATATACTGACTATCAGAAAATAAATTAAATACAGAATCTTTAAACATCACAAAAGCTTGTAAAACTGCATTAAGCTCTACCTTTTGAGCTGATTGTTTGGGTACTAAAAATGTAAAAGTTTGATCAGGGGTAACTACTGCTGCTGTACCATTATTTGACCCATCAGTAAATATATTTGGAGCATTCATGATAGGGTTTTTTCTTGTCATCTTTGGAAAAACTACAGGATGTGAAGACCAAAAAGACAACAAAGGATTAGATGGTAAGTGATTATCAAATGAAACATTATATTTACACATGATTATTGCCCAAGTATTTAACTCATTAGCTAATTCATCAATTGGATCCATAGTATATGGAGTAATAATTTTATTGGGAGAAATTCAAAACACTCCCTTTGCTGCTTTATTCCTTTGAGTATAAATTGTCCTACAGCCTCGGGATACCTAGTAAGAATAGTGTTAGGAGAATAAGATAAATGTATCCACAATAATGGACCTTCTTACCAAAATACTCCTGTAGGAATATTTTTTGTTGGTATTACAATAAATAATAAAGGCAAAGTTATATCAATTCTATCCAAATGCATATTTTCCATATATGTTTCAATAATTTTTAATGCCTTTCTTGCTTCAGGCGTTAACATGTGGGGTGAATTTGGATCTGATGGACCTTTTAGGATATCAAATAAAGGTCCCAACTCTCCTGTTGGTATGCCTAGATAAGGCCTTATCCAATTCATGTCTCCTAATAACTTTTGAAAGTCGTTAAGTGATTTGAGTTGATCTACTCGTATTTGAATTTTTGGTGGACGGACCATGGTTGAGGATAATAGAACTCCTAAATAATTAATTGGAAAATTTAATTGTACTTTATCTATTGCTATCTCTAGATTATAATTTTTTAATAAATTTGTAAGTGTGGCATATCATTCTAGCAATGTGTTTTTATCCTTGTGTGCTAACAATACATCATCCATATAGTGAAATATTTGTAGTTCAGGATTTTGATTTCTAAGTGGCTGGATTGCTTTGTTAACATAAATTTGACACATAGTTGGGCTGTTAGCCATCCCTTGAGGGAGTACTTTCCATTCATATCTCTGATCAGGACCTTCATGATACAGTGCAGGGATAGTAAATGCAAAACGTGAACTATCCTCAGGATGAATTGGAATTGAAAAAAAACAATCTTTAATATCTATAGCTAAAACATACCAGGCTTTTGGCAAAGCAGACAATTGAGGAATCCCCGATTGAGCAGGTCCCATAATAACCATCTCATTAGTAATGGCTCTTAAATCTTGCAATAATCTCCATTTACCATATTTCTTTTTAATGACAAAAATGGGAGTATTATAGGGAGATACGGAAGGTTGTATATGTCCCTCCACTAATTGTTGTTTGACCAGATCGTGGGCTGCTTGTATCTTTTCTTTAGTCAGGGGCCACTGAGGAACGCATACTGGTCTATCTTATTTCCAAGAAATTTTTATTGCCTCAGTGACCCCTTCTGAAAACCCAGTCCATGTCTATTTATTCCTTGATCTATTCGAATTGGTGCTGCTATACCTTGTTCTCCTAATCTTTTTTCTTTCCTGAAACCTTGTCTAGCCCTAATAGTGGGCGCATTTGGATTGATGTTATTTGTTAATATCAAACCTAATTGATCTAGGACATCTCGTCCCCATAAATTTATAGGAAGATGATCCAATACATATCTGTATACTTCCTTCACATCCTTCAGGATCCTTCCAATCTAATACCATTACACTTCTATGGGGATTAGATGCCACTCCTAGGCTTCGAAGCGTTTGAGTGGCTTGTTGTAAAGGCCAATGTTTTGGCCATTCTTGATGAGATATGATGCTAAGGTCTGCACCTGTATCCAGGAGCCCACTAAATTCATGTCCTTGAATATTTAGTTTTAGCATTGGGTGAGAATCTAAATTCAAAGACAGCATAGCCCAATCTACACCTGTGGAGCCTAATCCCCTGGAACCTCTTTCTATAGTACTACTGGAAAATTTATCATGCAGGCTGGGTATTATTAATAACTGTGCTATTCTATCTCCTGGTGAAATTACTGATATATCCTCTGGAGAACTAGCTATAATTTTTATTTCACCTTCGTAATTGGGATCAATTACCCTGGGACTTATCATAAGTCCTTTTAGCGTAGAAGAACTGCGTCCTAACAATAAGCCTTCTGTTCCTTGGGGAAGAGGTCCTTTTACTCCTGTGGGAAGATTTGAACTCCCATCTCTGGAGTTAATACTGCTCTAGTGGAGGCGCAGATGTCCAACCCTGCGCTCCCTCTGGTTGATCTGAAGAGAGATCTGATGGATAATGTGTCCTGGGCACTACCCTAATGGTGTTGCTGGGTTCCTCCATGGTGTTTCTGGGTTCCTCCAGTGCCCCGTACATTTGTGGTCGTGGGCCCCGGAGCATTGGACCCCCTGTCCGTTTTTTGGCAATGGAGCCTGATGCCTTTCTCCACGATATTGTGGATAAACACCTGGTCCTTGTCCATTTTTTGATAACGGAGTACCCTCTATGGTGGTTTGATAATGGCATTCATTAGCCCAATGTCTCCCTCTATGGCATCGTGGGCAAGTACCCGATATTCTATTCCTTTGATACCTAGCTTTGTTAAACCCTCCTCCTATGGGGCAACTCCTTTTAAAATGTCCTGTTTATTCACAATTGTAGCATGTTTTTGGCCTGGCATCTAAAGCCTGTTGTACTGCTGCCAAGACTTATCCTTGTTCATTAATGTTTCTACATAATTTAATATAAGTGTTTAAATCTTCATGTCTCCATGATCTAATGACCTCTCTGCAGCAACGATTTGCTTGGTCATAAGCCAGTTGTTTTATAAATGGCATTGCTTGTTCTGTATCCCCCAAAATTCTGGAAGCTGCTTGAATAAGCCTATCTACAAATTCAGATAGGTTCATTAGTTCCTTGTATTACCTTAGATAATTGACCTTGTAAATCTCCATGCCCCTGTAAAGTTTTCCATGCCCTAACCGCATTTACAGCAATTTGTGTGTATACTCCAGGATCATATTCAATTTGTTACCGTTGACCCTCATAAGGTCCTTTTCCTAACAACATATCTAGATTTATTTGAGGGTAACCGGCTGCTGCATTTCGCCTAGCTGTCTCCCTGCAAAATTCCTCATTGGCAACCTTCCATAACAAATATTGTCTTCCATTTAGCACAGATTTACACATACTAGCCCAATCTGCTGGCCTCATGTCCAAGTTGGTAATGGATTCGACCATTCTTACAGTGAAGGGTGCTTGAGGACCATAGGTTGTTACAGCCTCCTTTAACTGCTTCACTGTTTTGAAATATAAAGCATGGTGAATTCACTGCCCTCCTGCCTGCTCAAGTACAGGGCATGCTAATCTTTGAGGTCCTGGCTCAGGATCCCATCTATCAACTACGGGGGTTGAGGGCCACTCAGCTATCTCCATAGGTGGAGCTGTTGGTTGAATTATGCCCTCTGGTGATAGAATGGTGTTAGTAGCAGCCTCCTGTTGTAGCTTTTTCCCTAATAGCTGTTTCTCCTATAACCTTTCTTCCTCTAAGTTTTCTTCCTCTGTCTATCTAGCTTGAGAGACCTTCTCTTTTGCTTGATCTAAAATGTCTTTCTCCATTGTCTGAACCTCTAACAATTTACTTAACACTCTTTCAGTTTGTTTTTTACTAATTTCTAATCTGTTATAAAGATAACACAACCCAATAAGATAACACACAAAAAAAAAACTGAAACAGAATGAAACAAAAACGGAATAAAAAATCGTTGTATCAATTTTCCTATTTTCTTCACATGTGCATTTGTGGTCTATTTCTATCTCTTCCTCAGGGGCGAACAACTTCAAACATCGAGCCAACCATTTTTCCCAGTCTGCCTGAGAAAATTCTAGGGATAGGCAGCTTGAAACAAACACAAAACAAATCAAAACAAGAACACATTGTTTTTTAAAATGGTCACCCATTCTCTCGCCTTCCCTTAGGGGCAAGCAATTTCAATTACGACAAAGCTTCAGACATTCCCCGTACGGGCCACCAATTGCCGCAGTCTGGCTGGGCACAAATCACGATCCACTGAAGCAGGAACAAACTTTATTTTTGAACTGCAAGAAAAAACCTCACACACACTCCTGGGGAATTCTCCCGAATGCCACGTGGCTCATCCAGAAACCCCCAGCTGGAAATATCTCTCTGCGAAATCCCTCCTTCTGCACTTCCCCAACCAATGGGAACTCTCGGGGAATCCCCGGAAATCCCCATGAGAACTCCAAAATAGTGGGAGAACTCAAAAGTAGCGGCAGAGGCGGATAGTAATGCCTCGCCTGTCAATCAATACTGTTGGCAAAATGCCAGGAGCCATACAGACTCGGCCATGGCTCTCAGCAGTGAGGGACCTTACTCAATTTTACATGAGAAGCATTAATCTTAGAAATGATCAGCAGGACCTTTGCAGCTCATACTATAAACCACACACAGAATGCAGTGTTAAAAACAATGGCCATTTAATGTGAGAATATAGTGAGAGAGTTATTGTTTAATATATAATATAGATATATGTAATGTGAATGTATTATATATGTATATAGTATGTGGTATAAATGTGTGTGTGCATGTTTGACTACATACGTACATATTTTCCTATACATAGGAAGTAATTTTGCTGCTTAAAAATTGTTTTATGTATAGAATATTTTATAAGAAATAAAGTGTATATATATATATATATATATATATATACTAATATATATATATATATATATATATATATGTATAAAGTATATATACACATATATCAGTCATTTACATACTATGGTTTTTTGTTGTTGTTTTGGGAGTCTTTTTTTTGTACTGGAGATTGAATTCAGGGGCACTCAATGATTCAGCCACATCCCTAGCCCTATTTAGTATTTTATTTATGGGATAAGGTCTCACTGAATTGCTTAGTACCTCACTTTTGCTAAGGCTGGCTTTGAACTCTAGATCCTCCTGCCACAGCTTCCTAAGCCACTGGGATTGTAGGCATGCACCACCATATCTAGCTATTACTGTGTTTTATATAATGTTCTAAACAAAAATTATAGGCCCAAATTTATGATATTAAATTAATAAACATGCAGTCCTTCATTAGATTGTCCTTTCTGCCTGGCTGAATGTACTTTGTTAATATGGCCTTCTCTGTTGTACAGGCTACATCAGTCTCTGTGCTGTAGGATCCTCTGGTGCTCTGATTTCCTTTATCATATCAATGATGGCACACTTTTAGTTTGACAAGACCTGTGTCATATTATTCAACATATATACTATGATTATATGTTATTCTTTATTTTCAGCCCAAGCAGGGTCATCAAGAACCTTTGAATTCTGGGATCTCCCTAACAAAGCTTCCTTCATAGTAGTATTTAACAATATACTAATCTGGATATTGGGTCACCTTTCCAATCAGTATTTATATTGTGAACATTATTGTTCATATGAAAATATTTAAGCTCAGGTAAATTTTTCCATCATATGTGCACAAAGGAAAAATTGGGTGGAATCAACAAACCACACCCAAGCCTCCTCAGTTAAACCACACAGAGAGTCACATATTCTGCATAAATTGTACTTTTCTTAGCATGATTTTAAGTAGAAATTCTTTGAAACATTCTGCATGTTCTATTTTATTTTACCTGCTAACCAAAAGGAAAAAGATAAAAGAAAAAACTTCAAAACAATCATGATTCTTTTAGTCAGCTAAAAAAATTATTTTGAAGATGAATTAAAGATTGTTAGAACAAGTTCTTTTAAATGCCTTTCAAATAATCATTAATTCCAACATTTTGAATTTGAATTTTTCATTCAAAAATGGTTTATCTTTTTCCCTGAATCATGTTCAATTATGTTTCATACTTGACCTTTGCTATTCAAGTTTTTCTATCCTACAATTTCTCTAGCAAGTAATTACTTGATAAGACAATACTTAAAAGGTCTAAGGCATGAGACCTTTTTTTAAAAATGTGAAAAAAATCCTTTTGAATATATATAACAATCATTTATTTTACCTTCTATAACATAGTGGAAATACTATTAAACATATAGACTTGCATCCATGTAAAAGGCATGTCCCTGTTTTGTAAAAGAATCTGACAGACACCTTTTGATTTTTACTTGTCCTTTTGATCTACTTTTTGAGGGCTGTCTCTTACCTTTATTTCAGTTTTTGTCTAGAGCTTTGAAGTCTTGGCAACCAGATATCAGTGTCGTCACATTTATTATTTAGTACCTCGTTAAGATTCAATCCTTCCTTTCTGAAAAAGTCTACTGCCTAAACCTACTGGTGGAATTAGAGGCTGGAGTAAGGAACAAATCGGTGAATTAAATTTAGAAAATTCTTCACTTGAATCTATCAGTCAAAATCTCCTAATTTTCATAAATAGAAACTACTTTGATGTCAATGGAGCCCTAACTAGAGGGGCCTGTTTTCTGTTGTATTTCTAAAACTAAATAATGTCTTTCATGTGAAGTAGAAACAAAACATAAAAGTGTGAATAGCAAACACCTTAGATTTAGAACCTCATCTTTGAATGTCAAAGCAAGTCTACGTTTTTAATCGTGTTTCAGTTCAGGGCCTTTAAAATTGTTTCTTCACTGTAAGCTTGTATTTAGCCATTTAGTTAAAAGCCTTGTTCTTGTCTCACAAATATGTGTTTGAAACTCCATTAGATTCTGTTGTACTGACTGCAGAAACTTGAGGTAGAAACAGGTAGGCAGGGAGGAAAAGCATTGGAGCCAAGCACGTCTGAATTTGTACATTGATTTTATCTTTTCTAGAGGGTGGACTTTGTCAAGTAATTAACTTTTCTGTCTTTATTTCCTTATCCATAAGTCTACTTATCAATACTTACCTCATAATGTCTGGGGATTGAATGAGAAATATGTGTGGCATACAATATATATTCATTTAGTAGCAATCATTATTTTATCTGTCTTCAGGGTTGATTCTGTATTTCATTCATTTTTTGTAGTCAATCATTTCACTGACTTTAAAGAATGTTTGAAAATCAGAATCTCCTGATGTGTAATATTCAGTAATGAATAATGTAGAGTTATTTTCCTTATATAAAATTCTTGGCTCAATTTCTCATTAATGAAGTCATCCAGTTTTAAAAACGATCACAAATTGCTTGCTGCATTTGTATATTTTTAAATCACAAGGAACCATTTTTATGAAAGTCAACATGATTTAGAAGAAAATGGATTAGACCAGGCATCATAAGTCCTAATTTCAATTATGACATTTTCATCATATAATTCAAAGAATGATCTCAGATACTTTTTAAGTTTTTGGTACTGGGGATTGGATTCAGATCCTTGTAAATGCTAAGCATGCTCTCTGCTACCAAGCTATACCTCCATCCCATAAACATTTAATTTTAAGAGGCTTAAAACCATCAACTATAAAATATATCCTGCATAAATTATCATCAAGTTTGCTCCCAGCTTTAATGACTACTGTGTGTGTGTGTGTGTGTGTGTGTGTGTGTGTGTGTATGTTTACTCAATATAAATCCTGTTTGTTAATCATTTTTACTTTTAGAGCCTAGAACACTCTCTGGTCCCTAGTGAAAATGCATATATTATTTGTTTATTAAAGAAGAGAGGAGCAAAATGCAGAAAAGGAGGGAGAAGAAAGGAGAATAGGTAAGAAAGAAGGAAAAAAGGAGGGAGGGAGGGATGAAGGAAAGAAGGAATAAGAAGGAAAGTGTGTTTTGAAATCTTGCATAACAAAGACTCTTGCCTGTTTTCTAGGCCTTTCACTTAGGCAAATAATGTCAAAGGAAGATTTGGGCAGCTATTTGCTTTTTCCAATTTTGTCCCTTTTCCTTACATATGGAACAATTAATTTACATCAAGGTGCATCATTTCTAACCATTTAATAGCTGTTTGATCTAGGTTTTGCCATAATTTCTAAGCAATAACCAACATTTTCTTAAATAGCTAAAGGTTTTGTTTCTTACTGTTTTATTTTCTTGGTCCATTGTTTAAAGAGATAATATAATTTAGGGCCAAAATTTCTAAAGATGTTTATGAATTCTGTTCTCTTTTAAGAAAGACTTGGTCTTTTAGTAAGATTAAGTGAATATCTGATTCACCCATCTTGCAGAATGGACAGTCCTTTAGTGGAGTTCCCTCCAAAGGGACAATGGGTTCCCATAATGCAAACTTCATTACATGCAAAGCATGTTGTCACCAGAGTGGGTGACAGATGTTTGCTAACTATGACAGAATATGATGGCACCTTCTCTAACTTCTATTTTTCAGAAATTTAAATAATCTTAAATTATTAGGTGAAAGTTAAGGCAACATTTCCAAAGAAATTTAGAAGAGATGTATACGGTATCCAGGCAATTTCTCCTCCATGGTATACTCAATCTTGTATTTTAATTCTGATACCTCTAACTGAAATCCTTTCAATTGCTCTTGAAGTTAGAATAACACAACAAAGGGAGGTAATAAATACTTATTAAAAATGATGAATTTTCAGAAAATATTACATAAGAAAATAATTAAGAACATTAATTTATAAAATGAATCAAGAAAAGAAAGAGACAACTAACACACAGGAAAATGAATGCAGGCTGGAAAAGGAAGACTTTCTTAGAGATAAACATTCTCTTCCTTAATTGCTGTTAGAAACTTCAGAAATATTCTTTCTTTATAATAGTTTGTTAGAATTTAGGTTGACTGTTCTATGTGAATTGGTTACATGTACAAATTGGGGAAATTTTTTAAAAGAATCCACTGTGTTGATAAGAATTTAGTATATTCATATTGATTTTGCAGGGAAGAAGAGTGCTGAGAAAATGTTTTTCCAACTTCAGGAACCACTGCCATGGTTATTTGTTTATTTTTGTTTTGTTTTTCTACATTATTTAGGAGACCTTTGCCCGGTTATTTTTAAAAGCTGATATTTCAATCATTTCAAGGGAAGTGTATGCTTTTCTAATGTTACAGTAATTATCTCTCTTTCTTGGTGTCTATATTGGATAATTTATCCAACAAACATCTAATAAGTGGTAACTATTAGTGCAGACACTGAAGGAGGAAAAGTAAAAATAAAGGCCAAATTCCCACAATTTAACAGCTGATTTCTATGTGGAGAGACATAAAATCAATAAATACATACACAGCATTCCCTAATTGCCATAAAGAAAGAACATTGAAAGGAAAGGGCATAGGAACTGGAGGAATTAGTGAAGGATAGTTACTTTAAGGAGCATGATGCAAAAAGTTCTGACATATAGATAAACAAATATCTGAAACTGTGAGGAGGAAGCCATGTGGGTCCTGGGAAAAGAGTGGTTCAGCCACACAGAGAAGCAATTGCTGAGGCCTAAAGGGAGGGGCATGCTTGAGGTACCAGAGGAAGGACCTCTGGGCCACGCTCAGAGTTTGGCTTTTGTCCAAAGTGAAAGGGAAGCTATGAAAAGTCTTGAATAGGGAAGTAACAATCTATTTTCAGATTTGATGTCCTGTCAAAAATGGAATGTTGCTGTCCAAGAGCAACAAAATGTAGGTCAGTTAGGAGGCTATTGCCATAATCTTGGCAAAACAAGACACTAGCTTAGACCAAGGTGATAGTTTTGGGGGAAAACGTACAAAGAGGCTAAATTTGGGCTATGATGGTTTTTGCTGTAATCAGGGCCTTGGCTATTTAGAACCACTCAAAAACAAGAATGTGGGAGAAAAAGGAAAAAAATCATTTCATAGAAGGTACTAAGAACTGGCCAGATAGTGAGGAATTTCAGAATAAGTCCTCAGAGAAAGCAAAATCCCCAAGACTTGAAACAGGCCATTTATATTGCTTTGACTCAGGGCATGTGTGGGGCCAGTGAGACCAACTGACATGATGATGGACTCCCAAGCACAGGGTAGAAACTAATGACAGGGGCATCAAAAGACTAGAGTAAAATGAGATAATGCACATAATTAGTAGAACCCAGGCATATTACTCTAGGCATATTTTTACCTAGGCATAATACTATAAACTTGGCCCAGAAGTAAATTCAACGCCTCTCACTCCCAGGGGATGAAGCATAACAGAGAAAGAAGGAAGGTGGATAATCCCAAGTCTCACTTGAGGTGTTAAAAATAAATATACATTTTAAACTAAAAGGATTAACTCATGATTTTGTTTATCATATGGATATTAGTTGAAACTTTGGAGTTCTGGGAAGAAATAATTTCTTCCTCTAAATTAGAATTCCAATGGAAATTTTCCCTATATGAAAAAAAATTTCTGAGGAAAATATGGCTATTTCAGTGATCAAAAAAAATTTTAACTCTTATTTACTTAACATTTTAACTAACATGATATTTAGTTTAATATGATACTTTGGAAATGTTTTATAATTTTAAAATATTGCATATGACAATTTTGAAGGTTTTGGAAGAATAATATGTGACATATTATTCTAATCTAAGTATGTATTATTCAATTTTATTATTATTAAGTTAATTTATATAAGAAATTATATAAGATGTGCTATTAAATCTACTTTTTTAATTTATATAAGGAGAAAATATTTAAATTTCTAAATGAATAGCTACATATAATTCTGATCACTTAATATTATTAAAATTAGAAGAGAGAGCTTCATTCCTTCCAGTTAAAAGGAGTTGAAATATGTATTAAGTGCTTACTTTCAGTAAGACATTGTCTTCAGTTAGGAAAATAGGACCATTGAAGACTATTTTCACAATGGTTGTTTCAGGTTCTGAGACTCAGAAAATTACCTTTTTTTATTGTCTGAGATGAATGAAGTAAGAGTACTGCAATTACAGGGCTAGAAATCAGAAATCATAAAATAAATATGCACTGCATGGTGGTACATGCCTCTAATCCTAGCAGCTCAGGGGGCTATGGCAGATTTATCACAAAAATTTCCACTTTGGTTTTCCATGATTTTAAGACTTTTTTTAGAGTTTGTTTATTTATTTATTTAATGACAGCTGAATGCATTACAATTCTTATTATACGTATAGAGCACAATTTTTCATATCTCTGGTTATATACAAAGTATATTCACACCATTTCATGTCTTCCTACATGTACTTTGGATAATAATGACCATCACATCCCACCATCATTTCTAACCTCATGCCCCCTCCCTTCTATTCCCACCCCTCTGCTCTATCTAGAGTTCATCTATTTGTCCCATGCTCCCTCTCCCAATCTCATTATGAATCAGCCTCCTATATCAAGGAAAACATTTGGCATTTGTTTTTTGGGGATTGGCTAACTTCACTTAGCATTATCTTTTCTAGCTCCATCCATTTACCTGCAAATGCCATGATTTTATTCTCTTTTATTGCTGAGTAATATTCCATTGTGTGTGTGTGTGTGTGTGTGTGTGTGTATATATATATATATATATATATATATATATATATATATGCGCTATCTTTTTATCCATTCATCTATTGAAGGGCATCTAGGTTGATTCCACAGTTTAGCTATTGTGAATTGTGCTGCTATAAACGTTGATATGGCTGTGTCCCTGTAGTATGCTGTTTTTAAGTCCTTTGGGTATAGACCAAGGAGAGGAATAGCTGGGTCAAATGGTGGTTCCATTCCCAAATTTCCAAGGAATTTCCATACTGCTTTCCATCTTGGCTGCACCAATTTGCATTCCCACCAGCAGTGTATGAGTGTGCCTTTTTTCCCACATCCTGTCGGACATTCTGGCTTCCCATTTGTTCTCAGTGTAATCAACTTTCTAATTTCAGAAACAGGATGATTTTACTTTAAATGCTCATCTAAACATGATCAAGCCCAGCTTTGAAGCCTCAATACATTTGCATTATTTTAGGATAAAGTTTAAAATCCCTAATGTTGCTCCTAACATTCTCCAGCCCTTATGGAAACCAAGCACTTCTCTATGCTCTAGGCTGCCACCCCTTGTTCTCTGTGCTCCAGGATACTGGCTTCCTTCATTCTTAGTATGTGTTTCTAGCTTCCTCATAGCTGCAGCTCATTCACATTAGTCATCTTTCTGGACACTCTTCCCCATCCTTTATCCTAGCCAACAAGATCTTACTCATGCTTCAGCTTTAGCTTATACTTCACGTTCTCTTAAAAAAGCATTCACGACACGACCCAGAATAGAACACATTTCCATAGCACTCTGAGTTTTTCTCATGCCTGTAGTTACTGCCGCACGCGTTCGGCGAATGGGCCGAGTCCGGCGGGAGACGTCGGGATTAAAAAAGACACAGGAGTCCGAGGTCCTTCATCCAGGGGGAATCAGACTTTATTATCTCGGCTCATACTTATATATTTCTTTCAGATAGAATGGAAAGCCACTAGTAGGCGGGAGCAAGGAGGAGGGGAAAACAGGTGGTTCGTGTCGACTCATAATGAGCTTTCAACCAGGAACCTTATCAGACCCAAGCAGGTCAGGGCATCCCCACATGACCATTACAGGCTGAAATAATATGAAAACAGACACCACAAATCCTTCAAGGCCTTGTGAGCTCCTTCAAGGCCTTGTGAGCTGGCCTCTTTGACATGCACAACAAGAAACCAGGGCTGGATCCAAGCCCTGGGGGCCGGGGGGAGTCCGTGCCAGCAGTTCTCCCTCTTTTGTTTGTTGCACGTCAAAGGGAATCAAGTAGCCCCTGTCTTAGGTCGTTCACTGCCCTTACACTGCTTACCCGTCTTTGGGGAGGCCCCATTCCCCTGTCTTAGGTTGCAGTGCAAGCGTGAAAGTTGCCCGTCTCTGGGTACTACAAGATCAGCTTGTTGTTGCCAAGGCATTCGGTGGTATCTATTCAGCCAGTCATTATTAGGTCTTTAATTGGTTCCGGTTCAACAGGGCATAAAGTCAGAGGAGAGGAATAATAAAATAAAGAAGAAAGAGGGTGAAAGGAGGAAGGCATGAAACAGGGATCATTGTAGAAAAATCATCTTCGAATCGGTCGGAGACAAACTTCAGCAAAATCATCCTTGGTTTGTAGGCGTTGATAATGAACCTGTATTGGCTTAGAAGTCAGAATGTTAATTTGTTCTTTAATAAATTGTGTCACTCTCTTAACAAGGCAGGGGCCTACAGCAGCTATAAGAAGGAGACCGAAAAGCGGTCCCATATTGTGAGTGGCGGCATCTGCTTTAGCATTGCCTTCCGCCAGAGGCCCAGGAAGCTCTGAATGTCCTCGGATATGTCCAATGAATAAAGGATCTCGTCTAGCCCAAACAAGAAGCTGAACCGTTTGTAATTGTTCCATGATAGTAGATTGCCTGCCAATATAAGGGGCTGTTTCAATAACTAAGGCTAAATTGGCAACATAGAGACTATCAGTATACACATTAAGTGGGGTGGAATTGTAAAGTTTAAGGGCCATAATTAAAGCCTTAACTTTTGATCTTTGTGTAGACAGTTTAGGAACAGGGTGTCGAATTACTTGAGATCCATCAAAAACAACAGCAAACCCCCCTTTAGCTCCATCTGTATAAACAGTCTGAGCTCCCCTTTAGGTTCCCCTTTAATAATTTTAGGAAAAATAATAGGACATTTTTTAAGGCCTTCTAGAAGTTTATGTCGGGGGAAGTGATTATCAATTTGACCTTTGAAATTACAAAGAAAAAGACACCAAAGATCATGTTTTTGTTGTAATTTTAAAATCATATCTTGGGTATAAGGCTGAATGAGAATGTCAAAAGTTTTTCCAAACAGTGCATCACCCAAATATTTGGCTTTCCAGATCAGATTTATCACTAGTTCATGAAAGGGAGTTATCACCCGAGAGTTAGAAGCGGGTAGATGGACCCAATAGATGGGACTTGTTTGTCAAAACACTCCAGTAGGAGTTAATTTTGATGGCAGGATTATAAATGATAGGGGTATAGAATAATCTATCTGGGTAACCTGCATCTTTTGTGGGGCTGTTTTTATTAACCTGAGTGCCTTCAAGGCTTTTGGAGTAGGTTTTCACAGGGAGGTGGGTGAGGGGTCTCCTCTCAAAAGGTCATACAGGGGTTTAAGTTAGTAGTTCAATATACTTAATGTTTAATCAACAATGTGAATTTATTTACCAAAATTAATCTTTATCTTAAACAGTAAGAATTATTAGGCAATAAGGATCTTTCTTTAAAGAAATAAACTTACATTTTAATAGGTGTTTGTCATGTCAAAATATGAACAAAATTTTTGCTCACATTAGTATAGTTAAATTAGGAAAATAACCTGAAATACCCTTGAATTAATTATAGTCAGTTTAGTATATATAAATCTCTTTTTTAATTGTTCTAACTTTTTACATCATCTGTTTAGATACCAATATAAAAATCTTTCTCTCCCTTTTTTTTTTTTTTTTTTTTTTTTTTTTTAGGAAAATGAATATAAAGACCTTGTTTTACCCAAAGATGATTTTTTTTTGGGGGGGGATCCATGTGTGTTTTTTTTTTGTTGTTGTTGAAGTATCTTTTTTTTAAAAAAAAACTATACTTTGGAACAATTTCTGAAAACCTTAGAATCTATAAACAAATTATTATATTTTGATAAGAAATATCAATGAAAATATAGTTAAAACCCTTAGATATTTTGTAGAAATAATTATAATAATTTATCATCTTATAAGTTTAAACAGTAACCTTGAGAATTAGAAACTACTTGATTGTATTTTCACTTAAAAGTAAATTTATAGTAAACACATTTATCTCAAATATCTGTAACTGAAAAGGCAGAGTATCTGATAAATGTAGATATAAAACATAAATTATGGGTTTCCTGTTGAAGAAAAACAATTAGGCAAATATATATTAACTAATCAATTAGGCATGTGCTAATTAATTTATAGATTAACAAATATAGGTTATCTAAATATATAAAAAATATATATATATTAAGAATAAGAGTATAACTTATAATTGTATTAACTTTATGTAACCACGTGGTCTTAAAATATCTGGATCCATTTTAATTTATTTTTAACTAGGAGTGTACTCTTTTATGTGACGTCACTTGATGTAACTGAAATAAGATCCTTGAGTATACATTTTTATTTTTATAGTTAGCAATGAAAATAAGGATTTTTTGGTCATCACAGGAACTTTGTTGGCTTGTTCCTGTGGCGAGCAAATGTATCTTTATGACCTCTAAAATTAAAAGTAAAATATAAAGAAGCATATTTGATATCTCTCATCAATAGAACATTATTTAGTAACACAACTATAAAGAAAAAGTTTATTTAACTTAGAACTAGCTTAAATTTAGGACTGTAACATAGAAACCTGTAGAATTAAATTTTGTCTGAAAAAGATATCTTTCGTTAGCATTTACAGGTAGGCATCTTTTAAAAATACAGGCTTTGAGCAGCTCCGGTAGAAATCTGAAACACAGTAGTACAGGTTAGTGGCTGGAAGGCGGGACTAGAAGTCCTGTCTGAGTGACTGTGGAAGAACCAATCAGTAGCCCCCAAAAGTGTGGAAGGTGGGACCAGGAAGTCACTCTTTCGGCCAGGTACCCCATGGTTACCATGGTGATGTAAACAACATGGAGTCTGTTGCCCATTTTGGGGGCAAAAGTTCCCCAAGTTTTTTTAACCGATTGTATTTTGTTTGATTTTGTCTGTATTTTTCTCCGCCTGGCCAAGATCTTACTGCGGTAGCAGCTTGTTCTGTCTCTGGATCGCCCCGTACACTCTGGCTTCCGGGCCCGGGGTGGGCCTTTGTTTCCATTTTTCGGCTGCAGTGGGCATCCCTGAGCATCAAACTTGGAAGGACACTCGCTACTCCAATGATTTCCCTTGCCACATCGGGGACAGGGGCCAGGCATGTCTTTCCGACCCCGTTTATCCCCCTCGGGACAATTTTATTTAATATGTCCCTCTTTCCCACATCGGAAGTAGCCTTTGGGTTGGGCCCCTTTACCATTAAACCCTAACAATCCCGTTTTGAGGGCAGCGGCCAAAATCTGTCCGGTAATATGAGCTCCATCAATATCTTTACAAGTTCGAATCATGTCATCAATACTTTTTGTTCTGGTAGATTTAATGGCATTTTGGCAATAGGAAATTGCATTTTCAAGAGCCAATTGCTTAATGACTGGCATGGCTTGTTCTAAGTTAGGGAATATTTTTCCTGCTATCTGCATCAATCGGGCTATGAAGTCAGAATAAGGCTCAGAGGGTCCTTGAGCAATTTTTGAAATTTTTGTTTCAGCATTTGAAATAGGTAGAGCCTTCCAAGCCTGAACGGCTGTTGTAGCTATCTGAGCATAGACCCCAGGATCATAATTAATTTGTTGATTTATGATAGTATATTGTCCCGAGCCTGTTAACATTTCAAGGTTACGTCGTGGGAAGCCAGTGTCCTGATTGACTCGGGCTAGCTTGCGACACCTCTCTTGATTTTTACCTTTTCACAACAAAAAAATCCCCTCCGGACAACACGGTCCTACAAAGCTGTTGCCAGTCACTAGGTGTCAGCTGATTGGCAGAGAAAGACTCGAGGAGAGTCAATGTAAAAGGGGGCATGGAGTTTGTAATTATTAACTGTCTTCTTTAGTTGTTTAATATCCTTAAAGGCTAAAGAAACATACACTTTGGCCGGCTGTCCATCGGCATCTAGGTTTTTAATTACTGGAAAAGTTTGGGCCGTCTTAGGCTGTCACTGAACACCCCCGCCCCCCGCCTTCTGGGGTTGTCTTCGTTCTAATTGGGGTTGTAAGGAGGGAGCGCAACAGGGATTGGGGCCATAGGTGTTTTAAATCTTGACTTCCTCAATCGACCCTCCAGTTCCTTTATCTCCCTTTCCAGTTTCTCCTCCTGCCAGCTGTTACCATGGAGCCCAGTTAGTAACTCCCTTATCTTAGAAATGTAGTCAGTACTGTGAAGCCCAGCTCAAGGCCAGAGGCCTTGTTTACATATTTTTGTGAAAAACTAGTAAGGGAGTGTCTAACGCCTGGAGTGTTGATCTTTTCAGACAGTAGCCAAATAAAACAGGGCAACATGAAAATAGGAAATTTATCTACATTGAACCTTTTTGTAGAGATTTTTTTGTTGAAAATTTTAAAATAAGTCATGGTGAATATTTTGGAGAAGGTCAGTTAAGACTTTTTTGTGGGCCTATTAGGGAGGGGGAAGATGAGAAGGCAGGGTTGAGAGTAGCTAGGGTGGATCTAAGAATGAAGAAGGAGATGTGAAAGAGTAATGGGAAAGGGGTAAGGACTTTGTCATTTGTTCTTCTTGGACCTGGTTAAGGACTTGTTTACATTTTGTAAGCTGTTCCTTAATCTTTATCTTATCTGTTAACAAAGCATCCTTAACCAGTCTCCATAAAGAGAAAGTGGCGATTGGGATATTTTCCGGACCTTGGTCCTTTAACAATTTTTGTAAATCACATCTGACCTGATTCCAATCATTGGTATTAAGAAATCCCCCTGTCAGAAACCAAGGACATGCCTGGGCAATAACTTCAACGAATTTTGTTGTAGTTTTTGTTTTTATTCCTGTTTCTTGTGTGTTCAACAGCTCTCTGAGTTCGTTGGCCAGACGAACTTTAGCTGCTGAGTTACCCATGGTGTGCACCCCTTTTTCCCTTTTTTTATGGAAGGTCTCTTTTCTCCTTCTCTTATGGAAGGTCTCCAATTCTCCTCCTTTTCTTATGGAAGGTGAGTCCCGTCCGCTTACCTCCGCTTTCCGATCTCGGTGGAACCTCCACCTGCCGCACGCGTTCGGCGAATGGGCCGAGTCCGGCGGGAGACGTCGGGATTAAAAAAGACACAGGAGTCCGAGGTCCTTCATCCAGGGGGAATCAGACTTTATTATCTCGGCTCATACTTATATATTTCTTTCAGATAGAATGGAAAGCCACTAGTAGGCGGGAGCAAGGAGGAGGGGAAAACAGGTGGTTCGTGTCGACTCATAATGAGCCTTCAACCAGGAACCTTATCAGACCCAAGCAGGTCAGGGCGTCCCCACATGACCATTACAGGCTGAAATAATATGAAAACAGACACCACAAATCCTTCAAGGCCTTGTGAGCTCCTTCAAGGCCTTGTGAGCTGGCCTCTTTGACGTGCACAACAAGAAACCAGGGCTGGATCCAAGCCCTGGGGGCCGGGGGGAGTCCGTGCCAGCAGTTACAAATTCATTCTCTGTCTTTTCTATTACACTTTAATGTCTCAGAGATGAGGGACTCTACCATTTTCAGCAGTCTGAATATTTAATAAATAAATGGATAAATTAATGATCTCATAAAAATTGAGTAATAACCCTTATAGTATCATCTTAGTATACCAGCATGGGATCATTTAGGATGAAAAGTTTCCCATAATCCCTTATTAGGTTTCCTTTCATGTCTCTTTGACTGGTCTACCAAATTTCAAAATCTGAATAACCATAGTCCATCTGTAAGTTATTCTTTCATGTTACATTCTTTCGTGTTACATGAAGAAGTAATTAATTTAGCTCATAACCAACACAATCACATCAGTGTATTTCCTCAAGACAATCACCATACTTCAGTAGGGCAGTCTGACAAAATGCTTTGGGCTTCCTTCCTGTTATGTCACAAAGGGTTTTAGTCAGCTTTTCACTGCTTTGACCAAAAAACCTGATCATTTTAAGGAGGAAAAGTTTATTGGGGGGCTCATGGTTTCAGAGGTCTCATTCTATAGATGGCTGATTTCATTTCTGGGGGCTTGAGGTAAAGCAGAATTTCATGGTAGAAGAATGTAATGTAGGAAAGCAGCTCAGGACATCACACCAGGAAGCAGAAACAAAGAGAGATTCCTCACACCAAGGATAAAATATATAGTCCAAAGGCATGCCCCTAATGACCCACCTCCTCCAGGCACACTATACCTGCCTATAGGTACAACCCAGATAATCCCCATCAGGGGATTCCACCAGGCGACCAGCACACTGGTTTCATCAAAGAGGTTCGTGGCATAGAAGTTAACTAGTGAGATCAAAATAAACACACAGACTCAATTACCTTTTTCTATGACCAGGTCCGAGACGGCTCCCACCTCTCTGGCTCACACCTCAAACCACCCGGTAGAGCAGCAAGGCTTACTCAGGGCTAGCAGGAGAGAGAGAGAAAGAGCATGCCAGGGAGTGGCCTTTTATTGGGGAACAAGAAATTCAGGGAAAAATTCCATCCAATGAAGGTCGAGGGGGGCAGCATTCCAAGGTCAGGGTCAGTGATTGGCCTCAGGGTCAGTGGTCAGTCACACCCCCACACAGACAGGCTCTCGCACCTGGAGAGGGTGGGGAAAGCTCGGACACAGTTTAGCCAGAGTGCCTCACACCCAATCCGGGAGGTGCCCAATCATGTCCGAGAATGGCTTCCCACAGGGGATTAATATACTGATTAGATTAAGGCTCTCATAACACAGTCATTTCGTCTCTAAACTTTCTTGCATTGTCTCACACATAAGCTTTTGGGGGACACCTAATATCTAAACGTAACACAAAGAATAAAAAAAATGTATTCTTAAGGGTCAAAATTTAGTAAAGTTAATAATTCAACAGCTTCAGCCAGTGCGTTTTTAAAATAATTTTTAGTTGTAGTTGACACAGTACCTTTATTTTACATGTGTATTTATGATCAAACCCAGCACCTCACATGTTAGACGAGCACTGTACTGCTGAGTCACAACCTCAGCCCCATCAGCTAGTGCATTTTTAAGTAAAGTATATCGCCATGTGTTTTTACTCTACGTTTCTGACATAGGAAGGAATCAGCAAGCTGTAGCTCAAAGGTAAAATCTATCCCACAGACATATTTTTTTTCAAATAAAATTTTACTGGAACACAGACATGCCCATTTATTAATGTGTTGTATTTACATGTATTTACTCTTCAAATGCAGAATTTCATAGTTAATACAGAGAGTTTATTGCCTCTGAACTACAAAATATTCCCTATCTAGACCTTTACATTAAAAAAAAAAAAAACAGAAATACTGACTCCAGCCATCAAAAGATAAATTGAAAGCTAGTATAGTTTGGGGTAACTGCTTTGATTTTGGTCAACTCAGTGGTTTTGCTCACCAGGGCTTCTGCATAATCAGATCAAGTGCCAGTTCATTGAAAAGGTCATTAGTGCCTTAGCATTACTAAGAAAATAGTTCTGTTTTCAGAATTCACTTTAAGAGTCTTGGGAACCCCTTAGACTCATGGGCCTCACTTTGAAAACAGCTCTCAAGATTATGATATGCATTATCTCAAAATCTAAGATAAATTATAGTTTTAAATTTTTCAGACAATGCCAAAGTTTAGAATTCTTTAATTCCACCTAGTCTATTCATAATTTATAACATCTGAATTATGCAGATTCTCTCTACACTTAAACCCCATAACACATTATTATTTTTATGTAAAGAAGTTATTATTATCCAATTATCTCTTCAAATGTTGTTTCCTGCCTCTTTAAACTTCTGTCATGGATCACTTGCCATTTTCCCTAAAGGATTCTTTATAGTATCTTAATTTATCTGTAAGTGATAGTGATATATGCTTTTAGTTTTTATTTGTTTGAAAATATTTTTATTTTACTTTCATGTGAACAAAGCTATTTTTCTGGGCAAAGAATGATATCTTCAGTATGCTGAAAGAAAACCTTTTAATCCCTAGATGTTATTCCATTGTTGGTTGGCTAGCATGGGTTCTGACGAGAAGTTAACTGAAAGTCTTATTTTTATTCCTTTGAATGTGGTTCAACTGATTCTTCTTTGTCATTGACTTCCAGTCATTTTTCTGTGATTGTTTCTAAGTACCATTTTCCCTTATATTTATCACTGTTGGTATTATATAATTTGTTTGCACCTGTGACATGATTTCTTTATCAGTTTGGAAAAATTATCAATTATCTGTTTAAACTGTTTTTGTTTTCCTCCCTCTCCCTTCCCCTTCTGCTACTCCAGTTATACATATTATAGACAGATCATAGAGTCTCTCTTGTACTTATGTGACTTCACACTTCACAAGAATGAGAAATTAACTATAGAAAGATGTTGTCTGTATTTAAGTTTTATATATTTTTATGACCTATAATCCATTGATTTCCTATGTAAATGTTTCTAATATAATTTAAACCACTATATTAAATTCTTAACTATAAGTACAGCATTTTTCTATTTGGCTCATTTATAAAAATATGAACTTATCTTCTGATTTTTTTCTTTTTTGTACCAGTGATTTTTTACCGAGAGGCATTTAACCACTGAGCCACATCCCCAACCTTTTTAAAAATATTTTATTTAGAGACAAGGTCTCCTGAGTTACTTATGGTCTTACTAAGTTGCTGAGGCTGGGTTTGAACTCATGATCCTCCTGCCCTGCTTCCTGATCCACTGGGATTATAGGCTTGCACCACTATGTGCCCAGCCTTTTCCTGAATTCTTAATCTTGGTTTTTATTTTCATTTTTATTGAAAATTCTTAAATAATAGTTTGAAGTCTATATCTAATATGCTAAAGTTTCTATTGCGTCTTGCCCTCTTGGCAATTGTAGCTATATAGCCTCATGTTTCTGTTTCTTTCTAGTGTTAGATATATTTGACAGTATATTGAGAATTGCATATGAAAAATAAAGGAGATACATATAAGGATGTTTTCATTCACAAGAATGAATTGGCAATTACTCCTGGAAGACTACTGTATATGTTAGGTGTCCCAGACCATCATAACCCTGTCAGAGACTGAAATCATTTGAACCTGATGCCCCTTCATTTTCAAGACCAGTCAGTTGTTGGTTCACCTTCCTTTTGGGGTATGGAAGAACAGGGTCCAATCTCAAAACTTGCCAAATTTATCATATTATCTCTACTCAGGGAAACGTTAATTCCAATTAATTGTTCCCTATTCCCCACATTCTGTTAACGGTTCCTCTCCATTTCATAGTCTCCAGGGACCAACAGTTAACTCCAGGAGAAAGGGTGAGGTTCACAATTTGAGTCCTTGTCTTCTCTTGGATCTTGTACCTATAAGACAATACTACGTTTAAAATTCTCCAGTGTCTTCAGACAACTTTTAATTACCTTATCAAACTTTTGAAATTGTTACTGCTTGGAGAGTTGAACACAACCACCTAGTTTACCACTATTGGAAGTAACTTCTTTTTTGGTAGATCTGTGTCACACAGCCCACTCTGTATCTCACAATTATTTTGTTCATTTTGTACACTCTTTACACAATATACAGATCATATCCCACAATATTTTAATTTGTTCAGTTTCAAAACCATGATAATTGCTGTTTTCATATTTATTAAAATAGGTATGAAAATGAAAAATTTTTCTGGATCTAGTACACTAACTTTAATTTATGCCAGAATTTTTGACTTTAGATATATTATCAATTCTGCCTTTTAATTAGTATAACAATATAGTACAATTGATGTGTATAACAAAAATATTAATTAATAACAATATTAAATAAATAATAGATATTAAATACACATTTGTTCTTATATGTTAAGATGTATGTAAATTAGTTTTTTTAACTCAAACAAAACACTTGTCTAGATTATGCCATTTACTCCTTAAAAGAACACTGAGAAAAACTGAAACCAAGAGAAACTTGCAGAAATAGCTAAACCAGTGAATAGAGAACTGAGATATGAACCCAAGATAATCTGATATTCTAAACTGTGCAATTTCCACTATACTGTAGTCTAATTTAAAAAAAAAAAAACTTGAATATGTTGAGAGAATTCTAAGCATGCATAAGTTACACAATATTTTGTTCATGGCTTTTGGTTATACCTATAATGATTCACTATAAAACATTGTTTGAGAAATGTTTACTTCTTTAGAATTCTTTCATATCATTTTTCAGGTTGCATAAAATTGCAGCGTTCAACATCTACAGGGGTAGTAAATAGTATAACCTTTTCATAGAAATTGAGACAAATGCTATATTAGCCTGTCTAAGATCCCAGGAAGATGCTTTCTCATCCAGTACCACCAATTTCTCCCCATATAAGCAGATCACTAAAATCTAAGTAGTACTCCCCTTAGCCAGGAGAGAAGCTACCCATATTGTTAATATTTTCAATGCACTCCTTTAGCAATTCCAGTCTAGGATCACAGACGTGGGACTGAGCATGTGTTGTGTGGAATTGGCATTTGTCCTTCCAGATTAAAAGCAAGTAAGCATCCTGCCTGAAGTAATCACTCAGGAAACGCTGATTGACATAAAATCAGAGTACTTTCTCTTGTCTGGTCTCCTGTTTTACTTGGATCTTCTGGCCTCTATGTCCCCACTACTCCTACCGCTAATAATTCCCATCTCCCAAGTCTCTGGATGGAGTCATGCTTTAACAAATCTCCTCATTACTTGCCACAGAATGTTATTGAAAGCAAAAAGCAGAAGTGTACATTGTAAAGTGTCAAATGTAGAAAAGGAATTCTTTTCCTACTTTCTTTTTTGCCTTTGTTGTTTTTCTTGATGTTCTTTTCCTAATATCTTTACCTATGTGTTCAAGGTTACTTGAGTACTAAGAGAAAAAAAAAATCCTTTGAACACTTTGACCTAGTAATTTTACAAATCTGAGATTTATCTTAATCATTTCCTCCCTTTACACTAATTCTGAAAACACAATGCAAAAAATATTTTATATTTCATATATTGAAATAATATTCAATTGTGGAAGAGAAGAGTAATGTGATGACATAACAATTTATAAGATGTATTAAGTAAAAAGTATAGGACCATATATAAGAGCTAATCATATTTATAAAATAGAGAAATTATTTTAATGGCTATACATGTGTTTTCTATAAATTGACTATGAGTGGGAAGATAAATACAAGAGAATAGTTTCTAAGTTTTCTCCTTAAGAAGAGAGAATTTGCTGCACCATTTTGCAGTCCCACCAGCAGTGTATGAGTGTACCTTTTTCCCCCACATCCTCACCAACACTTATTGTTGTTTGTATGCATAATAGCTGCCATTCCGACTGGAGTGAGATGAAATCTTAGAGTGGTTTTGATTTGCATTTCTCTAATCGCTAGTGATGATGAACATTTTTTCATGTATTTGTTGATTGATTGTGCATCATCTTCTGAGAAGTATCTCTCAGGTCCTTGGCCCATTTATTGATTGGGCTATTTATTCATTTTTTGATGTTTAGCTTTTTGAGTTCTTTATATAGCCTAGAGATTAGAGCTCTATCTGATGTGTGAATGGTAAAGATTTGCTCCCAAGATGTAGGCTCTCTATTCACCTCACAGATTGTTTCTTTTGCTGAGAAGAAAGGGAGATTTCTTGGAAAATTGGGAATGGAACCACCATTTGACCCAGCTATCTCTCTCCTTTGTCTATACACAAAGGAATTAAAAACAGCATACTAACAGGGACACAGATACTTCAATGTTTTTAGCAGCACAATTCACAATAGCTAAACTGTGGAACCAACCTAGGTGCCCTTCAGTAGACGAATGGATTAAAAAATGTGGCATTTATGTACAATTGAATAATTCCCAGCAATAAAAGAAAATAAAATCATGACATTTGCAGGTAAATGGATAGAGTTAGAGAAGATAATGCTAAGTGAAGTTAGCCAATCCCCCCCGCAAAAAAATGCCAAATGTTTTCTTTGGTATAAGGAGGCTGACTTATAGTGGGATAGAAAACGGGAGCATGGGAGGAATAGACGAACTCTAGATAGGGCAGAGTTGTTGGAGGAGAAGGGAGGGGGCATGGGGTTATTAATGATTGTGGAATGTGAGTATAATTATTATCCAAAGTACATTTATAAAGACATTAATTGGTATGAATATACTGTGTAGACAACCAGAGATATGAAACATTGTACTCTGTATGTGTAATAAGAATTGTAATGAATTCTGCTGTTATATATAAATAAAAAATTTTAAAAAAATGAAGAGAGAATTGTTATTCACACACTCCTTTGTACCATTCAAAAATTTTATTATATGGTCAAGGTATTTTCAACTAAAATTTAAAGTGACACAATTCATGGTTTCTCAAAGTGTGACTCTATAGGATACACACATACACTCACACACATACATATACATTCATCCCAGAATCATGACTGGTTTAACCTCTATAACATATTACCAAATTAAACTTGAGCTTCTGTCAGGAAGGAGTATGGGGAGCAGGGGAGCCAGTGACATTTCGGGGCATAACTAAAAGGGAAGACAATGTGGATGTCACAGAAAGTTCAGTGAGGAACCTTCCAACCAAGACAAATGTCACACTGCCTGTCCAGGTTTCCCTAGGGCCTAGTGGTCTTCAATTGAGGTTTAATTGCAAGCATAGGAGATTATGTGGTTGTCCCTAGAGAATTTGTTTTGACGTTGATGACAGCTGCTTGATTTGGATGATCAAGGACACCAATTTACAAGGAACAATCTACAGATTATGGAGACAGGGTTGTCAGAACAGAAGACCAGGAGAAGCATTCCAGATTGTTGGTTCAGACAGGTATAATTAAAGTCCTGAAACAAAATCACCTACCTACACAAAAAGGAACTTGGGTTTGTGACTTGTAAATCTCATCCTTTCTCACTGGCCATCTTTACAGGCTTAACATCGCTGTGCCAGCCATTTTATGTTGAAAATAAATGCAAAAATATGCATACTGGCTTTCATATAACCAAATCAACGTACAAGTGAACATTGTAGAAAAGCAATTAGTTTCAAGACACTTAGGAATTATATTTGAAAACACTCTGAAAACTTACATTTACTAAATTGCTAACCTAGATATTTTGCTATGAAGTTTCACTGTAAATATAGCATTTAAAATGGTTATTATACATTGTTTTTAAATAGAACAAACATTGTAATATGTGTTCTCATTAATCTTCATCAAAGAACTGCCTTCAGAAAGATCAAAAGCTGTAGAGATCATAAGCTCAGATTTCACTGCACACATAGCTTGCATCTGCCCATGGTCTTATCAGTTTGTAGTGTCACCTTTGTTCTCCCTATTTTCTATCTCCCTATGGGGTAGGAATACTTCATTGGTTGCAGATTTTTGTTCTATCACCAGGTAGTTTCCAAGTGACTATTTTTTTTTCCTTTGAGATTTAGCTCTTATTCTTTTCTCTTGGGAAATTTTATCAAAATATATTTTTTCTTACCTGTCAGACAAGAGATTAATTCCTGTGAATAAACAGAACTTTTTAGATCTTCCTAATGCAATCTACCAGACTAACTTTATCAATAGTAGTACTAGCAGTAATAATATTAGTAGTAGTGATAATAGTAGTAGTATTTACAAAAAACAAATTGTTTCTTTCTTGGAGAATTAGCATTTCTTTTCTTTCCCAAACTGACAACCTTTAGCTATGATTTTTCATGAGGATCATGGCCTACCACCAACAAACCTTGCTTCAGTTTCTTTCTCTAGCCACTGATCTTTGAGTTTGGCTTTTTCTGATTTTTCATAGTGACCTACAGCAACTATTCCTGCACATCTCAAGATTTAGGAAATCACCACTGCTTCCAGGAAGTTTATGATGTCCAAGCCCAGCAAACAGACTTAGCCAATATTACAGCAAAGCTTGGGGCTACAGAAAAGCTGTTGTTATTTGACCAAATGTTGTTACAGAGTTGAAAAATAGATTACTCTTTACATTTTGGTTCTACAGAAACCTTTTATAAAGTAGTTATACCTAAGGGAAAAAAAAAGAAATCTGATTGTTAGAAAATACTTTAGCTAAATGGAGTCAAACACTAGCTGGTATGTCCTTGCCCACATTGTGAAAACCCATGCTTAAGTCTTCTCTTTATAGGGGGAGTGGGTAAGATACCAAAGCCAAATAATAACTAATTTTAAATGTAGCTACTTTTATCACTATGCTTATTAAGCTACCGCATTTATTGCCAGCACTAATGATTTGTTTCTCTCTCCCAATCTCTACTTATTCCGTGGGAAGTGTTGGCCATCAATCTCAGTGAGGACTTGCACTCTGCAGTTGCTATTAGGCTCCTTTAGAATTGCTCTTAGCAAAGAGTTCACTAAGGTTTTGTGTGAGAATAAAAACTTAGCTACTAGCGTATAAGAGTGATATGAGCCAGCGCTCTTCTATGATTAATTCTCCTTAACAAGAAATTACTGTCTTTTATTCTCTTGGTTTTTCTCATGAAGGATTTTAGTTTTATACTTGGTTAGCATAATCATGTCTTTGTAATAGCATTTATCAAATATTTTTCATGTTGCATTTCTATTTCCCCATTTTATTATTGTCTAAATAAATACAAAGGAAACAAGTTATAAAAAAAATGTGAAGGTGCCAACATATATCCAATAAAACTTTAAGTTTCCCTTTGTACTCCCATGAACCCTACATAGGAATTTGATCTCATCCCCTCAGATAATCACTACCCCTACAGAATATTCTCAAATTGCCCTCACAAGTTTGAATTTTCCATTTCTAACACATTGAATAACCAAAGTATTTGAATCTTTTTCTTTAAAATTAAATAAAATATGATCTAAACTTAATGCTTATGCTTTATTACATGAAAGTGATATTAGTGATACTTCTTTACTTCTTAGAAGGAGTTACTTGTTTTATGTGCTTTTTTATTCTCAAGGGTTATAGCTGCCGAATAAGAAACCTCTGAATAAATTACACATAGTATCCTTATTTCAGTACTGTTTATTTCATTTCTTCTTGTGTAAAACTGAGCTGTTTAATGTTTTTCTTTTCCTATCATTAGGAGTGTTAGACACATGAGAATGAAATCAGATGATCCATAGCCATAGACTTGACGGCTTTGGATCAGCAAAGCTTCCTGCAATTTGCTTTCTGGTTCATTCACAATATCTGTTAATAATAATGTCCAATTTCCTCATTCTGCACATTCCTTTTATTTTCATTTGAGATGCTCATTCAGAAGATCAGATCATCTAATGTAAATGTTTTCTAAAAGTAAAACCAAGTTCTCAAACAAAATTGCTTTTCTTCTAAATTGATTATGAATTAAAAGTTGAATTAATATACTGAAGGGTAAAATCTACTTGTGATTAAAAATTAGTGAATGGATTAGTAGGTTTGGTTTTTTTCATCAAAACTTTTATTTTGAGATAATTTCAGATTCACACAGATTTGTAAGAAATGATAGAAACCCCACGCACCCTTTCACCCCATTGGTAACACCTTGCAAAGCTAAAGATAATACCACAACTAATGTTGAATTTTGATAACCATCAAGATACCTAACTCTAGGGGTGGAGTTGTGGCCCAGTGGTAGAACACTTGTCTAGCATGTGTGAGGCACTGGGTTCAATCCCCAGCACCACATTTAAAAAAAGAACTAATTAAACAAAATAAAGGTATTGTGTCCATCTACAATTAAAAATACTTTTTAAGAAATACCTAACTCTAGGTAATGAAGACTCATTCTGTGCTCTTTCCTAAAAGTTTTATAGTTTTACAGTTTATACTTAAGCCTGTAATCCATTTTGAATTAATTTTTGTGTTTGGTTTACATTGAGTATTTTTTGTTTGTTTTGCCAATGGATGTCCAATTCTCTAGGGATTGTTGAAAAAAACTAAAGGAATACTACTCTTCACTGGATTGCTTTTGTATTTTTGTTAAAAATATTTTTTTCAGTTACCATGTTCTCAATCATAGAGTTAATTCCTCAGAGTCTTGAAATTGTAGCTGTGTAGTAATTATTAAAATTGGATTGATTTATTCCTCCCATGTTGATTTTTACAAAATATTTAAGCTATTCTAGTTTATTTGCTTTCTATATAAATTTTGAAAAATCTTGTTTAAACCTACAAAAATGGTATTTTATAGACTTAAAAATTTGTATATATTTCATTATATACATGTTCAATGTAGACAGTTATAATTTGATTCATGCATACAATGTATAATGCTCAAATCAGAGTAAATAACATTTCCATCCCTTTAAACATCTACCATTTCTTTGTTTGGAAGGTATCAAAATCTTCTCTCCAGTTCTCTCTTAAATATATAAGTTGTTGTTAACTATAGTCACCCTAGCATGTTATAAAACTCTAACCCTTACCCCTCTTACTAATTGTACCCAATCACCAAACTCTATTTCCCCCCACACACTTCTGAGTTTCTACTGACCATTATTCTACTAAGTCCACTTTTTTTAGCTTCTGTATAGGACAGAAACAAATGTGATATTTATTATTTAATATGTATACATTAGTATTATATTTTAAAAGCAATTATGAATATGTTTTAATATGTCCCAGTGTTCATATGTTTACTGTTAGCATAAAGGAATTATTTTACATCCTTTGACATTGTTGAACACCTTTGTTCATTCTAGGAAGTGCATTGTAGATTACTCAGAAGTTTTTAAGAGTACAATCATGTCACCTGTAAATAGGAAGTTTTCTTTCTTCCATTCCAATATGTATGCTTTTGCATCTTTTCCTTTTGTTGTTGCACTGGCTCTACCTTTCAGTCCTGAAAGTTATTTCAGTATGGAATGACTGATTAGAATGGACATCCTTGCTTTGTCCCAAATTTTATGGGAAAAAATGTTCAGACTGCCATTAAGGATCATGTTAGTTGTGTATCAAATTGAAGAAATTCCCTTCAATTCCACCTTTCAGAGACATTTTGTCATACATTACAGCTAAATTTCATCCACTACTTTTCTATAGGAAATCCTATGATCCTATGATCTTTCTTCTTTCTCCTACGAGTATAGTGGGTTTCATTTAATGATTTTAAAATCTTGATCTAGCCTTGCTTTCCTATAATAAACCCCATTTGTTCATGATTTTTTATATGCAAAAATTCTATTTGTTAACACTTTGTTATGAGTTTTTGCTTCAGTTTTATAAAGGATATTGGTTTATAAGTTTTTTAAAAAATGTTTTTGGTTTTGTTTTGTTTAGTACTACTTTGGTCTGGGTTTGGTATCAGTATTATTTTTTCTGGGAGAAACTCTGTAACATTTGTGGTAATTATTCTGAAAATATTTGGTAGAATTCTCTAGTGAAAGAATTTATGTTTGAATATTTCCTTTTGGGCATTTTTAAATTACTGATGTGATGATTTTCTTAATGGCTTATAGGGTCTTGCAAATTATCTACCACATATTGTATGAGTTTTTGTGTTAATTGCATTTCCAGGAATCAGTCCTTCTCATCCAAGCTCTCATATAATGTGCAGAAAAGGTTCACAACATTCCTTTCTTATCCTTTCAGTGTCTGCAAAGTATGTAATTATATACCTTGCTCATTCCCTTTATTGGTAATTTTGTATCTTCTTTTTCATTATTAATCATGCTAGAAGTTTGTCAATTTTACTATCCTTACAACTAGCCAGGCTTTTTGGTTCATCATTTATCTGTTTCAACTTTATAGAATTCTTTTCTTATCTATATTATCATCTTCCTTCTGTTTGATCTGAGTTTATTTTGTTCTTTAATTTAGTAGGATTTGGTGAGATTAAAGTATTGATTTGAGTTTTCTTCTCTTCTAATAATCAACCAATGTTATAAACTTTTCTCTTGAGACATCTTATCTGTGTTCTTGATATGCTATTGATCCATTTTCATTCAGTTTGTTCATTCAGTTCAGTGTAATTTTTAATTTTCCTTTAAGACTTCCTTTTGGATTCAAAGATTGATTTGATTTATATTGTTTAGTTCCCAAGTATTTGCAGATTTTCCTGCTATCTTTCTTGTCTTGATCTCCAGATGGATTTCACTGTGTTCATAAAATCATATTCTGTGTGATATATTTCTTTTACATTTTTTGAGGCATTTTTTATGGCCTATCATCCTGTCTATCTTGTTATACATTCCAAGAAAACTTGAAAAGAATCTTTGCTCCTGTTGGGTCAGGTATCCTTGAAATGTAAATTAGATGTTGTTGGTAAATGGTATGGATGAGTTCTTCTATATCCTTAATATTTTTTCAGCCTAATTATTCTATCTATTGTTGAAATAGAGGTGCTAACCATTATAGAAATGAGTGTAAATGTTGCTCAAAAAACTAGGAATAAACCCACCCTATGAAGCTAGGTGTGGTGGAGCATGCCTGTAATCCTACCATCTTGGAAGGCTGAGGAAGGGGGGTCACAAGTTCAAGGCCAGCCTCAGCAACTTAGGGAGGTCCTAAGAAACTTAGTGAGACCATGTGGGGGCAGGGAAGGGCTGGTGATGTGACTTAGAATTAAAGCACCCCTGGGTTAAATCCCCAGTACCTCCAGTACCAAGAAAAAAAAAAATTTTAACCAGCTATGCTTCTCCTTGGTATTTATCCAAAAGAATTAAAGTCATTGCACAATAGCAATAGGTTCTTAACCTATGTTTATCATGGCAGAATTCAAAATATCAAATATATGGAACCAGACTGAGTTCTCATCAACAGATAAAAATGTGGATAAAAAATGTGATATATATGGAATTTTATTTAGGCATAAAAATGAAATTGTTTCATTTGCTGGAAAATCAATGGAATTCAAGAGTAGCATGTTAAGCTAAATAACTTTAACTCAGAAAATCAAGGATTGTATTTTTTTCTCATTTGTGAAAGCTAGAAAGGAAAAAGGATCTCATGGAAATAGAAGGTAAACTAGTAAACAGATGTAGGGTGTCAACAGATGTGAGAATAGGAAATTAAGGGGAAATACTAGGGAATAAATGTAACAAATTATGTTATGTCCAAGCATGAATATGTCTCAATTAATCCCACTATTATATGTGATTATTATATACCAATACAAAGAAAGAAAGGGGTGTTATGGTCTTTAATTATAATTGTGGATTTGTCAATTTCTCTATTGATTTCTATTAGTTGTTGCTTTACATATTTTTCATCTCTGTTATTTTATATATACAGATATGGTATTGCTAAGTCCTCTTAATGTATTAGACCCTTTGTATGGTAATATAATATCCTTCTCCATCTCTGGTAATAATTTTTGATCCAAGGTCTACTTTATCTAATAAAATACTGCAAGTTTATATACTGTACCATTTTCATTCTTTTCTTTCAACCTACCTATGTCATTATACTCAAAGTAATTTTCTCAGAGATAGCATAGAGTTGGGTTGTGATCTTTTATTCACTCTGCCAGACTCTATAGTTTTAATTGGTACAGCATATTTACATTTAGTGTAATTATTGATATGTTAGACTTCAAGTTTGAAATTTTCTCCTTTTTTCATTTTTGTTCTTTCATCTTGTATTAATTATTGTAATATTTAAAATAAATTATGTAATTACTTTAATAAGTATGATATATTTAGTTTTTAAATAAGTAATAGTCTTTTGGAGAGGATACAATTTAAGTTGTGTCAGCAGAAGAGTTAAGTGTATTAGAAATTAGTCAATGAACCATGAAGATTCACAGTGTCATGGCCATTACATGGCCAAACATTACCATGTTTTATGCAGGAGATTTTGGGCATCAATCTAACAAAATGCATATAAGTGGTCTTTGCTTAAGAGAAAGGTGATTTAGTACACAAAAGAAAATATATAATTCCCTTGCCAAAACTACACTAGTCCTATAACTTCTTATCCAGGACTACTAAATGATTGGAGTAAACGAATATATCTAGAAATAATTTGGGTTAGAACTGAGGAGAATTAAATAAAAGTAAGACAGGAAAGTCATTACCTGTTTGATAGAGCTGTAATATAATTGTATTAATCACTTGGCAAGACAGGTGGCTAAATACTCTGTGTTTTATAAGGTAATTTTGCCTGTTGCTTGAATATCCCCCACTTCCTCATTCCCTAGTTCAGGCAATAAAATCTCTAGTTGGGCATTTATGACTCTCCTGTACCCTTCCCACATACATGCACAGAACACACATAAACACAATATGTTTCCACATCTGGTTCTGTATTTCAGCCTCTTTTCCTTGGAATATTTTATTATTTGCAGAAAACTGTTTAAGATTCGCTTAAAGAAAACTCAAGCACAATCTTCCTTTAGTCCACAGGAAAAATTACAATCCTAATCTTCCCTTCTGAGGATACCTAGATTGTAATCTTATGCAACTGCTTGTATTCTGATTTCTTTAAGCAAGCTCAGTCCCTGTGCTTTGTAAATCTGAGGAGGTAATGTTATCATTTCTCAAGAATCTTCCTAAACTCTCTCGGGGTGACTTCACATCACATGGAGCTGTGGTATTCTGCAGTGTAGCCCACACTTAGCTGAGATGTTTCAATTGCAGACTTCCTTATCCACCATGGAGTGATGAGACAAGTACCTCTCTATTCTTCTATGTGTGCATTTGGGATACAGTACTCAGCAAACTTTTACCTTTCCTGCCTTATAAATTTTAATCCTAAAATCCCAATTTCATTTCATATTAGATAAGTCATCTGCTAAGGTGTGGAGGACAATTTTATGTTTTTGTTACCGTCTACCCAAGTTCTGCATAAATGGTCTGAAACATTCGGATATATGTGTGTATTGTTTCTTACACACTTTCTTCTCAGCTTTGGAATCTTCACCAAAATTCTGAGCCCATTTAACATTCTATTTCATATACACAGGGATTTTAGAAATCAATAGGAAGTTTTAATAAGTAACTACACCAGGGATTTTTTTTCTTATATTTCACATTAGATAAACATTGACATCTTGGAATATCCTTCCTTTGGGAAGAATCCAGAAACTGGGAAGAAGTTAAAAGTGCTTAAAGTATAATTTTCACAAATAAATCACATCTCTCAAATACAAATACGAATATAAAATATTTTATCTAGGTCATTAATTAATGAGCAAAGCAGTGTAATATTATGACTTTTTTCTGTAGCATCTGAGAAGCTAAGATAATCATAGGCAATTCAACAAAGATATATTAGAATAAGGCTACTGGGTTAGATGTAAAATCTGTTACTCCCCAACAGACTATAATAATCACTGGGGTTATCAGTTCCACCAGTCAGACATTCTTTGCATCTCTACTGGGAAAAAAAAAAAATCCTACCCACCAACATCTAAGTCTTCCCAAGTCTTATAATTTGCACCTGAGTTCAGTAGTAAACATGGAAAATGAAGTAAGTACATTCCCCAAGAAAAGACTTATGTGGTTTCAGCTCCCACAGGATATTAAAAGAATGTGTCACCCTCCTTTTTTTCCCTATATTTCCTAGTTTTGAGTAATCTTTTTGATAATGTATGTGAGAGATATTGGATAACTGTAGAGTAAGGTGTCCAAGAAGACAGTCTTCTTCCCCCGGGCTGTAAGAGGGATTCCTCTGGGAGAGTTGTAAAAAACATTAAGCCCCTCAGAGAGGGATTCAAAATTAATTAGTGAAGTATGGGACACCAGCAATAGCCAGAGAAGAATGCTAGAGTGTGGGAATCAGAAGAGGTAGAGAATTGATCACTGAGAAAAGGATACCTCTTGGTCTATATAAAAGGAGAAAGGATGGCCCACTGATGCAAGCTTATAGAGTTGAAAGAAATATTAGAATGCCTCCTGTCACACTTGACCTAGTTGTGAGGGACTCAGTGATGTTGAATATGCAATTTCTTTGGACTGGATTTACACATGAATTCGGGTGAGTATAATTACCTCTCCTTTTTAGTTTCCTTACTCACTTGGATAAGAACAATATTTAAAGATAAATCTTGTAGTCTTCATAGAATCTTAGCTGTGAAATTCACCCTCTTTCATTTACCTTCAGTGTTCTCCATTTTACAAACATCGATTCTTAAACAACAGCCAGTTTTGAAAGTGAAATGTCCACTGACATATGATTGCTTCATCTCTTTGATGTGAAACTTGGTAGATTCTGTAGGCTGATTTCTAAATGCATGTGATAGATAGCAGTCATAGAACAACACATTCCCCAAAGTGTTCTCATGGTTTTTTGCTGCAGTGGTTGAATTTGTACTCCTTTCTCAATTAAGATATTCTGAAATGCAAGCAAACATGAATGAAAAATGATAGGAATCACCATGCAACTCAGCAAAAAAGAATATATGTGACTCCTTTGCAAACTTCAGCACTTGAACATGATCTCATGACTCATTAGCCTCTGAGAACCATTGTTATAGCCTGCAGGTGTTTCCACTAGCTCTTGATGGACAAGCTCTTGATTGTTCATCTCTTTCAAATTTCATTATTTGATAGTTTCCAGCATTTGATAGGTACTATAAAGTTTTCTATATAAACAAATGGATTATGGTTTATGCCCACAATTGTTCCAAAGGCCACAGAAATAATTACAATTCAAAGAACATAGTTTTCAGAGTTAAGAAGATTGAAATTTTCTTAATATGGCACATGCTAAAGTTCAGCAGTTTATTTATAGGACGATTTTGTTCCTGCTCCTCTCCCTCATTGCTGCAAATGTTAAACATCAGTCTGTCACGCATGCAAAGTGCTGATCTAATTGGCCTAGAAGAACAGTCCTCTTCCCTTTCAGTATCATAAAGATGTTATATGGTTATCCACTTAGAGGCTCCCCTTCTGTGCTACTATATTTAAAATAGCTTGTTGTGTTGTTCATGGGGATTTATAATATGAGTTCCTGAGAGAAGAGAAATCATACAGGCCTAGTACTTCCACTTTTCACTGAGCCTTTGCAAGAATTCCCCTCAGTCACAGAGGGGCTGATGTCCATCAATGTTTTGACTGTCTACAGTCCAGTAATGCAGAGACAGGTACTCTCTCAGGAAAAGCTTAAGAAGAGATTCGCTTCTTCAGTGCCACTCCATGAACTTCTTCTCTTGGGGGCCATATCTGGCTTGCTAAAACTCCACATTGTTATTTCTAGCAAAAAGCACAATCCCCAAGGAGAAAGGATTCGAGCAAGCTTTCCTTGCCAGATGTTCCTCTGTGGCACCAAGTGTTATGTCCTGTAAGAGCACCAAATAACTGCATCAGAATGTGCAGTACCCTCACGGTCTCTGTATTTCTACCTCTTGATTCCTAACAATTCTGACTGAATGATAGCATGCGACCTTCAGGACATTTATGGCATTGTACGGGCATCATTTAAAATAATTATTCTAACTATCTCTATAGTAGGTCTGAATTATCATTACCCTCAATTCATGGTAGAGAAAAGGAGTTCTGTGGAATTTATGATATATCCATGTCCTCATAGCTCCTGAGAGATGAAAGCAGATAAAAGTCCCCTTTTTTAATAACTAGAAGACTATCTTCTATAAAACATGGACGTTCAGAACTTCATAAGATCGTGTATCTCAGGCTTTTAACAGAATCTCAGCAAGGCATAATTAGCTCATGAATATAAATATTCATACCTTACGAGGTTCACATTTTGCCTGAATATTCAATGTAGTGTCAAGTAGAGAGTTCCTAGCCAGAAATCAAATACACTACTCAAGGAATCTCTAAAGTGTCTCTTTGAATTTGGCAAATTCTTCCCATCTTAGAATTTACTTGATGATTGTTACAACTCTGTATTGAAACATCTATGGAGTCACTATCAGGTATTGAATTCCTACATTACCAAATGTCATATTTAATATCACTTGAAAACTATCATTACAATTTTATAGGTAAAGAAATAGAATCCAATTGAAGTGAAATATCTGTCATGTTCACTGAGCAGCAAAATGGTGAATCCAGGATTAAACCCAGATGTGACCAGTTTCTAGCTGTTTTCACCTCGTGTTGTGTGGATACAACAGGATGTGTGAATATTCTGTTAAGAACTTCAAGTTCCTCAGAGAGTCAGCACTTTCTGCCTCAGTATTCGTAGATCACCATTCACACCAATATATACATATATTTTTCACTTTATCCTTTTGCATATTTTACTATGATAGTTTGAATGCAGAAATTTGTTTTTTGCTTATTTATGCTTCTCTAGGGAATATCATTGTGTTATCTCATTTCCAAAAAGTTAAGGGAAATGAAATAAAAAAATGGATGTAAGAACAGAGAAAGAAAACACTTTGCATGCCAACACCTAAATCTCAAATGGCACATCAGCTTTAAAATGTATTAAAGCAGATTAGCTTTAAAAGGTTTAGCCATTAGAGATTTTTTTTCCATTGCCAATAATATGGTCAATTGAAACTAGTTAAAATATTTTAATAGAAGTTTTCTTTCCACTGGAATTTTTTTAAGACTGGATATAGTCTCCAACTAATAAAGATAATCATAAAATTCTTTAGGGCCCTATTTAAGAAAATGAGAATGACTGGGGCAAGTTGCAGAATTTTATTCTTGACTGAGAAGGAAAAGAAGGCAGTATTTCTGCTTTATGTAGAAAATTAACTGCCTAAATGTGGTGCCAGCATGAAAATAAGGGTACATGGAAATGAAAAAAAATCTGCATCTCATGGGGAATTTGTATTTAGTATTCCCTGAGCATAAAAACCTACAGGTTGTATTAGATACACAGGAAATTCAAATGAACCTGGCTTATAAGGAGGTGGCATAATGATACCTTCCAATATCATTATGGACATAATGATTAAGGGGCATAATAATATCTTTTGATCAAAACTCAAATAGCAACATGCAGTTTTGCACATAGTGCAAACTTCAAGCCATAGTGAATTCAATCCATCCTTCCTTCAATTTCACAGCATTCTTTCAGTTAAGTCAGTAACAAATAGCAAAGTAATCATGCACATGCCCAGGTTCTGAATGAAATCATTAAATCTAAGGAAATTAGGCAACATGCCCACAATCACTGAATCAAGCTTTTCCACATGGAAGTGTCTTTCTTCTGAGAATATTAAATAGTGATGCACACACACACACATGAAGAATATTTTTCTTTAAAATGTTTAGACATACAAGTTTTAACATTGGACCCAACCAAAAATGGGGTCTGAAAGAAGACTAGAAGTATAACTTATCTATGCTTGGTTTCCTTCACCTATAAAATATAATTGACAATTTAGGGAACAACATAAGATTTTTGCATCCAGAAGGTGAATGTGTTTTCAATTATTTTCTACACCATTTGCATATTCTGCAGAGAAAGAACAGGCATGGGAAACTTTGAAGGTCTACTCTTAGTTGACAGTGACATGGTTTACAGATCTAGGACTGAAGAACGTGTGGCAGCACTGACTTGGAAGTCCAGTCACTCTAGCTCTCTGGCAGAGCACAGGTACCAGACAATATCACCTGAGGGACTTGATTCTGCTAACAGGAAAACCTGAGAGCCCCCTGGCTGAGCTCCATGAGGACCAGAGCTCATGGTTGCCCACTAGCTGCATTTGTGAGCATAAGGGCTCTGAGTGAAAACATTTATCAAGTTCTTTGATTCATAGATGTCTCTCATGGAACAATCTAGAAACTCAAGAAATGGTCTTTTATTTTAAGAACTCTTATGGTGCATTCCTTCCCATTCCTCGCCATCTACAGAGCCCTAAGAGGGAAAGCAGAAGACAGAGGAGACATCACCTTTTTCCTGACCACCATAGTATCTATTTCAGGAGTTCTGAAGAAATGTCACGGAAAACAGTGGTGCACATCTCAGGTTTAGGGATAATGTGCCAAACGGATAAAATAGCAGCTTATCTTTATGTCATCACAGAACTAATGTCAAGGTGAGGAAGGACCTCAGATGGTGAATCTAGATTTAAATAAGTTAAATGTAATATAAAATATAATATAGAGAATGACCTTGAGGGTCAATGCCACTGACATCTTTTAAAGTTTGTTTGTTGTTTTGGGTCTTTATGCCAGGGACTTTTGAGGGACTCTGTCCCTTACTTGTGCTGATGTGTCAAAAGCAGATAGGGCTTTCATTCTTTTCAGCTGAGGACCTAAAAATCTGTCAGGATTTAATAGAGGCGACTGGAGTGCAGCAGGGTGTGGTGGGAACATATTTGAAATTTTTGGCATTTCAAGAAGGTATCTCACTTTGATGCGCATATGAAATCTTTTGCCTGTGGCTTGTCTCAAATGTAGAGCCAGCATACCTTGTGTCACATGAAAGCCTTATTCCCAACAGAAAACAAATGTAGTGATGCAAATAGGCATTCAAATATTACATGAGTATACAGCTATTTTTATGGTTACTTGATTTAATTCCACTATTAGGGAAAGGGAAGGGAAGTGATAGTTACTAAGGAGTTCTCTGCCTATATAGACAATACTAGTAGAGACACAACTAGTTGAATAAATCTATTATTTTTAAGCTACTGATGGACTTAATTTTATAGATATGTTTAATAACCAGTTATATCTTCTTCCCCAAGATTTTAATGTAGTATATTAGTTTTATAGGGTTGACAAAACAAAATACCAGAGACTGGGTGGCTTAAACAATAGGAATTGATGTTCTCACAGTTCTGCATACTGGAAACACAGGATGAAGGTGTCAGCAGGTTGACTCCCTCTGCAGCCATAGGACCTGTTCCAGGCCTCTCCACTATGACTTGAAGAGGATTGTTCTCTTCCTCTCACTTCACATGGTCATTCATCTACCTAGGCATATCCCTGGTATCTCTTTATGTGTCCAAATTAATTTTCTTATAAAAACACCAGTCATGCTGGGTTCTTAACATAAGGAAACCTGTCAGCCTTGTCACCCAAATGGCTTCTTGTTAACCGGACCACCAGTCTAATCACACAGGCCCATCTAAGGTCCTGGGGATTAGCAATCTGGGAATTCACAATTCAGCCCACAGAAGTAGTAAGTGAAATGAATGAATTAACCTGGATGATGTGCTATCTGAGGGCTTGGGAGTAGAACAGGAGGCTGTGATGTCCAGAACAGACACCCACAGGAGTGACATGGGTGCTGGTGACTAGATGGCAGTCAGTCAGGACCGATAATAGCAGTTTGAAAGCCATAAAAAGAATTGATACTCTTTCTTCCCTTGAAGAAATGATAACTTTTGTATTATTATTTAATATTTAAATCCATTTTGGAAGGAATAGAAGAAATTTCATGAGAATTGATGTTCTATTAAAAAAGAACTTTTTTAATATGGGGGGAAAAACATGTCTTCCTCCTTATAGACAATAACTTTAGCACTCTTATTACTTCGCTTATGTACCCTGGAATTTTCAGAAAATTTAGATGCTGATTTCTATCTAAAGGAAGGTTTTTAAACTATTAGCAGTAAAGCTTTGGTTCATCATGTGTAAGGACAGAAATGTTTTCCATCCTCCCCCAGGCAGATACCCTGTTCTCTCTGACTGCCTCCTTTGATTCTATGTCTTCACCATCCTTGGATGTTTCTAGAGTACATTTTCCTCTGAATATTTATGTGAGTATAAAACTCACAGTGTATTTAAGTCCAGTTAATAAACATTTAGTTAGTAACTATGAAGTTCAAAGAAAGGAGCATGTTAGATTCCAGATGGGCAGTAAAGATGCACAAAGAATGTCCTGGACTAACAGAGCAATGGGGAAATGAAGTTTATAAAAAATGATGAGGGTACAAAGCAGAATGGGAAAAAATGATACTTAAAAAGACTGCAAATACTGGAAGGACTCTGACACAGGCATGCTTACTTTAGCGAGACCCTCCACAGAAGCTTTCTAAAATAAGAAGGACAGTTAGAATTTCTATAGAAAAAGTTTGCAACTGGAGGCACACCAGAGGGTGTTCTTTAGACACACACTTTATGAATACAGATGGAGAAGCAGAAAGTGCACAGATGATCAGGGGACACCGAGTGTTGTCCCTTTGAGATACCTTGAAGAACCCCCCAACATGGGCTGTCGGACCCAGTCGAATCATGTTAAATGCTTCTGAGTGTCAAAGTACTGAAAAGCTATTGGGGAGTCAAGCAGCTGAGTTACCAACTACTAAACCTAACATCTGAATCCTTTTCCAAAGTGTGGCTAAGTTAGCAGCAAGCCAGATGGTTTCTTTTGGCCCTTCTGGACTGATGTGTGATAGAATATGATCCTGTTGTGACAATCAAGATGATTTCTCCATCCAATTATTGAATCTTCCTATTTTTCTTGCTTCTGTTTTTACATTGTATGTGAATTTAAAATGTCATGAAACTTTGAAAATTCAACTCAATATTTATTAAGTGCCTGCAGCGTATGTGGCATAATTTGCAATAAGCATAAGGAGGAGCGAGAAATATAACTACTCAAGAGCTGACACTTTATTGGCATCCCATTCCATCCCATTATATACTATATTATCGATAAATAAATTATACTCAGGATATAGGATTAAATATATCAACTTAAAATCAGACTGAAATAGGTGTACCACTTCCTACCTGTGTGCCCCTGGACAAGTTATTTAAGCTCCTAAACTCTCTGTCCTCAGTTTCTTCACTGTATGATAGAGTTAGCTGCCTTGTTAGCATTATTCAATGCAGTAGACAAAAAGGAGGTATGTGGAGCACAGCACATGGCATGAAGTGGTACTCAAGAAATGGTGGCCTGTAGGATATCTTGATTATTGATTCCTGCCAAAGGCCCTGACCTACATGTAAATGACCTCCTAAAGTTGTTCAAGCTTCTTGTACTATATTTATCCTAAGAACTACAAATTTTGTGCCTAATTATTAAAATGTATTCTCTTTACTCTCCTCCTCACTATCCTGGTGTTTTCTATCTCTCACCTGGAAATTTTAATATACTCCTTACTATACTATGTAAGATGGTACCATCTTATTCTACTATTTTATATTTTGACACAGCTGACAGATATATCCCTGTAAAGTATAAATCTGACCTTGTCACCTCTATTCAGCTTGCTTTCAAAGATTCTTATTACCTGCAGGATTGAATTCAGCAGCTGCTCATGATTCAGCTCTAGCACACCTGCTGCAGGAGGCTTGTTCTAACCTCACCTTCTGAGAACCCTCCCCTGTGTCCAGGAGGCCCACCTTTGCTTCTGATCACACAGTGCTTTTTATAACAACTCTCTGTTGATGTCTCTCTCCCTGTCATTATTCTTCAAGCTACTTGAGGACACAACTTGCTTCTTTGTATTCTTGGTTCCTAGAGCACTTCTTATTTAAAATACTTTGAATTAATGAAAGGTGCATGTAGAATAGAATGGTCATAGAGGCTTCATAGAGGACATTGCACTGATTTATGAAAAAAATAAATACTTTTAATGCACAGGGAAGGAGGTAAAGCCTTCTAGGAAAAGGGATCTGTAAAGGAATGATAAAAATTCAAAGATGTGAATGAATAGTAGGATTTGTTGAAAGCAGGTAAGACAATCCAATGAAATTCATATGAGAAGGTTTCTTCTCTTCCCTTATATTTTGGTTATTTCCATTTATTTCCATTTTCCTCTTCATGTCTCTATAAAGTACATTTATGTTTATTTCAATATTTTCATTTCTCTAAAAGCAAGAACCTACTGAGTCCGGGGGATGATACAAGCTAGTTAAGCACTGAAAATACAGACAAGTCTAAACACTTTCTTCTTATCCATCCAGGTGCATCTTTCTTTTCCTAATGAACTTTCACTCCTGGGCCTACACTGATAGGGAAACATATAAAGCAGTAAGGTGACTCAATCTCTTTTCAAATCATTGGGATGTTCTGACAGTCTTTGGTAGTCCTATGTCCATGGACATAGGTATTCCTATGGTAGTCCTGTGTCACACATGCCAGGCAAATGCTCCACCACTGAGCTACAACCCCAGCCCCCTATATGAACTCTTGATATTTACAAATTCCAGATTGCAAATACCAATACAGTATATATTAATATCAAAACTGGCTGAAATATTCACATAAGCAATTTTACTAAATCAAATTAACAATTTTCTATATGAAATGGAAATCTTTTTTCATGTCATCAGTCTTCGTCCATGTATCATGTTCAGTATTTTAATCTTTACCAAAGTAAAAATTGTCTGAACAGAATCATGAAATTTTAGGCATCTTTATTTTCTCTTTATTTATTTTGGTTTTGCCAGTTCTAGAAGTTGTATTAAATTGGGGAAACATAAACAGACCAATACACTGTATCATAACATTGCAGCCATGTTCCATGGCAGTAGGACAGGAACGAGAATGGAATGACAGGAGGAGGCTATGCTTCTTCACTAACCAAGGAGCTCATGACAGATCACACATTCCATCTCATCAGCATAATACATCACGACATGTTAGGAACCTTGGGGTTTTGATAAGAGAGGTAGATGTTAAAGGCAATGCCTTGAAAAAAAAAATGGAAACTTCTATATTAGTCCCTCTTTCATTACTGTGAGTAAAATACCTGACCAGAACAACTAAGAGGAGAAAATGTTTATTCTGGTTTATGGTTTCAGAGATTAACTCCGTAATTGGCCTACTGCACTGCTGTAGGCCTGAATGAGGCAAAGATTATGGTGAAAGGGAATGGTGGAAGAGAGCTATGTAGTTCCTGACAGATAGAAAGTAGTAAGAGAACCCGGGGTGCCAGGGATAACATATAATCTCCAAGGGCACTTTCCCAGTGACCTACTTCCTTCAGCCACAACTCACCAGCCTACAGTTAGCACCCAGTTAGACCATTCAAATTATTAATCCACCAAATAGATTAGGTTACAGCTGTCATAATCTCATCATTTTAATTCCAGCATTAACACAGGAAGTCTTCAGGGACACTGTCTATCCAAACTGTAACAACTTCTTTTCCTATTTTCTCCTGTGTTTTCATTCTGCTTAAAGGGGAACACAGTGATGAAGAAAGTACATATCATATATTTGAGGAGTATGTAGAAAGTGAATAAGTCGATACCAATGGTAGCTCTATAATGAAAATATGCACACATGTATAATGAGCATATTAAATATAATTATATATATATATGTATATATGTGTGTGTGTGTGTGTATATATATGTGTGTGTATATATATATATATATATACACACACATATATATACACACACCTGCTAAGGAGTTATTTTTGCAGGAGGTTTTCCTTTTCCAAACAATATTATAGACAGAAAATATAGCTATTCTAAGAATGTTTTAAAGCCTTTAACTATCTGTCATACTTGACTCTCTCATGCCAATGTATTTCAAAAGTAAAAAGCAATTACATCATTGTCTGAATGGCTATTGTTTAGAAAATATAGCCTCCTGTGCAAAAATATAAAGTTTATGATTAGTTATTGAAAATATTTTCAGCATATCACTTGATTTCTTAAAAAGACATTCTTTTGCATTTTGAGCTGTCTTGGCTCATTTACTTACATTTTATAATTTTTATTCAAAATATTTAATATTATTGGCTTGGCTTGATTGATTATTTTACTCAACCTGCAAAGTATAGAAGGCTAGATACTCTATTTTAAATATTCTTTATGCTTCTTTGGTTTGGGATAACTTTTATTTCTCCATTTTTGATTACTATCTCAAAGAAGTAATTTCATCATCTTTATAAATTGACAAACTGTATTCACTATATGGTAGTTGCAGGGGCTTGTAATTTTGGAGCTCTATAATTGCTAAGATTATCATCGTAGGGTGAGCATAACATTAAAAAACCCATTTCCTTCTGTCTTTAGCATATAATGTTGATATATTGCTCTTTTCTGAAAATCCCTCATTGACATTTCTCAGGCCTAGGGAGTTGCATCTATTAACATATATTACCTTGTATTGTGACCCTTATTTCCACGTTCTCTCTTTTATGAGGGGGGAAAACACACATGAAAGAAAAGCTAATTCAGAAGTGGAACCAGTGGCAGAGACGTAAACTAAGCATCAGATGTGTGTTTGCAGTTCTTGGCAAAGTTATCAAAATTTTCCCCGAAGCATATTGGAAAACATCACTCATGATAGAAACCCCCCTCCCTCTCTCACTCTTGCCTTCTAAACCCCTGAAAACCACATCTGTTTCCCACTGATAGCTTTTAACACACTTCCCTTTAATGTCTTCTAACAGGAAGTGGAAATTGAGCGAAGTTTGTGTTCACCAACATTTAAGAGTCACCCTGGGAGCCAGTCAGATGATGTTGTGAAAGATTCAGACAAGAAAGGCACAGAAACATCTTTGGACAAGATGTCACCTGAGAGTGGTCATGGCCACATATTTGAAGGTTAGCATAAGATCTTGATGTGATTTCTTAAGATCCTACCTTGTACAACAAGAGTGGTTAATAAGTAAAATGTATGAGGGGTTCGTTTAAAAATTGTTGAGAAAATGATGATAACTTATTGCTTAGGAAACACAATTTAAGGAAAACTGGTATCTTTAAATGCTTCAACTCTATTATATTTGACTTTGATTTTTAAAACTACATAAAATATATTTTAATTTACTATAAACCAGTACAACATACATTTTAAGCATTCAAAACCATACATTTGAATATTATCTGACTCATCCTTTTGCAAAAATAATCATATTTGTCTGTAGTGGATCATAAAAGGGTAAAATATAAGTAACTGTCAGTAGTAAAATAAAACAATAAGCAAAAATGTGCTGAGCATCTCCTTTTAAGCAATTAAACTAAATGTGCTTAATGAATTTGAAATAAAAAGTCACATGAGAGCATCATACTTTTAGGGAGAAACATTATAAATTTGATTAATGTTTTACAAATGTCATTAAAAAGTTAGTAGCTCATATGTTAGAAATTTCACTATCAATATAATTTTCAACAATGACAGAAGTGCAAAGTATAAATAATTTATTAGAAAATACAGATATCATTAATCAGTTCTGATTAGTCACATACTGAGGATTTTTCCATTTTAATCAAGTAATGCATATTATAGTATTTGCAATGTTTATTAAAGATCATAATTAGGACAGTTTTGGGTCTATCATTTGGAATATATATAACAAAATGTCAAGTTGCCAGTCAACATGAGCAATGTGCATAAGTCTGTGGAATATTACATTTTACAGTTTTGGAAAGCAAATGTTACCCTGCCTTAAAACTTTGCTATTCAAAGTGTCATCTGTGGATGGGAATGTCACCATCACCTGGAGGCTTATTAGAAATGCAGAACCTTGGTCTCCACATCAGTCCTACTGAACCCGAATCTGTATTCTAACAAGATCCTCCCATGATTCATGTGCACATTAAAGTTTGAGAAGCTATTCTTCATGACAGTACAGACTGATCTTCAGGGTAATTTACATATGGCTCAGCCCATACTGAGTCCATTTGTCTAAGTACATAATTTGGAGTGGGAGGTGGGTGTGGGAAAAGTAAAAGGGAGTTTGCTAATGATAGGCTGGGTATAGATTTTTATTTTTATTTTTTTTATTTTTATTTTTTTTAATTTTATTATTTTTTTATTGGTTGTTCACAACATTACAAAGCTCTTGACATATCATATTTCATACATTAGATTGAAGTGGGTTATGAACTCCCAATTTTACCCCAAATGCAGATTGCAGAATCACGTCGGTTACACATCCACAATTTTACATAATGCCCTATTAGTAATTGTTGTATTCTGCTACCTTTCCTATCCCCTACTATCCCCCCTCCCCTCCCCTCCCATCTTCTCTCTCTACCCCATCTACTGTAATTCATTTCTCTCCTTGTTTATTTTCCCATTCCCCTCACAACCTCTTATATGTAATTTTGTATAGCAATGAGGGTCTCCCTTCATTTCCATACAATTTCCCTTTTCTCTCCCTTTCCCTCCCATCTCATGTCTCTGTTTAATGTTAATCTTTTCTTCCTGCTCTTCCTCCCTGCTCTGTTCATAAAAGACCCAGAATAGCAAAAGCAATTCTAAGCAGGAAGTGTGAATCAGGCGGTATAGCGATACCAGATTTCAAACTATATTACAGAGCAATAGTGACAAAAACAGCATGGTACTGGTATCAAAACAGGTGGGTGGACCAATGGTATAGAATAGAGGACACGGAGACTAATCCACAAAGTTACAACTATCTTATATTTGATAAAGGGGCTAAAAGCATGCAATGGAGGAAGGATAGCATCTTCAACAAATGGTGTTGGGAAAACTGGAAATCCATATGCAACAAAATGAAACTGAATCCCTTTCTCTCGCCATCCACAAAAATTAACTCCAAATGGATCAAGGAGCTTGATATCAAATCAGAGACTCTGTGTCTGATAGAAGAAAAAGTTGGCTCCGATCTACATATTGTGGGGTCGGGCTCCAAATTCCTTAATAGGACACCCATAGCATAAGAGTTAATAACAAGAATCAACAAATGGGACTTACTTAAACTAAAAAGTTTTTTCTCAGCAAGGGAAACAATAAGAGAGGTAAATAGGGAGCCTACATCCTGGGAACAAATTTTTACTCCTCACACTTCAGATAGAGCCCTAATATCCAGAGTATACAAAGAACTCAAAAAATTAGACAATAAGATAACAAATAACCCAATCAACAAATGGGCCAAGGACCTGAACAGACACTTCTCAGAGGAGGATATACAATCAAACAACAAGTACATGAAAAAGTGCTCACCATCTCTAGCAGTCAGAGGAATGCAAATCAAAACCACCCTAAGATACCATCTCACTCCAGTAAGATTGGCAGCCACTATGAAGTCAAACAACAACAAGTGATGGCGAGGATGTGGAGAAAAGGGTACTCTTGTACATTCCTGGTGGGACTGCAAATTGGTGCGGCCAATTTGGAAAGCAGTTTGGAGATTCCTGGGAAAGCTGAGAATGGAACCACCATTTGACCCTGCTATTGCCCTTCTCAGACTATTCCCTGAAGACCTTAAAAGAGCATGCTACAGGGATACTGCCACATCGATGTTCATAGCAGCACAATTCACAATAGCTAGACTGTGGAACCAACCCAGATGCCCTTCAATAGATGAAAGGACAAAAAATGTGGCATCTATACACAATGGAGTACTATGCAGATGCCCTTCAATAGATGGATAAAAAAAAATGTGGCATCTATACACAATGGAGTACTATGCAGCAATAAAAAATGACAAAATCATAGAATTTGCAGGGAAATGGATGGCACTAGAGCAGATTATGCTTAGTGAAGCTAGCCAATCCCTCAAAAACAAATACCAAATGTCTTCTTTGATATAATGAGAGCAACTATGGGTATAGATTTTTAAATGCTTGTAAATTGGTACCTCAATCTCTGTTTTTCATTTTCAGTTCATTATTCTATGCCCAATTGATATCCTAATATGATTAGCATCAGTCTCAAGGAAGACTCCACATATTTTTGGCTTGTGATTATATTTTATGTGTACTAGGTGGAATATAAAAGAGTTAGATCAGCAGAGGCCCCAAAAAGAGAAGCTTTAGGGAATGATTTGTATTCTGATGATGTTTGCCTAGGCAGATTATTAACATTGCAAAATTTAGATTGCAAACTGATCAAGTTTTATGATAATTAAGTGTACTTATCACATCCTATTACTCTTTATCATTGTTTTCTCTGACTTATATGTAAAGGTTTTTAAAACTTCTTTATTGTACAACCTTTGAAAAAGTATTCTGGAAAATAATCATTATTTAATTTTAAAAAATCTGATTTAAGCATTGACAGTGGGCATACCTTTGTTCCAGTGACTTTGGAGGTTGAGGCAGAAGGGTTTCACGTTTGAGGTCAACTTTAATGACTTTATGAGACCCTGTCTCAAAATTTTAAAAAAAGTTAGAAAAGACTGGGGATGTAGCTCAGTGGTAGAGCACCTCTGGGTCTGAACACTAGTATTGAAGGAAAAAAAAAGATGTAACTTAAATTTTTAGATTTTAATTTCCAGATACATTCAAAATTTCAAGAGCTAAACATTAAAACATAGAAAGGAAAATTATGCTAAGGATGAACATAGCAGTTAATTTAATTTTATCTCTCCACTGCACATTGCAGAACTCTAACTCTTATATATCACTACTTTTAAGAGAAAGAAAATTCATTATATGATCCTTTGAATTCTCTCCTGCTGCCCCAAATTTCTACTTCTCATGTTTTAGTACTTAACTCAGTTTAACTGGGCAAACTTTGTATAAGCATGACAAAATCTACACAACCAAAGCAATATCAATATAATGCTGTCCTGCCACAAGAATTTATTTTATTCCAAGAAGATAAATATGTGTCTGAATAAAGTGATATATCTTAAAGATTTCAGAGTTTTTCTGATTATACAAGTGAGGAGAGGGCCTTTCATACTAGTTAAACACCTACTAGCCACAAGACTTTTATACTTGAGGCAATACTTCTTATTACTCCTTCATAAAGCATAGAATTTTTAAAAAATTTCTACTCATTGTAGAGCATTAAAAAGCAGCTACATAGTTTCCTGCATTTTTAGAATCTAGTAAACAAAGTAAATTTATAACTTCATCCCAGAACTACCAAATGCATCTTGAACTGTTTTCCACCCTTATCCCAACCTCAGGTCCAGAGTGGAACAAGCAGTACTAATTTACCCCAGCCTTCTTTTTCATGCCTGATGGGGCACTCCTAGATTCCCAGGTTGAGTTTAATTTCTCCAACATTTGTTCCACTTTCTTCACTTCCACATTGGTGTCCAATAAAGCATAGTACTTCCATGTGCTTATTGGTGAATTCCATGCACATATCCTTTGGGATAGATATTAACAGTTTGTGCCAATGATTCTAAGAAGACTTGGCTAATAGAAATTGATATGTCAAAGGTGGCAAATCCATTATTTGACAAATTTGGCTGACATAATGCATATGTGAGAAAACAAATAAATCACTAAAATGATTTTGACTAGCAGGACAGGTTGAGTATCCCTAATCCAAAAATCCAAAATGCTCTACAATTTAAAATATTTGAGTGTCAACATAATACTACAAGTGGAAAATTCCACACCTGACCTCAGGTGATAGGTTGCAATAAAGATACAGGTGCATTATATTGTATAAAATTACTTCCAGCCTATGATAATAAAGTATATAAAATATAAATGAAGATATCTAATTATGTATTAAAAATATTCCAAAATCTGAAAAAGTCTAAAATCCAAAGCACTTCATATCCAAAATTATTCAGAAAGGTACACTTAGCTAGTTGGGGGACTCAGGCAGGAGGATTACTTGGAACTTGAAGTTAGAGGTCAGCCTGAGCAACAACATCTTAATTTTTTTTTTCTATTGAAAAACTCCAGTTCTAGGGATAATTCAAATAGCATAGGTAATTGGATAGTGTTCATCAAGTTTATATTTCTTGGGTTTATTTATATGACAGTTTTTTTTATCTCTCCACTGCACATTGCAGAACTCTAACTCTTATATATCACTACCTTTAAGAGAAAGAAAATTCACTGATTTGCACTTTTATTCATTATACCATAATTTTAATTTTCTAAGTCATCAATATGTGAAATGCTGACAGATAAAATACATATTCAAAGTCATTCATTCACAGCTTATATAATAAACCTTGGAATTTATTCATTGTATTTCACCTTTTAATCTGCTCCCTTAAAGCTAAATTCATTCTTTATTCTAATAATGACCATTCATCTCCTCTGAAAGATTTTACAAAACAGAAAATTCTATTCTCAATTTTCTTTCTTTTTTTATTAGTTACACATGACAGTACAATGATCTTGACATATCACACATTTGAATCAAATGGGGTATAAATTCTCATTTTTTCTGATTGTACAGGTTGCAGAATCACATTGGTCATACAGTCACCTATATACATAATAAAATAGACATTATTATTGCTGTATGTATATTCTCAATTTTCTACTACTTTTCACGTAGCTGGATCCTTCCAGTTAGTAATGTTTCTTAAATAGTGAAGTATATGTAATATATGGTTTTGTGTAAGTGCTTTTTATTTATAGATCTTATTTTTTATTTCAAATCAGATATTTTAGTGTTATACTTTCCTGTATAAATTTCTCCAATAATGATACTAGAAGTGTTCTCTGTCTGTGCTATCCAGCTGGTGACCACTAGCCACATGTGACTCTTAAGCAGTTGAAACATGGCTAGTGCACTAACCAATATAATTGTTAATTCCATAGAATTTTTGTTAGTGTTCATGTAAATAGCATTGTGTTGGATGGCTCAGTCGACATTTCTCCAAGGAACTCATTGTCTACCCTTCTCATAGGAAGTGATTTATATGCTAGTTAATCATTTTAAGCTATCCTTTACCTGCAAATTTACCTTTATCAAAGTATATATGGATAAGTGCAAAGAAAATTCACTTCAGCAAAATACATAAACAAATAAGTGATAATAATTCACATATCAAAACTTGTCTTCAAGAGCTATTGACAGTCTTTTCTCTGTAATATTTTCTAATGATAAATTTAAGAAAAAATAACATTACCTGATTTTATTTTCAATGCAATGAAAAGCAGTGGTTTTATCATACAAAAAGGACTATCTCCTATGAGGTTCTGAATTTTTCTGTACCATCTATTCTACAGTTTAATTGTCTTGGATCTCTGAATCCTCTCAGGCCATGAAGCAAATAATTCTCTAAATACCTAAGTTCAACAAACTTAAATGAAATGAAGTAACAGGATACTTTAAAATTAATAACATCATTCCTTTATTGAAAAAGTCTTAATTTGGAAACTTATAAATAAATTTAGTCATGAGAAGCTTCAGCAAAGATCACTAACACCATGTACCTGCTCTGACTTGTTCCCTCCAATGACACTCAGAGGAGAGGTTTTGCAACCTAATCTACAGACACAGCATGGTGGACCCAGCACCCCCATACTGTCTCCTGCTTCTAGACTTGCTTCCGCCCCTGCCCATACCTTATTTCATGCCTCAATTTCCTGTAAAACATCCATGCTATTTCATTAGGGAACATATTGCCAGTGGATCATCATTTACAAAAATTCTTTAGTGGCACACTTTGTAAGGAATTTCTTTTTTCATATCAGCAGTCAGCTGTAATTGATCAGTGTACCCCAGTTTTTCTTTTTTTATCCCCCTGGTCTATATTCACATATATTATTTTGTTTTAGGACAGAGTCTCACTAAGTTGCTGATGATAGCTTCAAACTTGTGACCCACCTGCCTTATCTCCCACATTACTGGGATTGAAAGCAAGCACCACCATGCCTATCCAGTTTTTTGACTTCTTAACTGCAGGGTTCACCTGCAGTTTTTCAATAGCTATCGCATGTTCTTTTTAGTTGCTATTATAGTCAGTGAGTCAAAACAAATTCCAGAGTTAAATCATGGGCCCAGTAGGAAGGGGAGCTAGGAGATAGCTATTCTGAGAAATATGTAATAAGAGGTCTATTCATGAGGTTGTTCACATGGTAACTATAAGTCAGCACCTTGGAATGCTGGAAAACTTCCATTGATTAATAACAAAATCCCAGAACACATTTGGACTTTGTGCATGGTCATACTTAATTTTAAAACATGATGCCATCAAAGAAAGAGAACAACAAATATAAATAACCCTCTTTAAAACAGTTCATTCATCTTACTCCCTTGAAACTGGAAAGAACTAAATATGACTTTTAAATATTCTGATTGTAGAAGGTCAAAAATTTGTATCTATTTCTAAAGAATATTTTTGAGCTGATGTTGTCATTTATTAATTTACTTATTCCTACAGTTAATGGTTATTGAGTGCCTATATATGCCAAGTACTAGTCTAGGTGCCTGTAGACATGGATGAATAAAACAGACAATGAAAGAATTAAAAAGAAAACGAACAAACATACACCTACCTGTAGGCAGCTTGGATGCTAACAGACAGGTATGCACAATGAGCAACAAAAAATAAGGAAGAAATAAATTATATTTAAGTAAATGATATATATGTGTCAGAGAATACAGACCAGGTAGGGTATAGTAGGTATCCATAATTCAGTTAGAATATTTATAATTTCAGTTAGGATCAGTCATATTTAGAAAGTGACATTTAAGCAAAGACTTTAATAAAGTATTTTTGGTTTCCTTAATTTTAAAAAGTAAACATAAATTAGAGATTTTGCTAAAGACAAGATTTGAGGAAAATCACTATTGTCTGAATGATCCCATGCCCCACTGTTGGAATGAGTATTGCTGGGTTCTATATAGTCGCTTGGGGGTAGAGGAAAAATGAACGGAAGTGAAATCCTAATAGAGAACATTATTAGCAACACAAAGTTTGTGGAACTGCTCCTTTCCTGGCTTTTCACCTGCATCTGCATCTGGTGCATTTGGGGTATTGTTCTACTCTGGTATACAGAGAACAGGCCTAGGCAGGACAGCTGAGGGCAGGGAGCTCAGGCAGAATAACAGGACTGGCTGATGATTCGGAGCCCGCACATGGGAACCAAATCAGGAATCAGTTATTCTAGGGAAGGTACAAAGGGATCATATTACCTAATAGTTTTGAAATTAGAATGTCAGTACAAAGGTGAAACATAAGAACCCCTAAGAACAGAGTGTATGACTCCATGTAGTCGACTAGGCAGGTTGGCATGGCTCATGTGACTGTCAGTTCCAAAAGGAAGACATCTTTAGAGATTCACCAGTGTGGTCCCTCTGCACAGATAAGCTTAATGATATACACTGGTGATGCAATCTTAGAAAGGCCAGGCTTAAAAGTAAGAAACGGAGTCACAGAGGACTAGAGCATAGCTCAGAAAATTCACTACTATGAGGCAGTGATTTCAAAAGAACGAAAAGAAGGAAAGTAAGAAGAGAAGAAGGAAGGTAGGGAAAAACGATCAAAAGATACAGAGAGACAGCAATAAGAATGGAAGAAGAAGAGAAAAATAAATCCATCATGCAAAGCTTTTAAGAAATAACTAAAATTTAGAATTGTTTTGGTGTCAGAAAGAAACACAGGATGCATCCTCTAGCACATCCATAAATTCAGCAGGCTTTCACCGAACATGTCTTATGGACCTGCCCCTGTGCTTGGAATTGGTGAAGCCGGTATGGGAAGACATGGACCCTTTTGTTGAGTAGTTCATGGTTTAAGGAAGGTGGCAGGCTCTTGAAAAAATAGCAAGCAGTGTATGCTACAGTAGGACACACAAGCAGCAACTACTTCTCTCCCTGGAACAGAGATGATCAATAGAAATCCTGATTTTTTTTTTTCAGGTGATTTTGAAATATGAGTGAGAACGGACCAAAAAGAGAAAGAAGGGATGGGTAAGGGTGAAAGAATAGGAGGAACAATGAAAATTCTAACTAGAATCAGAAAAATCATCCAGGGGCATCAAAAGTGAGGAATTTGAGGGGAATTGGAACACACCCATGTGTTGGAGCCTTAGCGACTCATTTCAGTACATGTCAATAAATCCTCATGATCTGGGGCCAGAGTGAGTGGTAGATTCCAAGCTAGGGGTGAAACAATTTAGGTTGACATTTGTTTAAACTTAGCTGCCAGATTAAGAAGAATGATTTGAATAATAAGGGAAGACTATATTTTTGTGCTTTCTAAATTGATTGAAATGTTCATTGATATATTTTAATAATTTGTACAAATTGAAAGTAGGATTTTGACTATTTCACGTATGGTTAAAAAACAAACAAAAAAAACACTAATGTTCTAGAGGCAGTCCTAAATTCCAGATATTTCAGCCATAGAGAGTGGGAAAAAATCCACTGTGTATGTGAGCTAAAGAATGTTGCTTTTTAAATTTAATTTTAAAAGTATTTTAAATTTTGAATGCATTTGTATTTTAAAGAGTTAAGTCAAGTACTTTTATTAAAATACCTATTTTCTCCAGGTAATATGGCATGGACATTTACTATTAAAAATATCTTGTTCATTTTAATCAAAGCAAATCATAAAAATTTAATTTTTGAATAAGATATCTTATTTCTTTTTATGCAGCTTCACGTGCCCTTTAAAATATATAGTGTTTAAAATTTGTTATAAGAATAATAACTTATTAATAACAAACATAAAATACAAATAATAATAGCATATAAACCTGTCTCTTTGTGAAGTTACATTTGCAAAGAGTTGCATGTGTCTATAACTGGCTCTTCTTCTACATCTATAAATATGAGGATAGGGCTAAAATAATGTTCTATGAATAAAGTTCTGAATGTCAAAGTTATGATTCTTTATTTGTAACATACAAGCTTATGAAATAGCATGAGATCTCAATTAGAAGAGTACACAAAGTCCTAGCCAGAGGGTCTCAGGAATTCTTGAAGAATGCCACATATCTCCATATTTTCCAAGATCAAATGCCAGTCATTTTATGAAGATAAACATTTTTTTTAAATCAGATCCTGACAGACACAACAGGAAACTTCTTCGGTTAATAGTTTATTTGGCGTAATATTTCAGCACTTGTCATTCTAGATAGTTCAGATTTATTATGGGATGTGTAATCATTCTCCAGTGACTAGGTAAGACCCATTGCTTTTCATAATCCTCAGGGAAGAATTTGATACACCACCTTCAAACTTATTTTATATCATCATTTCACATACTTCTGACTCATTGTTTATTTATTTATTTTTACTCTCCCTCCCAATAATGACAGATGGCCCAGTGGGAAGACAGTGTGAGACCATGCAGCCCATAGCTTTTCGTTATATTAGAAATAGGAAACATTTAAGGAATTTTAGTGTCCTTATATTCTGTTTGCAGTAATTCACGTTAAAAACTTAGAAAATGAGTGGAAGTTCTGATGATGATACTTTTTAATGAATAAAATTGAGAATTCTAATGAGTCTAAATAAATATTTCATTTTGAATTGAGGTTTTTTTTTACATTTTGCTCTGGATATTTTAATACCTATCCTTTCTCTGCATCAACAGATTACTTTATCATGGCTTATTCTTGTCATATTTTTATTCTTCCATATACTAGAATGATCTATTCTATTCATTTCTAAATAATACTATTTTCTTGTAGAACAATAACAAAGAACACTATATACAATTATGTTTTCTGTCAGTATGAGTGTAAAACATGAAAGTACTCTTTCATTTGTGTAGTTTGGTTGCCTATAACCTTTGCCCCTACAATAAGTATGTTTTTGTAGGCAATGTTAGTTTCAAAGCAAAGGTTGAAGACAGAATCGACAAAAATAAAAATAAAAAATAAAAAACAAAGGAAAGGCAATGGTGGATTTTATGAAAGAGTACAATTGACAGAACAGAGCATTTGAGAAATTGCTAAAAGGTATAAGTCAATAGAAATGCCTGAGGAATGAATGGAAAGAAAAGAGGATGTGGAATTATCAAATAAGTCATTGAAAACGAAATATTCCGGAGCTAAAAAGTGGAGGAGTCTTAAAATTTAAAGGACCTCAGTGTTCTAGTGAACTAAGTAGCAATACATGTACACATAAGATGGTGAGATTGTAGAAGGTAATCCTTCATTGATCTACTCAGGAATGGGAAATCCCAGGAACTTCCATATATGAAAACAGGGCATGCTTCAAAAAAAGAAATGAGTGTCATATTGGCATCAAACATTATTTGGGTAACTCTGGATGCTAGAAGAAAGCAGAGCAAAAAGTCTCCTTAAAGTCTCATGTCTATAGATTCACACACAATTACCCTTCCAGAAATATCCAATAACCCCCAAACTGAGAAATTAACCTAAAATTATTGCAGATTTCTATGCTGCAGAATATATGGCAGAAATAAAACAAACCATTTTCACATTTCAGGGTTGCCATGGTCAAGGTTTGATCATGACCTCAAATTCCTGAATTTAAAAATATATTAAAAAAATCCACTGTAAGTGAGAATCAATAAAAAAAATTTCAAACACAAAAATAAACTTCCAAGAAATTCAGGTGATAAAATTAGCAGGAATAGGATATTGAATGTGATTAAAAAGATAAAGGTATCGTGAAAACTTGCACAGATATTTTATGTAATTATATATTGCTGAAGAGAAGCTTCATGACCTAGAAAACAAATCTGAGAAAATTATAGAAGATATAAATAAGAGCAATGAGGAGGTGAAAAAAAATGAAAGAGAGATTAAGAGACATGAGCAGCACAAGGAGTAGTCTAAGGTAAACTTAACTAAAATCAGAAAATAAGAAAATTAAAGAGAGAAAATAGTTGAGGTGTTAAGGACTGAAAACCTTGTAAAATCATTAAAGAACCAAGTAACAAAATGGAGAAATATCAAGATGTTTTAGTCAGATTTTTCACAGCTGTGTAAAAGACCTGACCAGAACAATTTTAGGGAAAGGAAAGTTTATTTAGGGGCTCATGGTTTCAGAGATCTTAGTCTATAGAAAGCCAGCTCCATTCCTGGAGCTCAAGATGAGGCAGAATATCATGGAGTACGAGTGTTGTAAAGGAAGAAGCTCACATGATAATTAGACAACAGGGAGGGAGACTTTACTCACCAGATACAAAATATATACCCCAAAGGATCTCCCCCAGTAGCAACCTCCTCCAGCCTCCCCACCCACCTTCAGTTCCACTCAGTAATTCCCATCAGGGTCATTGATTGAGTTAAGGCTCTCATAACCCAATCATTTCTTCTCTAAACCTTCTTGCATTATCTCACACATGAGCTTTTGGGGGACACCTCACATACAAACCATAACACAAAATAAGCAAAAATAATCTATACCTTTCAACAAATGACAAACTGCATGACATTACAAAATTATAGAAAAATAGAAGCACAAATGTAGACTGAGAAGGGAACTTGTCTTTGAAAATGCACAAGTAAACTGATAACTGACAGCTCAATAACAAAACTAAATCTAGAAATTACATCTTTATTATAGTGAAAAAATAATTACATACTTCAAATTTTATATCAAGCTAAATTTTAGAGAACAAGAATGAGGACAAAATGAACACATTTTAAGATGAACCCAAATAGGTAGATGTTACCACTAGTTAACCCTCATTAAATAAAATTTTTAGACACCAATGCAATCCTTCAGCATATGGGTAAATCTGAACAAACACCACCTCCATAAAACAGTCATCACTTACTTAGGAGATGGTAAGGCAAAGGTTAATTCAAACCTTGCAGATCCAAATAGTGACCTTTGTCCATCTCCTAGAAAACAGCCTCAGCACCTTTGCAGTATCTGGCCTAGTAAAAGTATGTAAGGCCACCAGGGCATTGGACCTGGCCAGTTGGTTCAACATGATTATGGTGAGGGCCATAGGACATGCTGCATCAATTATATCTCTGAGGGATGGGAGAGGAGAAAGGAGACTGAGTAATTAATTCCTGCCACAGAGATCTTAGATGCCCCACACTTATGTGGCCAAGCCCCAATAAAAACTGTGACCTCCAGGCTTAAATGAATATCCCTTGTTGGCCACACTTCAATGGCTTTTGCTACCCATAACTGGTGAGAGAATTATGCTCTCTCCACAAGACTCCATTGGGAGGGGCATCTACAATTTCATGGTGTTTTTTCTTAGACTCTGTTCAATGTACTTTTTAAATTTTCTACTTTTAATCTGCATGCTTTCGATATATTAAAGTATAACTGTGAGAACAATAGCGTCTCTGTGAGTTCTGTCAGTCCCAATGAATAAGTAATCTAAGGGTAATCTAGAAGACTCCCCAAAAGGGTATTTTAAAATGGTTAGAAATAAACTTCAAATGATGAGAGCATGTTAATGTAGAAGGACAGGGATTATCGAACCATGCTTAAGTTTTTGTATTGCTCTTTAAAATAAAATAGCGTTCAACTTGATGACTAAGAGTTCTATAAAGTTTTAAAATTAATGAAAAAAAATACAAATACAATGAATGATTTTTAAATCACAAGTGCTAAATGAGAAACTGTAAACAATCCAAAAGGAAATAGGTAAAGAGGAAAAAAAAAAGTATAGTATAGTTAAGGTAATGGGAATCACAAAAAAAAATATATCATTGAAATAAATTAAATTGTTTTAATAATCTTTGTAAATGTAAATGCCCCAATTCTCAATTGGAAAGAAAGATTGTCATATAGAACTTTTATAAAAAATTAGGCATATACAATTTACAAAAGATGCTCATAAAATTTTGAAGCATAGTACAGAGGGGTAAAGATTTAACAAGCAAATACTAATTAAGAAGAAAGTCAATATTTCTATCTTATTCTTTGAAGACAAATAGACTTAAGCCCTAAACAAAAGGTTTGCAATATAACAATGAAAAGAAAAAATAAACAGAAAACTACTGCAATTTTCAACTTGTTTCTATATAATAGAGCAAACAGAAATATATAAAACCAATAAGAAACTGACAGAACTGCAAAATTGTATGAAAAAATAATTATGACAATGGGAGATTTTGAGGCTTACTTTGAATAAATAGTGTAATCAATGAAATGAAGACATCAAACTCTGCAGCAACACAGTTAACCATTTTATCCCTTTAAACTTATATAGGATTCTTTCTCCCACTGTTAGAGAATAGAGTTTTCTTTTCAGTGCACATAGGACATTTATTAAAATTGGCATATACAAAACCATAGAGTGCCAGGGATCCCAAAAGCCAACAGTGTGACCCTGGAGATCCAGGCTGTCTGATTCGCGCTGCCTGCCCCGCGGCTACAGAAGGCGTGGCGCTGCAGAGAAGGGATTAACTGGTAAGCAAGAGATAAGTGGCTGTGACAGGGTGGTATCCCAACAGCCAAGCCCGCACTGACCCCCGGGCTGAGTTCGGGATTGCAGACGGGGAAGAAAGTGGTACAGCCCCATCCCCCACAAGGAACACTCCACTAAGGCAACCAGCGGCCACCATCTTGGAGAGCTGAAGTATCCACCGCCACTCTCAGACAGATTGCAGCAACAAAACAGGTGTGTGTCACTCAGTTCAGCCCCCATACATAGGGGGATTTCGCATAAAATCTCTCCTAGACTTTCAGGGGAAGGGAGTATCACAGTGAGCTTGCATAAAGACTAAAGGAGAACTAGAGGCACCTGACCTTCAACCCCCCCTCCCATCAGCAGCCAAAACAAAACCTGTCTAGCCAGCGCTGGGGGAGGGGCAAGCAGAAAAAACCAAAACCATAGAGAGCCGGGGATCCCAAAAGCCAACAGTGTGACCCTGGAGATCCAGGCTGTCTGATTCGCACAGCCTGCCCCACGGCTACAGAAGGCGTGGCGCTGCAGAGAAGGGATTAGCTGGTAAGCAGGGAGATAAGTGGCTGAGACACGGTGGTATCCCACCAGCCAAGCCCGCACTGACCCCTGGGCTGAGTTCGGGATTGCAGACGGGGAAGGAAGCGGTACAGCCCCATCCCCCACAAGGGACACTCCACTAAGGCAACCAGCGGCCACCATCTTGGAGAGCTGAAGTATCCACCACCACTCTCCGACAGATTGCAACAACAAAACAGGTGTGTGTCACTCAGTTCAGCCCCCATACATAGGGGGATTTCGCATAAAATCTCTCCTAGACTTCCAGGGGGAGGGAATATCACAGTGAGCCTGCATAAAGACTAAAGGAGAACTAGAGGCACCTGACCTTCAACCCCCCCTCCCATCAGCAGCCAAAACAAAACCTGTCTAGCCAGCGCTGGGGGAGGGGCAAGCAGAAAAAACCAAAACCATAGAGTGCCAGGGATCCCAAAAGCCAATGGTGTGACCCTGGAGATCCAGGCTGTCTGATTCGCGCGGCCTGCCCCGCAGCTACAGAAGGCGTGGCGCTGCAGAGAAGGGATTAGCTGGTAAGCAGGGAGATAAGTGGCTGCAACAGGTGGTATCCCAACAGCCAAGCCCACACTGACCCCCAGGCTGAGTTCGGGATTGCAGACGGGGAAGGAAGCGGTACAGCCCCATCCCCCACAAGGGACACTCCATTAAGGCAACCAGAGGCCACCATCTTGGAGAGCTGAAGTATCCACCGCCACTCTCAGACAGATTGCAACAACAAAACAGGAGAAACCAAGACTAGCAGGAGAAACCAGGAGACTAGAGGCAAGGCCCTTGCGACTGGGCAGCTGTAAACTGCAGGCCCGCCGGCGACAGTTCACCCACTGCCCACGTAACTGGGCGCTAGGAGAATGCCCACCCGCTGGCGACTGATCACCTGCCCGCGGCCTGTGATACTGGGTGGCTGGAGACTGCCCGCCTGCCGCGACCGGGAGCTGAAACCAAACAGAGACAGTCCAGTCACACCCCCCCATTAGGGCACCCCGGCAAGGAGACTGGGGCCCGTCATAGCAGAGTAGTGTCGTCACTGGAGCTCGGACGTCGGAATTCCTTCCCAGCGGAATCCACGTTAGCAGGCATAGTTTAACAACACAAAGGAGAGACATCAGAGTAATACAGAAACAAAACAAATCTATAGAAGAGAGCAGAAACACGACAATCAAAAAGAGCTGGAAAGTAACGTGGACAACATGAGAAAACAAGGGAAAAAAGGATTACAAACAATGCAAGACAACTCAATTCTACAGGAGGACATAGAAACATCAGAAACAGGGATAGGGAAAGAACTCAAGGCATACCTAACTGGAATGGAAAGGAATATTAGAGAAGACATGAGATAGCAAGTCCAAGAAATAAAAGTATATTTTGAAAATGAATTAAACAAACAAATTCAAATGGCAAAGAACGAGCTCTATCAGGAGATAGAGATCTTTAAAAAAAAATCAAACAATAATCCTAGAATTGCAGGAAACTATAAACCAAATTAAAAACTCAAAAGAGAACACTACAAATAGACTTGATCAAGTAGAAGTCAGAACATCAGATAATGAAGACAAGGTTTATCAACTTGAAAAGAATATAGTCAACACAGAAAAGATGCTTAAATCCCACGAGCAATCTATTCAAGAGATATGGGATGTCATAAAAAAAACAAATCTGAGAGTCATAGGGATAGAAGAAGGCACAGAGATTCAAACCAAAGGAATGGACAGCATATTAAATGAAATAATTCTAGAAAACTTCCCAGAGATGAAACATGGAATGGATTGCCAAATCCTGGAAGCCTACAGGACCTGAAACATTCAAAACCATAATAGACCAACTCCAAGACATATAATTATGAAGATAGCCAACGTACAGAACAAGGAGAGAATACTAAAAGCTACGAGAGAAAAGAGGCAGATTACATTCAGGGGTAAACCAATTAGGTTAACCAACGATTTCTCATCACAAAATTTGAAAGCGAGAAGACCCTGGAATAATGTATTTCAAACGCTGAAAAATAATGGATTCCAACCAAGAATACTATATCCAGCAAAACTGAGCTTCAAATTTGACAATGAAATTAAAACCTTTCACGATAAACAAAAGCTAAAAGAATTTGCAGCAAGAAAACCAGCTCTGCAAAACATTTTGAACAAAACACTACAAGAAGAGGAATTGAAAAATAGTGCCCAAAACTAACAGCAGGAGGTATCTCAGTAAAGGGGGAGGAAAATAACCAAAAAGCAAAACTAGCCAAACTAAAATAAATAAATAAAGAAGCATGACTGGAAGTACAAATCATATCTCAATTGTAACCTTAAATGTTAATGGCCTAAACTCACCAATCAAGAGACATAGGCTAGTAACCTGGATCAAAAAAACAAATCCAACAATATGCTGCCTTCAGGAGACTCATATGATAGGAAAAGACATACACAGGCTGAAGGTAAAAGGTTGGGAAAAATCATACCGCTCACATGGCCCTCGGAAGCAAGCAGGAGTGGCCATACTCATATCGAATAAAATCAACTTCAAACCTAAGTTAATCAAGAAGGATAAAGAAGGTCACTATATACTGTTAAAAGGAACCATCCACCAACAAGCCACAACAATCATCAATTTGTATGCACCAAACAATGGAGCTGCAACGTTCATAAAACAAACTCTCCTCAAGTTCAAGAGTCAAATAGACCACAACACAATAATTATGGGTGACTTCAACACACCGCTCTCGCCATTAGACAGATCCTCTAGACAAAAGCTCAACAGCACAATCAATAACCTAGACTTAACCGACATATATAGAATATATCAACCATCATCAAGTGGATACACGTTCTTCTCAGCAGCACATGGATCCTACTCAAAGATAGACCATATATTATGCCATAAGGCAACTCTTAGTAAATATAAAGGCGTGGAGATAATACCATGCACCATATCTGATCATAATGGAATGAAATTGGAAATCAATGATAAAAGAAGGAAGGAAAAATCCAACATCACATGGAAAATGAACAATATGTTATTGAATGATCAATGGGTTATAGAAGACATAAAGGAGGAGATGAAAAAATTCTTAGAATCAAATGATAACACAGACACAACATACCGGAATCTATGGGACACAATGATAACAGTTTTAAGAGGGAAATTCATTTCTTGGAGTTCTTACCTCAAAAAAAGAAAAAACCAACAAATAAATGAACTCACGCAACACCTCAAAAACCTAGAAAAGGAAGAGCAAAACAACAGCAAATGTAGTAGAAGACAAGAAATAATTAAAATTAGAGCAGAAATCAACGAAATTGAAACAAAAGAAACCATTGAAAAAATTGATAAAACTAAAAGTTGGTTCTTTGAAAAAATAAATAAGATAAACAAGCCCTTAGCCATGCTAACGAAAAGAAGAAGAGAGAGAACTCAAATTACTAACATACAGGATGAAAAAGGCAATATCACAACAGACACTACAGAAATACAGAAGATAATTAGAAAGTATTTTGAAACCCTATATTCCAATAAAATAGAAGATAATGAAGATATCGATAAATTTCTTAAGGCATATGATTTGCCCAGATTGAGACAGGAAGACACACACAATTTAAACAGACCAATAACAAAAGAAGAAATAGAAGAAGCCATCAAAAGACTACCAACCAAGAAAAGCCCTGGACCGGATGGGTATACAGCGGAGTTCTACAAAACCTTCAAAGAAGAATTAATACCAATACTTTTCAAGCTATTTCAAGAAATAGAAAAAGAAAGAGCTCTTCCAAATTCATTCTATGAGGCCAACATCACGTTGATCCCAAAACCAGACAAAGATACTTCAAAGAAAGAAAACTACAGACCAATATCTCTAATGAACTTGGATGCAAAAATTCTCAATTAAATTCTGGCGAATCGAATACAAAAACATATTAAAAAACTTGTGCACCATGATCAAGTAGGATTCATTCCTGGGATGCAAGGATGGTTCAATATACGGAAATCAATAAATGCTATTCACCACATCAATAGACTTAAAGACAAGAACCACATGATCATCTCGATGGATGCAGAAAAAGCATTTGACAAAGTACAGCATCCCTTTATGGTCAAAACACTAGAAAAACTAGGGATAACAGGAACTTACCTCAACATTGTAAAAGCTATATATGATAAACCTCAGGCTAGCATCATCCTAAATGGAGAAAAACTGAAGGCATTTCCTCTAAAATCTGGAACAAGACAGGGATGCCCTCTATCACCACTTCTATTCAATTTAGTTCTTGAAGTACTAGCCAGAGCAATTAGACAGACAAAAGAAATTAAAGGCATAAAAATAGGAAAAGAAGAAATTAAACTATCGCTATTTGCGGATGACATGATAATATACTTAACAGACCCAAAAGAGTCTACAAAGAAGCTGCTAGAGTTAATAAATGAATTCAGCAAAGTGGCAGGTTATAAAATCAACATGCATAAATCAAAGGCATTTCTGTATATCAGCAACAAAACCTCTGAAAAGGAAATAAGGAAAACCACTCCATTCACAATATCCTCAAAGAAAATAAGATACTTGGGAATCAACCTAACAAAAGAGGTGAAAGATTTATACAATGAAAACTACAGAACCCTAAAGAGAGAGATAGAAGAAGATCTCAGAAGATGGAAAAATTTACCCTGTTCATGGATAGGCAGAACTAACATCATCAAAATGGCGATATTACCAAAAGTTCTCTACAGGTTTAATGAGATGCCAATCAAAATCCCAACGGCATTTCTTGTAGAAATAGACAAAGCAATCATGAAATTCATATGGAAAAACAAAAGACCCAGAATAGCAAAAGCAATTCTAAGCAGGAAGTGTGAATCTGGAGGTATAGCGATACCAGAGGTCAAACTGTACTACAAAGCAATAGTAACAAAAACAGCATGGTACTGGTACCAAAATAGGCAGGTGGACCAATGGTACAGAATAGAAGACACAGAGACTAATCCACAAAGTTACAACTATCTTATATTTGATAAAGGGGCTAAAAGCATGCAATGGAGGAAGGATAGCATCTTCAACAAATGGTGCTGGGAAAATTGAAAATCCATATGCAACAAAATGAAATTGAATCCCTTTCTCTCGCCATCCACAAAAATTAACTCCAAATGGATCAGGGAGCTAGATATCAAATCAGAGATACTGCGTCTGATAGAAGAAAAAGTTGGCTACGATCTACATATTGTGTGGTCGGGCTCCAAATTCCTTAATAGGACACCCATAGCCCAAGAGTTAACAACAAGAATAAACAAATGGGACTTACTTAAATTAAAAAGTTTTTTCTCAGCAAGAGAAACAATAAAAGAGGTAAATAGAGAGCCTACATCCTGGGAACAAATTTTTACCCCCCACACCTCCGATAGAGCCCTAATATCCAGAATGTTCAAAGAACTCACAAAATTAAACAATAAGATAACAAATAACCCAATTAACAAATGGGCCAAGGACCTGAACAGACACTTCTCAGAGGAGGACATACAATCAATCAACAAGTACATGAAAAAATGCTCACCATCTCTAGCAATCAGAGAAATGCAAATCAAAACCACCCTAAGATACCATCTCACTCCAGTAAGATTGGCAGCCATTATGAAGTCAAACAACAATAAGTGTTGGCGGGGATGTGGGGAAAAGGGTACACTTGTACACTGCTGGTGGGGCTGCAAAATGGTGAGGCCAATTTGGAAAGCAGTATGGAGTTTCCTGGGAAAGCTGGGAATGGATCCACCATTTGACCCAGCTATCGCACTTCTCGGACTATTCCCTGAGGACCTTAAAATGCGCTCTATAGGGATACGGCTGCATCAATGATTATAGCGGCACAATTCACAATAGCTAGTCTGTGGAACCAGTCTAGATGCCCCTCAATAGATGAATGGATAAAAAAAATGTGGCATCTATACACAATGGAGTATTATGCAGCACTAAGAAATGACAAAATCATAGAATTTGCAGGGAAATGGATGGCATTAGAGCAGATTATGCTAAGCGAAGCTAGCCAAGCCCTAAAAAACAAATGCCAAATGTCTGCTTTGATATAAAGAGAACAACTAAGAACAGAGCAGGAAGGAAGAGCATGAGGAAAAGACTACAGTAAACAAAGACGAATGGGGGGAGAGAAACAGAGAGAGAAGGGAAAGCACATGGAAATAGTAGGAGACCTACTATTCATAAAATTATAAGAGGTTATGAGGGGCAAGGGGGAGGGAAAAAAAGGGAGAGAATTGAACAACAGCAGGGGAGGTAGAGAGGGAAGATGGGAGGGGAGGGGAGGGGAGGGGGGATAGTAGGGGATAGGAAAGGTAGCAGAATACAACAGTCACTAATATGGCATTATGTAAAAATGTGAATATGTGACAGATGTGATTCTGCAATCTGTATTTGGGGTGAAAATGGGAGTTCAAAACACAATTTGAGTCAAATGTATGAAAGATGATATATCATGAGCTATGCAATGCTTTAAATAATCAATTAAAAAAAAGAAAAAAAAGAGGGCAAGATTTACTTAGAACACAATGTGAATCACACTTGAAGTTGTTCAAGGAAATGGTATTATATTGAGCTTGGAAAGCTATTTATCCAAAATGCTTTGATAAATACATAAATGCATACACATGTATGTACTTTTTAACAAAAATAACTTTTTTGGTGTCTTGTTCATTATAAAATGCTTGTTGATATGTAAATCAATGGAAGTGTAACTGATGTGATTCTGCAATCTGTACACGGGGTAAAAATGGGAGTTCATAACCCACTTGAATCAAAGTGTGAAATATGATATGTCAAGAACTATGTAATGTTTTGAACAAACAACAATAAAAAAATAAAAAAAATTGGTATATACTAGGTTAGTGATTCTCAAACTGTAGATTATACCAAAATCACCTGACAAGCTTGTTGTGCTGGTCCCTGCTCCCCATAAAATATTTAACTTCTCTGAAATAAAATCTGAGTTTTATTTCTACCAAGTTCCCAAGTAAAGCTAATGCTGTGGGCCTAGACCACGTTAAAAACCATTGTTACCAGCTATGAAATAAGTCTCCCAAATTTTTAAATACACGATATCATACAGAGCATATAGCAGTTAAGATTGCTAGTTTAAATAGTGTAACGGCTGTTAAGTCCTTTAAAATAGTCTTAAAGATATTTCTTTTCTGAAAATAACATGAGTTGGAGTTTTTGAAATTATCCAATTAAGAAACACCAAAAGTACTAATTGAAATGTGTAGAGCTAATCTTTTAGGAAAGTGAAGTCTACCAAGACAGGAAGAAAGTGAAATCACAATCCTATGGAGCTAAGCAAGCCCTGAAACTGATCAGGATGGCTAGAACTTTAATTTCATAAATGTAAGCATGCAATTGATTCAGGATGCTGTGCCCTGGACTCATGCAGTTTGGGGAATAGGATCAGTGATTACTTACAAAGCTGAAAACTGCAACCTGCTATAATGAATGGAAGGATAAACTAAAAGTATGTTTACTTCAAGCTTTCACCTGGATAGTTAGAAAATAATTGTACCTCCCAGGAATTCATTCCTAACTCAAGAATTTGTGGTTCCCAATAGAACACCACTCAGATTTCAGATATAAATTCACATATGAGAACCCAAAAACATAAATCCAACAACTTAATTTATAATGGATCCAATAAGTTCATGACAGAAGCAAAACATAAATCCTCTCTAAAGGGTGCACCTTCAGGTAGGATCTCAGTAAAGTCCTAAAATGTAACTTCAATGAACATGAACTCACAATAAAAAATTCACAATGTACACAAGAAACAAGGCTATATAAGAATCAGGTAAATAAAACAGCAGAATTCTATCCACATATATGTCAGAGATGAAATAGAAAATGAACTCTGTACATTATGGGAATTTAGTTCCTGAAATATGTGGCCTTTTTTGTCAATTGGAAACAGTGAACTAGTATTGAGTTATTATTTTCTGTCATTAGAAAAAAAATTAGAGCCTTTCATTACATTCAAATTTATTTCTTAAAACTAAGTATAAAATCTTAAAAACATTGAACTAGAAGAAGTATAAAAATTCAGGCAATATTGTAACTCCAACAAGGGAAAAATATAAAAGAATCACTAGAAAGAGAAGCCTAAGTGAAAAAGATCTAAGAGATTCAAAATTATAAAAAAAAAAATAGTCTCACATCAATCCTGAAATAATATGTTAGCTAATTTTAAAAGAATTGAGAAAGTAGAAAATATTTATCATTCATACAATCAGCAACAAATACTATCAGATACATAGGAAGCATCCAACAAAGGAAGAAATAACCAAATTTAAAATTCAGCAATGTACGTTAATCAAAATAGTATCATCTCTTAGGCAGACATTTTAAAAGTGTTAATTAAAATTCAAAATATCACCAAATAATTCCACATCAACTCTTACCTCTCTATCTAAATGAAATAGTGCAACTGTGTACAACCGTCAATGAAGGCGACTATTTATTGCAATATTTATTTTTATTAGGAAAAATTTTAAATATGACATATCTATGATATCAGGGAATGATTGAAAAAATATGGTTTATCCCACAAAACAGTACATAAAATTAAAAAGAATGAGAAAGTTCAATAGTTATAACATAGAAGTAATGTTAGGTTGTTGTATTGTTTTAATCGTTAACAGAGAAAAGCATTGTTCAGTTATTACTTGTACAATTTTTAGAAATAATGAAAAAAATACCTAAGACAGTGGGCAACTTTTGGATTGAGTAAAGTTAAGACAATAAAATTTTCATAGTAATGTGACTACACTAGTGTACTTAAGAATTTGCTACGTTGTAGAAAGTTAGGTTTCAGTTTTGTAAAAGCAATATAAACAAACACTATCACACTAAATATGATCAGTCAGGGAGTAAAACTTCAACTTTGCTTGACAGTGTTACAGAAAGCTCAATCCTTGTCCCCATTGCCAATTCAATAACAGAGATATGGTTTTAGAGAAAAAGGAAAAAGAAAATTTGTTGCTTTGTTAGCAAAGGAGAAACACAGGGGATTCCTGTCCCAGAGACTGTGATTCTGCCCATCAGTAGGAATAGGGGGGCATTAAAAGAGTGAATCAAAGGCTACATGCCACAGGGTCTCTGTCTGGAGTTGTTATTCACTTGTTAATTTGGGAAATAGATATTTCAGATCTTTTGGTGACTTGCCAAGTCTGAATTACTTTGTTCCTCTGGTGGGTGGGTGCTTAAGGACAGATAACTCTGCCTAAAACCTGCAAGAAAGATAATCCTGTTTCTCCTAAAATTAGAGAGGGAGAGAGATTAAGGAGAAGAAGGGAAAGAGGAAGAGAGAGAAACATGTTTATTTTAAAAATAAAGTGGAGTGGCAGAGCAGCAAGAGCTATATTCGAAGCATAAAGTAGACCACTGTTACAATTCCACATTTTATAAGAAGTACTGTTGTTTTGATTTATATTCAATGTGGTAAAAACTTTTTTTAGATGTATGCAAGTTTATTTATTTTTTTTAAAGAGAGAGTGAGAGAGGAGAGAGAGAGAGAGAGAATTTTTAATATTTATTTTTTAGTTCTTGGCGGGCACAACATCTTTGTTGGTATGTGGTGCTGAGGATCGAACCCGGGCCGCACGCATGCCAGGCGAGCGCGCTACCGCTTGAGCCACATCCCCAGCCCAGATGTATGCAAGTTTAAAAAAAAATTATGGATAAAGAATTTGTGGACAGGTTAATATAAAATCATATAACTTGAAACCTGTTTTTGGACAAAGCTTAATTTATAGCATTTCATCACCTGCAAAACAAAATGTAGATTATTTTGCAAGTTTATAAAGTGATGAATTTAGTACTTGTTAATTTACTACTGAGCAATCTGGATTGAATCCCAGTGGCCATAGGACTTTGCCTAAATTGTTTGCATTTTAACTGGCTCTTAATAGAGAACTCAAATATCTTAAGTGACACTGGAAGCTGTTAATGGCATAAAGGAGGCTCTCATTAAATGTTAGCCAATGGGATGAATTTCTATTGAGGCCAGACCTTGAAACAGAATGAGAGAGAATAGGAAATGAATCCGGGGCAGAAAAAAGGTAAAAAAAAAAAAAAAAAAAAAACGGAGATAATGGGAAAACAGATTCTCTAAGGAGCACTGGCATTCTCCATTTTAAGGGGGGATATTAACACCAATTATTTGTCAGGCAATGTAAGGATGCATAAAACATTCTCTCTGAGTGCGCAGTCTTATGGTCTGGCTCAGAGTTTCTCAAATCATCCCTTAACATGCAGATCTCTTAGTGCATTCTTTAACAACTTTAAAAACACGGTTCTTCGGCTGGGGTTGTGACTCAGTGGTAGAGCACTTGCCTAGCAAGTGCGAAGCACTGAGTTTGATTCTTAGCACCACATATAAATAAATAAAGGTCAATCAACAATTAATAAAACTTAAAAAAAAAGAAAACATGGTTCCTGACCATATGGGGCTTACATGCAGGCAGCGAATGCGGGCAATAAGTACATAAATCCATATCAAAATAGGCAATTTCAAACTGAGGGAGTGAAGAAAGAAAACTCGGTGCATGGAGGTTGCTTTGGAATTACAAGGGGAAAAGGATCATTTTACCATATTTTAAAATATTCAATTTCTTACCAGGTTTCAAAGGAATTAAATCTTGTGTCTGCCAAGACATTTTCTGAGCTGTTTATATGTTAGTTTACTGTCAAGTAATCATAGCATGAGATCAACTCACTTTCCCTGTTGTCATATTTGTAAATCAACTTCAGCAGTTTCTGAAGTAGCTGTATGTGACTGACAGTTCTGTGAGAGAAATGTCCCAATTGGTTACTTTTGTCTTTGATGTGTTCAGGACACGCTATCCCAAAATGTACATCTTGAAATTTTGAGTATTTTAAAAGGAAGGAATTTCAGAAGCCTCATGTGCAAGAACTTCAAAATGTGCAAGAAGTGTGTACTATCCTTCCCCTGAATCAAGAATAGGACTTCACATAAAGGATGCCTTCCCTATACCCAAAGGAAAGGAGTATCCCCTTTCTCCTAAGGGACACAGAGAATCTGAATGAACAGTCTTTGCTAAGTTTACTTCAGTCACCACACTTAGTTCATTCCTTGTGCCATCATGTTCTCCAGGATTTTCTACTCCTCCTCAAACCAAGCGAAAAAACATTCAGGTTGAGGGCTGTGGCTATAGCTCAGTGATTGAATGCTTGCCTCCTACGTGTGAGAGACTGGGTTCGATCCTCAGCACCACATAAAAATAAATAAAATAAAGGCATTGTGTTCATCTACAACTAAAAATAATAAGAAACAAAACAGGTTGTACCAGGTCTTTGAGACCTTAATTTCTTCATAAAATCTCTTGTGTCAAGTAAAAATTAAATCGATGTGTGTAGTTTTTTCTTATTAATCTGTCTTTTGTTATAGAGGCCCCGACCATGAACCTACAGTAAGTAGAAGGAAAACGAGTCTTTTCCTCTGCTACATCTCATTCATCTTTTGCCTTTCTCAAGACAATAAATTTGATGTGTCTTTATATTTGTCATACCCTGGACTTGAAAAGCAAGAGGATGAGTTATCATAATTAATATCATAATTAATCAGGACTTGAAAAGAGTGGAATAGAAACCTCAGCTCTATTTAGGTGGATAGCTATTTCATTAAGAGAAAGTGGTCTGTGGAGAATTGCTCACCACTTTATTGTCCCCCTCTTAATCAATTTAAGAAACAGAAGATTTTTCAAAATAGGCAATGCTTACGTGTTTCAAGAAGTTGATGTCCTGGGCTATTGCATTAAAGTAACAGATAAAATGAACTCATGAAATCTTCAATTGCTTCAGATGCAACCCCTTTTCCCACACTATCTGCATCTATATGATGATTCTAGCATTTTTTATACTTTTTTATTTGTTTATCTCATTCATAAATAATATTTTATCTATAGGGATTATATGTTCAAAATATTTGTTGATTGATTGAATGAATGAGTTTTCCCACAGAAGAGAAATACTAAAAATCATTGAATGTAGTTAAATTTGTGCAACCTTTAAAAAGTAACTTAACCACTGTTAGTTTCAGTAATGACTACCTCAAAGGCACATTGTATTAATTGGGATACTGCATGAACATGAATTATCACACTGCTTGGTACTAGTTTTAGTATCAAATTAAAATATAGTTTAATTTGCCAGCTAAGGAAAGTGCATTCTTGGAAAAGTTCTATACGATATATCTGTAATCGTGGTGAACTCTTTTGAAGTATCTAAGATGTATCCAAGTTCTTTAAATTGACAAACTTTTATCTGTGTGAGTCTAGTTGCTGTGCACACTCAGTGCCTAGAGTATATTGAGTGAATGTCATATCATTTGGATAACAGATGATCTCCCAATTTTGACAAAATGTGTCTGACTATGGATTGTGCTTTTCGGGAATAAATTTAAATAATATGATCTGTAAAACATTGTACCAAATAGAGTACCATATCTGTATTTTTATGATCTTTCGACAGAATAACTTTTTTAAATGACTGAGACTTGAAAAGTATGAGAAAGTGACTTATCAACCTGAAAGGACAATTGCAATAAAATGTGAATGGCTCTTTGGGTAGTTAATAAAATGGATGAGGAAATAGATACTCCTGAGCTAAGTGTTCAAAATAATGAAGTTGACTCTTCTCCGTTTCCCTCTTCCAACTTTGTTGCAACCCTTTTGACTCTTATTTTCTCATTACCTGTTTTTTTCAATTCAGCTTGAAGGCATTCATCTTAAACTATTTTTGTACATTTTTCCAATTCTTAATACAAGGCAACCAAATATTTCTTAGAAATATTTACCATGCCTTTTTAAAATTTACAACAAAATGCATCGGGTGCATTAGAAACACAGAAAGAGTTGCTGTCTATAGACCTGAAAAGCAGTTTATGACATTCAAATGATGTTCTTGAAAAAGTGGTTAAGAGAGCCTAGTGCTCTCAGTTATGCACTGGTAATCTTTATGTCACATCCTCTCAACTTTCAGGAATTAAGTAAACCAGTTTGTATTAATTGATTTACTTATCTATTGATCTACATTTTTAATCTGTAGTCCATAAATAATGATATGCTTCAGGTGTGCTTTTGACAAAATTCATCATTCTTCAAATACATCATTTAATCTAGTATGCTCACTGGAATGTTCCTGTATCTCAAAGTCAGTATCTAATTTATACAGATGTTGTTCTTCATTTACATGAAGTAAAGGGAAGGGGCCTACGAATATATAACACTGTATAAATAGGCATGCATAACAGCTTGTGAGCTGTCCTCTGTCTCCATTTTTTTGTAGAAACATCAAAACACACACACACACACACACACACACACACACACAACACTAAAAATAAGTAGTTGTTCCAAGATTTTAGAAAAAGTTTTGGAAATCCAGAATTCTTTCCCTTTCTTTTCCTCTCTCACAATCAAAGCAGGGTATGTGGTATTATTAATTGCACTTTAAAAGAAACAATAAAGATCCTTGATAGGTATGCCAGGGATTATTATGAAAATGTTGTAATAGGAAAAAAATAATTTTATGAGTATATAAACCCAGGTATTAATGCAAAAAGAAAATATTGTGCAGTTTCATCTTGGCAGTAGTAACATACGTTAGTTTGGTATCAGTCTAGGACTTTTGGTGAAACTATTGTGGGAGAAACCATTAAGTGGGAAAAATGATCTTGATAGCTGTTTCTTTTCTCCAGTAAAAACAAATCACTTGAAATATGTAGCTATTTGTCAAATTAACATGCTTTAAAAGAATGTTCTAGTTATGCTATAACATAAACAAGAGTTTGCCATCAGAATAGTTTGCATTTAAAGACAACTAAAGAAGAATTGTAACCAATTGTACGATTTTTCTGGTTACAAATTGTAAAAATCCTTACAAAAAGTGCAAGTGGAATAGCCAATGCAACACTAAATTTTTATGCCTGAATCCTCTGATTTTAATCCATATTTTCCATTATTTTTCATGTAAGGTTTTGACAATATGCAAAACATTTTCATGTGCATTGTGTTATCCATGACTTATTCTTTGCAATAGTCGTTATTATTTCTAGCATGTAAGTGAAATTATTGAAACTTTGAATTTTTTTTTAAAGATAGAGTGAGAGGAGAGAGAGAGAGAGAGAGAGAGAGAGAGAGAGAGAGAGAGAGAGAGAGTTTTTTTTAATATTTATTTTTTAGTTATCGGCGGACACAACATCTTTGTTTGTATGTGGTGCTGAGGATCGAACCCGGGCTGCACGCATGCCAGGCGAGCGCGCTACCGCTTGAGCCACATCCCCAGCCCGAAACTTTGAATTTTTTAAGATTAGGATTTTCAGAGATAACTCCAAGTACACATGCAGGATATTCAGCCACAAAAATAACCATTTCAATTTTGTTGTTCTTAATGATTTTTTTTTAGTAAGTTTCCAATTGGGGGGCAGGAACCACATAGCAATTTGAAAAGAGAATGATGTTTTTTTTTTTTTTTAAATTACTAACTATAACAGAAATTTGGAGTAATTGGTGATTGGCTGTGAAGGGGTAAATAAAAATCTGACGAATATAGAAATAGCAGATACAGGGAGCAGCCACTACCTCTAAGAGTAACACGGAATACTCAAGAAAGAAAAGAACCTGGCAATGAACTCCTTTTCCAAGGCTGCAATACAGACCTCATTGGAACAGGTCCTATCATGTCCCAATGGATGTTGCAGAAGTTCAAGGAGAAGTTGCTTGGGAAATGGACTAGGAAATCATCCTCTGGGATGCTGAGGGAGGGACCATGGAGAGGTGCCATATGCTACTGGTCACAATGCACTGCAGGAGCCTGTGAGGAGTAATGATTCATCAGAAGCCAAGAACTGTTTCTCTTCTGGTGTTCCTCCAGGGTCCTGTACTTTCTTGATGGAGCTTATCATTTTGCCAGCTAGCAAGGGAGAAATGTTCCAATATTGCAAGCAGCACTACAGAGGGTAGCTTTGGAGCTGAGAGGAGTGGAATGATAACTGGCACTTTGGTATATCAAGAACATTTAGATGCATTATATCATTTATTTGTCACAATTACATTATCAGAATGCATTTTATTCTTATTATGAATGAAATAATTTAAAAATAATTTCATGTAACTATTCTGAAAGAGACATAACATTAAATGCTTTGCTCATTACTCCAAAGAATAAAATTTACAATCTGATAATTGAAAGAATTAAATTTGGCACCAGAGTATTTGGAAACAATTTTTAACTCTGAGACTTTGCACAAAATATGGGTAAGGAAAAATATTTGACATTCCCGTATGTCTGTTTCTTCATTAAGAAAACAAACATAAAAACAGGACTAACTCATTTATTACCTTATAGATTTCTCATGAAGTTTATATTAGATGATGATTTCAATATGATTGGAATATAACTGACACAAACATAATACTCATAATGCTCATTTCTGCATTATTGTTTTGTTATATATTATTGAGTTATTTCTTTCATTAGAAATCTTAAATATCTAGGATAAAGAATTGAAAAAGCAAAACACATCTTGGGAAGAAAATCAGGCACATACAAAGCAGAACAAGTCAACCTGTACTCACAGTAATTCTCCAACATATGCAATGCAAAATAATAGATCGATGTGCTGGTTTGGGAAAAGGATACTACTAATGAATAATTCTACATCCTTATTTCATGCACATACAGAAAACAGAAAAAATATATATATATAAATGTCTGTCCTAAAGTTCATCTAAATGTATATCATCTGGTGACAAATAACCAAGTATCTCTAATTTAAAAAATATTCTTGTGATGCTTGTTGTATTTTCTTTGTTATGAAACAAATGTATGATTCTTTGGTACTTGTGGGGGATTTGTTCCAGGTCTCACCACAATATGAAAATCTACAGGAGCTCATGTTCCTTATAGAAAATGGCACATCATTCTACATACTTAAAATCATCTCTAGATTACTTATAATACCTACTAACAGGTAAATTCTGTGTAGAAATAGTAGTTATGCTGCATTTTGAGGAGTGATGATAAGCAAAAAGTCCATATATACACAGTACAGATGCAATTTATTTCAGAATATTTTTGATCTGTGGTTGGTTGAAACTGCAAATACAGAGGGCTAATTGCATGAGAGTTTTCTATTAAAAAAATAGAAAAAGTTTAAAGAATGTAAAAAATTTCTGTTTATCATACCCAGAGAGAAATACAGGCTCAACCCCTCCTAGTTTTTTCTCTTTGTATATACATACACCTAAGCATATAGATGTCTATGTCCTTTAAAACTGGTATAATATTGACTTACTGGTTTTATGTTCTACTTGTTAAATGAATTTATATTTCATTCACATTTATTTATTTATTTATTTATTTATTTATTTATTTATTTATTTATTTATTTTTATGTGGTGCTGAGGATCAAACCCAGCCTCACTCATGCCAGACGAGTGTGCTACCACTAAGCCACAACCCCATTTCTCATCCACTTTTATTGAGGTATAATTTGCATAGAATAAAATGAACAACTCTTAAGTGTATGATTTCATCAGTTTTACTGTCCATCAGTTCAGAATGTCAGAGTGTTATCTTGCGTCCATTCCCATTTAATCACCGAAATCTAGAAGTCAACATAATCTGAGCTAATTTTAAACATTTATATATATGTATATATGTGTATATATATATATATATTTATATACTTGGAATGTATATATATGTGTATACATATACATATATACTTAGAATATATATATATATATATATATATATATATATACATACATATGTATATATGTGTGTGTATGTATGTATATATATCTTTGGTTTATTCAAGAATTTTCTAAAATTCAGTCATCCAGTATGTCTTCTCTTCTTCTTTATTCTTTTCTTTTTTTTTTTTTTTTTTTGAGATGGGATCTGAAACCCACAATTCTACAACCTGAGCCTCCCAAGTAGCTGGATGACAATGGAATTACAGATGAGCGCCATCATGCCTGGCTTACACTCTTCTTTTATTCAACATATTTCAGAGATTCATCCATGGGAAGAAATGTTGCCGTTTGTGTCAGTAGCCGCCACCTTTCCATTGCTGAATAATATTTTGTTATGTGAACAGTCATAATTGATATAACCATTCTCTTGTTCATGGATATCTATGCTGTTTCTAGTTTGGGGATATTAACAGCAAATTTGCTCCCAGTTATCTTGCATAGACATTTTGTGAACATATATTTTCACTACTAGATAAATAACTAGGGGTGGACATATGATAGATCAATGATTAAATGTTTAAGAAAGCACCAAATTGTTTCCCAAAGTGTTTTCACCATTTGCACTCAGAGCATGAGAGTTTGGGTTACTCTACATCTTCCACATAGCATGTAATCATTGCTTTTTCAATGTAGCTATTCTAGTGAACTAGTCATATTTTGTTGTAGTTTTAATTAGCATTTCCCTGATTAATGAGGTTTAATATTTTTCATGAGTTTCAGACACTTTAATATATATTTAAAAAGTGTCTGTTTAAGTATGTTTTCTATTTCCTAGTTGTTTTATCATCTTTTTTATCTCATAGATATTCCTTATATATTAAGAGCACAGGTTTTTTTGTTAGTTCCTGTGTCAAATACTTCATCTTTATTACAAATTTCCTTCTGATTTTATTGATGTGTTTTAATGAGCAGAACTTGTCAATCTCTCTCAAATCTAATTTATCAGATTTTATTTTGTGGTTAGAGCTTTCTGTGATCTTTAAATCTCTTCTTACTCTAGGACTGCAAAGCTATTTCTATGTTTTCCTCTAGAAGTGTTATCATTTGGGGATTTACATGTAAATCTATAATCTATCTTGAATTAATTTGTGTCTACAGTATAATATGAATCTTAAGTTCTTTTACTCCAATATGGATAACCACTTGTTCCAACACAACGTGTTGAAAAGACTTTCCTTTCCTACATAATTGCTTTAGTGCTCTTTTTTACATAGTTTCACCATGTAATTCTGGATGCATTATTCTGTTTCATGGATCTTTTTCTTTTTATCATTCTCTCACTAACACCACATTGTCTTAATTACTAATATCATTGTTACAGACATTAAAATCATGTAGAATATTTCTTTCAAGTTTGATCTTCTTTTTTTTCAAGATTGTTTTGGGTATATATGTGTATTGTGTCCCATCTAACTCTAAAAGAAATTATTTTGTCAATATTTTAGGAAAATAAGAAAACTGAGGTTTTACTTATAATGTTACTGATAAGATACAACAACTTAGGGAGACCTGTCACTTTTAGAACAGTGAGTCTTCCCATATTTTAATTAAATTATGTATTTATTCTAATTTGCTATACATTATGGCAGAATGCAATTCATTTCATATTACACATGTAGAGCACAATTTCTCAAGTCACTGTACACAAAGTATTTTCAAACCATTCATGTATTCATACATGTACTCAGGGTATTGATTATTTTAACAAGGTTTACCTTTTCATTTATTTAGGATGCCAAAATCTGCCTCATAAATGCTTTGTAGTTTTCAGTGGAGAGGTCACTCATGTATTTTATAATACTAATGCCAAGGATTTTATGCTTTCATAGTTCTAATAAACCTTGTGTTTTAGATAAATTTTAAGTTCAACAGCAAAGTTGAGCAGAAGACATAGAGATTTCTCATAAACCCCTGCCTTCACACCTGTATAGCTTCCCTGATTTGCAACATTCCCTACCAGAGTGGTGCATGTTCTTGCAGTTGATGAGTACACTGATATATGTGAATCGCCTAAATTTCCTAATTTCTTTTTGTTACTGTTGTTTTTGTTTTTGTTTTTGTTTTTTACTCATTATTTTTTTCTGATATAAAATACAATCCTTTTTTGTACAAAATATATTTTTAAAAAATATGTAAATTTTCAAGAAGATGGAAATGCAAATTACCCTCTCATTATACATTCTCATTATATATTAAGTACATATATCAAATTATCACACTGAACCCCATAAATATATATAATTAAAATAATTTTTAAATATAAAAATATGATATACTATTGAAAAGTTACAGTACTAACTTAGAAAATGCACACAGTTATTTCATTTTACATTATTGAATGGGGAGTACAAAATTACTAGCTTCCAAATGTTTTTCTGCAAATGCTCCTAACAGAGTTCCACAATTAGGAAGACCAGGCAAAAGAGAATCATTCTGACCTTTACTTTTATTTTTCTTCCCAAATATTATATATATATATATATATATATATATATATATATATATATATTTGTAGTTATACACAATACCTTTATCAAAAATAAATAAATAAACATATTTCCTAATTTCATTAGAGTTCACTCTTGCTGTTGTACATTCTATAGGTTTGAACAAATGTCATCCATGATGTCCAGAATGACCATCATTATGGTATCATACAGAATAGTTTCTCTCTGATAAACTTTATTACATGCAGTTGGGAAGAGGTTTGTCTGTCTGCTCTTCTGACCCATTTTCATTTCTATAAGGTCACTTCCTTATACTTAGTTTGAGAGCCCTGAGCACAGTGTGATTTCTATCTTTAGTCCCTTCCCCAATGGACCTCCTTGCAAAGTATGGAATTTCTATGGAAGTAGTTAGTAAATTGGTGAAGACTCCCATTGTGCCTGGGACTTACAGAGAACATAAAAATTCCACCCTAGCCCAAACTCCATTTTGAAGCATAATTCATAGTTTGGCTGTTTTCATTTAACCTACAACCATGGGTAGGAGCTTCCTCTTCCCAAAGATGAAAACATTAGTGGGCCCTACTCTCTCAGCCAGGGCTTTTCACTTTGTAAGTTTTAGCTCAGTAAAGATTTTTTTTGGTGTTTGTTTTTGTCTGTTCCTTCATTTCTTAAATGGACTTTAAAATGTGATTTTGTAGTATCCAACTTGCTGTTATTGTTTTATAACTTCCTGCTCAGTAGGGGCAGTGAGAAGTTTCATGGACATTTTAATGTGAGCCTTTTCCCATGTTATTAAGTATTTTTTGAAAATATTTTAAATGCCCACTAAATAACCCATTCTGCAGATGTATATTAATTTACTGAACACATCTTCAATTTGTAGACATTTATATAGCTTAAGTTTTACCCTTATGAAAATGCTGAGATTGTCTTTTAAAAATCAGTTAAATACTCTTGTGTGCCTTTGCCTCGATGCAAATTACTATACTAATTTAAATGAGACATTAAATTTACCTATAAAATTGCAAAATATTTATATGTTTGACAGTATTCATGTACACCAATGATGGCAACCTAAATTGTTAATGAGTATAATTTTGGCCTTTGGAAGAAAATTTGGCCATGTCTATCATGTTCATTCAAGTCAAGTGCCCCTTAATATGTAGCAAACATGTGTCTAAGATGATTTATCGCATAATTTTTAATAATAGAAAAATTCTGGAAGCCACCTAAACAACCACAAATGGGAAACTAAATGGAATCACTATAACCATACAGGAAAATACCAAGCAATCACTAAGATTATCTAGATTTTCATATGCTGATGGAAATTGTTCTCTTAAAAGCAAGCAAATGTGGATAACAGATGCCAAAACATGGTTAAATAGGAGAAATAATTCTAGAGTTCTCCAGCATAGTGGGGAGAGTTTAGTTCACATTAACTTATTATATATTTTATGAAGAAGTATAAGAGAGGAGCTCAAGGGCTCTAAATGAAGAAATAACAGAAGGAAATACTGATTGACCTGATTTGACCTCCATGCACACTATATACATGTGTTGAAATGTCATGTTGAACCCCATTAATATTTACAAGTATTACATGTTTATAAAAACTTAAAATACTGAAAAAAACATTAAAATGGATAAGTATGCAAACTCCATTAAAATGTGGATATGTAGCACTGTCATTCTCATAGAGTTTTGTTTCTCATATATACATATAACCATATACATACATCATACATATAAACACATGCTTTATAAGTGGAGAACATTTCAGTATACATGAAAAGCACAGAAATCACTAGCATGAAGTACACTTTGAGGTAAAGTATAATTCAGAGCTTCAGAACAATTTTTTTCAATGATTTAGTTGGATTTCCAAATACTGTTTTAGGAAATTTATTTCATTTTATTATTCTTAATTCATTGTTTGTTTCAGAATTGTTAATTTATTCCATTAAAATAATTTAGATGTGTCTGCTGGTTCCACAGCATTTAAAATAATATGGTTTTGTAAATTGTAATTTTGGGAAAGAATAGTGGGCCATATAGGTTTATCAAGCTTTTTTCGCCCCTCTAAGGAAATATGTGTGTAATTTTTGTCCTTTTAAATTTAGTTTGTTATTAGTGCATGTTAGTTATACAGAATATAATAAGACATATTCATATAAGCATATAACATACTTTGATCATTTTAACCTTCATAATCTCCTCTAATCTTCCTATTTCCCCAAGTCCCCTTGGTCTTTTCTAATGTTTTATCTTCTATATTCATGTTTGTTTGGTTTTTTTCTATTTAAATTCCATGCATGAAAGAAAACGATACCTGCCTTTCTGAGCTGGCTTATTTTACTTAACATGATAAACTTTAGTTTCATTCATTTTCCTGCAAGGGATATGAGTTTGTTCTTCTTTATGGCTAGATAATACTTTTGGGGTATATATACCATATTTTCTTTACCCATTCATCCACTGACAGATACCCTGATTTCATATTGTGGTTATTGTGAATTATGCCACAATAAACATGGGTATGCAGGTATCTCTGTAGTATGCTGAGTTCAATTCCTTTTAATATATACTGAGGAATGGTTTATTGATGATAAGGTAGTTCTATAATTCTATGTTTTAGTTTTTTGAGGAACCACGATATTGACTTTCATCATGACTGTACAAATATACATTCCTACCAAAAGTGTAGGTGTTCCTTTTTCTCTGCATCCTCACAAGTGCTTATTAAAATTTGCATTCTTGATGATAGCCATTATAACTGGGATAAAATAATGTCATTGTAGTTTTCAATTGCATTTCCCTGATAGCTGAAGAATTTGAAGATTTTTTTTTATATAATTGCTGGCCATTAGTACTTTTTCTAAGCAAAATCTTAGTTCATGTGTCTATTGATCTGTTGGATTATTGGGGGAGTTTGTGTTAAGTTTTTGAATTATTTATAGAATCTGAATGCTAAGTCTCTGTTAGAAAAAAATAGTTCTGTATCCACTATGCTATTCCATTGGTCTACCTGTCTGATATATATATGTTGTGGATGGACACACTACTTTTATTTTATGTATTTATTTTTATGCAGTGCTGAGGATCCAACCCAGTGCCTCATGTGCACTAGACAAGTGCTCTGCCACTGAGCTACAGCTCCAGCCTGTTTGTTATTATGTGCATACCATGCTGTTTTGTTACTATAGCTTTATATAATTTGAAATTTATATTTTGATATCTTCAGTATTGCTCATTGTGTTCAGAATTGGTTTGGCTGTTTGGGATCTTTTTTTACTTTTGCATGAGTTTTAGGAATTTTTTTTATAATTCTGTGACAAATGTCATTGATATTTTGATGGTGATTGCATTGAATCTGTAGATATTTTGGTAATGTGGTCATTTTAATAATTTTAATTCTGCCAATCCATGAATATGAGGCATCTTTCCACCTTCTAGTATCCTTTTCAATTTCTTTCTTCTGTGTTCTTTAATTTTCATTGTAGAATTCTTTCACCTCCTTGGTTAGGTTTATTCCTAGATATTTTAGCTTTTCTTTTAAAACTATTGTGAATACAATTTTCCTGATTTCTTTTTCAACAGGTTCATTATAGGTATGCAGAAAAGCTACTGATTTTTGTATGTTGATTTTATATTCTGCTACTTGGCTGAAAATGTTTATCAGATCTAAAAGTCTTCTTTTCACAGTCTTCTAAGCGTATAATCACATCATCTGTAAATAGAGATAATTTGATTTTTTTCCTTTCCTACTTGTATTCTTTCATTTCTCTTAATAATTGCTCCAGCTAAAATTTCAAGTACCTTATTGAATAAGAGTGATGAGAGTGGATATCCGTGTCTTCTTGTTTTGTATGTGTTTTTAGAGGAAATGCTTTGTTTTTCACCATTAAGTATGATGTTGGCTTTGGGTTTGTTGTATGTAGCCTTTATGATGTTGAGATAAGATCCTTCTATACCTATTTTCTTCAGGGCTCTTATCATATGCAGATGTTGAATTTTGTTTAGTGCATCTAGTAAGATGATAATGTGATTATTGTCCTTGATTTTGTATTTGTGATGTATTATATTTATTGTTTGCAAATGTTGACCACTTTGCATCCCCAGAATGAAACCAACTTGAGCACAGTGTATGACTTTTTAATGTGTTGTTGAATTAAATTTGCAAGTATTTATTAAGGATTTTAGCATCTATGGTCATGACCAATATGGGTCTATAGTTTTCTTTTTTTGTGTCCTTATCTCTTTTGGTATTAGGGTAATGCTGGCTTTATAGAACTACTTTGGAAGCACTCCTTTCAGTTTCCTGGAAAAGTTGAAGAACATTGGTGTTAGTTCTTCTTTAAAGGTCTGGCAAATTTCATAAGTGGGTCAATCTGGTTCTGAGCATTTTTTTGCGGGGGTGGTGGGGTGACAGCTTATTACTACTTCAATCTCCTTATTTGTTATTGGTTTATCTGGTTGTTTTTAATATTCTCTTAGTTCAATTTTGGTAGGTCAGATATGTCTAGAAATTTATCTATTTCTTCTAGATTTTTCAATTTATTAGAATAAAGTTTTGAAAATTGTCTCAATAATCCTCTGTATTTTACTGGAATCTGTTGTACTATCCCCTCGTTGTCTCTAACTTTATTAATTTGAGTTTTCTCTCTCCTTCTTTTGGTTGTTTGTTTTATGGACTTACAAATCTTGTTCTTATTTTCAAAGAGCTCTTTGTTTCATCTCTCCTTTATTCTTTTAGTCTCTATTCCATTACTTTCAGCTCTGTTATTCATTATATTTTCCCTTATAGTTGTTTGGGTTTGGTTTGCTCTTGTTTTACTAAGACCTTGAGATGTAACATTAGGTAAGTTATTTAAGATCCCTAGACTTTTTAATGTAGTTATTCATAAACTTTTCTATTAGAACTGCTTTTGCTGTACCCAAAGATTCTGGTATGTTGTGTTTCCCTTTTCATGAGATTCTGAAAGCTTTATAACTTTCCCCTTCCAGTTTCATCAGTGGCCCATTGATCATTCAAAATTGTTTAATATCCATGTGTACAGTTTCTATGTGTCTCTTACCATTGATTGATTTCTAATTTCATTCTTTGATGGTCTGATAAGATGCAAGAAATTTTTCAGGGTGTTTGTTTGTTTGTTTTGGCATTTGTTAAGTCTTGCTTTTTGATCCAAAAATATAAATCTATTTTGGAGAAAATTCCATGAACTGCTAAAAAGATTGTGAACAATGTTGTTATCTGGTAGAGCATTCTGGAGGCATCTATAGTTCAGTTTAATGCTATTGTTCCTATCTTGATTTTTATCTAGATAACCTATCTATTTGTGAGACTGTGGTATTGAAGTCACCTATTATTATTATTATATTAGGGTCTCTCTCTCTCTCTCTCTCTCTCTCTCTCTCTCTCTTTAAAATCTCATTTCTTTTTATTACTTTTTTTCAAATTTATTCTTCTGATAAAATTTAAAATTTAATTACCACTTTAATGTTATCATTCAATTAAAGAATTTTATTTCTCATGTCATTGACTTCTTTTTCATGAATGTATTCCATTTTACAAATATCTATTCACATGTTTAGTAGGGCCGTTGGATGTTTTGCTCATCTTATACATACCTATCTAGTGCAGAAATTGACACACAGGTGCTCAATTAATATTTGATGACTTAATCAATAAATGCTTGATTGAATAGCTTCATCAAATCCCTTCCACACAGAAAAAAATTCCATCTTGATTTTATTTTCCTTTTTTCTCTACTCATAATATTTAATTTCACCAAATTTATTTTAAACTTACTTACAGTCCTGAATTATTACATTTCTAATATAATATTTGAAAGTTATAAATACTAATATATATTCTTTTTCACATACTTTTTTCAGTTTTTGCACTCAATAACTGTATATACAATATTTGTTTAATTTTCATCAAACAAGGTATTTTTATACAGTAGATTTCCCATATTTTGGTTATAAATTTTGAATTACTTTTTGCAGGCTTGCAAATATATTTTAGTTGTTTTTTTCATAAAGGATACATTCATCATTTTCTTCACCTAAGAGTTTTTCAATATATTGCAAGATGTGTCTGTAATCCTTATACATAGGTATCAGAAGCTTCTCTTTATATAGAATTCCTCATTCAAAACTATATCTGTTGCATAAACAAAATAAAAACACTTTATGCACAATATTCAACTGTATCATGGTATGTAATATCATAGTAAAAAACTCTGAGAACAGTTTTTTTTTTCTTTCTCATTCACAATGTTTTATTTTTAAAGCTGAAAAATTTATAAGGGCATATCCAGGTATGTTGATGAACCTTTCATTTTCTCATCTCAGATCTTTCTTCAGCTCAAAAACTTTCTTTTTTTCAGATTTAATTATTTATTTCCTTGCCATTTTTGCTTTCTTCCTCAGAAACAGTTTTGCTTCTTTGATCATATTTCTGTCCTTCCTACCCGTCATTATCTAGGCCATCTTTTTTTGTCTCATTGATTTTTGTTCCTGCAATATGGAAAAAATTCAAATATTTCCACATTTCATTGAGTGAGTTCAATTTTTATATATGCTCTTTACTATCTTCTCAAATGCCATTTTAATTTTTCTATTGAATTTTTGTATTGAATTTCTTAGTTCTATTTTGGCCTTCATACTTTCCTTTTTTTTTTTTCATTTAATCCAATTATTCCCTTAGAAATACTTACTCTATTTTCATAGAAGCTTCTCCACCTGAATCTCTTTGAGCACATACATATTTATAACTTATAAGGGTTTTTTTTTTAGCTCTTTCACATTCTTTTGTAAATTTAAATTAAATGTGTTTAACTGATATGGAAATATTAAAAATTGTGCACATTAGTGGAGTATCCTATAAAGTTTTCAAATCATGTAGACATAATGTTGAAATCAGGTAAAAATATATTATCTCCCTAGACATCTATCGTTTTTGTGATAAAACGTTCAATGCACTTCCTTTTAGCTTTTTCAAATGAATAGTTCATTATTCATCCATGGTCAGCCTGCTGTGGGGTCGCACAACAGAACTTCCTCCTCTTAACTATCAAACCTGTTGATCAACCTTTCTTGATATCTCTACAGTCTCTGGTAACCACCACTCTACTCTCAACTTAAGATTTGTCAGCAATTTAAGCATAAACTGATTTAAGAGTTTTGCCATTGCTTTACTTCATCAAGTCAGCATCCCTTATCTTTGCCCAACAGTGTCTTTTCATGATATCTTCATTTATTTACTCTCTTCATTGGGTTTAGACCTGGCATTTTTGATTGATTCAGACGTGGCATTTTTTTTCTGATAGGGTGTATAATTGTTGTTTTATTTTGCTGTCACTGAATACTTACATCCTATAAATTCACACACACATATGTATGTATATATGTATAATATATATATTAAAATATATATTTTTTAAATTTATCTCCTTAAACTACACTAAAATATTGTGATCCTATACAAATTTGCTAACAGAAGTTGAAACTTTGAATCCTGTACTTTAGGTTTTCAAATACAATTTGTACACTTCCCTTTGTATGGTGCAAATCATGAATCACCATGGATTGCCACCAGGAATTCTTTAAAGCAGTTCTTAAAGAACGCAGCTCCATCTTATCTGTTCCCTTCTGTCCGGAAAGAAGTAGGGTAGAGATGAATCAGAAATGTAGTTTGGGATGGTCCAAAAGGATTTTCGCATGGATTCGGAGAAATGCCACCTGATTTTGGTCATATCAGTGTAAGACTATGAGGTAATGGGGTGAATCAAAGCCTTTCTCTGTTATTTGTTCTGCTGAGCGTGGTGACACATGCCTGTAATCCTAGCTACCCAGGACTGATGCAGACGGATTGTAAATTCAGGGCCAGCTATGGCAACTGAAAGATACCCTGTCTTAAACTAAACTAAGCTAAAATAAAATAAAATAAAATAATTACAAAAAGGGCTGGAAATGTAGCTCAAGAAGAGATCACTTGCCTAGGATGTACAAGATCCTAGGTTGAGTGCCCAATATCATGACAATAAAACAAAACAAAATAAAACTATTTGTCTCTTTGTGATTCAGAGGATGCTCTTTGTAGTATGTCATCCAGAAGCACAATTCATGTTATTCCCAGTGATATCCACTATTGGAAATTCTGCCCAAATCTCAGCATATCTTCTCTTAGTCCTCTTTTTCATATTTTTTGTGCTTTTTATCTTTACATACATATATATATATGTATATATACACTCACTCATTATTAGCAACCCATGACATTTTGTGCTTTTATTTTTACTTCTGTGATGGAAAATCAATGAGAATCTACCAGAAATGTCCATCCTCCCCCTGCTAGTTTTTAACCAAGAATCTCTCTCATTATGAAGTTACCTGTTTTTTTCTGGATAAAATTTACATATGTGTTAAGAGTTATTTCATTCATCTCACTCTTTCTTATAAGGTTCTTGTGTAATCCATTTTATGTTTATAGGATCAAGGTGATCTAAACTAAAGTATCCTGTAAAGAATGTTTATATTTTTCTGTTTTTCAAACTGAGAGCTAGGACATTTGAAATCCCCCTAAACCATGCATTCCCAGGCTGAGTCAAAGGGTCTGCTTTTGGCTTATTAGTCAGATGTTTGTACAACCCTCCTCACTCCAGACAATCTCGGCTTATGCTGTGTGTTGGCATAGTTATTAATAGTGCTGTTTTCATTCCCTAAAGTTGCTTGGTTTTCATACTACATTACATCATTACCCTACATAGGACTATGAGATATGATTTAAATGAGTCATATATGTATAATGGCCTTATTCATACTTTCCTAATATTGTAATGTAATTTTAATGGGATTAAACTTGAACAGGTGAAAATAATAGTTAATTAAATAAGTGACAATTGAAAAGACAATTGAAAGGATCATGCCACCAAGCAGATTGCTAAATCTTAAGTGGCAGGCTAGTACTTTTTATTTTACTTTTTTTTATTGGAGATTTAATCCAGGGGTGCTTTATCACTGAGCTACATTTCTAGCCCTCGGCCCTTTTTTGAGACAGGGTCTCACCCCTTGCTGAGACAGGCCACAAATTGTGCTACTCCTGCCTCAATCTTCCTAGTTGTTAGCTTTATAGATATGTCCCATCAAACCCAGCAGTAGGCCACTATTTTATATATGCTAGCTAACAGTGTAAAACTAGAGCATTTATATATTTGATCTTTAATTCTAAAAATCTTGGATGGGCCTCTTTGGTCCAGAGATTAGATATCAGATGACTTTAAACCCCCAAACCATGTGTCTCAGGAGTCAATCACTTTTCTACCATGCACTAAGAGCCTACCTATCACAGCGATACACAATGCCTTAACCTTTGTATTTATTCATATGCAAAAGAGTTGATCCCTCTCAAAACTGATCACCCAGCACACATAATCATGGATGGGACTTTTTAAATCAGGGTCAGAATAACTAATGCCTCAAATAATCCAAAGCTTTAGAATCAGCACCGTATTTGCTTATTATTAAATTTTGTCTTTAGAAAAGTTACTTAATTTCACTCAAACTCAGTTTTCTTCCTAAAAAAAATGGTTAAAGCTCCAATATCTTGGAGTTTCTGTCAGAGTAAGAGAAACTAAATGTAAATCAACTAACAAAATCTTATTATAATTCTTTTATGAAGCCCAGATATTATTACTAAAAATTAAAAGATAAAGAAAGATTCACTTATTTTCTTGGAAAGCCTTTTAATAGACATTTTTTTTTAATTTTTAGAAGAGCTTTAACTTTACAGCATGTATTATCAGTAGTCCACACAAGAGTGGCACGTATATTTAAATTGATGAACCTACATTGGCCCATTGTAATCACATAAGGTTCATAGCTTACATTGGGGTTCACTCTTTATACTGTATTTTATATGGGTCTGGCAAAAGTATAATCACATGAATCCACCATTATGGATTATCATAAGGGTAAATTACCATACAGAGTAGTTTTACTGCCCTAAAAATCCTCTGTGTTCTGCATATTTATCCCTTTCTCTCCCTTAACCCTTGAAAACCACTTATTTTTTACTGTGTTCATTTTTTTTTCCTTTTCCAAAATGTCAAAGACTTGGAATAATATAGTAGTAGTCAGTAGGGGATTGGTTTTAATATGAATTTAAGTTTTTTCTATGTCTTTTCATGATTTGATAGTTCATTTCCTTGTAGCACTGAATATTATTCCATTTTCTAATGTACCAGAGTTTATTGGCCCATTTATCTACTCAAGGACAGCTTGGTTAATTCTAAATTGTGGCAAGTATGAATAAAACTGCTATGTATATCTATGTGCAGGTGTTTCTGTGAACAAAAGTTTTCAGTTCCTTCGGGTAAAAACCAAGGGGCTTGATTGATGGATCAAATAGCAAAAGTATGTTTGGTTTTATTAGCAAGTACCAAGCTGTCTTCCAAAATTGGTTCCAATTTTGCATTCCCATCAGCAATGAATTAGTGTTTCCATTGCACAACATCCTGGTCAGCACTTGGTGTTGTCAATGTTCTGGATGTCAGCCTAATAAGTTGTCCTAGGACCACACTCTTGTTTTAATTTGCATTTCCTTGATGACATTTGATGTGGAACATCTTTTCATATGCTTATTAGTTATCTGTGTACCTTCTTTAGTGAGGTGTTTATTAAGGTCTTTGATCTATTCTTTTTATTTTTAGTTAAATTTATTTTTAATTTATAAATGGAAACACAAAATATACATATTAATGGGGTACCATGTGATATTTCCACTCACATATACAATGCATAATGTTTAAATCATGTCAAACATATCCATCTCCTTAATCATCTATCATTTCTTTATTGTGAAAACTCAAAATTCTTCATTCTAGGTTTCTGAAATGCACAGAAAATTGTTATCTATAGTCATCCTACTGTACAACAGCATGCTAAAACATCTTGCTTCTGTCCAACTAAAACAAAGTACCCATTGATTAACCTTTTCTCCATCTGTCTCTGTCTCCTACTTTTCTCAGCTTCTGGTAACCTCCACTAGAGTCTCAATTTTATGAAATTAACTTTTTTTAGATTCCATATATGAATGAGATTATGTGGCACTTATCTTTCAGGGCCTGGCTTATTTTACTTGACATAATGATTGATCTCCAGTTCCAAGATTTCATTTTTCATGGATTGATATATTCCATTGTGTATATGTACCATATTTTCTTTATCCATTTATTAGCTTATGGACAGTTAGATTGTGTCCAACTATTAGCTTTTGTGAATAGTGCTACAGTAAACATGGTAGTGAAGATGTCTCTTAAAAATACGAATTTCATCTTCTTTGCATATGTACCTAGGAGCAGGATGCTAGATCACGTGGCAGTTCTATTTTTAATTGTTTGAGGAAACTCCACAATGTTTTCCATAATGGATTTACTAATTTACATTCCCAACAGTCATCGATTGTTTCCATTTTCCACACCCTTGTTAGCTAGCCCATTTTAAAAAATTTATTATTAAATTTTATGACATCTTTGTATATTTTTGGATAATAGCCATTTATCAGATTTGTGTTTTGCAACTCTTTCTCCTAGTTTATGGCTTAGCTTTTTATTCTTTTGTCATTCCTTTCACAGAAAAGAAATTTTTAATTTTAATGAAGTCTGGCTTATCAATTCTTTCTTTCTTAATTCATACCTTTGATACTTATCTAAAAAGTCATGACCAAACACTGTAGATTTTGTCCTACATTATCTGCTAAGAGTTTTGTAGATTTGTGTTTTTTTCATTTAGGGAAATGATTCATTTTAAGTTATTTTGTGAAGGGTATAAAATCTGTATCTAACTTCATGTGTTTGAATCTAGATACCCAGTTCTAGTGGAAAGTTTTATTTTTTTTGTGTGTCCCTGCACCCAGAGTTATTAAGGTATAATTTAAAAATAAAAATTATTATTACATTTAGCATATATCATGTAACATTTTCATATATGTATGTATTAATGAGCAACAACAAAAGAAAATAAATCTAGTGAATTCCTAAATGGTGAATACTTTTTTTAATGTACCTGTATTGAACCAATGAATACCCTACCATGGATCTACATCTCCAATTCTTTTTATTTTATCTTGACACAGGTCCTCACTAAGTTGCTGAGGGTCTTGCTAAGCTACCAAGGCTGGCCACGAACTTGCAGTCCTTCTGCTTTAGGCTCTCATTTTGCTGAGATTACAGGTGTGCACCACCTGGCCTGGATGACTTTTATGTCAGGAAAATAGCATCAGCCTACAAATGATAGTACCAAGAAAAGTAGAAAATGGAATAAGTTCATAATGACTGATGACCTATTAAAGATACATATAGAATTTTGAAATTCCCTGATAAGTTAAATTGTATTTCAAGTTATCAAGAATACCTATAAACACGGAACTATTCTTAGAAGGAGATCTTTAGCAATAGTGTGACTTTGTACATGGCAAGCTGTTGAATATTTTTTTTATTATAGGCTTAGATAAGGTATTGATTACAACTTATAAAGAGAATACCTAGATTGTAAAGGCAAGCTGGAATGATGAATGTCACTATTGGCATTCACTTAGACATAAATTACACAAATACAAAAGAATATAGATGTGGTTTATCAGTTTTATTTTCAAAATTACTTGAATTTTAATATATTAGAGATATATGACTTAATAATGTCATATTGCTAGATTGAGTAAATACTTTTCAATATTCAACATAAAATATCTGAAATAATCTATTTCTTATATACCTATCTTCTGAATTACTAATCTTACCTTTTTATGTCTCTTATCTGCTGTTAAATTTTCCTTTGAATCTTTAATTTCTGATGTTGTTTTTCAATTGTAGAATATCCATTTCTTTCTTATTTTGTGTAAGTAAAAAATATTGTATAGTAAAAAATATCCTTGGTGTAACACTGAATTTTAATTTTCTCATGAAATTCTCTTTTCATATTTTTGTGTTTTCATATTTTCATCTTTTCATATTTTTGTGTTTCTTGTATTTTCTAAAATACTGCATATTAATCATGATCAATTTAAAGTTGTCTGCTAATTCAAATATGTATAGTATTTGCTTCCATTCTCTGTTTTTGTTGGTTATCATGATAATGTTCTTTGTCTTCGCATGCATGAATACTATTTTATAATTGAAAGTCAAGCATTGAATATTCAAAAACAAAACTAAGAAAGCTCCAGATGATATCAACATCATCAGGAAAGTTATCCTATCCCTGCTAGGCAGATAGAATGGAGTGAACAGAGGGGTAGCCCACCTTAATTCAGTGTTTCGTTGAAAATCTGTGAGATCATTTTCTCCCTAGCACTGATACTATAGGAATCCCCACTCAACATTTTCAAGGTCCTAAGCTTAGATATTTGCTCTCATGTTCAGTGAAGATTCAGATCTTGGCACTTGTCTGAATGGGGATATTGGCTGTGTTTGAGAACTCCAGTTATCCACTTTAGGATCCCAAGCCTGATGAAGAGCCAAAAATCTTTGCTGATTTATTTGCCTCCACAAACCCAGACTGTGAGTGACTTCAGGGACCAGGCAGCTGTTGAAGATGGTTTCTGAATGACTTCACTTTTCATGTGAGGAATTTTTGTGACCTGTCCTCCTCATGCATACTTATTTGCTAAGCATCATAAAAATGTGGGCCATTCCACATTCTGTGCTTGGGCTCACAATTGCATCCTGCTATCCAGTGAAATTTTAGAACTTATTGAATATATTGGAGAGAAAAAAGAATCCAAGTTCCTTCTACTTTCCAATTTTATCACTTCAGACCCATGTAACCACCAAAAGTTCTAGTTTTTCTGTCCTCTCACAGCAAATCTCTCCCTGGGCCAAGCCCAGATCCCCAGCTTCTAATTGCAAACAAAATTGACAAATACTTCCTGGGTCATCCTCAAATCCTTAGCTAATATTCATAAGGCTCTTGTCTTTTTTGAAGTGTATGTATTCTCTCAGGTCCTTAGTTTGGCCTATTTCTGATACCTTTTCTATATTGTCTTCGTGAGAGATCCAGGGTTTCTAATTTTTCTCTGCGAGATCATCAGCCTGATACTAATTACTCCATACTTCAAGAAAATCTCATGTAGTTCTCAGGAGGGTACAGCACAGGCTTTCACATGTGGAGGTGATTCAAGGCACCATCAGATTGAAGCATGTCTATGATTTGAATTGAGAGCAAAGGTTTCCACCTCAGCGATAAGATATTTGATACATCATCTCCTTATGGATCTTTCTACCTGTGTACCTCCCTCTATGTATCATCCATCCAGCTGGCTTTCATAGTCATTTTATGGTACTGGATTAGATTATTATTAAATGAAAACTGAAATTCAGTGTCTAAAAACAGTGAAATAATGTGTGGTTTGGATCTAGTTAATAATATTGTCTTTGTGGCTGAGCTGAATAAACCAAATTATATGATAGCTAATTAAGTTCATAATTAATTTTTTTCTTGACCATAGAGTACTTTATATGCACTACTATAGGTACAACATTTGTTGCTCTTACTCCACTACCAATTATTTCATAATGTTACACCAAGGGTTTTTTACTGTAAAATATTTTTTTCTTTTATCAGTGTATAGTCATTGGGGTTTGGGGACTACTATAAACATGGAAAATGTATGAGGAAAACGTGAGAACATGATTTTTCATGTGTGTAAGTCTAAATCAAAGACATTTTCTTCCTGAAAAGTCAAAAAACAAAATTTGAAGAAAGATTACCAAAAGTGAAATTTAAGAAACAATTAAAAAACTAATCACTAACAGGGAAAGAGATATCAGAGAGTTTAAATAAGTAGGAAATATGAGGAAGCCAGAAGTCAGATCTTTGAGTAATTAACCAAATTCTGAGAGAGCAAAACTACCCTAAGTATCACTGCAACCATATGTAAATACAAAAATAAAATGGACCTTATTTATAAGATCAACCTCATAATCTAAACTACAAGGTTCCATTTCTTTGTGTTTGTAACAAAATAAAATAATAATAATTTACTAAGTAAATATTATATTGGCATAATTACTATCATAATAATTATTTTATGCCCACTATCTTATTTAATATGCAACCACCATTTAAAGTTGGTAGATAGTACTATTCAGTCAGAGATGACTAAAGCAGAGCTTCATCAGTATACAAAACATGCACGGATCACAGAGAACAGTTGGTGCCAAGGCTGCATTGAAACCCTATACTAATCAGCATTATCCAACAGGACTTCCTGCAATGGTCCTCTGTGTCTGCGCTGTCTTCTGCATACTTGAAATGTGGTTACTGAAACTGAGGGACTGTTTCATTTTATTTTAATCAATTAAAATTTAAACAGTCACATGTGCCTAATAGCTACCATGCTTGGCAGTATATCACTAAGTTGTTAGAGCTTGCCAGTTCCTGGCCCTAAAAAACCTTGTGGAATATTCAGGAAGATCATTGTAGAAATTTTTTCATAGTTAATAGAGTGGAATATCACTCTTTGATCTACTTTTTAATAGAAACCAAATTACATATGTAAAAATACATCTACTGATTGTTGTGTTTTATTTTGTTTTGTTTTTTGCAGAACTGGGAATTGAGCCCAGGGGTGCTCTACCACTGAGCTACATCCCAAGTCCTTTCTATTTATTCTCTATTTTGAGACAGGGTCTCCCTCCATTGCTGAAGTTGGTTTCAAACTTGCCTCATGCTTCAGCCTCCCAAGACCCTGTAGTACAGGCATGCACCAAAGCATGAGCTTATGCTGTTTTTTTTCTTAGTAAATAGTATGGTAAATACCTTACTTATAAGTATTTTGTATAAAATAAAGAGTGTATAAACACTATACTTCCCTTCCATTGAAAGACAGTTTCCTCTTTATCTGGGTTTGTTGGAAGCCCAGCTGTATACATACTGACCACCACATGAGGAAAATTATAGTAGAAGAAGTTTGAGGGAGCTGGTTGCTTTATATATACCTAGAAGGTGTTCGATGTTGGCTTGTGCAGCTGAGTGGCAATCCTAGCTGGGTTCCCCTCCCTTCTTCGGAGTCAGGATGGCAGAGTGCTGAGTAAGGAGGGTGGCAGCAAAGGGTATTTAATATGATTCTCTCAGGAGCATATGAGGTGACTGCTTTTTCCTGCCTGTTCTTCCTCATCTAGAATATTTTAAAGTTCATATTACTGAGCAGGAATCAGGATTTAAATTATTCTTTATTCTCCCCCAGAATGTCTTCTCACCCCTTTTCCTTGTCTTTTTTTTTTTAACCAAAAAAGCACTTTCTTTACTAAAACTAGTGTTTCACTTTATAAGTCTCAAAAAGCAAGCTAATGTTTTACATATTTAAGAACATTTCGTGAAATGAGAGCAATGTTTCCTCTTCCCAAGAACCCTTGTTAATTATTTCACCAGAATAAGTTGGAACTTTCTTCTACCTGCTTTATTTTCATCTTCTTTACTTTTAAATGATTAAAATTATTTATAATATGCAAGTAATCTAAGACCTTGACCCCTCTACTTCCTCTTCCATGCTGATCATTTTTTAGACTTCATTGGGAAGTTCTGAGCTGGCTGGTGGTCGTGGCTGGGAAAGGGATTTTGATTGACTGCACATGTGTTAGAGCCATGCATACATTACTAGGGACACTATGAGGCAGCCTGCCCTCAGAGACATACTTCTGAAAAGAGTGCTTGACTCAGGCCCCACCTATACAGAGCTCAGTTCCTAAAAATAGGTACTAAGTTGCATCCTTTAGACTCTCGGCTAAAATAAATTCAGCCGTCCTATCCACTTGCTTGATAGACCCTTCAGTGGAGCTGGTCTCCACTCTGCTGGTTGCCTTCAGGGGACTGGGAAATTTGCTGTACAGGAAACAAAGGAGGAAACTACTCAGTGAAGGACTAGAAAGACGACATTTCCTCGAAACTGAGGTTAAGTCCAACTGTCACAAAAGGTATGTGTAACAGAGTCATTGATACATGTGTGCTTCCAAGGTTGTAAAATGTTCTGGCTGGTTCCTGAAAATCCATGGAGACCATAGGTCAAGTTGTAATCAACACAAAAGAAAATTTGCAGCTGGATTTTGTTTTATGATAATATTTAGCATTGCTTTATATTTTTAAATTTAGGACTTCATATAATTATCTCTTTGCAAAAAAAAGCATTTTTATATTCAATATTGAAGAATAATAAGCCAATCTGAATAAACAACTATGAGCTAAAATTGTACCACGACTTACAGTTTAAAATGGGTAAAAAAAAAATGAGGCTGTCTTTTATGAGTGTGAATTGAATGAATACACTAAGAAATATAAACTGTATTTCTTGGAATTTGGTAAGAGAAAGGAAGAGTTTGAAATATTTTCAGCTGTTGTCATTTGCTTAGAGAAATGGAGGAAAATTATTCTTTCCCAGTCTTACTTTGATTTTGTAGTTCTTGCTACAGACATGGACTATCTCCTCTGGGAGTTTTACTGGAGTAAGGATTAAAGAATCAGGTTCTTACATGTTTTGCAGAATTAAGAAAAGCACTGCCAGTTGGATCTGCCAGCCCTAATTATAGTAACTACAAACTTAAATAGAGAAGACTGAGATTGTACTTTAAAGGTATCTTGCCCTATATACTATTTCAAATGGATTTTTTCTGTCTCCGATTGCCTGGGAACACCTTAATTTGGACCTGTTGTGCCTTAAGTGTTTAGATGTTAAGAGACAGAAGTGATTTGGGAGGGACATTATAACAGAATCACCTAAGACACCATCTCAAAGCAAGGACACTTTAAGATTACATAATGCTGGGTTTAAATTTAGCCAGCTGGTGCTGAACTGAAAGATATTTTATTTTTACCAGAGCTCTATTTGGTCACTGACGAGCTGTAGGTTGTTTGAATTATTTTAAAATTTTATGTACAAGGTGCCGAAGGACAAGTAAAATATTTACCTCAACTACATTCAGAGCCATGAATTTTAATATGAAAGAGCACCTGTTTAGAGTCAGAATGATATTACTAGTGCATGGCAAAAAAAAAAAAAAAAAAAAAAAAATGTCGGGGAGGAAGCAAGAAAGTCCTGAATTTTGCATTTGAGTGTTCTCCTGCTCCTCTGCCTAGTCTTTGAATATTTTTTTTTCCTTTTTTTTCTAATCAACACGTAAACTAGCCACTGGATCCATTTGTAAAAGTCAGTCAACATTTCAGATGTCTCCAAAATGGCAAAGTGCCGATAATATGGGGACAATGTAGTCTGGAGACCCAACGGACTGCTTCTGTTTCATCTATAGCTGGGAAACCTCAAAATACAGGTTTCCTCAGCACCTGAAAAATGACAGTAGGCATTCTTTAATGATCATGGAGAGCTTTACTTTAGAACATGTTCTGCTAAAACACCAGCTCAGGCCTCCTGTGTCCTGTGATTGGAATGCTTCCTTTCTTCAGGGCTGCTTATGGGCAAAACCCCACAAAGTTCATGGATAATTTATTTATTTACAGAGATAACTGCCCACTAATCAGTCTGCTCCTGCATTCTGCCACATTTGCCACATTCAAAAAACTTCAGGACATCAGTGCTCTTTTTACTTAACAGGAAAACACTACTTAGATGGCAGAATTTGGAGTCAAGAGTTTTCTGACAACTTCAGTTCTTTGAATTGATATTTCCTATCTGTCTCTCTCTCTCTCTCCCCCATTCCCCTCTCTTTCTCATACACACACTCTCAACTCTGGGTATTTAAAGAGATCATCCTGTAAGTCCTGATTGAAAACTAGGAGTCATGTCTAGATTCTATAATTTATAGAGCAGGGTAGACACTTAATAAGTGCCTGACAATGTAATTGCACAATTTTTGATAGAACAAACTGTGAGGGGACAGAACTTAATTGGCAGTAAGTTGTCCTTTTTATTTGCTTCCTATCCCCTCTTTTTAAAGTACTCGAGTTACACTTTGAAATTTAATTAAATTTGTAATTTGTTTTTTCCTATTTCTGAAGCACACACTTGTGCATTCAAATCACAGTTTCACTCCTTGCCGAGTGGCAGCTTCAGCCTTTTCTAATTCAGAAACGACGTTTTTAGAGCACAGCTCTATTCCACGTAGGTGCTCAGTCTTTAATAAGACCAGGTGGGATGTTGTACTCCATGTTTCCTGACACTACTTCTGACACCAGAGTTTGTGTCTTTGTCAACAACAAGCAATTCAATTCTCCAATACCAACAGGTGTCCTGCCATTCAATTCAGTTCTGACAATAACTCTCAAGACTCCTCAAGACCCCATGGGTTATAGTCTCTGTCACACAAAACTACTTAGACACCAGCCACAAATGGAGGACCAGTCCACCAACACTTCAGCCCAGATTACCACTGATTCAGGGGTTTCCATAACCCCCTCCTCCAGTTTGATAATTCAGTAGAATTGCTCACAGAACTCAGCAGGGTGCTGCTGGGTTACAAAGCATGCTATCCAGCAAAAGCAAACTAGAACAAATGCATGGGACAAAGCATGGGGAAGGGCAGAAGCAGAGCAACTGTGCCCGCTCTGACCCTCTGCGATGTGTTCATTATTAAACTACAGCTTTTGGGACCCAGGGACCTCTGAGATAAAGAAAGGGTCTATTGAGTTGCTCCAGGTGCTAGCTAGAAAAAAAAGGTCAGGTACTAAGATAAGTTCCTCTATTGCCAGCCTTAGGCTAAATATCAGCTGAAAAAAATGTCCTTTAAACCTAGAACATTTTTATATTGAAAATTTAGCAAAGGAGAAGTATACGTTGCTTACACTAAGCCTGAATTGACTATAGATAAAAGTAGAATGACATGAAGCAGAAAAATTTGGGGGATAGGAGAGCAGCTCATAAAAAGTGGTGGTCATTTCTGTATTACTTGGGACTGCAGGGCAGGTGGATGGTACCTAGGGAGTCAGCAGCCTGGGTTTTTGAGTCAAGATTTTAACGTGCATTCAGAAATGTGGAAAAGTCCTCTGTTGGTTGATTATATAGCTGTTAACTGATAACCTTTCCCTTTCTAGCCCATCTTTCATCTTGTGGCTCTTTTAATTTAGGAAACCTCAGAATTTTTCTCTCATCATCACCTATCCAGAAATTCACTGAACTCTGTCATTTAAGGTGTTTTAAGGAGGAACTCACCCTGTAATCCTTCTCCCCTTCTTAGGGGTGGGGAGTGAAGCTAAAGTTCTAATTCTCTCATCGCTTGACTGGATTTTCTGGCAACCAGCCCCTATTCTGAAGCTACCTCCCCACTGCTCGCCCCTACTTGCCATGAGTCACCCTGTTAATACAAGAAAAACTGTCACTCAGGAAACTGCAGGTGTCTGCACCAGGATCTGGGGACACAGACCAAATATTTGTTTTTTGGTTTTTTTTTTTTTTTTTAAAGAGAGAGTGAGAGAGAGAGAGAGAGAGAGAGAGAGAGAGAGAGAGAGAGAGAGAGAGAGAATGAGAATTTTTAATATTTATTTTTTAGTTCTTGGCGGACACAACATCTTTGTTGGTATGTGGTGCTGAGGATCAAACCCGGGCCGCACGCATGCCAGGAGAGCGCGCTACCGCTTGAGCCACATCCCCAGCCCCCAAATATTTGTTTTTTGATATACCACATATTTGCAATATGGTCTTCTTCTCTGAAACACTACCTATAAATCCCTGCTTCAAAATTCAGTACTATTTATTTTCCTAATCGTTGGAGTCCATCTTTGCAAATTTAATTAACCTGAACATCCTTCCATTTGTATAACACCATCAGTAAGAACATTTTAAAGAACATGCTATGACAATTAATCAAGGAAAAGAACAAAGATTTTCTTTTGTCAAAGCAAGATCAGCAAATTCAATCAATTGTTTGTCTTAGCTGCAATTCAAGAAATGACAGTAAGTCTATATTAAATGACTCTTTGGATTTTGTGGGCCTAAGTGATGGCATGAAAATAATCTGGCAGTGAACAGCATGGTACGTAATCCAAATTCTTGCTATAGTAGCTGTACTTCTTAAAATACTGCTAAGGATAAAAGGAACTTCTTATGTGGATAAGATGAAGAACCTCAATGACTGTGTGGCATATACCTCCTTTAAGTTCTACAGTAAGTAACAGACACCAGAACACCAACTAACTCATACCAAGTTTAAGCATAGAGAATAGAAACCATGTCTCTTGACTGACATTTCAGTTCTGGGAGTCTTTGTGCCATAACACCCTCTCCATGCCTAGGACCTGGAATCCATTTCCAGGTGTGTCTTAACAAAGCTTTATTTTTTCCAACCCCAGCCTTTTCTTGATTTTTATTTCACATTTCATGCTTCTTTTAAAATTAGGACAAACTATATGAAAGGGAACCTGATCCACATAGTCTTTTAAAATTCCAAAGGCAATGATGGGTTCATTTTTTAATTTCACTACACATCAGTGTTTGTCTTCTGTTAGATGAGATCTGCCCCTCAGCCCTAGTGTCTGGTCACTGGTCATTTGTCATTTTTCACTGCACTTTGTGGAAGATTTTCAAGTAGATATTTGCCTTCCAGTTTTTCTAGTTGTATACAGGATATTTCCTTGTTGCCTAGAAAACCAAATACTTTAACTATCTTTTATTGTACAAAAGAAAATAATTGCCAAATTACTGTAGGCATACATATGACTTAAAATAAGTGCAATGCTAAAATAGCTCATTTTGAGAAATTTCTCTTGGTCAAAGATCCAATGGCATCTTCCCTTCACTAAATCTGAATATATCAGCATGTGTATCTCTAAATGAGTTAACTGGTTACAAACATAGAAAAACTAAAAAAAATATTATTTTTAAATGTGCTCAAAAACAAACCACAATTTGACATTATAAATGGCTTCAAATCACATACTCAGTGTTTTTCATTAAGTTTGATAAATTGTGGACTGAACATAATGTTCAAATAATGATATTATTTTAATTTTAATTCATAGGAACTTAATTATATTGCAATAAATTGAGGATATACCTCACATTATAAAGCACTTGTGTTTTTGGAACTTGTGCTATGAACATTGAATTTTGAAAAGTGGATTCACATTTAAACCAGTTAATTACATTATAATTTCATGGGTAATTTATCAATACTTTGTTGTTGGTTTTTGTTTATTTTTAGTCAGTACTGTCATAATAAGAATTCAGATTTATGTTATCTAACTAGTAAGTCATTTAGATAAATAATTAGAAGTTTGTAAACAACTACAATAATTAAGTGCTCCAGGGAAAGAATGAAAAATCTTTTTGTAAAGCTAAGGATAATACATTGATTTATCTATGTTGTATGTTGGAATTTTTGAATGTCTAATTAAGGTATAGTATCAAGTTGGAATGTTCTGGGGAAAGAACAGAATAAAGTGAGTTTGTTGACATTATTCAAGGGTGTCGATTTCAACTACAAGCTTTATTTAAAATCCATTGCCTCTGCTTATTTTGTATCCATTTTCCTGGGCACTATATAGAACCAAAATCAGCTGTTTTGTTCTGGGATAAAGTCCAGCAGCGATCACCAATTGAACCATAGGGGACAGGGCAAGGGACTTATGGAGGAAAGCAACTGACATCAGTCAGCAACTTGATCACCTCCTTCTTTCCTCTGCACCATCCCAGGGTGCCAGAGTAGAAATGAGACTTCATTAGGGCTTGACTTCTGTAATAGGAAATATGCTACTCCTCTGGGCCCTAGGAGGACTCAGAAATATTTATTTTTAGGAACGGAACTGTACAAGTATGCTGTCAATCACTGACTCATTGAGAGTGGAAATACTTTCAAGATTCATCATCCCCTCATCATCCAGAGTTAGATAACACCCACATTTTTACCTCTGTAAAATTTCAGAGAGATGAAGTTTGGAAGACATGTGTCACATCCAACAGCCCAGTTGTGACAGGGTAGTAGAGGAGGTTGCAAAAGGCCAAAGAAAGTGTCTGGAAACAGCATGCAAGTGATGATTCACTGGGGAAAGCTTACAAGAGATCAGCCAGTGCTCCAAGAAGAGTGCAGTGGCAATAAGCTGAACAGGTAGCACCTCTGTCCCTCAAAGTGCTTTGCCAAGCATCTCTTCCTCTCCGTCATGACATTTTGTCCACTTGTGATGGGCTAAATAAGTGACACATAACCTTTCCACAGTGCCCTCAACTTTGCACCCTTCCAAACTCAGAGAGGCATTTTATGTTAGGCTGCAGGAGCAGTGACATCTCAGCAACAGCTTGCTTAGTTTGCTTACATGACCAACATCCCAAAGAGCAACTGTCCTTGTACATGCAAGAAAGAAGCTTTATACAGATACCACTGACCTGCCCTAGTTCCCAGTGTGCATGGAGGAAGCATACAAGCTAATGTGTATCTAGATTTTCTGGCCCTGGCCTGCTCTTATTGTTCTCTTAACTTGGCTACATTTTTGGAAACAGAAAGATGGCAATCAGGGACATGCTGTTTGACTGTGCCCACTTTCTTTAGGGATGATGGGTCACGTTGTTGTATCCAAGATATACCCTTTTATTTTTCAAAAGATCTAGTAGGCCTACTGCAGTTGTCAATTCAAAATTATTTCTTTATAATTACCAATACTGCATCCTCTAAATAGAAGCAACACATTAACTCAAAGCTTTAATTCTTACCTCTTTCACTTACCTCATCATTTCAACCCAACTGTGTACAGCTTCTAGACTATGTCATCACACACCATTTATTTCAGTCATGATCAATTGTTCTCACATATACACACAGATATGTATGTTTAAGTGTGCCTACATGTGCATGTTCATCGGCCTTCCTATAAAGCTTAGCATGACTGAAGCATTCATATCATTTCCTATTCTCAAGGTTCATTTGGATATTCAAAGAATGATGGTAGTCCTCAAATAACAGCCAATATCCACAGTATTAATCATAGTGACCCTGCTTTTATTCTTTCATGTTATTATGAATAGAAAACTTTACAAAAAAATTTGTAAATATTTGTATTGAGAAATTAAAAAGCTAAATATCAATAATATTAATAGTAAAAAGTTTCCTTTTTCTAGGGGTAGATGTCTAAAAGGAGTTCCAGGATTGAAGTCTAAAATTTTGTTACTGATGCCATCTTTACATTTGGAGAAATCCTGGAAATTTGAAAAATTTCATAAATGATGTACTGTGTTTCCCCTCTCCCTACCTTTCATTCTCTGTTCCCCTCTCTCCTTTCCTTTCTTTCTAAAATTTCCTTCGTTTTTATTTCATTTCTATGAAAGACCTCTGGAATATCTTCCCTGAGCCCAGAAATATAACCATGTTGAAATATATGAAGCTCTTTTAGTTTACCAGAATCACAAAAACATCATCTCCCAGGGCCAGAAGAGTTTCCAGATGGGCTCCACATACACTTCACTGGGAAGCCAGTGATGCTGTCAGGTTAACACTAATGGGTGGAACAGACTTTGGAACCAGCTGCCTGAGTCTGAATTCTGGCTCTTACACTTACCTACTTGTTGACCTTGGGAAAATGAAAAACTTTGCCTCATTTCCTCATGTGAAAATAGAAACACTGATAGTGTTTATCTCATAGGGTTGTTTTCATAGGATTAAATAAATTTGCATTTGTAAGGTGACTAAACTTTAGTACCTGGCACATAGTAAGTTCTATGTAATATTTTGTTTAATATCACTAATATTATGTAATTATTACATGAAGTTAAAGTGACCTGGTAATCATTATTAATGTATTGCCAGGCACAAGATAAGACTATAAAGTACGAAGTTACTCTGTATGCTGAACATTCAAAATACCAACACATGAAAAATTATGTAGGAAAAAAAATTGCAATTCTGATTTAACAGGTTGTTCTGTTGTTAAAGGCATCCTTACCTTTCATAGATTCCCTCTTCGCTCAGACTAAATTTCTGTCCTCTTTGGAGTAATAGAAAGCACTTTAAACATGTGAACTTTCAGTTCCTCTTGACATTGTCTGCATCACATTATCTCAAGAAACTGAATTCTTCAACCACCTCAACCCTAATGACTCTAGTCTCTTATCTTTGCTCACAGCCTCATTTTGGACCTTGTCCCTACTTTGACCTAGCTCTTGCCCTCTGATCACAGCTTTTCTTCTTAATATGTCTTCCATTCTTCCTTTCTAATGGAAAGTGTTCCTTTCCCTCAGTATTCTCTCTACATTCCCAGCATGGGCCTGCAGCCCCTTCCACCATTGTCTGCCTCATCTTGCTCTGTCTTGAATCTACTCATAGTGGCCCAGTGAACATGGAGCTGACTCTCACTAGGAGGCAGGCCCTGACTGATGAGGCTGGTGGACCAGACTTTATCATGAGGATCTAAAGTAGAAAAGGCAAAGAAGAATCCATAAGTTGAAGAGAAAGCAAATGATAATGAGCCATTGAGATGGTACAATGTTCCAGGTTCTGGGATGAAGATAAATGTAAATAAGAACGCAAAACACAAGATCCCAAGTAAGGGGACAAGGTACGCTGGAACCTGTAGTAGACTAAGGGCATCTCCCAAAGGAGGCCAAGATCCATTCAGATGTCTTGGAAATTTTTTACTTCAGATTTCAGGGGTGGTTTGGGGAGCTTAAAAGAACTGTGCTAGACCCCATGCCCACTCGGCCTGGGCTTGACTGTCAGCAACAGCAGCATCATTTCCATTGACCCCATCTCCATTGCCCTCACATTTTGGGCTAAATTCACCTCACTAAACACCAATTCAATCTTTTCCCATGCTATGCTATTGTTGTTCCATTCTCAGTTGCTGCTGCACATGTGTTGGAAAAGGTTCACAGGTTTGCACCTATGTGGGCACTCAGCACTCAGAGATCATTTTCTTCTCTTTTAAGTGACTCATATTGTAATATTCTCATTATTCCTGACAACTCCAGATGTTCTCTATTTTAATAGACAAATGAGAAATTTGAGAATGAAAAAATGTGTTTGCTGCCTATATTAAGAAAAACAATCCATGTTGAATTTTAAAAGTTCTCACACCATAAGATTAACACCAAGCTACCAGAAATATACACTGGGTGGATGAAACAGAGCCTATGGAGTACGTGCTATAAAATGAAAAGCAACACTGGGGATGCAGCCCCAGGGACTATTCATGGTTGGGTACCAGGAGATGTGTGTTTCAGAAGGCCAGTCACAATAGATGTGTGTTGTGTCTGGTCTCAGCCACTCACCAACTCCAAACTCAGGGTAAAGATATTGTAAGGATTCCTGCAGACAGTGCTGCAAAGCATCGCATTTTGAATTCCTCCCTCTGTGATGCCCTGTCTTCAGGTGAGGTTTATGACACTTTCTTGGGGCCCTTCACTGCTGGCAAATGGGACCTAGGGCTTTATACCACATCTGCACTCCTTGGCAGGCTTCCAACTCAAGAGTGCGTGGGGACACACTGAAAACCTATTGAGGTCTCACAAAACAAGAGGGACACTGCTTCTGATTGCATAATCTTCCAAAGAAAAATGTGTGTGTGTGTGTGTGTGTGTGTGTACTTCTTTGCATGTACTAGTGCTTATGTTTTCTGTGTGTATCAGAAAACTGGGCTGAGGAGGCAAGTGAAGTTCTTTTGCACTGAAATGTGATTAGGTCAAGAATGTATTTGAAATTTTTTACCTATAACACTTTTCTAATTGAATTCTGTAACTATGTAATAACAGGAGAATTTCTGGCAGGAATTAAACTTGGCAGAAAGCCTAAAGTTGACTGGTTCACTTTCCAAGCAAACATTTTTGCACAGTTCTAATTTTTACCTGCTCATGTGGTGTCCTGCAGATCATTTTGGGTGATGAGCTGGTTTTCATTGTGGGAAACTCACAGGTTCACAGTCAAGGCATTTATTTTTGCTGTCTCCTGGAAGCTCTAATTCCAACTTTCAAATAGCTTCTCTGTGTTACTTAATAAATTCTGTTGCAGAATTTAAAATTTGTTCTCTACTCTTTACCAAAAAAAAAAAGACTAGAAGAGAGAAGTTAAGAAAATATGTCAACGGGAACCATTAAAATATGGATTTTGGATTTTCCAATATTATTTGAAAACAAATTCATTCAATAAATATTTAATGGACACCCACTATGTATAAGTCATCATTTTGTTAAGTGTTAACTGCTCTTGAATCTGGCCACTTTAATCTAAAATATCAATTTGCTTCTTGGAAATTTAGGAATTTTAGTTCTAGGTAAATAATACAAATTTAATAACCAGTTGTGCAAAAATATCAGGGAAGGCTCTCCCTATCCCTAGTAGGGCAACTATGCACATGTAGTTCTTAGAAATGCTTTGTATTTCTCCCACCCTCACCTGAGGGCCTATAGGAGACTTTCTGGCCACTATGTATTGGCCAACCTCAGGTGTGTGTTGCCATCATGTAAAATGATGACCCTGAGATACACCTTGTCTGAAACCATTGATTTATACATTCCCGTGAAGGCTCCTTGATCTGGAGATAGAAACTCACTAATGCTGAGTCACTGGAAATTGGCCAATAATCTGTAGTTATAATTAAATGTCTAAACTTTTTAAAATAACTTCAAAAACAAATAAAAAGATGCTTAACTTCAAAGGCTGATTTTTACATTTCACCCTTTAAAAACAGGAGTGGAATAAGCAACATAAACTTACAGGATTAGGTTTTAGATTTGAGGCTAAGGAAACAAATGCCAAGGCCGCATGTTTAAAGATAAATAACTATAAATACATTTAGGGATGGTGCTTACTAACCATCCAGTCCATGGATATCATAAGCAGGGAAGACTATTAAATTACTTCCACTCTTTGGACTGTTTCTAGTACCAGATATCATTAGGAATCTGACATCATCTCTTTCCTTTGAAATTATATGCTGTATTTTTATGCAAAGGATATTTAGGTCATGTTAATGGTAGCAAGGAGAGTCACCTAGACCTGATTTATTCAGTTTTGATACATTAAAATTATTACAGGTTTAATTTATAAACATCCTTGGTCTAAACTTTAAAAGTCTTGTTTGGAACATATATAATGCTATCTAGTGTCTCTTCTAATGATTGGCGACAGTAATCCGAAAGCTATCTTGACCATACAAACATTTAAATAAGATGCCAATTATTTTTTATTTTAGAATACAGTAGAGGAAACCTACAGTTTGGGTAAGAAAAATAGTGTCCCACAAGGAGCTTAATATTTCTTCTTGCCATTAGTAGTTTTATCTTATCACCTGAGATTGAATGGTTAAAGATGGTATTGTTTTGAATGCGATTAAGGCTTTGTGTATAATTTTTCAAAGTTTATCTCCACCTTGAAAGAATAAATTTACTTCCAAAAGAGTCAGTTGTTTACCAAGTAATGTGCATTATGTAAGGATCTACTTTTCTCCTTGATTAGCTTAGTTTTTCCAGATAGTATTCAGTAAAGTATGTGGAATTCCTATGGTTTCCCTTCTTTGACTAAGCCTACTAGCTATTAAGTTCAAAAGAAAAGAAATATCAAAGTAAAAATGCAGTTTGGGGACTTAGGCAGAGAAAACATTTTAAGTAAAGAGTTACTTAAGATCATTAAAAGAATTTGTTCAAATTCAGGAACTGGGTTTCTCTAAGACAAAATTGGATTGATTTAAATACATTTATTATTCAAAGAAAAAGTGTGATCAGCAGAAGAAAAGCTGCTGCTGCTGCCTCTTTGACTAAGTTGGTGAGAGAATCAGAGGACTGGGGCTTTCTTTTAATATCCTTTGTCAGAATAAATTTCTGATGCTAACAGAGAGGTGAAAGTTTGGAAGAGAATGAAGAACTGGGAAACTGAGAAACAGATCCAGATTCTGGCTGCTCCAGAATGTTTCCAGAGCAGAAATTATTTAAGGTAATATCAGTAAATAATTAGCTTTCCTACTTCTGCCTACACTCCGACAACTTAAAGATGGGCATGCCAGGAAGCTATTTTTCAGAGCTGCAAATTATTAAAGGTTCATCTCAATTACATAACTAATACTTATTTCTGATGTGTTAAATACTAACAGCATGCTTGAAACTGAACAAAGCAGTTCAGTACACATGAACTAGTTTTATATGAAACTTGACAAAGTCTATGAAAGACAAAAGCTGACCATTTTAGGAAAAGACAGAGCTAAGGTTCTATAAGCTAATATACATGGGTTATTTCCATCTGTCAATGGCTTGATCCTGTCTCACAATGAGATCACTTTTTGTGTATTCTAGAAGCCCTGGGGGCTTTAGGCATGCTGGTGAGCATTTTGTCCAGTCTTTCAGAAGCATGCACATTTGCTATTGGTCTTAAATTGACCTTGCCAGTGGTCTCTCCATTGCTGAGGGAGTGAGCATTTTGCTACCTCATGCTCAAGTCTTCATAGCCAAGGTTGGGAAACAGAAATAAGATGGAATTCTCCCCCCAGAGCAATGTCCCTTAGAAACTATACCATACAGAAAGGAGCATTTGGAGGTCTGAGAATTGCAGGGAAATTGGGGAAAAGCAGAAATGAAGCACTGGGAAAGATGGAAGGAAGGAAGGAAGGAAGGAGAAAAAGGGGGAAAAGAAAGCAAAGCAAAGCAATACTTTCAGAAACCAAGGGGGAGAAAAAGAAATTATACTAAAAAGGCAGCAATTCAACAACTCATAGACTTATATAGATGGATATGAAATTTTGGGATTTCTAGAATTAGCAACTTTAGACAAAGAACATGATATAAATCAATTTAAATTAAAAACTGCAAATAGAAAGAACACAATTAAAAACTAGCCAAATGTACCACCTCTTTATTTAGGAGTATATTTTCTTTACAACATGAAGTTTGCAGCACATGGGTCCCCAGTGCTTAAGATCATAAATGAGGGATGCAGATTCCTTCTTTTTCTCTTTGGTTAGTCAGGGGGGCAGCAGAGACTTGGAGAGGTGCCCAGTCATCATCACCTGGACTGGTTCAGGAAAAGCCTCATTGTTCCAAGACCCTGATCAAAGGCTCCAGAGGGGAAAAAATGAATAATGTTTTGAGTGATAGTTTTATGTTTGAACCTAAAGTACACAAAGCAGGAGAAAACATGAAGAATCATTTGGAGGAAAAAAGAAAAGATCTGTCCATCCCTAAAGTGTGGTGTCATCAGGCAATTTCATACTTCACCCTTTCAGAGGACTCTCCTGTTGCTTGCTCTTGAAAAACTGGTGGTTCGTTGTCAAGTGCCAAACCACCATTAAAACAACATTTTGAATATCAAATATGTTGGCTTAGTATTTTTTTCTCTTTTCTTTTTCTCAATACCACAGCCACGTGGGTAGGACTGGGCCACCTTCCTTGCTCCCATCTCATTTAGAAATTATCTGTTGTTTCATGCTGTGTTCTCCTTCTTTCAGACATTATGTTGGAAAGTTGGCTTAGGAAGAGAATATCCATATCCTCTTTAGTGGAGGAAAGGTTCTAAGTTCAGAGTCAAGTCTTATCTTTGCTGCTTACTAGTTTTGGGATTTGGAGAAATATCACAATTTTTCTTATTTTCAGATTCCCCATCCATGAATTTTTATTTGCATAACAATAGCTAGAGTGTACCATAACACTTAAAGGGGGGTTGGAAGTTGGTGAAAGCACATATTTCTGGCTTTGTGCCACTTACTATATTTAGCTCTTTACTCTCATAAGGTTTCCTACATTCTTCATAGGCAACAATTTATTTATGTTAGAAATAATATTACTTATAATTTCTAATTAGAAAGCAAATTACTCAATTTTTAAATAATTTTAAAATAATTTAGAATTAAAAATATTTTTAAAATTAAAATATTTTTTAAATGTTGGGAGAAACAGCAGAGGGAACTATTCACTGCCTGGATTAAATGGAGAAAATTAGAGAAAAAAATTGAGACACTGTTAGGCTACATGCCACATTTTAATTCCTTTATTCATTTAACCTGTTTTCATCCTTATGCAAATAAGTGTGGCTTGAGGGGACAGAAGGGAGGTGCAGTGTGTGCCACCAAGTTCCTCAAGATACCCCACATATGTAGAGTCCCAGTTACATTGCCTTCAGAGCAGCTGGCTCCCTTAGAAGAGCAGCCATCTAGGAACTAATTTGGGTGGGAAGTCAGAATTAAAATCATACAAACTGTTTTAATTCTGGTTCTAGAGATAAGGCCAGATCGATACTTCTTAGTATACCATATTTCTGGAGGATCTCTGATACTTTTTTTTTCCCCCTTCCCTTTTTAAGTGGAACATGACTGAATTATTATAATGGTGATTAAGTTGTCCCTGGCTCTGAGCACAGTCACTAGCCAACAGTAAATGGAAAGTAGATGTTGGCTGAATGTATGCCTAAAGCCTTAAGAGTATATACAAGGGGCAGATTTACACCAGGGGAACTTGATGGAAGCATGTTACCACTTCCCAAGCTGTTGAGAAGACAAGATCACTAGCACATGAGAGCAGTAGCCCTGATCTTGCATTTTCCATTTCTTGCAGTAAAGTTCATTCCTTTCTCTGTTCACTTGGATCTATAACTTACCCTTTTAAAAGTTTGATCTCTATAATGACCAAAGCAATAGAGCTGAACAATTTACTTTGATTTCTAACTCTAAACTCAAGCTTATAAGAATAAAAAAGGACCACTTAGAGCTATAGAAGTTCACTGAATTGGTTTCCATTTGATGTATCACTAGATTTCACTGAAATCAATGTCTAGGAAGGATTTATATGCAGATATTTAGGAAGCAGAAAGGATAATTCATGACCTTAATTAAAATGTTACTCGTAAATAGAAATGTTAGATTTTAGTGAAAATATATGAGACTTGTGGAGCTAAATTAACTTGTATGCAGAAATACCTTCAGACTGTCACTTTCTTTTTTATATTTTTATTAATGAACTATATTTATATAATATTGGGGTTCATTTTGACATAATGATACAAGCATGCAATATAATTTACTCTACTTCAGTTCCCAGTACTCTCCTTTTCCCTCTCCCTCTCCCTCTCCCTGTTCATCTTCCTCTATTGTAACCATCTTCCTTTTATTTATAGTATTTTAATTAGTGCTTTATAGATACTTTCTATTTGGTTTTATCTTTTGATCATTACGTCTTCATCAGTAAAATGGGAATGTACCACCTCCCAGATATGGTAGTTATGAGAATAAATGGTATAATACATGTAAAATTATTAACGCATAATAGATACTCATTAACTGATAGCTATAATTATTATAGTGTGATATGTCTGATTATATAGGGAAATGGCCAAGAAGAGACTTATGCTATAAAAATATGCATCACCTACAGGCATTTAATAGTTCTAATTTATTTGACTATTTCAATGAAACTTAAATCTTTTTATTCAATTATTGATTTTTTTAAAACTGGCCAATTCTCCAGCCTAAGCAATTAATAAAACCATTTAATAGCAGTCTGATTAAATTTACAAGTATGTCCAAATTGGCAATATTTTTATACTAATGATAATCAAATTTCTGATTAAATTCCTTTCATTCATTACTACCACCAGAAGTACTTCCTGTGAGATGATAACAGATGACAAGTCCATACAACAAGAACTAATTACAATTCAGAATGGCAATTCTGTTAGATTAGAACCTAAATGGACACTTAACTTCAATCTTATTTATAAATAGGTGGATATTTCTTCTTTCAGGCACAAAGAGTAACTTCAAAGATGTTTCATCATCCAGTAGTTACTGTACATGTGTCTGTGTGATTTGCAAGAGCTAGAACTAAAATATGCCTTAAGAAGCACCTAGTGTGTTGTGATTTCTGACTTGGGCAGCTACTCTATGTGTACAGTTAGTGCTTCTGTCAGTTTCCTATTTGCGACCGCAGCAATTTACCACAAACACAGAAGATTAAATCAACACAAATTTATACTACAGCTTGGGAGGGTCAAAATCAAATCTGGGTTTTTACTACACCAAAATTAAGATGCTGTCTGGGGCGTGCTCTTTCCAGCTCTACAGAAGAATCTGTCACCTTGCCTTTTCTAGCTCCCAGAAGATTCCAGAATTACTTCCACCTTTAAGCCCAGCAGTATAGAATATGCCTTTCTCCTACGTCTGTCATCATTTTCCCATCCTCACTGTGTACTTGTCCTGCCTCTCTCTTTCATTTATGAGGACCCAGTGATTACAGTGAACCCACCTGGAAAATCCATCTAAAAATGCTTAACTTCTTCATATCTTCAAAATCCGTTTTGCCATATAAGGTAATACTCATAGGTTCCGGATTTAGGATAGAATCATCTTTTGGGAAACTGATTTTCTGTCTACCACAATGCTGAATCTAGGCACTTGGATATACAGAATCTCTTCTAGTTTCTGGTTAACTGGAAGAGTACTTGCTAGGAAAGAGTAAAGGAGCAATAACTAATTCTTCTTACCATGAGAGATATGCTTTATCAATGAAGAAAGCATTGCACAGTAATCAGGTGAATGAATGAATTTTGGGATAGTGACAGGTGGTACATGCACATGTGGTGACACAATACTTTGCAGGGAACAGGATCATGGGGAGGTCAGTTTAAGAAACAGATTCTGATCCTATGCTGGAGGATGCCACAAAATAGCTGTTGCACTAAGATGGCATTCCCTTCCACCCCTTTTGTTCCTTTGTCCTTCCTCTCCATGTTTTTAAGGTTTGTGAATTATGCAAAGACTGTGCTGTGCATTTGCTCTTTCATTTTATTTTCCATCTATTTCTTGGTTTTATAATATTCGAATGAGGATAAGAATATATAAAACTCAAATTGATTACAAATTTGACTTGGCAGCAACACTTTGAATGTTTAAAAGGGATGAATCTTCTTATTAGCTGAGGGATATGCAAATATTAAGAATTATAGAAAAAAATGTATTCCTGCTAATGGCTCTGAGCCTATGATATGTCTGTTGGTATGATAGCCTGCACACAAATCCAAACATAGGTCATATATTTAGGTTTGATAAAATTTAATTCATCTCTCTCCCAATTTAATTCTAAATCAATTTTCTGAGTACTAAACCGTTGACTTCTTCATAACTCATCCAGAATAAAATAGCAAGGCTGTTGCTGTGTCACTGAAAGTGGGCTTGCCTTCCTGAAAATGACATCTAGGCTTTCTTCAGTTTTGCAGGCTCCCATAGGGCTTGCCAGTGCTTTCTGCCTGTTTCTTAGCTGGGACTAAATAAAGGTTTCTTGAATTGCTTTCAGCAAATTTGAAAGAAGAAATAAATCATAGTTATTCTGCCAAACAGCTTATATTGCCATTAAAACTTAGAATTTCTTTTGAGTCATAATTATACACTGGATTAGCAATTTAGGAATTTAAATTTTTCATCGCATATATAATTTGAGTCAGTTCACAACAGAAAAAGGCATCTCTTTTTGTCTGAATTTTCCTTCATTTGTTAACTGTGGAGGGTGATTGGGGGGGGGCGGTGGTGGTGGAGGGTGGTACTTGAAAGAGGTATCATAGAATGGTGGTTAAGCCATAGTACCTGGAGCCAGACTGCCTGACTTTCCTTCCTGGGTCTGAAGCTCAGCAGTCACCTGAGTTGGGACAGCATCTCTGTATTCTTAATTATAAAGTGAATATGAAAAGTCAAAATAGTCTCTAACTCATAGGGTGATTGAGATCATTAAATGGATTAATGTCTGACACATAGAAAGAACTTCATACACATTTGCTATGATTTTTCACTTATAAATCATTCTTTCAAGTCCATTATCCATATTTCCATAATGTTAGTATTTTTTCTGATCTGTCAGTGTCCATGGAAAATTAACATTTACACCTATTTATTATAATTGTTTTCTTCCAGTTTTCCTTTTCTCCTATTTTGTTTTTTTTTTAAAAAAAAAAACTTCTATTTTGAATTTTTATAGTAAGAAAACCTAGTTGAAATAGTTTTATCAACTACTCATATTCTATGATTATCAATATATATTTAAATATTTTTGTAAGATTTTCATCAATTTCCCTCCCCTTTTCCTACATTTGCAATGTACTATCCATGAGCAACTCCATTTGCTCATACATCTCTTAATCTTTTCCTTAAAATCATTACCCAATTTTCCCTATCCAATTTCTTGGTAATGCTGCAATTTCATCCTTTCTGCATCTTTTGCTTTTACACATACATATTCACATAGCCAACTCCATGACTCAATGCAGATGTCTCATCTTTCTGGATGCTTTCCCTGACACCTGCCCCATTGACATCCCAGAGGGATTGTGTCCTCTCTGTAGATTCCCAACTCACCAGGTCTGAACCCAGAAACATATTGGTCTATAACTGCCTGTTTCCCTCCAGCTCAGCTAAAAACTCTGGAGGACAGTGAATATGTCTTATGGGTTATTTTTACAATGTTTGTTTAATTAGAAAGAATAAATATATTAAATAAATCATATTAATTATAAAATCTCCATCATTTATTTTGGAAAAGTTTATCTGGAAAAATGGAACGAGATGTAGTCACCCACAAATTTTTTCTCTATTGCTAATGATCATTCTGTTTCGGTACTGCACTAATTAGCATGTAGTAGTCTACCATTGCTACATCTTCATAGTGGAATGGTATCTGTTTCCAGTAGAATGCCCTCCTATCTCATTTAATAATTTTTTTTTTTATAATTACTTGTCCTGGGGCTGGGGATGTGGCTCAAGTGGTAGCGCGCTCGCCTGGCATGCGTGCGGCCCAGGTTCGATCCTCAGCACCACATACAAACAAAAGATGTTGTGTCTACTGAAAACTAAAAAATAGATATTAAAAAAAAAATACTTGGCCTGAAAAGAATATTGCCATGATGACTTTTCTTCATTTATATTTTCCTGATAATTTTTTAACTTCCCAATTTTATTTGTTTCTTTTATATTTTCAGTATCAGTATGAGCCAGTAATTAATGGGTTTTTAAAGCAACACTTGGAGCCAGGGTCACATGAAGTAATAGTCTTGATACTGGAGCTTCTTTGGGTTTATTTTCTACATGAACAGAGAACGATTTGGGAAACTTTCCCCTGGAAAGTTGTAATTGTTTTAGTCAGCTTTTCCAATGCTGCAATCAAAAGACCTGACAACAACAATTTTAGAAGAGGAAAAGTCTATTTGGTGCTCACATTTTCAGAGGTCTCAGTCCAGAGACAGCCACGACCATTGCTCTGTGCTAGAGATGAGGTAGAATATCATGGTGGAAGAGTATGTATGATGGAGGAAAGCAGCTCAGGGCATGATAATCAGGAAGCAGAGACAGTTTGCCTGGTACTTTCTCCCAATATTTCCTTTTAAAATTCTGTGATTTAGGCCTTTTTTCTTGCCCATATCATATAGTATGGGAAGTTTGGCCTATGATCACTATGGTTAGCAAACACATTTGTTTTAGGATCGACCTTCATGTTGAAATATTATATTTTAAGAGCCTTTGTTTTCTTTTTGCCTGTTTTGCTATTACATGGCCTGTGTTTGACTTTTTGTGCCGCAGTCTGGCTGGGCAAAAAATAACCGAGCCGCCAAGAAGCACTTGTAGGTTTAAACAGGAACTCCTTTATTGCCCAAACTCCACCAGCACTCCACTCGCACTCCCCGGGAACTCTCTCCACTCTCCACCGGGGCTCCACCGGAACTCAACGGGAACTCCTGAGAGAACTCAAAAGTAGCAGGTGCTGGAGGCAGCAGGAGCCACCCTATTGCTGGACAGCAGGGGTCTATATACAACTACATACACAGCCTGTTTCAATCCAGCATTATCCAGTCACAGTAATTATACACAGCTTAACTTAATTACCATCATCTTAAAGGCTTGCTGGCATCACCTCTCAACCATTCCTTTTGGCAAAATGCTAGGCGCCATCCCAACTCGGCTGTGGCTCTCAACATTTTTGCTGCCTTCTCTTAAGGAGGTCTATTTGGATTCATATAAACTCTTTGCTTCACAGAATTCAAATTTAAGTAACCAATACCTGGTTCTCTAATTACCTTTAGTGTTCAGTGTTGTAAAGGAAGTGTCTAGGAATGTCTGGATTTTGTTTCCTCATCACAGTACTCTTCATTTGCTAGATAATTGTAGAATTTTTATTATTTTGAACTTGAAATATTCACCAGGACTTGCCATTGAATATTTAAGTTTATTTACTTACATTATTTAACTTTATTTCTGGATTATGATAAATAATTTCAATCTATAAAGAATCATTTTCAACAATATAGTTCTTTTGTCATAATCATATTTGTTCTGTCCACTTCCTCTCACATTGAAATGCTTGTAGCCTGGACTTTGTTCTGTTCTCTACCTTCCATTTGCATTTTAATTCTTGTAAATATCTTACTGTCCTTAGTTCTTTTCTCATCTCCACAGCTCTCGTCCTCTGATTACACCTCAGCTAGTTCTCTTCTATAAATAAAAGACAGTTAACATCAACTTCCTCGGTCAGACACTGCAAGTTGTCTCTTAATAAACTAAAAAGCTCAAAGTACTTTCTACTTTATTCTTTAGACTTTTGCATAGTCAACATTCAGAAGGAAACGGGGAAAGAAATGAGGTTATTCACACAAATTTAAACATTATTTGAGCAAGCCAGTTTTAAACCACCTAGTATTGAATATTTATCTTTCAACCAATAACATCCATTGTGTTGTTATATAGTCATTCTTTTCATATAACTTTATTCAGATATATAGTTTGGAAATGTGCCTCCCACAGTCTAAAAGCAATAAGAAATATTTGCATTTAGAAAATGTGCTGAGATGAAAACTAACTTAAAAGTTACAGAGTGACAAACCACTTGGCCTCATGAACCTTGCCATATTAGGTATCTTCTGCTTGGACATTTTTATGCCTCTGACAGTATTTGGGGAGCAATACACTGACCTTACCTCCATGTATCAAGCTATTGACTTTGATTTCCAAATTGTGATTCCAAAAATTTTAAAATCATATTTATAATTGATTTCATATTTTTAGATAGTTGTTGGATGTAATATACAAATAGGCTTGTTATTGCTTAATATGGTATGAGCATGTCATTTTTATAAACTACTGAATCCCGAATCTCCTGAACAGCTAGATTAGGATGGTTATTAATAGATACATGACTATCCCTTTTAAAAGGTCTCCTAATATGCATCATTGTATACTCCTAAATTTTCTTTCTTTGGTAATAGAACTTGTAAAAGCCAGAGAAAATTTCAGGGTGCATTGATTACATTGATTATTCCTCATTGTTTTCTGTCTCTAATGTCTAAGAGCTATTTATCACTTCCAAGGAAACACATAAAAGTGACCACACAATTTCTTCTGTGGCAGATTGAAGATATGTGAACAATTGGTTAAGAAAGGAGTATTTTGCTTATAAACATTGTTCCACTGTATTTTTTGAAGATGCTTTAAACATGAACTCTCGATAAAAAATAGAATACAGGAAGGCATAACAAATTTCTGTAATATTGGTCAAATGTATTGTTTGATTTAGTTTGTTTTCAAAAACTATAGAAGAAAATCATATATTTGGGACTTTAGAAAACACAACTCTAGTCCTACAGTGTCCTGCAGTGTCTTGTGATTTCAGAAAATAATATAGACATAAGTGGGATTTATCTGTTATATAATTTTTATACTACAAAAATTACAATGTAAATTTTTTCCCTAAGAATCTCAGAAGCCTTATAGAAGACATTGCTATATTCCTTATCTAATAGTAGTCATGATAACAGATTGTACTTTTATTATGTAAATATGTATACACCTTATTCAGTACTTCTTTCAAAGTACTTCTCTTAATGCTATTTCTCCTTTATTGGATTTATTTTATTACACAAAGAATTAATATGTTTTGGGGATTGGCAATTATGTTTACATAAGCAAACAAATAAAAACTTTCTTTATTTAGTGTTTGATTAATTCCAAGCACAGCTATGCCATTAACTCTGGAGATTCAGGAAGATTCACTACACTTCTTGGATTTTTGTTTACTCATCTTTACAATGAATTACCTGTAAACCCCAGGGACAGAAACCTTCTAACAAAATCATTTTGTGATATTAATATTTATAATGCTTTCTAATAGAAACAGACATCTGAAATTTTACTTTTCCCTTTCTCTTTTTCATAGAGCACTTTAGCCTTTCAGTCTGTTCCTTCCCTGTCCTATCTGCATACTGATCAGTTTCCTCATTGCCTATTTTTCCAGGAATACAATATGACAACAAGCATCTTTATTTGTTCATCTGTCTCCTTTCTCCTTAAAAAATATTCAGAACTCATTTTATACTGCTCTCCAAATTCAATTGCATAAATTCTTTTGAAATATGTATTATGAGTTCAGATGCTTCCTGCCACTCTTTTCTTCCCCACACATCCCTAAGGAAAAGGATGTCTGGATGTCTTGCCAACCCTGGAAATTTATATCAGGTGTTATCAGCACCAAGTTAGGAGTGTATGGGTGCAATGCATTATCATATACTAAGCAAGAAGCATCACCTTGTTTTCCCAATAAAATATTGACAGACATTGACTGAGGAGACTCAGAAAACAACATGGAATACAGCCAATTGACTCACAGTGATTTTTCTACTACACGCCCCTACCTGAGTATGTTGTTACTGATGTGGGAAAGAGTGAGAGAGAGAGAGAGAATGAAGTGTCTATTTCATGATCTGCATGAAAAGGTATTGAACAATGGAATCTAAATCTCTTAATACTCATGCCACCAATTTCTTGAACAATAACCTTGGGAATATTTCAGTAGGTTGAAATGTGATAAGAATTGAATAGTTGGGGCTGGGGATGTGGCTCAAGCAGTAGCTCGCTCACCTGGCATGCGCCAGGTCCTGGGTTCGATCCTCAGCACCACATAAGAATAAAATAAAGATGTTGTGTCCACCGAAAACTAAAAAATAAATATTAAAAATTCTCTCTCTCTTAAAAAAAAAGAATTGAACACTTGAAAATTAAGTACTATCTATAAATTTTACCAAAAACAAATAGGTTGAGTTTCTATTAATAATAAAAGAATGACAACATATGTAAATAGTATACAAAGTGATGTATGGGCTGGGGATGTGGCTCAAGCGGTATCGCGCTCGCCTGGCATGCGTGCGGCCCGGGTTCGATCCTTAGCACCACATACAAACAAAGATGTTGTGTCCGCTGAAAACTAAAAATAAATAAAGAAATATTTAAAAATTCTCTCTCTCTCTCTCTCTCTCTCTCTCTCTCTCTCTCTCTCCTCTCTCACTCTCTCTTTAAAAAAAAGTGATGTATATTTAATGTGAAAAAAATTTCATAGTGTTCATTCTCAATGAAGTAAAAATAGTACAGTACATTCATAAACTGAATGCATCTGTGCAGACAAATAATCCACATGGGGATAATCATGATACTTTTTCCTTTAGTATATAAAAGACTTTCAGCAATTGGTAGGAATTGCTTTTTAATCAGAATTGACTGGAGGAATGGACTTGTATTTGAATATGAGGATTTAGATAACAGGCGAATTTCAAAGACAGCTGACAATTTTATGAACATATCAGTTTTATATGAACAATATTGATATCATAGAACTTGTTATTCCTTTATATTTTGTATTTTGATAGCATGTTAAATATATTTCTACAATTTTAATTAAAACATGAAAATGCTTATTTAACTAAGAAGTCTCTAGAGAACACCAAATACTCAGGGAGTCAAACCTCAAATTATGTTTTTATTTTTTCTGAGCCATAGGAGCTGTTTTAACCACCACTGTCTACCTAAACCTTGAAGACACCAATTAAAAGGATTAAAAATTCAACAAGATGGGTGTGGAGACAAGTGCATGGAGTACTGCATTCATGGCATGTGTTAAGGGCGTCAGAGTGGCAGGCCACTCCCCTCATGTTAGGCCTCTGAGCAGCAGGCCACTTACCCCATAGGCATAGCCCTGGGCATGAGGCCATGTGGAGCAGTCCCTGCACTTGCTTCACAGCCCACTCCTTAATTGACCCTGCAAGGACAATTAGCAGAAATTGCATTGGTGGCTTCCTGTAATCTGCTTAGCTACTGCCTGAGAATATATACATGGTTACTACACAATAAAATCAGACCTGCTTCCTGCTTGGTCTCTGGAGGTCTTGATTAGCAACTTCACAGCCACACTCTCCTCTACCCTGTTCTGTGGACCTTACTCACTGGACAAGAGAGAGCCCATGCAGATGCATCAATGTGGAAGCCAAAGGCTAAGGAGTAACAGGGAAAGGAAAGATTGGCTTCGCTGTTATCTGAGGTTGTTTGGACCTTGGTTCATCATGACATCAAACCAACAAAAATAATGAAGTACATCAAAAAGCCCCTCCTGTTGAGTCCCAGAAGCTTCCAGCCCTCAGAGTAAAAGGAAGGGCTGCATAAATGAGAGATGAATATACATAAACATAGAACATGCACCCATATGTGTATATATGTACATACATACCATATACAGGCACATATGTGCATATACACATTTATATACCTCATTCAGTTCACTAGTCTCAAAAAGAGCCCTTGAAATGGTTTTGAAATTGAAAGCACCTAAGAGTAAATAATAAACCATCAAGCAGGATATCAGCATAGCCAAGAGCACTAGATCCAATAAGACCAGCTCTGGCACATATGCCAAATATGAGGGTCTTCATGTGCCTTTCACTTAAGGAAATATTTAGGTAGATGTTTCCTTATGCCTAAAAGGATTTGGTTAGATTCAGTTCGACCATCTGATCTCTAGATCTTTCTGTTTCTCTCACCTGTCATTCTGTGGTCCTGCCATCAGTCTTGTGCTGTTTCCAGTTGTGTGATTGCTACTGCCCTGCATTAAACCGTGGGAAAATATCAGACTCTGAAATGGGTGACAGACAAAGCTGTTTCTAATGATACTATTACTTTTTTTCTTATGTAACACACTTCTCTATGAATTAAAAAAAAGCCTACAGTCTATAATTCTCACAGCACGTGCATATTTTAGCTAGATGTATCTCCTTGAGGGTTGAGGGGTGAGGACAGAAGCAAAGAGCAATTTTTAGACTTGCTAAAGATTTAGTCTAAACATCTTCAAGTCTGCCACTTATGAATAATGTGATCCTAGGAAAGTTTTTTAACTGCTATAAAATTATGTTTTCTCATATATAAATTTTAGAAAATAATAGCACTTACCTCACTAGGTCATTAGAGGAGTAAACGAGATAATGCTCTTATAGCATTTAGCATAAATACAACACAGTGCTAGAGAGACATCAATTATTAAATACACACACACACACACACACACACTTGTCTTCAAAATAAATACAGGAGAAGGAGGAAGGGGTAGTATTTCTTTATTCATATAAAAGCATATACTACTATTCAGGCATTTTGTAGCATTGCTTGAAACTTGAAGTAAAGAGGTTGACCATGAAATATTAAAAATATTGTGACATTGCAATGTGTTTTGTGAAGCCAAGTATTTTAAATGCCTTCACTGTTTGTAAGGTAATGCTATGTTCTTTTCAAGCCTGACACATAACTAAGGATTCTACATTTGTTTTCAGTGACTGTTGGCCCTACTAGGCCTGCAGAAGACCGTGCTGAGGGGAGTGAGGGTGTTTCGGATCTGCAGGAGGTGGTCTCCCTAAAGGAGAGGATGGCGAAGTACCAGGCAGCTGTTTCCAGGGGTGACTGCCGCAGCTTCTCAGCTAATGTAAGCTGCTTTTCTTGATTCTGTATTAGAAAATGTGTTTGCCATTGGTCCAAACCCTCTTCTTACATTTGCAAGGCAAGAATACCATTAGGCAGTGGAATAAAGTCTAAAGAAGACAAATACACTGCAAATCAAATTCAGATCATCTGAATTAAAGCTTCAGTTCTGCTATATATTGGTTGCATGAACTTGAACTACTATTTTAACCCCTTTTTGAGCTTCAGTTTCCTTAACTGGAAAATGGGAATAATCATCTACCACATAGGGTCTTAGTGAGAAATCAAGGAGATAATTTATGTGTAAGCCAGAAGGCACTGTATAAATGTGTTATTATTGTCATCATTATCACTTAACCTATAGCTATTCTCCTCAGGAAGGTTGGGAATTAATTTCAAATTTTAATAATGTGGGTTTGCATGCTGCCCTCCTTGGTATCATATACGGTTCATTTAAATTCTCTGGCTGTATAATTTCTTTTGCTTTTCTCTGTATGCACTAAATCCATTAGGAGAGGCTTAATCAACATAGAAATGAGAGAGATTAGCAATGTAGGCACTCTGCTAAACCAATTATGATTATAGGAAACTGCAGGATTCAGTAAGACCACCAATTTTTAGAGCCAACACATAATAAAGCCATAGTCAAAAGAATTTGTTAGATTCTGAATTCTTTACTTTTCAGCTTAATGGAATATAAGAATGTTCTTTTATAATTATAATCTCCAAATTAGCCAAGTTGTGTGTGTGTGTGTGTGTGTGTGTGAGAGAGAGAGAGAGAGAGAGAGAGAGAGAGAGAGAGAGAGAGATTAATCCCAAAAGTAGTATTTTAAAATAGCTACTCTTAACATTCTTTACAAATTATTTAGATACAAGGCTGACTGTGCCAAGCTCATTAACAATATTGCAATTCTAGATGACACTTAAGTTTTTACATAGTCATTAAAATACATTTTAGACACAGCATATATTTGGAATGAATGTTCAGAAATGACATAAGTAACTAGTTGGCTTCCAAAACAAATAGTAGCATTACAATGCTTCCTACCAGTCTTCTTAGAGGGCGCCCCCTGCTGGATATTCAGAACTTCCATGCAAATAGTCTAAATTGGAGAAATGATTCTTGGAGAAACAGTGGATCTTGGAAGCACCTGGTTAAAGGCTGATAATTTAGTAATCAACCTTTTATTTATGAAGACTTTAATACTTCCAGGTACTCAGATAAAATAAATTGGTATCATGCATTATTTGTATTTTTTCTGGTGCTAAAAAGAGAATGTTAAAAAGGGGCACATAGGGGGCTGGGGTTGTGCCTCAATGGTAGAGCGCTTGCCTAGCATGTGTGAGGCACTGAGTTTGTTTCTCAGCACCATATATAAATAAATGAAGTCCGTTGACAACTAAAAATATATTTTTTAAATGGGGGACACATAGGTAAATTGGTCTATTATTAATACAACAATAAAAAAATAGCAACAATCTGAAAGTTGTCTATGCATAAGAAATTCAATATTCATCTTCTCTGCATATTTTACATGCCAAAATACTGGCTGAATTTTTTTAGGAGATTATGCAGTTAGGTAGTAAGGAAGCCAAGGTCAGTTTGTTATTTCTTGAATCTGGTGCTTTTAATTAAATTCAACTTTCTCCTTCTGTTATAATATATATATTTTTTCTTTGCCCCCAAAATACCCTATTATCAAATATTGTGATGAGAAGAGTACATAGTTAGCCTTAAAGGAAACCTGATAAATATGTAAAGAAAAGCAAAATAGCTGCCTTGTTTACTCAGTTGCATTATATGCTTGCTCAATCCCTTATACATATCCCTCCCACCAAAAAAAGCAAAGGAAAGGAAAGGAAAAATCATGAAAACTGCTCATGACTAATGTCTACAAAATACTCAGATATTTTAAGTGTAAAATCTGGAAGTAATAGATTCAGACCCAGACTGAATCCTATGCATTTCACTCATGCTTAGATAGTTAGCAATAATCAGTTTCCCTTTGTCTTACACTAAGTAAAATGGCATTTTCTGAGACTTAAATGAAAGTCATGTGTGGTCTGCAGAAACACCTAGAAAAGAACGGGGAAGTAATGTTTGTTGAGAAATGGATTAAAATGCCAGATTCTATGCTGTGTGATTTTATTTCTCTTTTCTATTTTAACACTCAAAACAAATCTGTGAGAAATATATTGCTATGTCCAGTTTTTTTTAAAGGTTCAGGAATTTTAATCCCAAGTTTTGTCAGGAGTAGGGTTAGACTCACTGTCCAACTCCCAAAATTATGTCATTTCTATCAGATTCTATAACCTATAGACCGTTCTTTGTAAACAAATTTGATAGCTATCTAGTATATTTCTCTGGGTTTGAGTGTCACATGTTTAAATTAACTTCTTATTATTGACATAGCTATTAGATTCCATATGTGAACTCCAAGCCAAAGAATAAGAAACATGGAAAAATTGTAACCCTAAACAATTTCAACACAGAGCAGTCTTTGTTTTGTGGTCATTAATAATAACATGGGTTAGAGAGGATATTTAGAACATGGTGCTAAACAAGGCAAAGTTACAGGAGTGATCCTCAGTTGAGCAAGGAAGTGTCACTCCATGTACAGCCACAGAGACCTTCAAATATCTCATATGTGTGAACCTTCCTCCATAAACTATGATCAAGGAAACCTTAGCAGCATACTATCCACATCTCAGAGGCTTCATCTCACTTGGGTGAATGAGAAGCTGCAGTTGTGTCATATGAGTTCCTGGGCCAACAAGGGTAGGGAGAATACTTCTAATAAAAAATCATCAGCTAATTGTACTTTTGCATGGTCTAAGTCCAATGCACAATGCTGAAAGGAAAGAAATGAGTGCATATAGATCTTTATTTTATTTGGCAGATAGGAGGCAACCTATCTGGTTAGGAACTGAAATTTTTTTAATGCATTTAGTGGGAGAATATCCATGCATTCACATAAATACTAAAGTCAGACTAATTTACACATGATTTGTACGCCGTTTATAGTTACTTGAAACAGTAATGTCCTTCTTGATAATAATTACCTGAATTTCTATAATTTAACACTAATATATTACTTGTATATGATCTATGCAGAAAAGCCATGTATGTAAATTAAATAGCAGGTGGGGGTCAAAGAAATATTGTGACCTTGACTCACTTTTCTATTTCTTTTAAAATTCAAAAGAGATGACATACCTTCTCACTACTTTTGTGTGTATCAAACAGCAGTAATTGATTAGAACTAACATTTAAAAATTTGTCACAGAATTTGACAGCATAAATATCTAGTACATAGAAATGTAAAATCATATCTCTTCTTCTAACTGTATTCTGAAATACATGATAGGTCATGAAAGTGCGGAAATGTTATTAACTCAGCAATGCAACCACTTGAGTATTTGATGCTAATTCAGATAATACTAAATATTAACTAGTTAATTCTCCAACATTCTGGAATATGGGAAACTCAAACCCAAGATAGATGCTGTATTTTTAGTATTGAGAAGCTGTATAGTTGGGTTAAGATTCCAGGAATCCAGGGGTCCATAGTATGAGAACCTCAGCTCCCCAGGCTCCAATTTCAAGGTCTTAGGGCTTTCAGGGTTATGTCAGGACTGGACCAGACCTCAGAAGACCTGCTCTAGTTTGAAGTGTTGCTGAGTCTCCTCTCAGCTGCAAGCAGAACTGGAAGCTTCATGGAGGAGGGTTGGCATGAGGTCTGTTTGCTGGAAAGTAGTCATCCCATCTGGGTTTGAGTACCTTCTGGGCTCTGGAGTGTGTTGAATCATCAAAACCAAAGACTCTGATCTACTTCTGTACTTCCTGATGAGGCTGAAGACCCAACAGGACCCTTTAGTGCTTTTTGAGTTACATCCAGTAATATGTATTGGAATCTGTTCTCTCATCTGTGGAATGGCAAGAATAGACCAAAACCCTTCTACAGTGAAAGCCCCCTGATCCTGACACACCAGTGCTCATTGCTGAGACCTGGGACGTGCCAATTCTGCTGTTTTTCTGCCTGTTCTTTAAGGCTAGTGTGTAAGACAGGCAGATGTGATTCAAATGTCAGTGCTAACATTCTTTTCCTAGCTGAGAGAATTTAACAAGCTGTTTTATTTCCCCAAACCACAATTTACTTATTTTAAAATGTGGATAATAGGTGTCTGTATCTCACAGAATATTGAGAAGCATTAACTGACAGAATACATATGAAGATACAGAAAAAGCATCCTAGTGCTATGACTTAGCAGTTTTTATTATTATTGATGATAATATTTTTACATAAGACATAATCTAAGTCTCTTTGTTCTGTTCATACTTGATAATTTTTTAAAAATTTGAACTAAGGAAAAATGATTTTATAATTATTCAGAATAATGTGTCACCTATACAGGTATTTGGGGTTTTAATGAAAAGCTTATTTTGATCAAAATTGAATTCATTATACTAATATCCACTACACTATGTATTATTAAAGAAATACATTCTTATAGGCCAAGGGGTTGGGTGTAGCTTAGTGGTAGAGCACTTACCTAGCAGGCACAAGACCCTGGATTGTACTCCTAGGGAAACAAAACAGGGCTAACCTCCAGACATTAAATTTTATCTGAAAGAAGGAGAATTAACTCCATATTTTGAAAAGTGTTCCAACTATATACCAAGACTGATCAATGAGAAAACAACTTAGACTGTGACTATTTGTATTGAGGTTTTAAGTAAAAGCCTGCTAAAATAATTGTGTGCTAATATCTTTTTAATATACCACCCTTCGATACTTGTCAACTGTTTAAAACAAAAGCATGCCAGATAGAAAGCTGAATTTGCCTTTTTTTTTCCTCATCCTAGATGATGGAAGAATCAGAAATGTGCACAGTGCCTGGTGGTTTGGCCAAGGTGAAAAAACAATTTGAGAAGGACAAAATTTCTTCTTCCTGTAATACCTTTTCTCAGTACCAGTATCAACACCAGAACAGATCCGAGAAGGTAATGCCACTGTGGGTGGTGAGTACATTGTGTGTGCTTAAATTGCTCTTACCAAGGCAGGAACCCCCTCATTCTTGGTGGCTGGTTTATTTTTATAACTCATTAAAAAAAATTGTTATTTTAAAATGTTTTAGAAAATCGTCTTTAAAGTATATAAATGTATTGATTTAGTTATTTTAATCATTTTGCCACATGAACCATGCTGAAACATTCCCCCTTAAGACTCTCACATCTCAAACATAAATGTAGATTAAACAGCCCAGGTTGGTTGACAAGTAAACAGAACTGTTGAGAGCAGTGTTTGTATTAAGCCCCTGCTTCTAGGTTATAATTCATGACAAACTGTCTGCCAGTTGTTTGCGTAGACTAAAAGTAAAGCATTATTCAGCTATTTATTATGGGGAATTTTTTTGTTTTCTTTAAAATCATCAAAAATTGAGTAGTTGAACCCAGACGTTACATAAAACTTCAATGCTACTTCTAAATGTTATCTTATATAAAATTTTCCCATTTCATTACTTCATTATCATATATCACCAAATATTTTCATGTGACATAATGATTTTTGAATGTGAGAATCTAAATAGTAAAACTCATCAGACAGAGCTCGGCACTTGGAAAAAAAATTGTAATTTCACTATAAACAGCTGTACTCGGGCCTGCATTTTCCATGAGGAACGAAGTAACTGGGATATGAAATTTCATAATGGCTATATTTTCCTTTTTAAAATCTGCAGTAAATATAGAGTTGCCCAAATGTTTAAAAGTGAAGCAGTTGGGTGGTGTGGGTGGAGAGGGAGGAGACTGCTTCAGGTAGACTGATTAAGAACTTAACATGTGAACTACTATTTGTTTTCTTGTTCTAGCTTTGTTTGGAAAGTGAAATGTGTGCCGTATTGCTAGCTCAATAAATTTGTGACCATATTTCTTTGTAATGTTGCCTAAGGAAACATAATATACATAAGAAAGTCAGAGTGGGCCTCCCTGTAATCTACTACCTACCTGCTACAACACAGGAGTGTTGGAGTGAATCAGTTGTAGAGGTGTCTGAGTACTTTAAATTGATCAACAATACAAAATGTAATTATGTTCACAGTTTAACTAACAAATTCTCTATAGAAGTATCAGCAATGTATTGACAAATCCTTCACTATATAGGGAAGCAGTGTTATAGACTCCAGAACTATGGTATTTGGAATCTGACTTCTACCAATATCTCTGGCCACTTGCCTGCCAAGTACATAGATCCAGATCACTCATAGATATGAGTTATTTGCAGTTGCATAGCCTTCTGTGCTTAGAAAGGCCTTACCTTACTTTAACACTCAACTGTTTCCATCTTGAAATTCCTCAATAACTTTTGAACTCAGGATACCACATGCCCATTTTGCACTGAATCTGGCAAATTATGTAGCCAATATTGCATGGACCTAATTCATAACCCACTCAAGCCTCAGTTTCAGATAAGTTAGAGAGGGAAGTTGATCAGTGATTTACCAATCACATTGGCTGTCACGGGATCTAATATGACACAGAGAAACTTATGTGAAAGTACCTCATTATCTTTGAAGCTTGTTATCAATAAAGACTCTTTAATAGTGCAAAAGACAGAAAAATCTCAGGAAAAGTGCCTTAAGTTAAAAAGGAACGTTGTTCACAATGTAAACAGACATTGCAACGTGAACAAAAGTTCATAAAAATGCAATCTTATTGGAGATTGGATTGAATCCCCAGTGGTGAATCAGCTCTCTTGGACCTTTTCAATTATTACATTGGGGAATTTTGCAAATCGCATGATTTCTTCTTCTTAGCCTCCCAATCATAATTCCCCTGGATTGACCCTATTCTCACATAGCTATTTTGAAATAGTGGAATGCAAAGAAAGATTGTGTCCTTTTCATAGTAAAAGCTTAGAACATCTAACAGGCTCTGAATGGAACACATATGCTCATTCTTGAACAAACTCCTATGACCAGAGTGTGCTAATTGGTTTAGACTTCTGCATCTCGTTTACCTAAGAAGAAATTTTCCGCATACGTTTGTCAACAAAGAATATATGATGGGGGGAAACAAAGCCAAACAAAAACAACAAAAAATCTATACCTGATAATTTCCTGATGACTGAATGAATCTAAGCCATACTGCAATGCAATTTATATACAACAGAAAGGAATCATAGCTGCACCTAAACTGGTAAACACCATTTATTGAATGCACACTATATGCAGAAGTCTGTGAGAAAATGAAAGAAAAAGAGTCACTTGAATTTTTAAGACAAAACTTTAATTTATAATCCTTATTGAAAATTTGAGATAAATGCCAAATTTTAGGAGTGAGTGTAAAAAAAATAGTCTTTGATTATTTGCTCGGATTTTTTAAGCTATCTAAATGCATTCTAAAAATTGCTTGTTTTATTAGCAGGGATTGAGGACATGATGTTTGCTAGTAAAGACAGGTAGTTAATTCTGTTCTTACATAAGATGCTGTTGACTCTGGCAATGTTTTCAATCTCTTTTTATATTTCAAGTCCTTGCATTATATCTCTCTAACTCTGACCCTGGCGCGCACATATAAATATGTAAATTTTGTTGATATACTGTAATAGTTATTAATTTGGAAGTCAAGTTTGAGTAGAAAGAACATTTGTTTTGGATTTCTGACAACAATTAATGTCACAATTAGTAATAATTTCATAAGTTGTAATAATTAAGTTCAATCTGTCTAATTCCTTCCTAACTTATTGGAATCAGGTGTTTCAAGGTAATTGGATGGCTATTTGGTAACAGGTTGTCTGGGAGATCAGTATTGGCCTAAACAAGGTTTGAAAATTGAGCTATCTCTGAGATTAAAAGCCCCTTCTGTTTGCTGATGGTTCAGATGTTTTATACTTATAGGTAAGGGGGTTCTAAAAGAGGGGGGGATATAAGACATAGGCATCTTCACTTATGCCAGGTATTTTAAGCAGACAGATGTACCATTTATACATTCTAGATTACACTTTATGGCACCACCTCTTTAACAGCCAGCAGTATGTATCATTGTTGGCCTTTGGAGTTTCTGTATGAAAGTTTTGGATTTCTGACAACATTTAACGTCACAATTAGTAATAATTTAGTAATAATAGAAACCAGGCTGGAACCCCTGGAGTGATGGGGAAGTGGTGGGACCAATTCAGTCTCTTAAAAGGTTAGGTGGGGGACTCTTGACTAGGTTGCTGCTTAGTACTAGCACTTCTTGGTATTGGCAATTTATACTTTGCTTTTCAAAACAGCCATTACTACTTCCGGTAGATAGGGGTGATATCCAATCGTTTTTTAAGGTACTCCATATGTCTTCTGTTGATATTTAGATTAAAAATATCATATTAGCACTGGTTTTTATTTTGTCTTAGGATTGAATTCTAACTCTTCTGTGCCAGTGAAAACTAGAATTTTAATGCTGGAATGCAAAGGATCACTTAAGAGGGGTGTTCTTTATCCACTCACTATGGCTGACTCCATTTGGTAGGAACATTCTTGAATCATCCATCCTATCCTCTCAGTCTCACCAGAGCCTCTTGAAATATCCTGGAGCAGATATTAGAATAAATGTGTTGTGGATGTAAAACTGCCATTGTCTCTCTCCTGAGTTCATTTTCACTTGCCCACTCTGTGGCTTCTATCTGGTATATTTACGACTTTTTTCTTTTTTCCTTATTTAGCAGAATTGTTAAGATACAATTTGCACACCATAAAATGCACCTACTTTATGAATACAATTCGACTTCTTAGTGTGTTTCCATACCAAGATTGACATACTAATTGCAGTGTCATCACGATCTACTTTTAATACATTTCTATCCCCCACAAAAAAGGAAAGTTGAACCCATTAGTAGTCTAGGACTTTCTTTGTGTCCTATTCTCACACACGTTTCAACTTTCATCTTATGTGAATTTTCTCTTGGATTTCCTTCCCACACCTTAGGCAGTACTGAGGAACTCTTTTCGTATTAATTGTGAAGCCCTGGCAGCCTCTTCTTTTCTGAAGTTGATTTTTTTTTCTTTTTAAGTGGCTTAAGTAGGAAAGAGCAGATGGAGATCCAAACATTTTGAAAGTAATCAGTGCAATCCAGCGCTTAGGTAATTGCTTTCATGTGAAATTGCTGCACTGAATCCATGTCAAGAGTCGAAAGCATCCCTGACCTTCACCCTGCTGCCCACACTGATGTGCTGGGTGACAATGTGTATCTTTTTACCTGCATCTGATGTTACAAAAATCCGAATGTAAACATTTGTACTCTGAAAGATTATGTGGATTTGGAACAATCCCTAGACAATTTTAGGTTGATAGAAAACATTTTTGACAGCTTGTGACAGATATAATCTGACATCTGTGTGTTTTAGACTCTTTAAAGGTGACCTATAATTATTTTCTAGCAATCTAAATATATTTTATCAACTAATTGTAAAGTGTTTCTTATATGCATTTTAAACCTACCTTTAGGTTCTGCCACACACATCTCTGTTCAAAGTCATATATTGCTATTAACAGTTCCAATCTGATCTAGATTGATATCAACACACAAGTTACAAACCAGAATGTGTCTAATCCACAGCTAGTATCTCATGGATTGTATAGTATGTTGATTGTGTGCACTGTTTTAAAATTACCACTATAAATTATAGGAAAAGCACTCAAAATGAGTCAGTCTAGAATAATGGTTAGGCCTCTAGTTCCAGAGTCACACAGCCTGAGTTAGTCACCTATCTTAGTATGTTTTGTGATACTATAACAGAATAGCACAGACTGGGTAATTTAAAATGGACAAAAATTTATTGGCTTACAGTTCTGGCAATGGGAAAGTCCAATGTCAGGCTTCTGACTAGGTTATTCATGCTGTATTATAACATGGCAGAAAGGATGGGAGATAGAGATAGAGATGGATGGATGGATGGATGGATAGATAGATAGATATCTCCACCTCATTCACAAAGGTAAATCCTTTATGAGCTAAACACTTCATGGAGGTCCCATCTGCCAATGCCATCATGATGGCAGTTAAATTCAACATGTGTTTGGTGGGGACAAATATTCAAACAAGGGCACCACCTATTCTCTTCTGTAAAATGATGAAGCAACAGGGTCACTTTGCTAATAAAAAGATATGGTCCATGAAAACTCTTAGTATAACATCTGGCATGTATTAGTTATTCAGTAAACACTGGCTATTGTCATCAGTAGTATTGCCATTAAAATCAAGAAAGGACCTAATCAAGTGGTACCTACTCTCAGGTTAAAATATGATTCACAGACACTTTATGTATATGTAAAAATACAAAGAAGGACTGCATTGTTATGTGCCTCACACCTTAGCATTCTTTGCAGTTCTTTCTTTAGCTCTGGGAGACAATAATTTCTTAGAAGCTTCATAAATAATTAGAAATTTGCTTAAAATGAACATACCTTTAGACATAGGTCACTCTGGAGTAGTCTGTAACTAGTACGTATTTTAAAAATTATGATAGCAGGTCTTCTTTTGAGGGAAACATCCTTAACTTCACCTCTAAGAATGAAAAGATGAGTTGGACCTTTAAGAAGGTTGAGGAGAGGGATATGCATAAACATACACTGCACAGATACACAGGGTCCTGTTTGCCACTGTGAAAGCAAGTTTGTGTTTTTCAAGTGTAAGCATATGAATTATGCAGCATTTGCTTCTGCAGACTGCTTTACTCATAGTATTGTAACAAGATGTACTGAGAATAACATAATTAATATATAAACTGAATCAAGCAGAAGAGGCTATACAATAAATGAGGAAAAGAGGAAGAGTTGAGAGTGTTTTTATTTATTTATTTATTTCTACTAGTGTTAAAGCTAGTGTCTTGTGAATTGTGGTTTCTCAGCACATTTTAGTTGAAGTATGGAAGAAAAAGAAAAGAATTTGTAAGGGGAAGGAAACTACCTCATGACATTTTATGCTTTTTGCAGCTGCAATAGTGAAGACAGATATATTTCTACAATTGTCTTAAAAAAAATACAGCAAGCGTTTGTTCAATATACAAGACCATTATGTACAAATGCTAAGATATAAGGGCTTCTATTTGCCAGAGAACTGTTTCTTTTCATTTGACACAGGCAAGGGAATCTTCCTGAACTTTCTCCAGATCGGTCAGAGCCAGTTGAAGCTCTTTCTCAGGAAAACAGAAACAGCACACCCCTTGTCCTCAAGAGGCACATAAATAAGGCTTATAGACAGGCTACATATAACAGGCTTACTATGTAAAAAATTAAAACTCTAATAACCATCTTTCACCATTTTTTTCTTCCAGACCCAGTCCTTTAATCTGTTTATCCTCCATAGCTCTTTCTCAGTGCCTGTGGCTGAGTGGATCTTGGCAATGAAAAGAACACAATAAGATTAACTTTTTAATGCTGACTCAGAAACAGAACTCAAAGAGTTTGCTAAATAAAGCACAATGGCCTCAGCCAATGATTATCTGCAACACACTTGGTACTAGATTGGTAGGGGCTGCTTTATGAAGAATTTAGTTGACTGAATTTGTTTAACTGAGCATTTCATTTCCTGACTATGCCACAGAGCTAACCATCTGGTTCTCGGAATTTTTTTCAATTTAGAAAGAAATGCAAACTCTGATACCTTTGTGGGTTTGTAGATGCATGTTAGGTGAACTGACTTTTTTCTTCCACTTTTACATCCAGAACTATCCCTGTTGTGATCATGAAGGCCCACGTCACTACTGCCTCTCAAATGTGTGTTCATGATCCTGCTATCTGAACACTTTGAGGCTGGTTGTCTCTAGCTTCTTAATCTCTGTGTCTCTGCCTTCTTACCCACATCCACCTTCCTATAGCTCTTCAGGATTAAATAATATGGTAAAATCCCATATTATTTTTATAGAAATTGAATACACAGAATTATATTTTGTGAAAATTTTCCTTGCTTGAGCTGTGAAACAAATTAGCTGCACTTACTGTGGGGAAAACAAAAGCAAAACCACAAACCTAACCCCATGAGAGCTTGTATTTCTCATGATGAAAGGTAAAAAGACATTCTCTACAAAATCAGCGAACTACAGATTCTTCCCTTAGCCTACATGGAACTCATCTGTCTAGAAATGCAGCTCACCCTCCTTATAAAACCCTTCAACCTCCTTTGCTGCAGGTTCCCTAGGGTTGAAACACAGGGAAATTGGTAGTGGGTTCCAGTGAGTTCTGTCTTTGGGTTTCTACATCTCTCAGGCCCAGAAGCAGGGCATCTTTTCAGACTACCTGACACATCTCCTCCTGCTCATACCCTGACAGTGCAGGAATTTAGAATTAAATCATTGTTCCCATTCCCATTGGGCTGGGTCATGGAATCTGGGTGGGAGCTCTGGGTATCTAAGTCTGTTTCCACCTGAGCAGCCCAGGTATTTCTGGTTTAATTGATCAGAGAGCAGGGAATTTTAAAGCTCTCCAGGTGATTCTAATATTTAGCAATGATGATGGCTGTAAGTGTTCCTACGTCCCTGGTGTGGTTGATGGTCACTCGGCTACCTCAGTCTCGGGGTGGGAGGCTAGAGATGTGGTGTCAAAGCAACACATGGACACTGGGAGCTGGTGATAGCTGGCAGGTGACAACCTCAGTCAACCTCCAAGCAAGCTCCCTTATTTTTGGAATGCATACAACTATTATAGGGTTCAGGTAGGGCATGCCCGACAATCACACATAAGCACCTTAACATCTATAAGCCAATCATCTTATGCCTATTGTAATCCTTATGCCTATTGTTACCACACTATGAGGAAACACTAAATATTACTGTTGTGATGGAAGGTAGTCTGGAAGGGTCTTTGTCCCTAAGGGAGGGGGGCTATGTGTTGGAGGGTTACATGCCCTGAAGCACTTGACTCTGGGTTTCCTGACCTGGTAGTCTGGTAGTTTGGCAACGCTGACCACGGCTTGCTAGAGCAGAGTGCCCCGTCTTGTCGTAGGTTTTCCTAGCACTCTGAGCTGCTCGTAGCTACTAGCTGTGAACCAAAAGTTATTCCAACAGATGGCAATGTGAATCTGAGCTAAGATTTGTTACTCCCAAACTGACCACTCCCCTCTTAGTTCTGGTCTGAGGCTTGTCCCCTATGCAACTCCCTCTGTCCTTGTCACTGCAGGGCTTCTTTGTTTATATGGTCATTTCTCCCTTTTTTTTTTTTTTTTTTTTGGTACCAGGGATTGAACTCAGGGGCACTTTACCACTGAGCCACATTCCTGCCCTATTTTACATTTTATTTAGAGACAGGATCTCACTGAGTTGTTTAGCACCTTGCTTTTGCTGAGGCTATCTTTGAACTTGCAATCTTCCTGCCTCAGCCTCCTAAGGTACTGGGATTACAGACATGCACCACCATGCCCAGCCATGTGGTCATTTCTATTGAGATGAATACTGCAATCAAAGATAGAGCACAAGACTGGGAAGAATACTAAGAAAGCGGGGGCTTAAAGAAATCATAGTGAAAATCATGAATATCAATCAAACAATCACTTCATAGATACCAAACTCCAGTTACTTTTGTTAATGATAGACTATGTTGAAATAGTGGATTTATGCATATATATGATATATTAGGAGATTAAAAATAAATTAAATATTTAACTGCTTCAAATTAACTAGATATATGTTAAAACATTATAATAAACCAGCTAATTAGAATAAAAATAACTAATGAAATTGATATATTTTAGTTTATTATATTGATACTCCAGTAATCAATTAAAACAGATTTCATGCATTCATTTTGCAATAGTTTAATTCAAAATTGTTTTAATAGAATTTTACAGTCTATATACTTAATGTCTCTTGTTTGTACCTTTGATATTTCTTTATCAATAATATTTTGTGATAGACACAGAGTTTTACATAATCATAAAGTGAAAAACCTTATTAAATGATGTAGTAAAGATTCTCATAGCCACCTGGCTCTTTACATAACTAAGCTAATGTGTGATCTTTCCCTGGGTTACAAGGCGTGCTCATGAAATGTAAGACTGTCTTCTGTTATCCACTAACATCAATCACGTTACTTTACGGTCACACACTGTAACTCTCAACCTCTTCTGTCCTCAAATGAGGTTGGTGGTAATTGCTTACTGTCTGCTAAGGTGTGACTATAAAGTCTTAGTCATGTCCCTTTGCAATTTGCCCTTTCAGCTTCTTGTTACAGAACCTGTTGGCTTATGAGTTACTCTGCTGGTGCATAGAGGGTTCACTCCTCCCTCCCCTGAAGGAACACTGCAGGCCATTCCAGTACATCATTATAAAGGGAAACTCATTTCCACCCCACACTGTGCAGACAAGGGCAACCATTGTCCTGGGTCTTTTGTGAAAATTTCATCTTCTTGGTTAATAGTGCAGTCTGTATAATACATTGATTCAGCATCAGTTCCTTTTCTGCTTTGATAAAACTAAGTGAACTAATGTTCTTGGTGACTTCAATGGATTTAGGAATATTAACATAGGAAGAGTGTCCTGGCCCTGTTTCTCAGGAAATCAGGGCCTCAGGGGATAGTCCTAATACCAATAAGTAAGACTTATTTCAAGTGCTTTTAAAACATCTTGGATTGGTTGCATTTTTTTCCCCTATAATTCATCTTACTCATTCTCCAAAATAGAATTTGTGGGAGTAAGGTTTATTCCAGTTATTGGAGCTCCATTACAACAACCTCTCTTCTTCTTAATGATATTTTTGGGTCTGCTGTTTCCATAGACCTGTTTGTTCTTAGAAAATACCTTTTCAATTTCATTTAGAGAAGACAATGCACTTACATTTATATCTTTCATTCCTTTAAAGTAAAATGAATGGAGCTTGCTTTAGGAAAGGAGTGTTGTGTTCTCATATCAGGGCCAATTTGTTGAGGAAGTGATAACCAATTCCTTTCCCAAAGAAATAAGATCAGAGAAGAGCAGTTCCTCCATACTTGTGCAGGTGGTTTTAAAAAGTATTTTATGTGGATAAAGAGGTGAAATACATATTTTGTTTACATAATGGAATTTTGTATCTTTTATAAGAAGGGATGAACATTGAGAAAAAGTTGAAATAAAAGAAAAAATTTTGCATTGCCCTTTCTGTCTAAAGGTTCATATTAACTTAGAAATATAAATAATATTTTTGTATAATTACATTGAACATAATTCCCAAGTGTATAGATAATATTTTCCAATATGCTAATTAAATTTACTATATTTTCAAGTTTTATAATCAAATAGCTACAGAATTTTCCGTTCTTAGATTTTGTTATTTTGTGAGAAGCGAGAAAATACATAACAAAAGAAACCATTAACATTATATAATCATTACACTAGTAGAACTTAGTAAAATCTATAAAATGTCTTTTCCATATAGTTACTTTTATGAAAATAGATGTTTTCTGTAAGTACTTGACATCAGAGGATATTATTAGCTCTTTCCGCTTCTTCTGGGTCTGTATTTCTCAAAATAATTCCTTCCTCATAGGTCTTTGAAAATGATTGGATTGAGTCAAGCTCATTTATTCTTTTGGATGTTCATTTTGTTATTAATTTGCATAATTACAAACAAATTAGCATGCTAAAAAAAACTGAAAGAACACAAGGCCTGAGAAAAGGAAGCGGTGCTAAGAGGTTCTGTCCTTAGAACCACACTATTATAGAGAGATGTTTGAGAAACTGATCATTTTTTCCAGCTTCTTCACAAAACTCAACACTACGGGGCAATGAGCAAGATTATATCTTCTAACTGCCCTTTCTTGATTCTTTCTCCTTCTCACCTGAGTGATCTACCTGGACATAATAAAGAGAGAATTGTGCATCTCCTTAGGAATGATGAATGAGGGGAGGTGACTTCATTTCCCACCCCATCAGGAGAACAGGGCACTTTACATACCAGCCACTAGATCGATACCAAAAGGAGAAGCCAAGTGCTCAATCGACCTTTCTTATCCTGAGGTAAATACCAGTGCCCTCTGGAGACATAATACACTACAATTTATCTTACCCTTGTCTTTAGGGTACAAATTATAATAATCTAAGGTAGCAATTTGACATATTGCAATGTTTAGATACATTTGGGGGAGTGTATTAGGCTGGGTTTTTATTCATGAGTCTTTTATCTTAAGCACTTTATATCATGATTCTAAAAATAGAAACAAATAGAAGCCATCCAAACCATATTTTCTTTTCTTTCTTTTCCTTTCCTTTCTCATTCTCTCCCTCCTCCTTTCTTCCTTCCCTTTATCCTTCCCTCCCTCCCTTTCTTTCTTTCCTTTTAATAAATTTAATTAATTTTAATTAATTTAATTAATATTCTTCTCTCTTCCCTTTTTAATTTGAAAATCAAGAAAGTTTTCCTCTTTCTCCCATGAGTATAATCCCTTCTTTTCCTCACAATGTAAGCATTTCCTTACTGTGTAGGGATTATGATTATGAGGAAGTATACCATTGAGCTTATATTATACATCCTGAAAAATATATATTGAATACCTCACTTACTGCTTTAAAAAAAAAACAAAAAAACCTTGGTTCAAATATCTGATTGATGGGATTCTAGTCAATACACTATGATCGTGGCATATCATGTTATTTTGCAAATTGTGGATAGCATTACTCCTTAAACCCCTCTTACTGGTTATGTTGTTGTGTAGTCAATGTGTAAAAAGCTAGTTGTCAAATTTTAAAGAAATTTTATGTTATTCAGTGCAATTGGCCTTGTATATTTTCCGATAATTATCAATAATCAATGTAGCCCTTTCAGTTTCTTTCGGTGCTTCCCCAACTTTTGTCTCAGCAGCTTACCAATGAAGACACTGAGATTGAAATTAGTTATGACTTGTTTACCTGATATCTCACTTTAACTGATGACAAATTCTAGCCAACACCCAACACTCCTATCTGCCTCACTAATCACTTTCCACTTCCCAAATTGCTTGTAGATACATTCACCAATAAAATTACAACTTAGTACCCTTTTAGATATCCCCATATTTCCTTGTTTTTTTTAAAAAAAATTAACTGATCAAACTATTTATTTTTAGTCATAGTTAAGATTTTCCCTAAAATGTCTTGTTTGCACAGACAACATTGTAATGCTTAGATCAAAGCCAAATCTAATTTATTCTTCCTCCTTGTTAGGATTTTATATAGGGATTAAACATGTCATCCCTCCCATCCCCCAAAAAAGACTGAGGCCATAAAGACTCAGAGTGATAGAAAATAAAAGGAGTCACACTTGTATAATAAGAACTTGTGACACTTAGAAGGCAAATTGTGTTGCCTCAAAGTCTTCCTATGTGTCTTTGTATAATCACATGAAACTCATATTAACCTAATAAAAATAAGAAAGAAGCCTAAATCAGATTGAAAGTGCTTTCAACTATGTTATAAATTGTTGAAAATGATGGGAACTAGTTTTGTGGTTTTAACTGGTCTCCATTTGGTTAAAAAGCTGTCAGTGTTCATGACCGATACTTTCTTAACAAGTGTTAATTTTTGATGCCTGAACCTCCTTCTTTTCCACCACCAAATGAGGCAGAACCAGTCACCACTAGAAGCTGAAAATAGGCACTTCCTCTCCTAGCCTTCCTGGTATCTAGGATCCAGATCTGTGAACTAGACTGCACTAATAGGGCACCTCCAGCTAAGAATATATATAAGAAATTAGTGAGATTAGAAACTGGGACCCCCCACAGAATCAGTTTTGGTGATGGCCGTGGCAGAGAATCACAACATCCAATTCCAATAATAACAATTCCAGAAATAAGACACAGCATGCACTATTAATGTTGCTGGCAGTGAGCCTGGTCTGGATCATGTGGCAGTAGCAAGGGTGGGCTCACCTTATAGTTTCACAATTGTATTCTGCACTGTTACTGGTTACAAACCCTCCGGTCCTGGGGAATCTTTGAGAGGCACTACAACATCTCTTCAATAAAATCCCTTTTTTTGTTTAAATTAGTCAAATTCCAATGCTTCTAACTAGAAGTTATGACTGATCAAAAAGATCTAACACCAAAGTTAACATTCTTTATTATTGAGATGAGAGTCATATAATAGTGTCTTTTAGGAAAAGGGTAAGGGTGGAAAGAATTATACAATAGTAGATTAAATAACTATGAACTGACCATTCACAAGGTATTAGTTCATAAAAGAACCATAGAGTAACTAAATAGTGATCATGAACCCACACTTAGCCATGTCTCCAGGGAATACTTCCATGCTCCAGAGAGCAGAATGGTTTTGAAGGATCATAATATGTACATTCTTCTTTTTGCTTCTCTCTGTTTTAGTTAAACCTCTGATTCACTACTTTTCTAATACAGAAAAAAAAATGCATGCATTAGGAAATGCTTCTTTTTAGTTTCTGTAATGAATTATACCATGAGATTATCTGATTCATTGACATCACCTTCCTCTCATTAAATCTCTGCCCACACCCACCTTTGACTTTGTTTACTACAGGGGGAATACTGAACTATTACAAAAATGTTTGATGTAAATAAGTGTGTGATAAATATGTAAAGGTAGTAAATATGGCTGTGGCATTCATTAGACAGGGTTTTGTATATGTTAATTTATTTACTCCTCACAATAACCTTCAAAGATAGGTACTATTATTTTTTCCTGTTTTTTTTTTCCAAAAAGAAACAAACACATAGATGTAGATGGTCTAACTAATGTTCCCAAGGAATGCGAACAAATGTGATACTCATCCTGGAAGGCTGATTCCAGACCTGTCCTGTACATTTACTTACTTATTTTTATTCAGCTGGTTATCACTAAGGACTCACCATATGTCAAGAACAAAAAAATCAATAAAGAATATGACATTATTTTGCCCTCAAGGAGCTTACTCTATCAGAAAAACAGACATAAAACAGATGCAGTATGGTAGATGCTATGATAGAAAATATAAATGAGGCTCACTGGGAAACATGGACACTATGATAAACTTTAGTCTGAGTGAAAGATAATCAAGAAGGACATCTAAAGGCAAAAAATGCTTCAGCTGAAACTTGGAATAATTTTCCAGGAATACAGAATGTATTCTAGTCAAAGAGATAACTGGTACAAAAGGTAAAATTCTTTGATATACTTGTGAATACATTGAGAAAGAATTGAAGCATGTAGGTGGAGATGTAGGCAACAGATTATAGAGAAAAGTATATGCCATGTTAAAGAATTTTTACTGCATTCTCAGGAGATCAAGAGCCATCAAAGAAATACAGAACTAAACTAAATAGATATGCCTTTAAGTAAGATTATTCTGACTCTACTATAGAGTTGATATAAAGGAAGTTAAGATTAGATGGAAGAAGACAAATTAGGAGACTATCAAAGTAGTCCAGGTTAAACATCTGAGGACTTCAAAGGGTCAGAAGCTCTAGGGCAAAGAAGGCCCTGGCTCAAGGGGCATACAAACAGCATTAAGTAGCATAGGTGTACTCTTAAAATTGCTCTCATTTGTTATACTTTTATGTTTATATCCTAGTCTTATGTATATATAAACATATACAAATATATATACATATATATTTATATACACATCTATATATGTATTTATGTGTGAATTGAAAGTACATATATTTCTATAATGGATTGAGATATATATATATATATATATATATATATATATATATATATATACATACACACACATTTAGCATACATCAACATAAAACTTCTAGAAAATACCTTCTATTTATTGTAAATAGAATGTTTTTATGTAAGCTTCTTTTTAGTTGATCAAATAAATATTGTCATGTATATAACTAATATGATATGTTTGGGGACCTGATTAAGAGTACATCTTTCTTGTGTTCTTTTCATGAATCTTCATCTATATTTAACTCTGGGATGTGGCTCCTTAAGTGATACTTTTAGATAAGAAGAGAACAGTAAGGGTTCTAGCAGCTAAAGCTGGCATCGCTTCCACAGAATTCTCCCTTCTGGAAGACAAACATTTTTTTTTTAACTTTTAAACTGTTAAGATTTAGATATAAGGTATCCCCCAAAAGCTCATATGTGAGATAATACTAGAACATTCAGAAGTGAAATGACTGGGTTATGAGAGCCTTTAACTAATCAGTACATTAATTCACTGGTAGGGATTAACTGGCTGGTAATTGTAGGTAGGTAGGGTATGGTTGGAGGAGGTGGGTTACTGGGAATGTGACTTTGAGGAATGTATTTTGTCCGTCCTGAAAAAGGCTTTCTCTGCTTCCTGACTTTCATATCCTGAACTGCATTCCTTCTCCACACCCTTCCACCATGATGATCTGCCTCACTTTGGGTCCAGAACTGTGGAGTTGAATTCTATGGAGTCTATATCTCTGAAACTGAGTACCAAACAAAGTTTTCCTCCTCTAAAATTGTTCTTGTCAGTTCTTTTTGTCATGACAGAGAAGAAGCTGTCTAAAATATAAACTAAGTAAACTTTATTAAAAATGACATTTGCTCTTTATAGTTAAATATGACCAAATCTCAATTGTTAAGGAGTCAGTCATAAAAAAGATGTGATTATTTGAAAAACAATTCTCTGAAAAACTAATGCAATAAACTTGCATAATTCATCAACTACATATATTTAGAATTCATGTTTCAAGGGAATATCAAGCTAAATGAGCCTATACCATTAAATATATGTGTATATGTATATGCACATCATAGATGTAGAGGCAGATGAAGATATGTTCACTTATTTAAAAATGCTGACAATATTTAGCATAATGCATGAAATAGCCAATGTTCAATAACTGTTGGTTGAATAATTAAATGCATAGGTCAGTCTATATGAGTCATTCATATTTAAAGATGCAGTGTTCTCAAAGGAATAAGTCACTACTTAAATTGTTTCAGATGTTTTGCATCAAATTAGTCTGTTTAGGTCCAATAATACAGCTAGTGCAATCCCCAAATCATAGACAGAACTGCTATTGAATCAAGTAAAAAAACTAAAGGCTTCACTTCTATGTTTATTTTTTTTATTTTTATTTTTATTTTTTATTTGTTTTAATTAGTTACACATGATAGTACAATGACCTTGACATATCATACGTTTGAATCAGATGGGATATAATATCTCATTTTCCTGAGTTTATTATCATACAAAGAATTAGGACTTAAAATTGCCTTGACTATCCTTTGCCATTGATGGGTTTAAATGCTTTTTTATTGTTGTATTATTCCTATACATAATAATGGGGTTCATTTTGACATATTCATAAATGCATATAGCATAATGATTCATTTCAATTCCCAGTACTTCTCTTTTTTTCTCCCTTCCTCTCCATCCCAATACTCTTCCTCTACTCTGCTGGTCTCACTTCTATATATTTATTGTTCTTTTTAATTGGTACATGAGAGTTATACATAAACGTGTTATATTCATACATGCATGTGCATAATTTGTTCAGTATTTTCCCCAGTCCCTTCCCTCCTCCTTCTTCCTTGATCCCCTTCTTCTACTAAACTGTTCTCTATTCTACTTTTAAGACATCTACCTTTTTAAAAACTTCTCATTTCTCTCTGGGTTCTGTAAATGAGGGAAAACATTCAATACTTGATTTTTCTGAGTCTTAATGTTCTCCAGTTTCATCCATTTGCCAACAAATGACATAATTTACGTCTTCTTATAACTGAGTAGAACTCCATTGTACATTTATATCACACTTCCTTTATCCACTTACTTGTTAACAGGTATCTAGGTTGGTTCCACAATTTGCCTATTGTGAATTGCACTGCTATAGACATTGGTCTGCATATATCACTATAGTATACTGATTTTAGTTTTTGGATAAATCCTAAAAAGTGGGATGGTGGGTAATATGGAGGTTATATTTCTAGACTTTAAAGGATTCTCCAAACTGCTTTTCAGAGTTTTTGTACTAATTTGCAGTCCCACCAAAAATTCATGAGTATATCTTTTTCCCTACATCTTCACCAGAACTTATTATTATTTCTATTCTTAATGATTGCCATTCTGACCGGAGTGAGGAGAAATCTCAGTATAGTTGACCAGAATAAGGAAAAATCTGTGTATAGATTCAATTTTCATTTCCCTCATTGCTAAGGATGTTGAACATATTTTCATATATTCATTGGCCATTTGCATTTCTTATTTTAAAAAATGTCTGCTTAGTTCATTTGCCCATTTATTCATTGAGGGGCTTTGGTGGTAATTTTTGAGATCTTTATGGATCTCAGATATTAATTCCCTGTTGGAAGAGTAGCTGGCAAAGATTTTTCTTCCATTGTGTAGGCTTGCTCTTCAAGTATAAATTATTTTCTTTGGTGTGCAGGAGCTTTTTAACTTGAGGCCATCCCACCATCCCACTTGTTTGTCCTTGGTTTCATTTATTGAGCTTTAGGAGTCTTATTAGGTGGTGCTTACACCAATATGCTCACACCAGTATGTTGACCTTATGTTATCTTCAAGCAGTTACAGTATTTCTGGTCTAATCCTAATTCTTTAAGTCCCTTTGAGTTGATTTTTATGCAGTTTGAGAAATAGGGTTCTAGTTTCATTCTTCTATGCATGGTCACCCAGTTTTCCCAGCATCATTTGCTAAAAAAAGCTATCTTTTATTGCTCAAGACTATGTTAGCTAATCTCGGTCCATTCATACAAATTTAAAATGAGGATAAAGCATTGCTTTTCATTGTCGTCATAAATTTCTCAACTTAGTTTTTGACATTGTAGTGATTCTTCCCAATGCAATCTTCTCCTCTGATGATGCCAACTACCTTGTACAGCATCATCGCACTGCCCACATTTTTCCTTAGATGTTCTGATCCCTTGAATTATTATCAAGCACTCTCATTCTGAGCACACTCTATAAAGTGATTGAACGCTATTGTTACACACATCTGCTTTAGTAACTTCACCTACCAATTATGAAAATATTCAGTAACAAGATTATAAGACAAAATGCCAAAAAATAATCATAGGGCTGTATGGAAAATTCCAGAATCTCAAATTTTAAAGCAAGATAAAACCAACTATAAAATTTTCACACCCTAAGGAGAAAAAGTGACAATTTCCCCTTGCATTCATTTATCGACATTTTATTTCCCATGTCCTATGCACTGAGAAGCTAAACATTGCAATTTGAGGACCAGTGTGAGACTCACTTCAGTTAAAGGAGAGAGTCCTATTAGAAAGTGATGACTGTGAAACATGAGAGGAAAATAATAGAAATGTGTACTGATAGTCATAGGAAGAGAAAGAGAAACGAGGGAGAAGCAGGAACAGCTAACCCTGTAAAGAAAAGTCAAGGAAAATTTCAAAAAGAAAATAATTTTTGAGCCAAGCTTTCAAAAGGTTATAGTGAATATGATAAACTCTAGCACAAAACCAAAGGATGTCAGATGTTATATAGTAAGTTTTAGTGTAGTGTTTTCAAAAAATAGAGAAAACTTAAGCAAAAGAAAACATGTGTGTATATGCAAATCAAGATAAGCACAATGTATCCACCACAGATTTTGTACTCATCACTTAAAAGAAATGATGACCCTTTCAAACTTTGTCTCCACTGCCAATTTGGCATGATAACTAGCATGTTTTTGTAGTTTAGGTCTGTCTTGCACAAAAAAGTAAATAATGATAATACCCTTTCTAGTTTTACTAAAAATGAGATTAGGTACAGGAAAAAATGTTGAATAACTGGCATTGAGGTTGAACTTCTATTTTTTCCACTCTGGTGAGACAGATATCTACTATTCTTTCAGTCTTTCCTTACCTGTTTTTTCTATTGGGTATATTCCTAACAATCATTGTGAGCCACCATTAAAAATTATTTTTTCTCACTCATTGCATCAAAATGAGTTTGCATTTTTATTGGAAAAGTTTGCAATGTCTTTTCCTATATTCATAACAACAATGACAAGTTGGGTAGGCAGAACACAAACTATTTTTTGTGCTGGAAAAATCTCTTCCAAAGATGTATATATCAACAATAGATCTTTTGGTAATATACTTGGCTAATATATGAGCAAATTTCAGATTGATGTGAGCCATGCAAACATTATAGGATTGCTTTGTAATTAGGTTAAAATTTCTCTTTTATATTCCAAATTTAGATCATATATATTATTTATTTTCTTTCCTTTAGTGGATGCTTGGAATTCAAAAGCTGGATTTAAGTGTGATTTAGCTATTTGTCCAAGATTACAATAAACCGAGTTGAGGAAAGAGTTAGTACTAATCCCTGAATCCTGGTTACTGGTTAATCCATCTGTGAACAAAATAGCATTTTTGTGTCTTGCAGCCTGGTCTATATTTGAATTTAATTTTCAGCAACCAATTTCATGAATCATTTCATGTGAGTTTATCTATGGTGTTCTGACTAGAATTCTTTATTATATTTTATTTGTGTAATTTGATTTCTGCCTTAGCATTATAATGATTCATTCTTTTACTTAACTCTACATGCTATAGACACCAGAAATTGGGAAGAAAGTAAGTCACATGTAAAATCCAAATTAAAGTTGGGAAACAGAAAAAATGATGGAAACAAAATCTTGGAATATCTTAAGACAGATTTCATGTAAGTTAAAACAACCAGGGGGCAGTAAAATTGATGCCATGATTCTAACATACCAAACTAGGGTAGCAATTACAGTTCTATTTAATAATAGAACATAAATGCTGAAGTCGACACAACTATAAGCAAAATTTATGTATGTTTGTATGGCTCATGTTGTGCCATTTCCTACAAGAAAATATGTTTAGAGATGATAGGCATAGATTGTTTTCACCTGATTAGATGCATTCTAAGTACAAAGTGTTTGCTGCAGAAAATGATAAATTTTGAAATATATGACAAAAATACATTTCTTTATAGTTTTTCTACTCAGATTATTTTGCATTTTTTTTCTCCACACAGAGATTCATGTCACTTTATTCTCTCAGTATGACAATTGGTGGAAGGTATTGGAACTTAAAATGTCTGTGGATATCAGAAAGGGTTTAGAAAAACACCAACTTGGTTTTAAATTTTAGGAAGTGATAGGGATGATAACCCGAAAACTATATACCTGACCAAAAATGCCAGCCCCTCTTTGTTTCAGCCAGATACTTCTATATTGAAATATGAACCTACAGTCGTCAGATCTTCAGAGTTTTCAAAAGCAGGAAGAAATATTGATTTCTGTAGGTGTTCAGTAATCCAAAGTTTTTAAATGACAGTGTGGATCATTTGCAGATGTCATTAGGACACAGATGGCAGATAGACCTCTGGGTAGAGACATGACTCAATAAAATATCTGTGGTGCCCCTCAGTAAAGACCTTGGCTCTAGTCAGGTTTTCATTCTCTTTTGCTGCTTCACAGTCTGTTCATTACCTCTTCCAACTTCTCAGTGTCTGCAGAATAAGTCATGGGATATTTACACCCTATCTCTGTAGGCACGAGATTTGTCACTGTTGAAAAGAGTTGTCCTTTGTACCCAAGCCTTTTTTCTATCTGCCTTATTCACTGATTCTTATGGTTCCCTCCAGCACAATGCTATTAATGCACTTAAATAAAACTTGATTATGTAAGGCATCTTATATGGAATTCTGATCCTTTGAACTTAAAGGAAAGAACATGGATTGCTTAGTTTCTATCTATAATCTTTCTCGAGAAAGTAAAGCATTTTGTGTATTATTCTGTTCCCAGTTTCTAGACCACCTTTGGAAAGTATAAGTTTCAACAGAATTAATTTACTAATTGAAGGTTCTATTTCATTCATTTATTTATTCATTATGTGAACTTTTCCTTAGCACAGTTGTGGGTCAAATATAGTATCAAATATCATTTGAAATATGTAGATCACTAACAAAAGCTAGGAAGACATTATGTTCAGGAAAAAAATCTTTAGTGTACTTCAATTTAATGAATTACAACCTAAGTTTTAAAGTGTAAGCCCACATTTTTACTTTATTTGCTTATAAAACTCTTGGGAGTTGTCTTAACTATGCTTCTTAATTCTCCTTACTAGAGAAGTACAATAAAGCTGGATTGTAAGATACATCTCTAAATAAAGAATGAACTGCTCCTTGGTTAACTAGACCCTTAACCTTGTATTCCAAACACTTTTGGAGCAAATGTCATGTACTCTTAGTAGCAAGGAAAGGACTGGTCAAGATCTCATTAATTAAATATTTTACAGTTATTCTTGGTTTAAAAAATGTGATAGTTTAAAACTAACTCACAGTGAAAAACAAACTTTAGTGTTCCTATTTAGTTAATAATGATAACATACCTTAGCTCACTTGACTATTTTTTACTAAAACAGATTTTTTAAAATCAGATGTCAAAAAATAATATTTGTTAGTCATTTAGATATCAAGATAAAAGTAAAGTTCAAGGTTCAAATACATTCAAACACATATGTGCTTATAAAGAGAGGGTGTCTATATCCTTATTTTTTTGATGTTAGGATTTGTACCAGTATGCTAAGTACTTTGTGATATCAACCCATATTATACTCATGTCAGAATAATATTCTATAATGAAAGCAAGGCTGGATCACCAAAATTATCAGAAGCTCAAAGTTTTCAATTCAGTTAGGGTCAACTGTCTTAACTTTACCAAAATCAAAAGTAGCTCCATGAAAAAAGATAATGAGATATACACTATCATAACATGGCCTGTGTATATTGGTTATATTTAGCGATCAGTTTTTAATTGAACTCTTAATGAGTAATCACATCAGATGGCCAAATTGAAGAACAGATGTGTTTTTGATAAATAAAAATGTGATTTATGATCAACAAAATATATTTCTTTTTCATCAAGAATTTTTATTATGTATCACTTTTTATTTATTGCTTTTATTTTTTTAAGTTTTTTATTTTTCTAATTAGTTACACAAGACAGTCAAAATATTCGTGAAGTCCATCTTTCTCATATTGAATACAAGATGCACCACTAACATTTGTGATCTATGTTCTAATCCAGAATGTGAATATATTAAATTATTTTGCAAAAGGAAATTGGGATTGCAGAAGGAACAAAAGTGCTAATTAACTGATGGTATGACAGGGATATAATTCTTGATTATCTGAATTGGTCCAATGTGATCATAAACGCCCTTAAAAGTGGAAGAAAGGATCAGACAGAAGGTAGCAGTGGAAAAAGGTCTTGGCCCGGTATGAGGGGCCAAGAACCTAGAAAGGTGGGCAGCTTCCAAAATCTGTGGAAGGCAAGGGAATGTATTCTCCTCTAAAGTCTACAGAAGGAATGCATGTCTTCTGATACCTGCTGAGACTTCCAAGCTACAAAATATAAAATAACAACATTATGCAGTTTTAAAAAATTAAATGTTTACTGCTTTGTTATAGCAGCCAATCAAATTTCAGAAACTTCATATTTTTTATAGAATACTCTGTCAATGAAATTATATTAGTTTAGATGTTCAAACTTTTCTTAAGGCTTTTCTGTTTGTTTGCTTGCTTATTTTCAGGAGGTAATCCATAGCAGTCAGGAAATGAGAAGAAATGATCAAGAAGTTTCCAAAGCACATGGAATTGATGTTCTCCAAACAGAAATGGTAACTACTTAGAGAAACAATACTTTCAAACAGCTTCCAAAACTCTGTGCAAGTTCTTTGTTGTTTTTGTTGTAAATTTTGCTTTTATTGTCCTTTATGTATATTATAGAAATAGATACTGATATATCAGTGTCTCTCTATTTTCAAGTTGAAATTCTTTTATAAGAATATGATTGCACTTTAGGTAGTGATTCAAATTTTTTTCTAACTCAAGTTCTTTCATTAAAATAAATGATAGAAACTTAATTACCATCTCTCAATTTATACTGAAGTCTTACATAAAATCACTAAAATGAAGAATATTATACATAGTATTAAAATCACTGACTCCTGAAAAACAATAACTTTGTAAAAATTATTTTTAAATACAGGTGTCTCATCTTGAAAAGCACACCGAGGAACTAAAACAAGCTTCTCAGTTTCAACAGTATGTTCAAGAAACAGGTAAGGGCCTGTATTACTGGCCCAAATATATCTTTTTCTGATTGTTGTGTGTGTGTGAGTTTGAATGGAGAACTTCCAAAGTCCAGTTCTCCCTACTGAGTAACTTTAGTAACTGTGACTCATGATCTTAAAGTGGGCAGGATAGTGTTTCTACATAATTAGATTTTGCCTGTGGTAATGGATGCAATATGTTTTTAAAATAGTTCACTGCTCATTACCCCTGAACTTTAAGGTTCATCCTTAAAGTCAAAAGGTGACAAGATAGTCACTTCTGAATTCTATTTTTTACCTCTGAGATCTAAATACAACTTGATGCCTATCAAGTTCCCTGGTAATAGAATTATCTGTGATATGTTCATTTTAGTGACAAATTTAAGTACTACTAAGCCTAGTCCTATAATGTACAAATAGGAGATTAGAACAATTTTATTCATGTAAGAAAAGTACAGTTTTTCAGCTTATATTAGGGGAAAGACTCTTAAAGCCCAGAAGAAGTGAAAGTGAAATTCAATCCAACAGTGACCCAAATATTACTTCAATGGCTTGGCTATCTGTAATTTGGTTTTCAGTTTAAAAAAAAAAAAAAAAAAAAAAAAAAAAAAACTTCTGATCTTCTTTCTTTTGTTTTATAACTTTTACTCTTTTTTTCTAAGAAGAGAAGTGAAACCTTATTGAAAAATATTTGGAAATTTGTTTGCTTGCTTATTTTCAGGAGGTAATCATAGCAGTCAGGAAATGAGAAGAAATGATCAAGATCCTTTCCAAATATAACTTCCAACATCTTTCTTCCTGTATTTTCTTTCTATATTTCTTGCTATATTTCTAAATTATATAACAAATCAATGGCATATGCATAAATGTATCCCTTGAATCTTTTTATTTATCTTACATTGTGGTGTTTCCCATAGCATTATAATTTTTTCTTTAATATAATCTTATTCATTATATAATATCCCTAATGTTCTTGTCTGTTTGTAGTTATTGATACACCTGAGGATGAAGAAGTTCCTAAGGTTTCAACTAAGTTTCTAAAAGAGCAATTTGAAAAATCTGCCCAGGAAAAGGTCCTTTATTCTGACAAAGAGACAACAACCCCTGCCAAGCAGATGAAGGTAAGGTAATTTCTCTACATGGAGATACTTAAAATGTAAAATCAGATTTAAGTGCATAAATTTTTCAAGTTATTGAATTTTAAGGTGTTTTTTCAAAAACAACAACCTTGAACTAGATAGCTCTTATTCTGTCCCAGAAGAAGAATACTGATCTACACAAGAAAAGAGGCAGAGTAAAAAACTTTTCCCGGTACAGCAAATGAGGGAAGAAAAAGTACATAAGGCTCTAAAGTCTATAACTAAGAGCAGGTAAAGTAATTAAGTCAATTTTAAATGTCAGAGACTTACTCTCTTCTGTTTAAAATTCCAAGGAAAACAAAAACTACTCTCAAAAGTACTTCAAGACTTTCACTATTTCCCTGTGGATTGCTCTGCATAGCACATTAAGTAGAGGGTGAAAAATCAAGAGTATATGTAAATATTAAAATACTTGATTGTTGATACATCGGGTGGGGAGAATGAAGCTTTCTAAGTAAAAGCATATTCTAGGATCGATAGTAACAGGCTCTGAATATCACTCCTAAGGGTGTCTTTAAGTGGAGTAGATCACCTTTTTTTCTTGTGGAGATGTCACAGCAGAGTCCTGGTTGCAGATGGGTGAATGTCAGCACTGAGGGAGCCTCCACTCTTTATAAGTTTTGTTTTTCTCTCCCCTAAAGATTGATTATAAATATGAAGACTCTATAAAGCCATCATCTGTTGTGGGTTCCCCTTCCTCCTCTTACACTTCAACTAGCCAAAGGAAGGAAACGTCTGCTTCAAGATACAGTGATCACAGTATCATTTCCTCAACTCTGGCACAAGTTAATGCCACTCCTTCGGGAATGACGGAAGAATTTCCTCCTCCACCACCTGATGTACTTCAAACTCCAATAGATGTGACAGCATTTTCCCAGTCCCCTGAAGTCTCCAGCCCTCCTAAGAGACTACCAATCCCCAAAGATTTATATTCTAAGCAAAGAAATTTGTATGAATTAAACCGCTTATATAAACATATCCATCCTGAGTTAAGGAAAAATTTAGAAAACGATTATATCAGTGAGGTTTCTGAGATTGTTACTAGAAGTCAAGTAAACTCAGGGAGCTCAGTTTCAGCAGATGTGCAGCATGCTCGGTATGTTTTTGAAAATACAAATGAGAGTTCTCAAAAAGATCTGAACTCAGAAAGAGAGTGCTTGGAATGGGATGAAATCCTGAAAGGGGAGGTGCAGTCCATGAGATGGATCTTTGAGAATCAACCATTAGATTCTATCAACCATGGCTCTCCAGATGGAGGTGACACTTCCAAGGGCATCACTGATCAAGAAATTATTGCTGGTGGAGATGTGAAGTATACCACATGGATGTTTGAAACCCAACCCATGGATACACTAGGGGTTCATTCTTCTGTCACTGATGTAAATGTCAAGAAAGTGCCTGAGCTAGCCAGAGGAGATGTCCACACAGCCCGGTGGATGTTTGAAACAAGGCCATTAGACTCGATGAATAAAATGCATCAAAGGCAAGACGAATCGTCATTAGCAGTTATTAAAGACATAACCGGGGGAGATGTCAAGACTGTGAGATACATGTTTGAGACTCAACATCTGGATCAACTTGGGCAGCTTCATTCAGTGGATGAGGCTAACTTACTGCAACTCAGATCTGAGCTCAAAGAAATTAAGGGAAATGTTAAGAGAAGTATAAAATGTTTTGAAACTCAACCATTATATGTTATTAGAGATGGTTCAGGTCAAATGCTAGAAATTAAAACCGTTCACAGAGAAGATGTAGAAAAGGGGGATGTGAGAACAGCACGCTGGATGTTTGAAACACAGCGCTTAGACACAATCAACAAGGATATCACCGAAATTAAAGTTGTCAGGGGAATATCCATGGAGGAAAATGTCAAAGGCGGAGTGAGTAGGGCCAAGTGGTTACTTGAAACCCAACCTTTGGAAAAAATCAAAGAAGAGTTAGAAGAGGTCGTCACTGAAAAAGAAACAATAATAGGCACAGATGTGTCCAAAAAGTGTTGGATGTTTGAAACGCAGCCATTAGACATTCTAAAAGAAGTTCCTGATGCAGATCCTGTGTCACCTGAAGAGATCATAGGAGGCGATGTACAGACCACCAAGCACCTATTTGAAACGCTTCCAATGGAGGCCTTAAAAGACAGTCCTGATGTCGGAAAGCTTCAAAAAATCACTGCCTCTGAAGAAGAAAAAGGTGACGTCAGGCACCAGAAATGGATTTTTGAAAACCAACCACTGGAAGAGATACGAGAAGGTAAAAAACAGTACACTCGAACTGTGAAGCTTGAAGAAGTCGACAGAGGAGATGTTAGGAATTACACGCACATCTTTGAATCAAACAATCTAATCAAATTTGATGCATCACATAAAATAGAAGTGGAAGGCATCACAAGGGGTGCCGTGGAGTTAAATAAATCTCTTTTTGAGACAACACCGCTGTATGCTATTCAAGATCACCTTGGAAAATACCATCAAGTAAAGACAGTCCAGCAAGAAGAAATCCTAAGAGGTGACGTAAGAAGCTGTCGCTGGCTTTTTGAAACAAGGCCCATTGACCAGTTTGATGAAAGTCTTCACAAATTTCAGATAATTAGAGGAATATCTGCTCAAGAAATACAGGCTGGAAATGTGAAATCTGCTAAATGGTTGTTTGAAACCCAACCTCTTGATTCCATTAAATATTTCAGTAATGTAGAAGAAACAGAAAGTAAAACTGAACAAACTGCAGAGATTGTTAAGGGTGATGTCAAAACCTGTAAATGGCTATTTGAAACCCAGCCAATGGAGTCCCTTTATGAAAAGGTTTCATCAATGACTGACAGTGAAGAAATTCATAAGGGAGATGTCAAAACCTGTACTTGGCTCTTTGAAACCCAGCCACTTGATACCATAAGAGATGATTCTGAAACAACAGTCAAGTTACAGACTGTCAAACAGGAGGAGATCCAAGGTGGGGATGTTCGGACCGCATGTTTTCTTTTTGAGACAGAAAATCTGGATAACATACAAGGAGAGGAGGGCAAAGAAACCAGGCATATGGAAATGGAGATCCAACCTGGGGATGTCTCCAGCATGAGGTATAAATTTGAAAACCAATCCTTAGATTCTATAAGTTCCAATTCAGAGGAAGTTTTGAAAAAAATCAAAACCCTAAAAAGTGAAGATATTCAGAAAGGCAATGTCTTAAACTGTAGGTGGCTATTTGAAAACCAGCCAATTGGTAGGATAAAAGCAAGCCAAGAAGACAGTGGATCATTTAAGACAGTGACAGACATACAAGGTGGGGATGTAAGAAAAGGGTGCTTCATTTTTGAGACTTTTTCTTTAGATGAGATTAAAGAGGAATCTGACTTTACCAGCACCAAGAAGACAATTACTGAAGAAGTAATAAAGGGTGATGTAAAAAGCTACAGAATGCTCTTTGAAACTCAGCCTCTGTATGCAATTCAGGATCGAGAAGGTTATTATCATGAAGTGACAACAGTTAAAAAGGAAGAAGTGATTCATGGAGATGTACGAGGAACAAGGTGGCTTTTCGAAACAAGACCATTAGACTCAATTAATGAATCACAAACTGTGTATGTTATTAAATCGGTCACACAAGAAGACATTCACAAGGGAGATGTTAGTTCTGTCAGATACAGATTTGAAACCCAGCCACTGGACCAGATTTCAGAAGAGGCACATAATGTTGTACCCACTGTTGACTGCATTCAAGGTGGCAATGTGAAGACGAGTAAGCAGTTCTTTGAGTCTGAAAATACTGGGAAGAGCAATTACATAAAGACAGTGAGCGTCAATGAAATACAAAAGGGCAATGTGAAAACATCCACTTGGCTATTTGAAACTCACACAATAGACGAGCTAAGAGGAGAAGGGTCAGAATATGAAAATATCAAGACAGTCACCCAGGAAGATGTACAGAAAGGTGATGTTAAGCAGGCAGTGTGGCTCTTTGAAAATCAAACTTTGGACTCTATTAAGGAGGCAGATGAAAGCCCCACCAAAATGACCAAGGAAGAAATCCCTCCTTCTGATGTCAAGACAACTACATGGCTCTTTGAAACAACACCTCTTCATGAGTTTAATGAAAATAGAATAGAAAAAGTAGAAATTATTGGCAAGAGCATTAAAGAAACCTTGAGAGATCTCTACTCTCAAAAAGTTATCGAGGCTCCTGGAATTATCATTGAATCGGATGAAGTGGGAGATGTCCGGATGGCAAAATACAAGCTAATGAACCAATCATCACCCGAGATACAGAAAGAAGAAATCATCAGGGTGGATCTCAGTAATATAATGATGAATTTACTTTCCAAAAGAGACTGCACCAAAAGAGAGATCTGCATTAGTGAAGAGGAGAAGGGAAATGTCAATTTCACTAAAACTCAATTATTAAACAGATCAACTGAATTTCACGCTGAAAAGGAAGAGATAGTGAGAGGTGATATACAGCAAGCGATAAAAAACCTGTTGTCAGAGGAAAGACCTGCGAAGAGAGGCATTTTAATTCAAGAAGATGAAAGAGGAGATGTCAACATGACGATCTATTGTCTTCTTCATGAAAATGCCAGTGACACAATCCAGCGTGAGGAAGTCATAGGAGGTGACGTGAGGCGTACCATCCATAATCTGTTGTCTTCCTCATCAAATAGTAAAATATCTGAAAGGGCTAAAATCGATGCTTCTGAGAGGGGAAATGTTCAGTTTTTTACGACGTGCATAGAAACCGGAGCTTTGGATTATCTCAAACAACTCCAGGCAGGGTCTGATGAAACACTAATGGCTAAAAATCCAGGAGAGGAGGAAATAATTGGTGGTGATGTTGAGGGCACAAAACTTTTACTAAAGAGAAGTCAGTCTCAGGTGGAACGCACTGTTAGCGAAGCTGACATCGTTCCAGGAGATGTGCACAACACTGTTAAACTGTTTATGGCAGAGCCTCAAAGTTCCTCTCATGAGACTCACAAAGAAGGAATTGCAAAAGAAGATTTGAAATCAACCCTGAATTCCCTCAGCCAGGCCATCAAAGAGAAAGTAGTGGCTAAAACAGAAGAAACTATAAAAGGTGACATGCTAGCCACACTCAGGTCACTTCAGGAGTCAAGCCACCGATGGAAAGAATCTCAACAGCCAAGTGCCATCCCGGGTAATATTGAGCAAGCTATTGAGTGCCTTGAAAAGGCTACTAACACAAGGACAGAAATCCTGAAAAAGGAGCTTATTCGAGATGACCTAGAAAAATCCCTGAGGTCTTTGAAAGAAGCACAGAGAGGTTTTAAAGAAGTCAACAAAGAGAGAATAATCAAAAAAGATAACCAAGCTGGGATGGTTGGATCCTCAGAAAGGCAGGAAACAGAGATCCGTCAGGTGGCTATGCAGGGGGACAAGAAAAGTGTTCTTCAGCCAAGGCCAGGAGCATTTGAGCCGAAAGCCGGCTGGCAAGGGAGGGCAGATGCTCTCAGTACAATGAGAGGTGAATCATGTCATGGGACTTTAATAGAAGAAAGATCCGAGATTACTCTCCCAAAGGCCCCAAAAGGCACAGTAAAGATCGTTATAGATCGTGAACAAAACAATGATGCTCTTGAGAAAAGCCTCAGAAGACTATCTAATTCACACCACCAAGCTATAACAAATGTGTTGGAAACAGGCAGCAGAAAGGGTGTCCAGACTGATGCTACTAAAGAGCAGGAGCTCAGTGACAAGTACATGAGCAGACAATTAACTTCCACTGTATCAATGAAGGAAAACCTAAAGTCTACAGATTCAGAGACAGTGAGCAAGCTGAAGAAGGATGAAGTCCTCAACTCCACCCAATCAACCGCTGGATCACTTGAGAAGCAACAGACTCAAACCTGTGAATTGAAGAATGACCATCAGAAGACTGAGGCTTTCCATGCAAAGAGTCCTAAAAAGACCCAAAACATTAAAATACCCACAGAGGCACAAAGATCCAAACCTGGTCCCACCCAGCAACCAGGCAACATGCAAATTGCAGAAATGTATGAAGTCACAAGAGACTTTCAAAAGCAAACTGTGTTAAAGCAAGAAATGCAATATTCTAATAAGGATATAAAGAAAAATAGTATGAACCTTCAGCCTTTGCCTAAAGATGAAGACATAGCGAATATAACAGGAGCGAAAGTCTCTGAGAAAAACCACAATAAATTCAAGGTAACTGACAAAAAGCAGAAAACTGATAGTTATATGGAAAGCCAGGACTTTCTAATGAAGACAAATACTTCCAAAGACTTAAAGATGGCAATGGAAAGGTCCCTTAATCCAATCAACTTTAACCCTGAGAATGATGTAAAAGAAAGTGAGGGCTCCCTTCCTCCTCCATCTCCACCTCCTCCTCCACCTTCCAATGCATCATCTGAAATTGAATTTCCTCTTCCTCCTCCACCTCCTTTAATACTATTGCCTGAAAAAAATGAGTTTCCTCCCTCACTGTCCACAGAGAAGATAAGGGCTGAATTTGAAAACTTCCCAGGCCTCCCGCTTCCTCCACCACCAGCAGATGAGAAATCTGAAAAAGAATGTCAATCAATATTTCTCCCACCTCCCTCTCCTCCAGCTCCATCTCCAAAACCAGTCCATCTTCTTTCCTCCTCAGTTCCAGAAAAGCTCAGTGAAGCATTCATACAACAATATTCTCAAAAAGATGTCTTGAGCTCTCAGCAAACTCATTCTCAGTCTAAAGTCATAAAAGGAAAATCACCACCTCCTACATTACCCAAGCCCAAATTTCCCAAGATAATTGAAAATAAAAAGAACCAGCTTTTCCCAAAAGTTGAAGTGGAAGATTCTTTGTCAGACATGGAATATAAAACTACTCCCTTAAAGCATCAGAAAAGAGTAGAGACTCCAACTAGCAGTGAACACACAGAGACAAAGCAGAACACATTCAGAAAGAGCCTTGATGAGAGGAAACAGCTATCTATTGACTCTGTAAAGTCTCTCTCACAGACAGTTCCTGAAACTTCCACACTCAAGGGAAAGCAGATGGCACCTCTCATAAAATCCCACTCATTTCCCTCAGGTTCAGGACAACAAAGTCCAAAACCATATATGAGAAAATTTAAGACACCTTTAATGATTGCTGAAGAGAAATATAGGCAACAAAGGGAAGAGCTTGAAAAACAGAGAAAAGAGATGTCTTACTGCCACACTGTAAAAACAGAAAGTCAAAATGAAGACCTGTCAGAGCTGGAAAAGGAAACACTCTTACGAAAAAGAAATAAGGACGTCCCCCTACCCAAAATGGATTCAGAGCTTCCTGTGGCCCAACCCAACCCGGACTCTCAAAGCAATGTTCAAGTTGCAAGAGCGCGCTCTGATGATCAGCTTTCAATGGCATCAGCAGTGACAGTCTCAGCCACAAGGCTCCAGCCTGCGCAAGCAGCCTCCGAAGAGACTCATGTGAAAAAAGATGTCTTACAGAGCTCTAGGGATATTACACAATCTAAATCCACTTGTGAAATGAACCAGAGTCACCAAGAATGTACTACACAGCAGAAGTGCCTGGAGCAGTTGGACTTGCCCCAAAGCAAACCAGGTTCCCTGAGTTTCAAAGCGAAAACCATCAAACTTCCCACTGTAGATCATAGGGTGAAAGAAACAGGTGCCAACTATGAAAGTCACCTAAAGCACTCTCAAGTTGATGTTCAAGCTATTACCAAACAGCAGTTTCAGGAAAGTGAGAAAACTGAAGCAAGTACAGAGTACAGTAATAAGCAATCTGTGACTGAAAAATATCACCAACTACCTAAAAAGGAGAAAAGAGTGACAATTCAACTGCCTACAGGATTTTCAGAGAAAAACCATGAAAGAAAGCCCAAGATTGTTCCTGAGAAACAAAGAAAATTTAGGGAACCTGTGAGACGAAAGCTTCTAGAGACTGAAGAAAAAAATCAGGGGGCATCAATGATGCGTTCCAAAGAAGAGAGATTGATAGTTGAAGGCAAACAAGAACATTTGAGTAATAGGTCAACACCAAAGGCAGTCAAACAGAAGATTATTGATGCACACTGTGATTCACAGACTCAGAATTTTCAGCAAACACAAATACAGACTTCTGAAAGTACAGTTGAACATAAAAAATTGTCCCAACAATGTGATAGTCTGCAGGAAAAAATATGCCTCAGAGACAAGGGCATCCACCAGAAGCAAGTCTCCTCCAATACTAAAGATTCAAAGCAAGAGATTACACAGAACAAATCTTCATTTTCCTCTGTGAAAGAATCCCAGCAGGATAATGGAAAATGTGTTGTAAATATATTGGAATTCTTGAGAAAACGTGAAGAACTTCAACAGATTTTGTCTAGAGTAAGACAGTTTGAAACAGAGCCAAATACAAGTGGCCTTAAAACGTTTCAGACACTGTTAAATATTATTCCAGTATGGTTGATAAGTGAAGAAAAAAGAGAATATGGAGTTCACATTGCCATGGAGAATAATTTCGAAAAAGTCAAAGAAGAAATAGCACATATTAAAACTCAAGCCGAGGATATGCTTGTGTACTGTGAAAATAAAATTCAAACAGCCATGATAACCTCCAAAACAGGAAAGCAAGGAAATAAGACGAGCAGTCTTAATGAAGCATCCTCAAAAGCATCTAATATTAAAACCAGCTGTAATAAAAACATGGAACAAAGAGAAAATAAAATTGTAGAAGAAAAAATAGTGCACCACCAAGAAGCAACTCATCAAGAAGCTACTATTCGTAATCACACAAAAACCCATGAGGAAATTAAGCTGGATGACAGCAAGATCTCTCCTCCCTCTTTAAAAACTCGACCACCATCACCTACTTTTATAACAATTGAATCTAGTGCCCGAAGAACAGAAACCTCAGCTAAGGATGAGCTTTCTCAGTCCCCTAAAAAGGAAAGTTGTGTTGAACCCCCACCAAGAGGGCCAATGCCACAATCATCTGGAATTCTCAGAGCAAATACCTCCCCTTCTCCACCCAGGAGTCGCTCTGAACAACTTGTCAAACTCAAAGACACGACGGCAAAGTTATCCAGAGGAACCGTTCCGTGTCCTCCAGCACCCCCAGTTCCAATTGTAGAGAAGAGGACTGAAATCATCAGGTCCCCAGCAACACTCCGTCGTCAAATAAAGATAGAAAGTCGGGACAGAGGCTCTCCACCGACGATCACGATACCTGTGCATGTGAATCATGCTGGAGGTGGTTCCTTCAGAGAATCCATGGAAGCTCAAGAGGAAGTTAGGAAAGTGGAGAAAAGGGCGACATATGTTCATAAAGATGGAGTGAATTCCATCAATGGCATAGGGCCGGACAACGAGAGTTACGATGCAGTTGAAATCATCCGGAAGGTAGAAGTGCCATGCCGGTCAGAGCTCATGCAGAGGTATGAAGCAAACAATCGAGCGGTTCAAATGGCTGAAAATTTTGTGAAGGACCATGAAAATGAAATAAACAGGTGGTTCAGGGAATTTGAAGATGGCCCAATTTTTGAAGCCAAGGCAGATAGAAGAGTTTATGCAAATGGAGAAGCAAGCCATAATATAAAACAAGAGAGTAGTACATTTTGTAAGGAGGAATTTGGATCAACATCTTTAGGAAACACTAATTTTGCAGACTTTTCTTACAAATATCCCATAGAGTTCCAAGAAAAAATTTCTGTTAAGCAGCCCAAAGTACGCTCTGAAACAAGGTCTATAAGCGAACATTTCTCAGGCATGGATGCATTTGAGAGTCAAGCTGTTGGGTCAAAGGTGACAGCTTCATCTTCACATAGCTCAGAAGCTGGCAAATCTGGCTTTGGCTTCAAGCATGCCCCACCGACCTATGAAGACGTTATCGCCGGTCATATTTTAGACATCTCTGATTCACCTAAAGAACTCAGGAGGAATTTTCAAAAAACATGGCAAGAGAGTGAAAGAGTTTTTCAAAGTCTGGGATATGCAACATCAGATGCTTCTGCAACTGAGACCACCTTCCAGGAGGGATCTGCATTTATAAGTGGTAAATGAGCTTGAAAAGTGTGAACAAAAATTAACCTTGTTAAAGGCACATGTTCCAAAGCCAACATGATTTAAAGTTAAAAGAGCAATAACCAAATAATATAACCTAAAACTAACAGCTTTCACTGTATGCTTCAGTCTTCCTTACTATGATGGCTTTTTTATTAATTTTTGTTTACAAAACAATTTAGTGTGATGCTCCTGCACTGTGTGAAAATAAGAAATATATTGATTACTGAAATCTATATTTGTCAAGGTAAATAAGGCTTTGTATAAAGTCACAGATACAATAATAATCATTATTGTGATTGTATTACTATAGCTATATATTTGTTAATTACAGATCATAGTACATTGTTAAAATTCCTTACCTAACATTATTTTATTCAATTGTTTTAAATTATATTAGAAAGCATCCTTTGGACTAATGTTGAATTGATGAATCTTTAATAGCATACTTAAGTGGTCTTTACAATGAATTCGAAATAGGCTGGTAATCATCCAGGAGACTTTAGACTCTTCACATGGACTTTAAGGATTTTCCTGAATCTATAACTCTAATAAAAGTGGAGGTGTGAAATTAGACCTTTTAATTATTTAATTATTGTTATTGCACTTGAAAGAGTTAGCTTTCTGTGATGCCATATTTTTCTGTAACTGCTTTTTCACCTTTCTGAAAATTTGCTCCAAATGATACCTCAATTGACCTCTTTCACAGATGAGCATGAACAATATATTTTTTAAAATTGATTACATTTGGAATCAGGAAAATTTAAATCATATGAACTTAATGCATGTTTTCTAACATCAGAGAGCAGCTCATTTCATTATAGTTTCCCTACTTTTCACAGTAAATGAGGTTTCATGATAAAACGATTTCACATAATGAATATGCATCAGTAATGTAGTCCATCCTTTGGATAGATTGATTTTAAAAAATGGCAAGCTTAAACATAAGAATTGTTGAAACTAATAATAAGGCTAATATGGTTTCTTAATTTGCTTGCTTCTGGCATAATTAAGCCAAAATTATGCTAAATTTCTGATAATACAGCTCAAAAGCACAGTAAATGTAAGAAAACTAATGTTTAATCTAGAAATCTGTCTCTGCCAGAACCGAGTAGGCATAGGAGTCCTCTCAGTAGCTCAGATTGAGCATCTAAGTGCTAAAGTGTTTATTTTTCATTGTTTTGTATAAAGGAACTTGAGCGTATTTGCTCTTATATGTAGCTAGTGTGAAAACTTACTCTCATAGGATTGTTGTGAGAATTAAAAGCAACACTAGAATAAAATTTCTGTATCCTATATGAACACCAGTTAGTAATGTAATCATATTATTTATAAGGATTAACATATGCATGAAAGTTTCAGAAAGTGACTGAAGGAAATGAGTAAGAGAAGTAGGAAAATTTCAAAAAGTAGACATAAAATCCAAAAAGCACTAAAATCTAAAATCATTTAGGTAAAGAACAAATGTCCCTGAGCATTTCAATAATTCAAGTCTCACTACGATACAGTTAAGAGTTGGTGTCATAGTCAACACCAAGTTGTTAAAAAAAAATATTCAAATACTGTACATTGTCCTTGGCTTTAAAAATATGTATGTATTTTTAGAGATCTATACAGAATGCTTTAAAAAATAAAAACTTTGAACCATGCTCAAAGTGGTGCTCAGCTGTAATTCCAGCAAAAAGGTAGGCTGAAGCAGGAGGTTCACAAGGTCAAGGCCAGACTTAGTAATTTAGCAAGACTCTGTTCCAAAATAAAAAAGGGCTAGAGGTGTAGCTCAGTGGTAAAGTACCCCAGGGTTCAATCCCCAGTAACACACACACACACACACACACACACACACACACAAATAAAATAAAATAAAAACTTTAGATCAAGTTAGATATCAATTTCTGTGTATATGGAAAGCTCAGTTATCTGCAATGATAACTTTTCTCAGGGCGCCCCATGACAGTTTACTACAAATATCTAATATATTCAAGTTAATAAACACTTTATTTACATAAGTGTGTTTAAATAATAGAAGTCAATTTGCATCCCATATTAATAGTGGAGGAATTAGAGTGGTGTTGCTCAGTGTACCAAAGCTTAGAACCTGTTGATAGCATAGACTATGTTCAGAAGCAACATAAAGATAAGTCTTATAGTTTTCCACCTTAACTGCATGGCCAACACATATGTTGTGCATTTTGTTATGTTTCTACAGTTGATTGAAGGTAATACTATTTAAGCCTTTATACATTTTTATTTTTAGAAGCTGCTGCTCCAAGACAAGGAAATATGTATACTTTGTCAAAAGACAGTATATCCAATGGAGTGCTTAGTGGCAGACAAGCAGAGTTTTCATAAGGCCTGCTTCCGATGCCACCACTGCAACAGTAAACTGAGGTAAGATGCTTTGAGGTCTTTGGCACAGATATTCAAAAAACCTGTAGTACACGTATAACATATGTCTCTAGGAAAATGCAGATTTTTCCAGGTCTTTCTGCCATCAGTGAACACCACCACCTCAGGGGATGTGCTCATGATCTTTATGTAGTGCTCAGGTAGGCTGTGACCTTTTTCCTTTTGGAATTTTGCCTTCCAAATCAAATCAGAAGGAATACTTTTTTTTTTTTCCAAAGGTGGAAATCACACAGGTAAGAAATACCAAAAGTTACTGTTTAAGCCAATGTTTTTAAGTTAGTTCTTTAAAATCTATACTCTATATCAGGAATCAGTAAACGTTTCCTATAAAGGGCCTGATAGCAAATATTTTCCACTTCTCAGACCATACTATTTTCATGCCACTGAAATTTTATTGGAAGGCAAGAGCAGCCACTGGTTGCTGAACAAATAGGTGTATCTGTAATTGTATCAGCCTGGCTGTGTTCCAATAAAATTCTATATATCAAAACAGATGGTGGGTTAGAGTTTGTATATGATTAACTGAGACTATATAAGTTTAAAAATGGAATTTAGAATAATAGCAGTGACAGGTCAGGGAAAAACTCTGTTTAGTCTCTGTAGCAATAGAGTGCCTTATTGACACAGTTACAAATGCACTCATTTTCTAAAACTCTTGAAGTTAATGCAGTTAAATGAATGTGACATTTGTTAAGACTTTCATTTAAGATGCTAAAATGGAGTTATTTTGCTGAATCTAATGTGCATCTCTCAGATTATAGCTTTCCTGACTTTAATTGACAATGTCAAACACCTTCATTGTAATGTTCTTTCCCTTTGGCTCCCATGACAACACGGTATAATGGTTTTACCCCTACTTCCTGAGTATTCCTTCTCAGCCACGTGTGTGGGTGACTCACTCTTTGTCTATCAACAATATGTTAGAGTTCTTCAGAAATCTATTATAGGAATTTGCTCTTCTCACTGTTACTATTGTTTCTGGTGAATCACATCCATTCCCATCACTTAAGTGATGATCCATCCATGTGGTAATGGTTCTGAAATTTATACCATTAGTCCAGATTTCTCCTCTATGCTTCATATGCTTCTATCTCAATGATTAGGGTATTTCTCCACAAGAACAGCAAACTGAATAAGACCCACTTTTTTCTACCAAAATCCTTCTTAGACTCTATGGTCTGATCTGTATGCCACTGTATTAGTAAATGACATTAATAGTAACTCAGTAATCAGTACACAAAATTATTTTTGAGTCCTTCCTATCTCATTTGCCACATTCAAGCCATCATCAACTGCTTTCTCAAAAGCATCTCTTGAGCTGTATACTTTTCTCCATCCCCATATCCTAGTTATCTTTCAGTGAATGTCCTCTCTTACCTGAACTAATACAAGTAATTGATCTTCCTACCTTCAATATTTCTTACCACCACAACCAACAACTCATCCCATGTTCCGTGGTATGGTAAAATGCAAATCTGATGTCACTTCATTATTTAAAACATATAATGGTTTCCCCATCCAAAATAAAAAAATCTAACATTGAAACATCAACTATAAAGCTATTCAGAATCTGGCCCTGCTTCTTTCTAACACATCTGTTGTCCCAGCTTGTCCCATTTACATATTGTTTTTTGATGCAGACTGAATTTCTTTCATTTCCCTCAAATTGTCATTCCCACTTCCTACAGGAAGTTTCCCACACACCTGCTCTGGCTCTCTACCAGGCTAATTAATGTTCACACATTCTTCAGACCTTAACCAAGACTATATCATCTATGAAGCTTGATTTGACCTCATGGATGGGTGAAGTAAGCTTCCCATTAGCTGATACAACATCTCCTTCACACTTGATACAAGCTAATGTAATCACCCTCCAAAGCCAGCTGTATAAAGTTTGTTTGTCTTCCCAACATCAAGTAAAAGTTGACATTATAAAGACTCAAAAATATTGAGTCAATGACTAAAATATACATTTAAATATAAAAATATACATTTTACTAAAAAAGATACAAAAATTCACATAAATTTGTGGTTAGTAATTTGTTATAAGTGAACACTTTGCAATCACTATCAAGGTCAAGATATATAGGTTTGCCAGCCACTCAAGTATCCCCTGTCATGTGCTCTGTCCTGAACACAATCTGCTCACTCACTCACTCTCTCCCATGAGTAAATAGTATCCTCTTTAATAATCACTTCTTGCTTTTTGATAGTTTTGTTATCCAAATGTGCTTTCCTAGACACCATACTTTACTTCTATCCATTTTTTAAAGTTTAATATGTGTTGAAAGCCTTTTTTTATCTTTTATTTATTTATCTATTTATTATTTTTGTAAGGTATGTTTCCCCTTCATTTATTTTCTTTGTTGAAGAATTTGTCAAGAGCCCAGGACATTCAACCTGTAGACTTGTCCAGTCTGAAACTACTGATTTGTGCAGTTCAACATGCACCTCCACCTCTGTGTTCCCACATAATCAGCCAGTGTAGATTCTGGATTAGGCTTACTTTTGACACCTTTCACAAGAATATAGGTAGTGTTGCCAAGGGTACTGTGAGCACATAATATTTAATTGCCTGTCCTTTTATGATCATAGCAAATATTAAGACTTAATATCTATAGTCATTCTTTCTTTTTCACTTTTTAGAATATTTTTACAAGGAAGCACTTCCTGTCATCTGCTATTTGTTTATACAGAGGTACATTTGGTTGAAGAAAGAGAATAAGTTCATGAATCTTTTATTTACTAATTCATATATTGGCTATCTATTCAACAGTATAATGGAATTGTTCAGTCAAATACAAGAATTACCATTACTGAAATTGAAATCGCTCCCTAAGTTATTCCTGAGTCCTTTTGCACAAGCTAAGCAGTCTGTGAGAACTTCCTCATCTAATAGGACTAAATGTTCCAGGATATCTCAAAAATGTCCTGTCCTAGGGCTAGATTTAGTTATCTCAGCAAGCCTTAGTTTATTTTAATGAGAAATGTTATTATAGGGCAACAATCTTGATGCTCATTCTATTGGGTTAGTCATTATTTCTAAACAACTCTTAGTGGAAAGAGCTAGTAAATACTTATGTATACCATATATAAAAATATATAGTGATATTTCTAAATCAAATTCAAAATTGTACTTGTCTACTTGGCCTCTTCTCCACTACCTCTGTATCTCCTTTCTTCCACTTCAGGACTCCTAGATCTCAAAGACAATGGAGACTACAGAATTAAGTTATTCCATATTCATTTGTATGGCACTCTTAGAATAAGAAAAAAATATACTAACACTACATTATATTCCAAATATTTTTTAAAAATTACAATTGATTTTCTCATTTACCCACTCCTCATTTTTTGTTATACTGTTGTAGTACAGTGTCTGATCACACAGCCACTACATACCATATTATTTCCCTCATTGCCTTCACTTTCTCTTGGATAGTAAGAGGATATTGATGCCTACTAGCAATCCTGATGTTAATATTTCTATAATTATTCTGGTTACTGAAGCTTGTTTTCTAGCCATGTCTTCAGAAAAGGCTCATGGAAACAGTTTCCCTATGTTTTTATCTACTGATAGCAATTTGTGATCTTTACAGTGGAAAGCTAGTTTTGTTGAAATTAAATGCTTGACTTAGAATTACTTTCATTGAGTATCTTAATTGCATTTTTCTCATTTTTCTGGCATAAAGTGGTAGAATAGTCTGATAACAATCTAATTGTCTTTTCCTTATAAGACATAGCCTTCTTTTTAAGATACAAAGTACTTCCATTTTTATTTAAAGTTCAGTAATTTTACTAAAATAATTTGGTCATTCTGGGTCAATAGTGTTAATTACCTAATGTGCTCTTTCAAAATATCATTACATACTTTTCTATATCAAGAAAGTTACTTTAGCTTTCTTCTGAAGGAATTCCCATTATGTATATATTGGCTACTTTTTTTTTCAAGTGCTAGGGATTGAATCCAGGACATTCTACATGCTAGGCAATCTACCACTGAGCTACATCATTCTTACACTAGCAATATATTTTTATTTTTTTTAATATTTGTCTCCTTCTCTGAAATCCTTTTTTAAAATCTCTTTCTTTATTCTTTTTGAGTAATGAAAATTTCACCATTTACTCTCATATTTCTCAAATAACTTTCTGTTATGTTTATTTGTCTTTGTCTTCTAATATATATATATATGAAAGTTTATTGTGTTTATTTATTTTTTATGTGGTGCTGAGGATTAAATCCAGTGCCTCACATATGCAAGATAAGCACTCTACCACTGAGTCACACCCCCAGCCCTAATTGTTTGGTTTTTATTGCTGAGATTTTTTTTAAATCTTCTACTGATTTTCCTAATTTCAATTTTTTTTCTGATTTTTTACATCATTTATGAGTTTTTCTAATTCTGATGTATGTTGTTCTTTCAGGTCTTTTATCACTATCTTAATGTCTTTTAGATCATTTTGAAATACTAGGTTAATTTTTTAAATCTCTCTTTAGAACATGTTCTTCTGGCATGTTTTTGTTGTCTGTAGGAATAATGTAATACCCATTACCACTTTATTCTCTTACAATAACTGCATAAAATTTTACTTCAATAGATTTTTATGGTTCATTTTTGTGAGAACTTAGTTTTCCATCCTGAGAAGGAGATGAAATTCAGGACAGATTTTCCAGCTCTACTCCACTACTCCTAGGTATCTAGGCTTCTGGACTTTCCTGGCTTGTCTCCTCTCCAGATCTTGGCCCAGACCTTCACCTTCATATCTGTTGTCATTATCCCACTCAATTTTGATTTCACTCCTGTATTATCTTTCTCAGTTTGAGGTTCTGTTCTAAAAGTGCATCCTAGTGGTCAGTTCTGAGGATTTGGCTAAACTAGTCTCTTCAGTCTTTCTTATCACAGGACCCTGGTAGCCCCTGGCTCCCAGTTTTAGCTGTGATTCTCTCATTGACTGTGTCACTTTCCAAGAAATACTTTGTGGTCTCATATCTTCAGGCCTTTGAACTCCTTCCTCACCCCTCTGCTGTCACCCATATAGATGAGATTATCATGCCGGTCTCCTGCCTAAGGGTGATTAATCCAAAGCCCCTAAATTGTCACTTAGGGGCTGGGGATGTGGCTCAAGCAGTAGCTTGCTCGCCTGACATGCGTGCGGCCCGGGTTCGATCCTCAGCACCACATACAAACAAAGATGTTGTGTCTGCGGAAAACCAAAAAATAAATATTAAAATTCTCTCTCTCTATCTCTTTAAAAATAATAAAATAAATAAATTGTCCCTACTTAGTTTTGTTTTGAATGTTACCCATGAGTGTAAGATTTTTCTATCTAGTTTATGTATCTGCTTTTATGTGTAAGTTCAGAGATAGTCAAAACCATGCTGTTGCCTCAAACTAAATTCAATTCTAATTTTATCAAGCACTCTACTTGTTTATCTCCCTAAAGAGACCTGATTAAAAAGATGGCATAGGCAAACTTTCCAATTCACTCAAAATCTAGGTAGCAAAGAAGTTCACATAGTTGATTCATCATGTGTGTGTGCTCTTCAATATTTATTAAGAATCATAACCCCTCACATAAATCATTAAGTTAACACAGGTTTGGTACTGTCATTCAATAACTGCATATGAATTTCACTGTAATATCTATTATACCCAAACCTGACATACATCATCAAATTCTAAGAATTGTGGATATACATATATCTTGAGGGGTACCAGTGATCAGTGTTATCTAATAGCTATGTGTTCAATTAATAGGGTCACTTCTATTGGTAGTAAATTAATTTTACTAAGTCTCTGACTCACTGTTAAAATAAAGAATTCTCTAATTTGCTAAGAATTTACAGTAAGTATATAGGACATTAAGGTTGTTTTTTTTCTCTCTCTTTTTGGCAGTTTGGGAAATTATGCATCACTTCATGGACAAATATATTGCAAACCTCATTTTAAACAACTTTTTAAATCTAAAGGAAATTATGATGAAGGTTTTGGACACAAACAGCATAAAGACCGATGGAATTGCAAAACTCAAAGCAGCTCAGTGGACTATATTCCCAGTGAAGAACCAAACATATGTAAAATGACTACAGCAAACACCCTCATACTTGGAGATCTGACTAAACATGTAGATACTGGTAATGGTGAATGGCAAAGGGATAATTTGAGAAAGTTGGGGGAGAGAGGAAAATTGAAAATAATTTGGCCTCCTTCCCAGGAGATGCCGAAGAAAATCTTCCCTCTTGAGGAAGAGCTCAAAATGAGTAGACCTAAATGGCCACCTGAGGTGACAGCATCTGAATCCTCTGAATTTAGAGGTGAATCACTGATTGAACATGCTAAACCTCTGGAAAATAAGGGACAAGAACAAAATAACCTTTCTCTCCTGCAGCCTTATCTGCAGTCCACCCACATGTGTCAGACAGAGGATGGTACAGGAATCAAAGAAATGAAAATGTATGAAGCAAGAAAAGAGGAGAAGAAGGAAGGAAATAAGAATGTGCAAGATAAGCTGAATGAGGCTGAAGAGGCAGGGGATAAGAGAAAAAGTGAAATGGATCTCAATGACAACAATAATGTGGTTGTGCAGAAGGCTGAAAAGGAGAAAAATGAAAAAACGAATGAACCTGACAGTGGAGAAGTTTTACAGGTTGCTAACACGGATGATGAGGTAGTGCTGGAAAATCACAAAGAGAATTTGAATAAGAATAATAATAACAATTATGTAGCAGTCTCATATCTGAATAATTGCAGGCAGAAGACATCTATTTTAGAATTTCCTAATCTATTACCACTGTCGAATGACACTGCAAGTGAATACCAAATTAAAAAGTTAGAAAATGCGTCTAGAATCTCTGAGTTACTTGGGATATTTGAATCTGAAAAGATATATTCAAGGAATGTACTCGCGCTGGCCCTCCCGAAACAGACTGACAGAGAGACTGCTGGCAGTCCTGTGCAATCTGCTCCTACCCCAGGCCAGCAGAGGCGCTTAACTGCAAAGGGGAAAAGCTCAAGGGTCTCTTCTGATGCAAATCTCTTAAATATTAAAGGCAACCATTCACATAACAAGAATTTACACTTTTTCTTTTCTAACACTGTGAAAATCACTGCTTTTTCCAAGAAAAATGACAACATTTTTGAGCGTGATTTAATAGATTCTGTGGATCAACTGAAAAACATGCCTTGTTTGTATTTAAGGGAATTTGGAAAGAAGGCTAATCGTTGGCATGGGGAAGCAGTGGTGGCAACCCACAGTAATGGAAACACAAGTTTTGACGCTCCGAGCCATGAGCGTACAGCACAGCCACAGCTCTCCAGCTCGGAGGGCCAGTCTGAACAGCTGACAGTGGAAGAGCAGATTAAAAGGAACAGGTGCTACAGTGACATGGAATGAAACAGCACTGGCCCTTTGCCATCCATACTCAGGTTCAGAGAGACACTGGTGTTCTGAAATAAGACTGGCTGGACTTTTGGAAAACTTGTAAACGCAATGTTCAAAAATCTCATGTTTCACAATGGAATATTTCTTGTATTACACTTCATAACTTTTTTTTCATAATTCATTTGACTCTATGTTTGTTCTGAATGGAATGAAGAGATAAAGCAATATAGCTATGTTTTCCTCTCAAATGCCACTTTCGTATATCACTCTGATTTCCTCTATTATATCATGGGTGAGAGTCTATACTGCTGAGATTTATCACAATTCCTCTACCTTCTCCACAATTTCTGCTGAAATAAAACTGAATCACCTGGGGTGCAAACCAAGGTACTTCTGTGACTTTTTTTCCATGATACATGCTATCATTCTAAGTATTATGGTTTCCTCCAACATTTAAAAAATATTTGTCTTGGGCCAGGGATTTACATCCTCCCCACACACATATAAACAATCTTGGAAAAAATAAAACACTAAACCAAAGCCATGACGTTAATAGGAAATCCAGAATTTTCATTCTCTTTTGTGCTCTATATTTTTAAAAGGGTTGTTACGGTTCTTTAAGTAACTACATCTATTGAACTATCAAAGAATGTGTCTATAAACAAAGAAAAATGTTTTCCCCCAGAATAATATGGAGTTCATGCTCAGAAATCAACTACACTAAAAAGCTTTCAGAATTTACTCAAATAAATTATGCATATAACAATGTTATTGCTTACTCTATGGTATAAATTAGTATAAAATTGTATCACTACCATTTGTCAAATGTTTAAAAATCATATTTGATGAATGTTGTTTTTTTCTTACAAGACATTCTTTTAAAAATCTGGCTCCCAAATTATCTGCTGATTTTGCCTTTCCTCAAATACATTTGATGATTCTAACAGGAAAATTTAAAATAAAAACCTGCATGAATATAAATGTATGGTTTTGCATAAATTTGAAGTACACATGTATGAAACAGACCCTATCCCATATTCTCCTATGTAAACACAAATGGTTTACTTTCTATAAATATGAAACCAAAATGCAGTGTTGAAAACTCTTTCATTTTAGAAAGTATAGTAAATTCCTTCTTGTGAGTTAGAATATTCTCAACAGAGGTCTAAGATCTACATTATATTAGTTCACTAAGGCTGCCATAACAAAACACCACAGAATGGGTAAAAAGGAATATTTCATCATGGCTCTGTAACCTAGACATCCAAGGTCAAGGTGGAGGCAGAGTTGGTCATCCCTGAGGCCAATTTCTGGACTCACAGGTGGCTATCTTCTCACATGTTCTTTCATCTATGCATTCATACCCTAGTCTCTTCCTCTTCTTTAAAGGGCACCACTTGTATTTGACTATGAAACACCTGTTCTAGTCACTTTTGCATAACCGTGACCAACATACCTGATAAGAACAACATAGAAATTTTATTTTGGCTCATGGATTTGGGCCACAGGGTTGGCTGACTCTGTAGCTCAGGGACTGAGGTGAGGCAGAACATATGGTGGAAGGGCATGATGGAGGAAATCAGCTCAGGACATGGCCATCAGGAAACAGAACTTTGCTCACCAGGGACAAAATATAAATCCCTAAGACACACTCCCAGTACCTTCCTCCAGCCACACCCTACATGACTTCAATTACCACTCAGTTAATCCACATCAGTGGATGAATCCCCTGATTAGGTTAAAACTCTGATACTATAATTATTTCATCTCTAAACATTTTAGCATTGTCTCATACATGAGCTTTTGGGAGACACCTCATATCTAAACCATAAAACTTCCCATATTATTTCATTTAGCTTTAATTACCTCGTAAAGGCCCTATTTCCAAACAGTCATATTAAGTATTAAAGCTTCAACTTAAAAGTTTTTTAGGGATTCAATTCAGTTCATAACACTCATTTTTATCAAATATAATTGAATACGTGAAAGTCTGCCAAGAAAATGGCAAACCGTGGGGCTACAACAGCATTTTTTTAATTTAAATTAAATTACTACACCTTGCTCTACTCTTATGTATTCTTAGTGGCACAGAATTATTTCTACAATCATTTATGCTAAGTAACACAAAGGTTTCTATATTGGAAGAAATAATTTATGAAAATTCATGACATAACATCCTAAAGCGTAGTTTCTTAATATCAGTGATCCTTTTACAAAAGAGACTATTGCTTTACAAAATTCCTCTCTTGGATCTCTAACCATTTAAATCTTAGCATCCAAAATTCCTCTCTTGGATCTCTAACCATTTAAATCTTAGCATCCCAGTTCTTTACTCAATTATATTAAAACTTAGCACTAAGATAAGCTAATGTATAGATCAGGGAAAATAATGAAACTATTCATTGTTCTTCTGTTTAATTTATTTAAATAGCGAAGTATTTTTCTTAATCTTCTAAATCAGAAATGGTATTATAACTGTTGGTTGCATCACCTTTTTAAACAACATGTAGGATTTTACAAAAATTCAAAAATGTTTTAAATATTCAAAAACATTTTATTTAGCAATGTGTTCACTCTAATTATGACAACTCTGCTAGCTAAATAGCAAGCTTTAGGAATTGTAACAGAGTGAATAACTAAACCAAGAGAAATCTACTTTCTCACAATTCTGGAGGCTAGAAGTACAAGATTAAAGTGTCAACAGGGCTAGTGTGTTCTGAACCTCTCTCTTTGCCTAGTAGAGGCCATCCTCTCCCTGTATCATCACAGGTCTTCCCATGTGTCTGTGCTCAACTTTCTTCTATGATAATTCCAGTCATAATTGGTTGTTAGTACCATCCCTAATGAGCTCATTTCATCCTAATTACCTCTTTAAAAGTCCCATTTCCAAATGGTGTCACATTCTGAGGTACTGTGGGTTAGGGCTTCTGCATATAAATCTTACAGGACACAGTCCATCCCATAATAGACATTAATCACACTTGATGTTTAGTGTTTTAAATACATTACTATTACTATTTTGAAATAACTCCTAATAATTTTTCACTTAAAATTTACATCACAGGGATATGTAATAAATGTATGGTGCAAAAAACTATATTTCCAGGAACAAAATTATCTTACAAAGCAATCAAGATGGGCCCATGATAGACCAAATACCATGCCAGAGGGGCCTGTGATGGTAGAGTTTGGCACTTAAGGGATTTTTCGTTATTTATTCAAGACTGGATCTTCCAGTGATTCTTGTAAAGCATTATGTCTCCCAGAATATTGTGCTGAATTGTCTTTTGCAGCTTCTACACAATCAATCCTTGTGACAGATTTGGGGCTCTAGGCAACACTTTCTTGGAATTGGGACAATGGTTTTCCCACAGTGCAGTAAAACTGAAGAATGCAAACCTGCCACCCATTCCCAAATGTACAACCAAAGTATGTATCTGGCATATTCCCCCCAAACTAACAATTTTCTACAAACATCTCTAGAGTAATTTCTAAAGGCACATTATTTCTTCAAAGAACTGGAAGATAGGAAAGAATACTTGCTCTGCTGTGTTTTGTTAGTTACTGACTACTGGTTACTATGCAATTGAAGAAAATGAACTTTAAAAGATAATCACAGATGTTGAAGCAAAAGAGAAATGCAATAAATTTTTCCCTCTCTCTGGAAACATTTCTGAGGAGCAGGATGATTTCCAAACCTAATGTAAAATTTTCGAAATCTGCAGGCATTAACAATAATATGAAATCTCATCTTCAAAAAGCAACTTACATAGACATTAAAAATAAGATACAGATGTGGTTTGGATTCAAAATAAAAGTTCTGAAAACACTGGAGTATTCCTGAAGAGTGCTGAGCCTCAATCCTCTAGAAATTAACTCTGACGGAAAACAAGAAATATTTTTGAATAAATATAATCTAAAAGTAATTTAATCTCAGTGTGGATGCCATCCTTTGGCAAGGTTTATTTAAGGCACCTAACAATCCATTTTATGTGAATGTTTTCCCTCTAAAATATTATTAAATTTTTTAAAAATTGTAGATGTTTGCATGCAAATGAAGTGGTCAGGGAAATACTAGTAGAATATACACAGGATGGTCATTATCCTTAACATGGTGCCTTTTATAGTAAATAAGAATCAACGGAGAATGGGTAGAAGGCCTGACTGTGGAATCACCAGCCAATAGCCATCCCACCGACATTTATGGAGCTACAAGGTATATGTAGGCAGACTGAATAACAACAATATGCATAAGTCATGGTATCTTTCATATAAAGCTCTTCAATTAGAAAAAGACATTCAAAAAAGTTTTTAAAAGAATATTTTCAGTGTTCCATATGGCCCAAGATACCCAGGAAAATGTGTCACCACTCAGAGTTCTGTTAAATTGGAAGACTATAGACTAAACAGGCAGAAAGTGTTTGGCTTTGAATAAAGTCTTCATTTTCTCATAACATACTTAGTTGTAATACCATGGCTGTGGACTCTATGATGCACTGCCAAGATTCATCTTCCAAGAATGAAGGATTTACTTGCACAAATACTGCCTACAGGAAACTCAACTGTCAACCCCTACAAGGATTGCTGTCCCTGCCTCTCTGTGGTGGACTATATGCAATTTGTGGTCAGTGGAAGGATAACTCAGCACATTAAGAGCTACTCCAGCTCTAAACTCCTTGTAGAGTTGGCTGGGACCTCCCTTGAGACTTTATATCAGTTCAACTTCAGTTCAATCCTGCCTCTTTTTTATCCTTTTCATTGCCTTGATATCAAGAGCACACCCTAATAAACCTCCTTCACATTAGTATGTAGCTCACAATCTGCTTTTTGAAGAATGCATCCTGGACCAGCTAGTTTAGAAGTAACCCAAGAAAAGCAGGAACTATTTTTGGAACTAAATTATTTTCTGCCTGGCTGAAAATGGGCACAAGGTGGCAGTGCAATTGTTAAAATCCTTAGCAAGAGTACACTAGGATGTCTACACTGGTAGAAACAAATGTCCAGCTGGTACCATGCATCAAATATTTGGGGCATGTAGAGGAAATAGCAATTACATGGAAAATGAATTGGGGGGACATTGTTAAACCCTATTTAACAATGGGAGAGAAATGAAAACAAAGCTGAGCATGATTAATCAATAATTAAAAGCTGAGTGCAATTTCATTGTAAGAATAGCTGAGCCTCATGGTAAGTTAAACTATTGACCAAAATTAGGGACTTTTTTGGAGAAGAATGGGATCCAGAACATGAATGAAGATAAGTTGACCAATACAACCAAAATTAAGAAACCACAAAGTCCTCTGAACCTATTGAGCTTGCAAAAGGTGGCCCATTCCTCCTTGTTAAGGGTTATCACCTACACTCTTGCTCAAATATTCTGCAGATGGCTCTCCGCAGCTTAACTGCATTGTTCAGTCTTTTTTGGCTGGCTTCACTCAAGCATCAGCTAGTCTTTTGGGAGCTCTGTCTGTGTCTCAGGCTGTTCTTGGCAGGAGCTCTGTGGCTGGGACTGCTCTACTCTAGGTGAGTTTCATCCTCCCCCTGCAACCAGTAAGCTATTCTGAGCTGTTCTTCCTGTAGCTCTTCCCTCAAATTGTGATCTTGCCAGCATGACCGGTACTCAATACAAGGTTCTTCTTGGGATGTTATCTGGCTGTACTTAGACCCTTCCCTCAAATTATTATTTTAACTTAGAACCTTTTCATATAAATGAAGATTTAAAAGGTTCAAACAGACACTCATTGATAATGAGCATTATTATCTCTACTGTAATTCACTGCATGTTTTGTAACAGAGTGGCAGATGTTTATTTGTAAATTTCATCCTGTTCCTATCATTCTTATTGAATTATTTGCTTAAGGAGAAGGGCAGGCTGGTAAAAGGACTGTCTGGTGAAAACATCTTTCTTATTGTCTTTGTTGGCACATTTAGAGATTTCCTGAAAGAGTTAAAAAGCAAATTCTAATATAATTCATTATTTCCTGAACTCTACCTAACCTAAAATATTTATTGCTCAATAAAAGCTTCAATGATTTTGTTATTGAGATGATATATAAAACATAATTAACACTGACAATCTCTAAGAACAAATAATGAAAAAAAATTATTAAATGTCATGCCCTAGCTCATGGTCTTTAAAAAACCTCATCCCTGAGTTATATTACCATATGTATGTTTATAAGTGTGAATGTGGGTGTGTATGTGTTTAATAGTTAATATGCAAATTATAAAAATATCAATATCAGCAATTTTAAATGCTGTTGAGCTTGTTTCTATTCAACACATTCAAACTTCATGCCATCAAAGTCAGTAACTGTGAATACAATTCTGTTGTAAATTAATAAAAACATTAGTTGGGTAAATATATATTATCAAGTGGATACTATTTTTGTGTTACTAATTGCTAATATTTAGCTTATCCTTTTTAGTCCTCTCAGTTTAGATAATACCTGCATTGATTTGCTGCTCTTAATTGTAGTTATTTGGCTTATAAGCAAATGCATATCCATTAATATAGTTTCATATAGAGCCATACTATTGCTCAAATTGTCTTTCTAATCTGTTTTATTTTCTCAATTATTATTGTGCTTCAATTAATTTCTTAATATCAGTGGCTCCCAAATATAAATCACCTTCTCTGATCTCTTATCTGAATTCCTCTGAATCATTTAGACATCCACCTACTTAATAGTTTCTTTTGAATATTTCAATGGCACCTTAAATCCAACATGTCAAAATCAAAGCATCTCTTACTCTCAACATCAAGTTTTTTCAACTTCCAACAATTTCTGTTTCAGGCGCTATTATCCATCCAATTGTTGCAACCGGAAAATCAGGAGTCAAATTTTACACCCATATTTCCTTCATCCATACCTAACTAAAATCTTTTTGCCAAATCCACTTAATCTTTATTATATCTCTTAGATTCTCACTTTTCCATTCTGACACATATCACTTTTGCCATTTTGCGTATTTTTGTAAATTGTTTGATTTATACCAGTCACACTTCCCCTACTTCCATACTAGCTAGAAGCCTTACTAACACAGGATTTGGTCTAATTTTACTCTCTAGATTTTCCCAATTCCTACACATTTTGGCATATGGTAGGCCTTTACAAATTTTGTTGAAAAATTCAACTACCATATAAATCTCAAAATTCGAGTCATAGTACACATAATACATAGAACAGTGGATGAATGTGTAAGTTTTATTATTTCAAATAGGGATACACAGATTTCATAGGAAAGCATGTGTAAGGTTTCCAAAATAAATACAATATTTAAGAATAAACAATATTCACATGAACATGTATGGAATAAATACAATATTTAAGAATAAATAATACCCATATGAACATGTATGAAATCTGTGTTAATACCCATACAATAGCTTTTAAAGTAAACATTTCCCCCATGCATTTGAAATTAATATTTTTTGTACACTAACTTGTATAGAACATTCAGCTGAGTAACCAAAGACTGGATGAATAGTAAGTTTTTGACTTAGAGATCACATTTGAAAAAATATACCTACATATAAATAAAATACTGTTATAGATGGACTATTGAAGGAACTAATCTTCTTTCACTTTTTTTAAAGTATAAGAATTTATGTGGTAAATCACTATTATTTTATTGACTATAGAAATTTATATCTGAAATTTCCATAATCACATATAAAATTAGAAAACCTGTGTACTGCATAGGTTTAGAAAGATTACTAACAAGTGTTTAAAAGGAAAATAAAAGGTCTGGATTAACTATTGTTTAACCAGAGATTTCACAAAAGCAGGGAACCAATTGCAGTTAGAAAATAACTATTCATGTCCATATAAAAATAATATAAAGTCAACTGATAGAGAAGTACAATGGTAGAGTGCTTGCTTAACATATGTAACCTTGGGTTCAATCCCTAGTCTCATAAAAATAATTATACACACACACACATATATACATACATAGTTCACATATATACTTACACACACACACATACACATACACCAGTACATACACATTTATATACTATGGTATACAGATATACATATACACACGCACACATATATCAGTAGCATGTATTCATCTTTTGCTATGTTCCAAAAACAAAGCAAGGATAAGCATCATGGTGTAGTATGAGATAGGTTTTATTATTCCTAGTGGAGAGTCTGTAGATTAGGTAGGTTAAGTTACTTGACAGGTTTACTCAGCTTGTAAGTGCTAAGACACAGAATAACTGACCAAAAATCCACTGAAATATGGCTTTTCCATATACAAATGATCTCAACATTTTATTGTGCATATTAAACTCTATTATGTATGCACAATTCTCACATGTGTGCATAAATATAAATATGCATAAGTAGTGTGTCTATATATATATATATATATATTTATATAATATACTGAAATCACATACATAATGTATATATACATCACATTTTGTGCATTTGCATACATATGAAACTTCATCTGTGTGCATATGTGTTTGTACATGCACACATGCCCATACAAACCTAATGGACCATAGATACAGCCAGATGCCTATGCCTATATATTCTAAAGATATATTTTAAATGAATGCAAAGTAGAGAACAAAAGAAGCATTTATTCAGAATGTCATCATCTACTGAGAATGAATGTGAAGGAAATACATCAGTCTTCCTGTCTACCTTAAAGGCAAGCAGAAAGCAGAACTGCTCTTTTAAAATCAATGAAATTAGCAAAAGCAATTGAATGTGGCAGAAGGGTGTCAGGTAGGAAGCAGGAGAGGTTGGACGTGAATACTGTGAATAACTCAGAGAAAGACATCAATGCCTCCACTGCTAGTGATTACCTCACTTTCCATGAGGCTGTACAACGTGGCAGCAGCAGTTGTGCCTGTGCCAGGAAATGTCAGGACTTTCACGGTTTCAGCCCTGGTTATGTGAAACAGGACAGGAACTATTTGCCCTAAAAGCTAAACCTTTTCATTTTAAAAGTTATAAAATATTTAAGCAAGACATACTTCCAACACTGGAAAGTGTTTAAATGGCTACTTTTTTTAAGAAGAAAGGAAGAGCATGTGCCTTTTTTAATTCATAAGAAAAGTATTAAATCACTAGCTTTTCAAGGAGCCCACTTTCAATTACCACGCAGAGACTGCCTACAGAAAATGTTCAATTCCAGCCTGGCGTCTCCTTCCTGCTCAGACCACTGCTTCCCTCTGCCTTCACTGGTGTCCTCGGGGAACAAGAACGAACTTCAGTATTAACAGAAGTAAAACATAATGGCCACATTTATGGGATAATTTCCACTGATATTTTTATTCCAAGGCAGAAGGAAGGGAGATGTGAGAATAACTGGCACACCTGGATTTCTGCTGCTCCTGCTGTCAACAGTAGTCTTTTATAAGATCCAGAGAAATGCTTTCCCCATGGTCCTCCTTTTCAGCTTTCTCCTGACCCTGAGGTCACTTATTCCCATGCCAGCTTTTCCAGCTTTTCTCATTAGTTCCGGCATTCTGCCTCTGGCTACCTGAACACTAGCATATGACAAGTACTCGATGAATATTGATGAATGAATGAATGTCTTAGGTTCTTGTGGGAAAGAAATGGCGGCACCTTGCCAAAAAATCTTCAGTCCTTTCTCCCTCAATGCAGATAATAATAGAGAGTAAGGAGATAAATAAGAAAGGGAGAGAAACAATACTTTTAGAATGCTTACATTTTGCCAAAGCTCAAGTTGCTTAAAAGAATAATCTACTCATATTTGTTATGGTTTGTATGAGAAATGTCCCCCTAAAGCTCACATGTGAGACAATGCAAAAGGGTTCAGAAGGGAAATGGTTAGGTTGTAAGAGCCTTAAACTAATTAATGAATTGATCCCTGATGGGATTAACTGGGTGTTGACTGAAGGCAGGTGGGGGTGTGGCTGGAGGAGGTGGGACATTGGGGTATACATTTGTATCTGGCAAGTGGAGTCAGTCTCTCTACTTTCTGATCATCATGTGAGCTGCTTCCCTCTTCCACCACACTCTTCCGCCATGAGGTTTTGCCTCACCTTGAGCACTGAAGAATGGAGCCTGGTATTCTGCTGTCTATGGACTAAGACCTCTGAAACTATGAGCCCTCAAATAAACTTTTACTCCTCTACAATTATTCTGGTTGGGTCTTTCAGTCACAGCAGGGTAATAGCTAACTAAAACAATATTTATTCGATACTTATGTTAAAATATGTAGGATATATTTTAGTATAATTTTGTAATTGAGGTAACTATTGTTCATTTAGTTTTGACAAGATACTTCTGAGATATTATCTCCAGCCAAAATTTGAAGTTTTGAAGAGGTTAAAACACCTTCCCAAGGTCACCCACCAAGAATGTGGCAGATCCCAGTGAGCTGTGGGAGACCATGATAGCACTGGGTAAAAATCAATATGTTTAAACCTAATATTGGGGATTTGGGAAGAGAGCTATGTGGGAAAGTTGTCTAGTGAAACAGATTTAAAGTTTACATTTTTAAAAAGTGTATATACATTTTTTTTCATTTAAATGAGAAAGGGAATGAATGAGAGAAAGTAAAGCAGCAACATTACTGGGACTTTATCAGTGAAAACAAATAAAAACAGATTGGTTCAGATTCTCAGACTGAAACCCCAGAAACAAACACAGTTAAAGAAATGTACTGGATAGAGACAGTAACCCCAGGTATAAGAGGTCAACCCTAAATTCCTGTGGTTTAGGATAAGAAATTTCTCATTCTTTCTCAGGGCATGGTCCAGGATGGATTAATTAAGAAGAGACTACCTCATACAGTCCTTCAGGAACTCAGTCATTCCATGTAGTGGCCCTGCCCTCCCCTGAGGCCCTAAAATCATCAAATGGATAGGCAGAAGGGAAAAGAATGACGCTCACCTGAGTGAGGCTTCTATGAGCCAAGCCTCATAGAGTGCTCCTCATTTTTGCCTACATTTCATTGACCAGAATGATATGGCCATACTTATCTTACAGGAAACTGGGAGATGTGCTCAAAGTTGGGCCCAGAAAGAAAATAAAACATTCACATGGATGAACCTCTGCCACAATGAAATGGATGCCTAGACAGCCCAATCACATTTATCTTTTAGTGCCTTTTAACCAAATATTATTGTTTAAAGTTTGTATGGTTCATAGTCTTTAATTTAGCAATCCTTTTCTATGTATGGATGAAGTGACTTCAAAACAGACATTCAGGTAACATCTTGGAGGTTAAGCAATATGCACCTGGAGGATATTATAGGAGACCAGCAGAACTCAGCTTTAGGAGTTAAAACTGGTGCAGTAGAGACCGGGCATACAGGTACTTTAACCTAGAGAATCAAAGGTGAGTGATCAGGCAGAGGGATTTCAATAAAATCTGAGTTTCTAGAAGGTCCTAATTGTAGAAGGGTTAGTAGGCTGCCTGGTGGGACACACAGGGCTAGATATCCAAGGCAAGAGTAGTGGCAACTTGGATTAAGTCAATGCCCCAATTGGAGACTTGGGGTTGTGACTGAGTTGGCTACTTATTCCTCCCAGTCAAGAAATTTTCAAAATGTCCTGACACAGCCTGGAGAACTACTGCTTAACTATTGCTAAACTACTACAAGAATGGGGAAAGCTGAACAGTGATGAGAATAGAGCTTATGGATAGGTTGACAAAGCTACAGCTAAAGCCTCAAATTCTGAGTTGAAAAGGGACACGTTTCAAAGTTGGTTACTAGTGTTTTCAGACAAACATGCTGGGCATGAATGGACTAACATGGGCATTATCTACTGCTTTGCATTATCTTTGACCTTTGCCCCTGGCTGCAGAAGAGGATGGGAAATTGCACATATTTGGAGCCAGGCAATGTCATGTGACAGACCCATGGGTCAGATAAGGTTGTTCGTGCATTACCACTTCCACTGCATCTGTCCCTCCTCCCTCTGCAGGAACACATCTGGATATTTTGCTAAGACAATTTACGTTAGTCCTATACTTTTCTCTGTGTGTACCCTTATATATTTTTTCTTCCTTTTTTTGAAATTTGCTGCCTATTTAAGCTTTATAAATAGAAAGATCTGGGAATGTTTTGGCAGGTGTGGTTTTAGTTTCAATCCATGTCTTCTTGCACATCGAAGGATACATATTCTGTTCCTGTGAAAACAATAGAAAAATGTTCTTTCAGAGCCTGGGTACACAGAGCAGAAATGACTAAATTATATTTTTCTTTCAAGTATTAAATGTAGTTATATTTATAGAGATACCTGGCTTTGATGCCTAGTTAGACACAGATGTTTTCTAAAGCCTATTTGAATTCTCATTGTTAAAATACACTTCAAACATATTAACTAACAATTTAATTCAATTCTATTAGATATAAAATGACTAGAACCTACTATGAATAGTAAGTTAAAAGAGTTTAGGGAAAATAAATGAAAAAAAAATCTGCCTGTAGAAGAGGACTGGTAGCTTTAATTTTCCCCATCAAATAAATGAGTGATTTATGATGCACTAAACAGGAATAGAATTAATAGAATTAATAGATTCAGTTCTCACCTTATTATAGAGTTGACTTTTTCAGTGCTGATTTTAAAAGTGCACTGTTGATCTATCACACTAAATGAGCTTATTATTTTGAACATTTTATTGCACTGTATTTAGACATATATATGTGCTTTGCATAAACTTCTCTAAATGATGAAACATGGCTTTTATACTGTGCTGTGAAATTTTATTTTGTTTCATCATTATTATGGACAAAATGAAGCAAGTAGAAGTTCCTCTTTTCCCTAAATCAAAAGACTTTGAAGCTAAATTGTGACTAAACTTTATTCATCTCTTCTGCCTTTTCTTCCTTCTGCCTTTTCCTGAATTTTACTTCATCAATTGTGCTTTCTGTCTCCTGGGACTTTGACCTGACCCCTCCCACCACCTTACCACCCCCACCAACTCCACCACCAGCATTTTTTTTTTCATGTTCTCTTTACTTGTTTCTTAAAGGAAAACCACACTCTCTTGTTTAGAGTTTCTCCATCAAATACTCATGGTACTCTCCTTTACTGTGAAGCTGCCTGAAAACATTTTTAGTTAGTTGATTCTAATTCATTGTTCACACACAGCTTCACCAACTGTTAACTGGAAAAAAAAAAAAACAGTTTACTAATGACATCCTAGTTACTGAACCCAACAATCCTATTTTAACCTTTTTGGTTCTGACTCTATAAGCTACAACATCAATACTCAGACCCTATCTAAAGTGCTTTTCCTTGTTCTCTTGGCTTTAGGACTTTATTTTCATATAGCAATTCCCTGGACCTGGTATTTGGGTTTTGTTGTTGTTGTTGTTGTTGTTTTGTTTCGTTTTGTTTTGTTTTTGACTCTACCTCTCCATTTAGGGCATACTTCTTCATGTAGGAATCGCTGACATGGTCCCTCAAACTGTGAACATTCTTCCCAAAGCTAGACACATGGAAACAGACCCAGTTCTTTCATTTCTATTTTCTGCAATATCTGACATCCTCACTATTCGCACCTTGAAATATTTTCTACCTTGGTTTCTATTCAACACAGATATTGAGGGTTCTGTTTCCTCTCTAAATATCCATTCTCTTCTTTTCCCATGTGCTCCTCCTCTTCTACCCTTCTGTGGAATGTCTATTCCCCAGACTTTTCTGTTGAGCCCTCTCCCCTCCAGTCACTATGCATTCTTCCTGGACAATTTATCCACATCCATATTCACCTTGTGTGGCTAAGCCCCATGGACACGTCTCTAGCTCTGGCGACTGGACCTTCATCCTGAGCTTGGATTCTTTGTTTCTAATTGTTTACAACACAGCATGTTGAAGTGTTCTCCACAGACATCCCTCTCTTGTAAGTTTGTATGTCTGCATATTGAAGGGTGTTCATTGAATGAGACAACCACAAACTCAGTATTGCTCTTGTGCCTCTCTCCCTCCCCGCCTCCCTTTGCTGCTGCTGCTGCTCTGCTATCCTTTTTCTATGGAGGCCCTTTCTCTTTCTTTGACTAAATTAACTTAAACCCCATGTGCCTCTCAACATCAATTAAAGCATCACTTCATTTTGAAAACATTTTTCCCCACCCTAGTTAGACTGACTTAATGCCTGTCTCCTATGCTTCTTTAAAAATTGTCAAATATTGTCAGGCTCAACATGTATATTTATCATGTCTGTATCTTCCCTTACAAGACTAAAGGAGGTCAGGGATAGAAAGCAAGGGACATAGAACTAGGATTCAGCCAAACAAAATCAATATGGATGGGGAGGAAACTGCCTAGGCAGAACATACAAGGGCTGGTGATGGAAATCATCAGAAGAGTAAACGAGCACAGCAATATATTGGGTTTAAAAGTTAAATTACTGAACTTTCTTTGTGGTACCTATGAGCTTTGGATTTTAGACAAACATCACTTAACACTGAAAAATAAATATACGACACAACCAAATAAAACAGAAGCATGAAAATACATGCTCAACAGGAAACATAAGTTAAAAAAAAATAACAAGAGAAGCCAAAAGGCTTTTAGAGATTATTCTACTTTCATGCTGATAAAATAAGAAGGAGGATTTGAGTAATGATTCAGATATCAAGAATAAAAAGAGTTAGCTAAGACAAATCAAGGACAGAAAACTTAAGACCAATATCCCTGATGAACATAGATGCAAAAATTCTTAATAAATTACTTGCAAATTACATATAAAAACATTGAAAAATAGTGCACCATGATCAAGTGGTGTTCATTCCAGGGATGCCAGGTTGGTTCAACATACAGAAATCAAAAAACCTAATTCATCACATCAGTAGACTAAAAGACAAAGAATCATATGATTATCTCAATAGATCCAAAAAAGGCATTTGACAAAATACAACATTCATTCATGTTAAAAAAACACTAGAAAAACTGAAGATAGTAGGAATATACTTCAGCATTGTAAAAGCCTGCTAAACCCAAAGCCAACATCATTCTAAATGGAGAAAAATTGAAAGCATTCCCTCTAAAAACTAGAACAAGGCAGGGATGCCCTCTTTCATCATTTCTATTCAATATATTTCTGAAAATTGTAGCCAGAGAATTACAAGAAAGAAATTAAAGGGAAATGAATAGGAAAAAAAAAACTCAAAATATACCTATCTGCCAATGGCATGATTCAATATTCAGAGGACCCTGAAAACTTCTAGAACTCATAAATGAATTGAGTGAAGTAGCAGGATATGAAATTAACACTCAATTGCATTCCTATACATTAGTGATGAATCAACTGAAAGATAAATTAAGAAAACTATGTCATTCAAAATAGCCACAAAAATATTTGGGAATCAAATTAAGAAAAGTGGTGAAAGACCTCTACAAAGAAGATTACAGAACACAAAAGATAAAAATTGAAAAAGACCTTAGAAGATGAACCGATCTACGTTCTTGGATAGACATAATTAGTATTGTCAAAATGGGCATACTACCCAAAGCACTATACAGATTCAATGTGATTGCTAGTAAAGATCTGATGATGTTCTTTAGAGAAATAGAAAAAGCAGTCATGAAATTCTTTGAGAAAAATAAGAGACTCAGAATAGACAAAGCAATCGTTAGCAAGAAAAATGAAACAGGAAGCATCACAATGCAGATCTTAAATTATACTATAGAGCTATAGAAACTAAAGTGGCATTGTATTAGCACCAAAACAGACACGAAAACCAATGGTACATAATAGAAGATACAGAGACAAAACCACATACATACAGTTATCTCATTCCAGACAAATGCACCATAAACATATATTGGAGAAAATATAGCCTCCTCAACAGATGGTGCTGGGGTCTACAAAAAAACTACTAGAACTAATAAATGAATTCAGCAAAGTGGCAGGATATAAAATCAACACGCATAAATCAAAGGCATTTCTGTATATCAGCGACAAAACTTCTGAAATGGAAATGAGGAAAAACACTCCATTCGCAATATCCTCAAAAAAAAAAAAATACTTGGGAATCAACCTAACAAAAGAGGTGAAAGATTTATACAAGGAAAACTATAAAACCCTAAAAAGAGAACTAGAAGAAGATCTTAGAAGATGGAAAAATATAAACTGTTCATGGATAGGCAGAACTAACATCATCAAAATGGCGATATTACCAAAATTTCTCTATAGGTTTAATGCAATCCCAATCAAAATCCCAAAGGCATTTCTTGTAGAAATAGATAAAGCAATCATGAAATTCATATGGAAAAATAAAAGACCCAGAATAGCAAAAGCAATTCTAAGCAGGAAGTGTGAATCAGGCAGTATAGCGATACCAGATTTCAAACTATATTACAGAGCAATAGTAACAAAGACAGCATGGTATTGGTACCAAAACAGGCGGGTAGACCAATGGTACAGAATAGAGGACACAGAGACTAATCCACAAAGCTACAACTATCTTATATTTGATAAAGGAGCTAAAAGCATGCAATGGAGGAAGGATAGCATCTTCAACAAATGGTGCTGGGAAAACTGGAAATCCATATGCAACAAAATGAAACTGAATCCCCTCCTCTCGCCATGCACAAAAGTTAACTCAAAGTGGATCAAGGAGCTAGATATCAAATCAGAGACTCTGAGTCTGATAGAAGAAAAAGTTGGCTCCGATCTACATATTGTGGGGTCGGGCTCCAAATTCCTTAATAGGATACCCATAGCACAAGAGTTAATAACAAGAATCAACAAATGGGACTTACTTAAACTGAAAAGTTTTTTCTTTTTCTTTTTGTTTTTTGTACTGGAGATTGAACTCAGGGGCATGCAACCACTGAGCCACATCCCCAGCACTATTTTGTATTTTATTTAGAGACAGGGTCTCACTGAGTTACTTAGTGCCTCACTTTTACTGAAGCTGACTTTTTTTTATTGGTTGTTCAAAACATTACATAGTTCTTGATATATCATATTTCACACTTTGATTCAAGTGGGTTATGAACTCCCATTTTTACCCCGTATACAGATTGCAGAGTCACATCAGTTACACTTCCACTGATTTACATATTGACATACTCATGTCTGTTGTATTCTGCTGCCTTTCCTATCCTCTACTATCCCCCCTCCCCTCCCCTCCCCTCCCCTCTTCTCTCTCTACTCCCTCTACTGTAATTCATTTCTCCCCCTTGTATTATTTTTCCCTTTCCCCTCACTTCCTCTTGTATGTAATTTTGTATAACCCTAAGGGTCTCCTTCCATTTCCAAGCAATTTCCCTTCTCTCTCCCTGTCCCTCCCACCTCTCATCCCTGTTTAATGTTAGTCATCTTCTCATGCTCTTCTTCCCTACTCTGTTCTTAGTTACTCTCCTTATATCAAAGAAGACATTTGGCATTTGTTTTTTAGGGATTGGCTAGCTTCACTTAGCATAATCTGCTCTAATGCCATCCATTTCCCTCCAAATTCTAGAATTTTGTCATTTTTTAATGCAGAGTAATACTCCATTGTGTATAAATGCCACATTTTTTTTTATCCATTCGTCTATTGAAGGGCATCTAGGTTGCTTCCACAGTCTTGCTATTGTGAATTGTACTGCTATGAACATTGATGTAGCAGTGTCCCTGTAGCATGCTGTTTTTAGGTCTTTAGGGAATAGACCCAGAAGGGGAATAGCTGGATCAAATGGTGGTTCCATTCCCAGCTTTCCAAGAAATCTCCATACTGCTTTCCAAATTGGTTGCACCAATTTGCAGTCCCACCAACAATGTACAAGTGTACCCTTTTCCCCACATCCTCACCAGCACTTGTTGTTGTTTGACTTCATAGTGGCTGCCAATCTTACTGGAGTGAGATGGTATCTTAGGGTGGTTTTGATTTGCATTTCTCTGACTGCTAGCGATGGTGAGCATTTTTTCATGTACTTGTTGATTGATTGTATGTCCTCCTCTGAGAAGTGTCTGTTTAGGTCCTTGGCCCATTTGTTGATTGGGTTATTTGTTATCTTATTGTCTAATTTTTTGAGTTCTTTGTATACTCTGGATATTAGGGCTCTATCTGAAGTGTGAGGAGTAAAGATTTGTTCCCAGGACGTAGGCTCCCTATTTACCTCTCTTATTGTTTCTTTTGCTGAGAAAAAACTTTTTAGTTTGAGCAAGTCCCATTTGTTGATTCTAGGTATTAAATCCTCAATAAAATTCTGGCGAATCGGATACGAAATCATATCAAAAAAATTGTACACCATGATCAAGTAGGATTCATCCCTGGGATGCAAGGCTGGTTCAATATGTGGAAATCAATAAATGTTATTCACCACATCAATAGACTTAAAAATAAGAACCATATGATCATCTCTATAGATGCGGAAAAAGCATTCGACAAAGTACAGCATCCCTTTTTGTTCAAAACTCTCGAAAAAATAGGGATAACAGGAACATACCTCAACATTGTAAAAGCAATCTACGCTAAGCCCCAGGCTAGCGTCATTCTGAATGGAGAAAAATTGAAGGCATTCCCTCTAAAATCTGGAACAAGACAGGGATGCCCTCTCTCACCACTTCTGTTCAACATAGTTCTCGAAACACTGGCCAGAGCAATTAGACAGACGAAAGAAATTAAAGGCATAAAAATAGGAAAAGAAGAACTTAAACTATCACTATTTGCAGATGACATGATTCTATACCTAGCAGACCCAAAAGGGTCTACAAAGAAACTATTAGAACTGAAAAGTTTTTTCTCAGCAAGAGAAACAATAAGAGAGGTAAATAGGGAGCCTACATCATGGGAACAAAGTTTTACTCCTCACACTTCAGATAGAGCCCTAATATCCAGAGTATACAAAGAACTCAAAAAATTAAACAATAAGAAAACAAATAACCCAATCAACAAATGGGCCAAAGACCTGAACAGACACTTCTCAGAGGAGGACATACAATCAATCAACAAGTACATGAAAAAATGCTCACCATCGCTAGCAGTCAGAGAAATGCAAATCAAAACCACCCTAAGATACCATCTCACTCCAGTAAGATTGGCAGCCTTTATGAAGTCAAACAACAAGTGCTGGCGAGGATGTGGGGAAAAGGGTACTCTTGCACATTGCTGGTGGGGCTGCAAACTGGTGCGGCCAATTTGGAAAGCAGTATGGAGATTCCTGGGAAAGCTGGGAATGGAACCACCATTCGACCCAGCTATTGCCCTTCTCGGACTATTCCCTGAAGACCTTAAAAGAGTGTACTACAGGGATACTGCCACATCGATGTTCATAGCAGCACAATTCACAATTGCTAGACTGTGGAACCAACCCAGATGCTCTTCAATAGATGAATGGATAAAAAAAAAATGTGGCATTTATACACCATGGAATATTACATAGCACTAAAAAATGACAAAATCATGGAATTTGCAGGGAAATGGATGACACTAGAGCAGATTATGCTTAGTGAAGCTAGCCAATCCCTAAAAAACAAATACCAAATGTCTTCTTTGATATAATGAGAACAACTAAGAACAGAGCAGGGAGGAAGAGCAGGAAGAAAAGATCAACATTAAACAGATACATTAGGTGGGAGGGAAAGGGAGAGAAAAGCGAAATTGCATGGTAATGGAGGGAGACCGTCATTGTTATACAAAATTTCACATAAGAGGTTGTGAGGGGAACGGGAAAATAAACAAGGAGAGAAATGAATTACAGTAGATGGGGTAGAGAGAGAAGATGGGAGGAGAGAGGAGGGGGGATAGTAGAGGATAGGAAAGGTAGCAGAATACAATAGTTACTAATAGGGCATTATGTAAAACTGTGGATGTGTAACCGATGTGATTCTGCAATCTGTATATGGGGTAAAATTGGGAGTTCATAACCAACTTGAATCTAATGTATGAAACATGATATGTCAAGAGCTTTGTAATGTTTTGAACAACCAATAAAAAAAAAATAAAAAAAAACAGATGGTGCTGGGCAAACTGGAAATCCATATGTAATGATATGAAATTAGACCCCTATCTCCCACCTTACACAAAACTCAACTCAAAGTGGATCAAGACCCTAGGCATTAGTCCAGAGACCCTGTGCCTACTAGAAGAAAAAGTAGGTCCAACTCTTCATCATGTCGGCTTAGGAACCAAATTCTTCAACAAGACTTTTAAAACACAAGAAGTAAAATCAAGAATTAATAAATGTGATGATGTTAAATTAAAAAGATTCTTCACAGCAAAGAAAACAATCAAGAATGTGAAGAGACAGCCTACAGAGTGGGAAGAAAACTTAACCTGCACCTCAGAGCATTAATCTCCAGAATATATAGAGAACTCTAAAAACCTAATACCAAAGAAGGAGAAGAAGGAGGAAGAGGAGGAGGAGAAGGAGGAGGAGGAGGAGGAGGGAAGAGAAAAGAGAAGAGAAAAACAAATAACCCAATCAATACATGGGCAGAGGAACTGAACAGGTACTTCACAGAAGAAATAGTCAACAAATATATGAAAAAAAAATTTTTTCTCCAAGCAATAAGCGAAATGCAAATTAAAATCACACTAAGATTTTATCTCACTCCAGTCATAATGGTAATTATCAAGAATACAAGTAGCAATAAATGGTGATGAGGATATGGGGGAAAGGGTTCATTCATACAATGATGGTAGGATTGCAAATTGGTGCAACCACTCTAAAAAGCAATATGGAGATTCCTCAGAAGACTTGGAATGGAACTACCATTTGACTCAGTTATCCCACTCCCCAACATATACTCAAAGGAGTTAAAACTAGCATAATATAGTGATGTGGCCACATCAATGTTTACAGCAGCTCAATTCACAATAACTAAGCTGTGGAATCAACCTAGATGCCTTTCAACTGATGAATCGCTAAAGAAAAGGTGGCACATATATACAACAGTACATTACTAACCCATAAAGAAGAAATAAATTATGGCATTTGAAGGTAAATGGATGGAACTGGAGACTGTCATGCTAAGTAAAATTAGCCAATTCCAAATGACCAAAGGCTGAATGTTCTCTTGCTCTCTCTGATATGTTGATGCTAGCACACAATAAGGAAGGTAAAGAGGGTAAGAATAGAAGTCAATGAATTAGACAAAAAAGAATGCAGGAAAGGGAGTGGAGATGAGAATAGGAAAGACAGTAGAATGAGTCAGACATAACTTTCCTGAATTCATATATGAACACACAATCAGTGTAACTCCATATCATGTACAATCACAAAAAATGGGAAGTTATACTTCATGGATGTATGTCAAAAATTCTACTGTCATGTATAACTAAAAAGAATAAATAAATTAAAAATAAATAATCACACAAAGAGCTTCATGCTTTTTAAGACATGTTCACTTTTGGATTCAAGTAATCATACTTCAGCTTTAAAATAACTCATGAAGAGAAATGGGAAGTATTTCCATTTTACATGAGTTTACACATGTGTTCATAAGAGTAGTTGTTGGCTCAGGTGCACAACTATGAATATCAGACTTAAAATGCAAGGGCATGTTTTCTTTTTTATTTGATTTAAATTGATTTCTGATACATAAAAACAATGCATATTAATGGGGTAATATGTGATATACCCATATGTATATACATTATATAATGTTTCAATCAGTTTAAAACATTTATCTCCTCAAATATTTATCAATTATTTATGATGAAAACTTTCAACATTGTTTTAGTATTCTGAAATGTACAATCATTATCTATCAACACCTTACTATGCAAGAGCACATCAGAACTTCTTGGTCCTAACTGTAACTCAGCACCTATTGATTATTTTTTCTCCATCCTCCCTACACCCCAGCTTTTCCCAGTCTCTGCTAAGATCCATTCTACTGTAAATTTCCATGAGATCAACTTTTTAAGATTCCACATATCAGTGAGATCATATGGTACTTGTCTTTCTGTGCCTAGCCTATTTAACCGAACATTATGATCTTTAGTCCCACTCACATTGTCAAAAAGGACAGTATTTCATTCTTTTGAGGCTGAATGTATATATATATATATATATATATATATATATATATATATATATATATATATCATACATATTTTCTTTATTTATTAATCAGCTGATGGATATTTATGTTGTTTCCATTGAATAGTATTGCAACTAACAAGGGAATACAGAGGTCTCTTCAACACACTGATCTCATTTCACTTGGATATATACTAGGAGTGGGATTGCTGAATCCTTTGGTAGTTTTACTTCAGGTTATCTGAAAACAGTGAATTTGACTCCTTCTTTTTCAATTTGAATACCCTTTATTTTTCTTGTTGATTGTTCTGGCTAGGACTTCTAGCACTGCATTAAATAAGAGTGGTGAAAGTGGGAATCCTTAAAATGATTCACATCTTAGAAGGAAAGTTTTCAGCTTTTCTGCACACAATATGATGTTAGATATTGGCTTATAAATAGCCTTGTTATGTTGAGGTACATTCCTCCTATACCTAATTTGTTCCTAATTAGTTCAGTGTTTTTATGATGAAATGATTTGAATTTTATCAATTCAACAAATGCTTTCTGTGCACCTATTGAGATGACCTATGGTTTTTGTCCTTCAGTTTATTGATATGCTGTATTATGTTTATTAATTTGTGTATTTTAAATCACCTTTATATCCCTCAGATAAATCCTACTTGATCATGACAAACACTCTTTTTGATGTGCTGTTATATTCAGTCTGATAGAATTTAACTGACAAATTTTGTACCTATGTTAATCAAGAATATTGTCCTGTGATTTTCAATTTTCATTCTTTCCCCTCCCTCCCTCCCTCCCTCCCTCTTTCTTTCTTTCTTTCTTTCTTTCTTTCTTTCTTTCTTTCTTTCTTTCTTTCTTTCTTTCTTTCTTTCTTGTCATTATGTAGCTTTGGTATCAACATAATTATGACCTTAAAGAATGTGCTTGTAACTATTCCTTTCTCTTATATTTTTTTAGAATAATTTAACAAGAATTGGTATTGTTTCTTTTTTAGATATTTAGTAGAACTCATGAAGCTGATAACTGAGTTTTACTTCGGTGGGAGATTTTGTTACTAATTCCGTCACATTACTTGTTATTGGTCTGCTCATGTTTCCTAACTACAAATCAAGCGTTCTTTCCACTACTCTAGAACACTTCTTTTTGATTAAAAAGGGAAAACTATTCCGAGTTTTCAGGAATTTTCTCAACAGAAAGAAAATCAAATGGGTGATTTGGATATTTGTCCATTATTATGCCTTTCCTAAATGCATTCTTCATTTTGAATGAACGTGAGAAATTTGAACACATTTTCCTTCATTCAAATTTTGGATCTAAGACTTCAGCATAGAGTGCCTGAGGAGGCAAAGAATGTAGAGACTGCTATCAATGTCAGTCATTGCTTTCCTCTCCCTTTTATGTCTGAAAATGCACATTATGGTGAGGAAATAAAAATGCCCATGAACTCAATTAAGGATTCTAAATAAGAAAAGAAGATTTGGTAGAAGAATGTAAGCTTGGTCCTAAATGGTAACTAATGCTTACCTTTCAGGAGAGGGGCAGAAGGGAGTGTCATAGCCTGTGTCTTAAGTCATTGGAAAGGGGAAGCTTCTTTTCAGTGCTAGATTTTTGTTACTTTTTAGAAACTGGAAACAGTTTTGGCAGGTAATCAACTTTTAAAAGAGATAAGCCAGAAATTTAAATTTTTATATTGCTAATAGCATTTTAAACAGTTGTAAGACACTGAATGGCTAGAAAAAGCATGCATGAAGACCAAAAAGAGTCAATTTGTGATTTCTAGCTGAGGGATATTGATAATACTAGACATATCCATAAAAAGGTATGGAATTAAAACAATGAGCAGATTTTGACAGGTAACTGAGGAGAAGTAGAAAGAGGAATATTGTCCAGACTAATTTTACATTTAAAAACTGACAAATGTTCATTGACTCTCTTTTTCTTGTGTTATTAATAGAAACCCTGGATATTTTTGGCATTTAAAATTATTTCAGAACAAAACAAACAAATGGATAGTTTGCATAGATTAAGGAAGAAAGACTCAGGATTTAGGTGCAGCACTAAGACAAATATATTTTTGTGAGTTAGTTTCTAGAAGCATACACATAAAATATATATCAAAATCACCAAAATATTTTAGTCTTAAAGAGGTGGTGAGAGATTCTGGGGTAACAGATCCCTCAATATAGTAGAGGGTATTCTAATATTCCAAGACAAGATCTGCATCATTTTAAAGAAGTAAGAAAAAGAGAGTCCAAAAGCTAAGAATATCCAGTATCCTATAGCCAAGCTAAAAGGACATTTAGGATTAAGTGAGATCTCCTCTGCCAAAAGCTGCTGGGCAGTCAGGATGGGTCAGAGCAGAGAGATATCCAGCAGCTCTGGCGCCAGCAAAAGCATAGATGGCCTTGGCAACTGCCCTTTGCTGTTGTGCAGTAGGAGGAGGCTGGGAGTCTAATAAGAATGTACTTAGGAGGCTGGAGGGGAGGACAGTGGTATGAGGCAGGGAAAGTGAGCAACAGAGGAGGAAGAAGATCACTTCCTGTTTGTTGCTTGTGAAGATTTGGACAGAAATGAGAGGTGTGCTGTGCCTCTAATTGTGGAATGTCACTTTGAGTGTGTTGATCCCAGTAAGAAGTGGTGTTAAAAGAGTTAGACTTGAGTGTTTGGGGGTTAGGGAAAATCTTCCTGAGTTTTGAGTAGTAGAAGTTGTGTCGGCCAAGAAATGTTTCAAGCAGGATTTGGAATTTTGATAAGGATACTTGTTTTCCTTATTTTGAAATAATTAGAATAATTTTCATTAAAAAGTCAATGTAATCTCTTCATCAAGAGATAATCAGTGCCACTTTCAGAATATGTAAGGAATATATAAAATATATACACATATCTTGTGTATAGTTTATATATATTGCATAATATATGATGTGCAGTTTTATATATGTAATATATACATAAAACTGTACAGACTTATATAATATATAAATAAAACTTTTATATATTCTTCATATACATATATAAATATATAGACACATACACAAATGTACATACACACACACACACACACACACACACACATACACGTGCATATTTGCATTCTGAGATGGGCCAGACTCATAAATGATTTCATTCTAGTTTGCATAGATTAAGTCTCACTTTTTCTTTTGTAAATGTCTCTATATGAGTTTTGAAAAATGTATCATGTCATGTAACCAACATTGTAATTTCCTAATAGTTGCACTGCCCTAAAAAAGTGTACTGTGTTGAGCAATCCCAACCTAAATCCCTGGCAACCACTGTTTGTTTACTATTTCTATACATTTTCCTTTTCTAGAATGTCATAAATGTGGAATAACATGGTAAATAACCTTTGCAGACTGGCTTCTTTTTGTTAGCAATATGAATTTAAGATTTATCCATGTCTTCTCTAGGTTGTTTGCTTATCATCTTTATTTTTCATTTCTGAATAACATTCCATTCTATGGGATATAATAGCTTTTTTAATGCACTCACTTATTCAAGGCCATTTTGGTCACTTTAAGTTTTTGATTATGGGTAAAGTTACTAACGATATTCATATATAGGCATGACTTTTCAACTCAGTTTGTTCAGTGTTTTTATCAGGAAGGAATGTTGAATTTTATCAAGCAAATTTTGTGCATCTATTGATGGCTTTTGTCCTCTACTCTGCTGTTATGCTGTGTCATGTTTATTGATTTGTGTATGTTGAACCACCTCATATCCCTGGGATGAATTCCACTTTTATCATGGTGAATAATAGATGCCAAGGAGTGTAATTGCTAGGTCAAATGTTAAGACTATGCTTAGCTTGATAAAAAATGGCCAAATGTGCATTCCACAGTGGCTGCACCAGTGCATTCCCACCAGCAGTGAGTGTGAGGCCTAGTACATATTCATCTGTCCTCAGTTCTGTGGGGTTTGGGATTTCAAGCCATTGTAACATGAGTGCACTGTTGTTTTAATTCATAATTCCCTCAGGACATACTATGCTGAATATGTTTCATGGGATTCTTTGCCCTCTAAGCATCTTCTTTGGTGAGATCTTTTGTTTGGAACTTTTGTGCATTTGAAAATTGATCTGTTTGCCTATTCAGTTTTAAGAGTTCTTTGCATATTTTGGATACAAGCCCTTTATCAAATATGTCTCTGGCAAATCTTCTTTCTGAGTACATGGCTTGTCTTCTCATTCTCTCTAGTGGATATTTATAGAGCATAAATTTTAATTTTAATGAAGTCCAACTTATCAATTTTTCTCTTTCATGGATCAAGTTTGTTTATTTCATCTTATGTTTTCTCTTAACAATATGTTTCAAACATAAGCCCTTGCTAATAATAAATATGCATTTTTACTTTCCACAAAACAGAAAAAAATACTTTCAGGCACAGTGAAAATTAAGTAAGAATGGAATGCTTTTAAAGCACATTTAGTATAAAAGTGAAAAAACTATTCTATAAAATAGAATTTTATAAAATTTCTATTTTATAAATAAATGTGTTATTTCAAACTCAATTTACATTTTCCATATTTTTCTGATTATTTTTTCTTAAATTAATTTCTGACCTGGTATTACCATTGTCACAATTGTCATTGCAGATGTTTAAAGAAAATCAGAATTTCACTATGTCTTTGGTTAGGCTACTTAAAGGATAGCCTAGTTCTCGGTGATATAAAATAAAAAGCTTTTAAATCTAACAATGAGACTTTAGACAGAAAAAGAGAGTGTGGAAGTGAATCTGAATGATAGAATTACTGAATTTAAAGATGAAATTTAAAATCAAATTCAAGACTATGGGTTGTTTGAGTCTTTTGGATCACCCCTGATTGATAATAATCAGGACAAGGAGCTTATTACTAATTAAAGCTTGCATTTATTATTCCACTCTGGAATTTGCACACAAACTGTTTTTCATTTCTGGTAATGTTAATCAAGTAAATTAGTATGAAATATGCACCCCCCAAAAAACAGATACCTTGCCTTGTGCCATTACTTCCTATCGTCTTCACAATTTCCCTTTGGAGGAACTAATATTACTCCACTTTACAACTGAGGAAAATGGATGCTGCAGGAAATTCAAGGATCTGACGTAATAGCTAATATGGTGGACCTTGGTTTGAATGCAGGCCTGACTGGTAGAAAAGCCCATGCTTTCTCAATAACCCTTATAGAAATATTTATCATGAAGAACCAAGGGTTCTGACACAAACATTCCTCATTTGGTTGGGACACACAGATATCTCCTGGTATGGCAGGAAACATACTTGAACCATATCATATGGTGTGATAGCAAGTGTAAGAAGAGGCCAGACAGAACTGAAATAAATCAGGAGGAAGAAGTAGTAATCTGTTCAATAAGCTGATTTCCTTTCCTTCTGGACAGCTGGACTATACATTCAGCCTCTTATAGTTAGTTATTCTGACCATAACTGCATGTAATTTCCAGGACTGACCCATAAAAAAAAAACACCTAGATGATCTCCCTCTCTTTCCTCCTCTGTGCTTCTATCAGACTATATCCTTGAATATTGAGTATAGTAAGTGCTGCCAACCCCTGATCAGATCAGTACAAGAAAGGCACTTTCACTTTGCCATGCTAATAATATTTCCAGATTTATCTGTCACATCTGCTACCGTTACTTGACTAACACATAAATTGATATGAGAAGTGAGGTACTACAAAATAACCTAAAATATGTGGACATATTTTAAATATAAAATATATGGAACAGGAGGCTGCAAGAAAATTAGTAACATGAGTTAGAACATTATATAATGATACCATGAACAGGCAAAATGTTTGGAAAAATTGTTGTTTGCAATAAAATATAATACCAAGTACCTGCCAAACCTTTAGAACTAGGAGAAGTTGGTAAATGCAATTATTAATAGTTTGTAATATTTGTTAACAGGTAAATTTAGCAAGATAATTTTTACTCTTTTTAAAATAAATTTTTATTGGTGCATTATAATCATACATAATATCAGGATTCATTGTTATATATTCATGCATACACACAACAAAATTTGGCTAATTTCATTGCCCTGTGCCTCCCCTTTCCCTCCTCTCCTTTCTCCCCCAGTCCCTTTCATCTACTGTATTGATCCCTTTCCTCTACTCTATTCTCATGATATCTCCTACTTTTTTCCCCTTTTTTTTCTCTCTAGCTTCAATTTATGAAAGAAAACATATGAACTATGACTCTTTGAGTTTGGCTTAGTTCTCTAAATAATGTTCTCAAGTTCCATTCATTTTCCTGCAAATGATAGAATTTTGTTACTCTTTATGGCTGAATAAAACTCTATTCTGTATATATACCATATTTTCTTTAGTCATTCATATGTTGTTGGACACCTCTGCTGGCTCCATAATCTTGCTATTGTTAGCATGATATTGTTAAAAAGAGGGGCAAATTCAGTCAAGAATTGTGGGCTTTTAAACAGTATGGATCAGGAACAAATAAAAGTTGAAACAAAAAAGGTAAACTGTTTTAAAAAAAACCACTCGTTCTAGTTCATACATGTTAAGGATTATAATTTGACACACATAAGCACCTTGGTTAATTAAATCAGTTTATATCTACCCTACTCGTTTCTGTTGATGTTAAAGAAGTTCCACTGGGTTGAAAGTTAGGACCAGAAGGGTAAAGATAAAAACAAATAAACTGGGCTTAAGAATTATGTCTAGGAGAACTTCAAGTGTGAAGACTGGCATATGTGACCATGTGGAAATAAGAAAAAAGCATACTACATGTTTGACAAATTACACTGTCAGAAAAATCAGATGTTTGGGTTTTTAGAATAACCATGACAACAACAGAACTTTGACTCTCTAGAGTTTAAACAATCATCAAATTCCCAAACTTGCACCAGTAAGAAACAGGCTATAAAAAGATAGTTTATGCCTCATCAGCAGCCTCATACAGGATTACAGAAGATAATCTACAAGGAAGATGTTCTTTCAGTGGAAGGATAGAAGAAAATTCCTCCCAGAAAGTGGAATAGGATCTCATAAAGGATCTTTCCCTTACTCAAGATGGGAGTTTTCTCTACTGTACAATGTTTTCTTGATTGTTATGGAACAGTGTTTCCTTGGTGTCTCCCACTATGGTCACTTCTAAGAAGACCATTTTTAATTAGTACAATGCATGCTGTTGTTTGGGTATGCAGGTGTAGGGATTGTCTTTTAGTTTATAGTTTGAGGAGGCATATCAAATCTGGTAGAGAATAATAATAGAGATGTGCAGCACATCTTGATTTTGAGTGAAATAAAAAAGAAAGGGAAGACTATAGAAGAAACTGATGAGCTGTTCATTGAAAGTTTCTCTCTTTCCTCCTGCTATTTCCAGATTCCTGTCTAGTTGATGTGGAGATGTCATTGAGTTCTAGCCAATAAAAAGCTAGTCTAAATGACACGTCACACCTGAGTGACCTTTCTTACATTCCTCAGTACTTTCATTCTCAGGATGAGTTTAAAAGCTGTGTGTTGAAAATGTAAGCGATCATGTGGAACAAACCCCTTTGTTGCCTCATCACTACACTAACAAAGCAAGAAAATGGTTTTCTACTGTATTAAAACATTGCAAATTAGAATTCTTCTGTTGCAAGATAGTCACCCTAACAAATACCTTAGAAAAACTTTCCAGAAAAACAACAACAACAACAACAACAAAAATGAAATAGAACCTAAAATTCACTTGCAATGAAGAAACATATGAATATTAGCAGGAAAAATGAGCAAAAATCCTCAGACAGAATTGAGCTTTGAAAGCATGTAAAAACACTGAGGCAAGTCAACCACCTCATCTTTATGATTATTCATGATCTTATATATTAATTAATAATGATGGTGATTGCCTACATAACGTAAATATATTATGCATTTATCTTTAAGGTACTATAGTAACTTTATTGTTACACCCATTTGACAGGTGAACAAACTAAGACAGAGATGTATGTAACTTGCCTTGGTTTAACATCTCTTGTGATATAGACTTAGAATTGTACTCACATCTGTCTCCCAAATCCACATTCTTTTTAATTTTTTATATTTTTTAAATTTTTAAATGATATACAAAAGTAACCTAAATTCATAGTGCTTATTTTATTTCCATGTTTAGAAAGCTGAACAGTTTAAAATTTCCCTGCTATTACCCATTGAATATAAATGAAAATGTTTATATGATGGTTGAGGTCTTGAGGTTGAGGGTTCCAAAATGATCCAAATCATACTTCCATTAAATATAGTTTAAGTTGATCACTGAAACCAGCACTCATCTCAATGCACTACTTTTAGTAATATTCACAAAATAGATAAAATACAATATCTCATCTATATTTATATCAGTTTACACTAGCCACTCTACTTCAGTGAATATAGACATATAACACACGAATGATTTGATGACTAATTTTCATTTGTTTCTTGTGGGAAGTCAAGCACAAAAATGTACTTGCACACATTTTAACCCCCCCCAACTCCTTTTGGCTGATCTGAAATTGTGCTTCATATAATTATTTTGTTACTCTCTAGAAAATGATAATGTTCTTGCCCCCAGAGGCTAAAGCCCAACAAAGAGGAGCTATGTTCTAGTGCCAATACCAGCTGTTGGAAATTGTCTTCCAGCTCAAATTTGGTGAATTGTTTTTTAGATTTTAGGGATTCTGGTTCCATTCTTAGAAATAACATTTTTTTCAAAGGCTAAAAAGATATGAAGTAGTTATCTTAAAATTTCTGAGTGTGTACTATTAAAGGATTTCCAGGTTGCCACAACTGCTTGAGACCTTTTATAGAGTTTAACAGACACTCCCATTACAGCATTTTTGGTATACTTAACCAGGTGCTGTGACCCTGGGGTGCTGTTAGAAGGACTTAAGATGACATGTGGCTTGGTACTGGATTTGCTCAGGGAGATTTCCACTGAAGACTTAAAAACCATAGGGCAGGGCTGGGGATGTGGCTCAAGCGGTAGCGCGCTCGTCTGGCATGCGTGCGGCCCGGGTTCGATCCTCAGCACCACATACAAACAAAGATGTTGTGTCCGGCAAATACTAAAAAAATAAATATTAAAGTTCTCTCTCTCTCTCCCTCTCTCTCACTGTCTCTCACTCTCTCTTTAAAAAAAAAAAAATTAAAAAAAAAAAAAACATAGGGCAGTGGCTCTATAAGAGCTGATCAAGCAGGAGGTGGTGGGGCAAGATACAGTCCAATACAAGAAAGATACATTACCATCTAGTTTTCTCATACAAAATAAGATTGATTCTAATGTGACATATTTATAGAATATCTAAAGCCTATAAAGATGTTTTTAAAATGTATCATGTTGAGAATTTGACTTATTTTACCCTATGCAGCCATATTTCACAATGTTCTTATTATAAATATTTATAATTAATGTCTCAATTGAAAAGTGCTTGATGAGAATCTGAATTGCTTTTCTAAGAATGAGGTACTTGACTTGAATCAAGTACTATATAGGTCTAACTGTTGAGTATAATTAAGAAAAAAAACTGAATACAGTGAATACACATAAAATATTTCAACCAAAACATTGAATAATACAAAAATAAAAGTTGTTATTGCAATTTTAGAAAAATAAAAATTTTGAAATAATGGGTTTTGTATTTGGAGATATTCATGTGGAACTATTAATAATTCACACCTTTAAAGAAAGAAAGATCATTTATAAAGAAAGAATTGTAATTTCAGACAGAATTGTAAAACTAGAACATGAGGATCTGGGTGATAAAATTTACAATATTCTAAATCACATAAGTCAGATTTTAAAAAAATTCTGAAATGTGAAATCAGATTTTCACTTTATGATTAAATGAATATTACTAAGAAAATTAGGTTTTACTGCCACTTTTTAAAAATTTACTCCCACTTTTGCTTCTAATCACAGTTAAAAGTCCTTTCTGCTAGCAGCCAGAGGCAAATGGTACATTATATGATATTAAGCTCATAAACATGCTCTCAACTTCCTAGTTATTTTAAAGCCTCAAAGATTCTTGACATAGCAAGGGCATAAAATATTTTGTTGGGTGTTTTTATTTTAGGGCTTCAACAGGGAGATGTGCAAGTCTATTACATTTTTCTTAGTGAATGTAAAAGTATTCCATGGTGCTCCCTACGTATCTGTGTAGTCACCATGCAATAAAACAAAAGCAGCAATGGCTTTGCATGCTTCACTTACCAACTAAACAGCACAGCTTACTTCCCACTAACATCACCAGGTCAACAGTCGGTACACTAGCAGACTGCAAAAAGGTTACTGAAATATTTTTTGCAACTTGGTGTTATAGATATTCAGAGACGTGGATTTAAAATTTCAATCCTGTTATAAAATATCAGTCCGTTGATAAATAGACAGTGCAGCTTATGGAATATAGTATAGGCATGCAGTCAACTTCCATCACAATATGAAAAACAACAGCAAAAAAAATTGCTAAAGGAGAATGCTATAGGTTTATCTTTCACTTCAGGTACAAATATTAAGGCAGGCATTCAGAGCAGATTTTTTTTTTTTAAAAATAGAGCTTTGCAAACTTAATATCTAGAAAGTAATTATCAAGCTGCATGGCAGCATAAAGTCCTATTGATCCAAATTTCTCTTTCTGTATGAACTTCACAGACTTGCATGACTTGGCATCAGTAAAAGCTAATGATGATTCATGCTATTAGCTGCAACAGGCCCAGTCCCTAGGAACTTAGCTCTGACCTTTCATTAGCACTTTTCTCCCAAGGCAAGTAGGATCCTTCTCTAGGCATACTTCCTAATCACCCTAAAACACCTGGAGAATCAGTTAAAGGCCAGACTGGGTGAAGGGCTGGGATGCTAAGGAAAAGTGAAGATTCAGTCTAAGGGGAGAAAGCACCTGACCTTGTAATCTAGTGAGCAATCCTGGAAACCCTGGAAAACAATTTACATGTTAAAATTTAAACTGTACAAAGTTAAAATAGTTAGTTACAAAAATGCATTTAAATGCTATCAGCTGGTTTTAACTTTTAGCAGCATTTACCTCTCTCCTCCCTCTAAAACCCTATTTAACATTTATGAATTCACTTTTCCTTGATCAAACATTTATTGAGCTCCTAGCACAATACTAGGCACTTAAGTAGCATTCTGTTATGGCTTACAGAAGTCATTAATTTTTTAAAATTAATTTTTTAAAATTAATGTTTTAAATGGCTCCTGAAGCAAGTATTGATTCATAAACATAAGGAATGGCTGCACAAATAACTTGAAAACACTTCTCTTTCTTACTCCTTCTCATCTCTTATTGTATCTCCTTCAATCTCCCTTCTCCTGCATGCATGGTCTCCTTTCACTTTTCCACTTCACAATGGATCAATGTAATGAGCAGGTGCTTTAAAAAATTAAGGCTAAAGGAATAAAAGCAAGTTTGAATTCTTTTAAACAAATAACCTAATTCTTAATTGTAAAAATAGAAGACAGAATCTAATAAGGCAAAGAAGCATCTTTGTTGCAATATTGGTAATGGTTTGATTTCTGTAACACTATAAACACTTACTGAAGTATTGCATTAATAATAGCAGCAGTAAAGACTGTCAGGAATTAAAGACTTTAGGTCAGATAAAGTTCTTGTATGGTATTCATTCTTCTACATAAATCATTATTCCATCTCTGTTTCAAAACAGTGAACTTAAAATAACCTCACTCTTTTCTAATATGAAATAAAATCCCATTTGAATTAGCCTTTCTTCATTCTATGTGATCAAATGCTTTTCACCCTAATCTTTTCTACCTCAATTCTCCTTTCAAAAGAAACCAAAGGTCTTCTCACCAGTCTCATGATCTCTGGTCAATACTTATAGTCAACATGGTTAATTAAGTTAATATTGTTCACCTTCCAGAGCTTCAACAATCTTATGCCCTTTTTTGTTCTATTCTGCAATAAAAAAATTACTTTTTGTTAAATTTCAGATTAATCACCCCCCACTCCCACAAAAATTAATACCATTCCTGCTTTCTCCCAAATATAAATGATCTCCCAGGCCTGTTCTCTGCTACACTTTGTCCTTGGATTCTTTTACTTTCTCTTGGATTCTGTGATTTCTCTCTGTTGATAGTTACCAAATCTCAAGTATGATGTGGTGATAAGAGTTTTGGGAGAGGAGTCTGAACACTTGCCTTCTGGGAGTTCTGTTTCCTGGAAAGTTTTGATGAGAAACTTGACTCCTATTCATTAGCGTGTATATGTGTGCACATATCCTAGTATAAAGCACATTTTAAAGAAAACTAATTATCATATAACCTGCAAAATCCAATTCTCTGTTAGTTTCTGTTGTCATCTTGTTTTGATTTTGCTTTATTCTTTTCATACGCACACCAAAAACTTGAGTAGCAAGCTTATAAGCACAAGAAATACCCATTGTTACAGATATTTTGGAGTTTTAAACATGAAGTTTTCTGTTTGGAGTAGTTACATTATTTGGGAAAAATAGATTTATTGAAGGTGTAACTAAAACCAAATTTTAAAAAGTTTTGTACTTCATTTAAATTAAGATGCAAACCTTTAAACTTGCAAATTTCAATCATATTGGAACTTGCACAGTGAAGGAACTAAGGGGAAGAAAAATCCTAGCTGGACAACATAAACAGATAAAATATACCTGATAGTCAATTTGTCATAAAACTGGCAAAAGAACCTCTTTGGAATAGCTTCATCTATAGAAATAGATATTAGCTAACCATAATGAACAGGGCTTTGAGGGAATTAAATTAATTCACAGTCAAGAGAGGGTAGTATTATCATTAAATTCCAGTTCTCCACCTTTTTAGAAGGGCTTTGCTACCAGAGCCCATTGTAGCTTGCAATTCCAATTATAAGTTAATCCTCACATCTGAGAAAAGCAGGTATAGATTTGATTTTGTTTTTAATCTCTATTTTTCAGATAAGGTATCCTGGGAAAGTTAAATGACCAGTCTGAGATTACTCACCCAGACATAACCAGAAGTGAAACTTGGCTGATTTCTCTCACTCATTTCTTTTTCTGCTTGCTGAATGTAGCTTTTGTCATAACTGCCTCCAATGAAGTAACATAGTTCCTATCCTTAATCAATATAGATTTCTTGTATCAATTAATATAAAATTATTGGACATTTTCATGATTAGTTGTTATTGATAAAAACAGTGACCAAGCAAATCTCTTCCTCTACTAACAATTGAAGTGAGTTTTCTCACTACACAGGGAGAAGAAGAGATGTGTCTAAGTAGAAAAAAATAAACAAACATTAAACAGTTATTTAATTAAATATAATTGTTTCACTAAATAGTCATATAATTAAATAACACTGGGCTTTCTGTGCAGCCCATTCCATGAAATTCTTAATAGTGCATGATCACCTAGCATCAACATGCAATCTTTTCAGCTACTTCTAAAATATTTTATCATCTTCAATTATTTTTAAATATTTCAAATTTTGCACTATCAGTAGGTTGTTAATTGTACAGATTTGTTTTGCTCAGAGCTGCTCATACATAGGGCCAATAGTGTGAGTTATTAGCATTATACCTATATATCAGCTGTTGATTTTCATTAGGGTCTTTCTTCTACAAGGTAGCAATTATCTTAATCACTAAGGAATATGGTTTGTAACAGGACTATCTATTTTCAGGGATAACTGTTGTAACAGATAAAATGTAGATGTATTAAAAAATACTGGAGAATAACACATTGGGCTTATAAAAATTATATAGATATTTGTGTTTGTGTATAGACATCTCTGCAAGTTTCTCACAACATTCTAATATCAAGATTAGCTTTCATTTGAAGATTATTCCAAATTTGTCTTCTACCAGGGATATTGCTAAAGTATCATTGTATTTTAATTTTCCAATATTTAGATTTAAATTTTTAGATTTGTACATTTTACAAACATCTACAGCTTCCCCTGTGAAGTTTGAACAAAGCTTACATTTATCTTTCTCTCCCAGACTTAAACATCATTCCTATATTGATTTCCTCATATGGTCAATGACTGTGTTGATTTTATTTCAAGTTACACAATATTAGCAATAATTGCATAAATAATTTTAAAAAACTGAGCAAACAACAATAGTAAAACCTTCTCCAGATTAAAAATTCAAAGAGGTGTGGTCCATATCTCTATTTTTAACTTTTAAAGATGAACTTATTATCTGTATCAGTAGAGACATTTTTTAACTTGGAGTTTATTCGTTTTTTGTATTTATTTTTTAGTTGTAGATGGACAAATACCTTTACTTTGTTTATATGTTTGTATGTGGTGCTGAGGATCAAACCCAGTGCCTTATATGTGGAAGGCAAGCACTTTACCACTGAGCCCCAGCCCCAGCCCCAGCCCAAGTAGAGTTGTTTTTTAAGAAGAAATGGTCTGGTTCCAAAGCTAGATTTAAAATGACTGAAACAGTGAAAAACACAAGAAAACTGGAAAGAACAATGAAGATACACGTGTATTTTTTGTTCTGTAAAAACATGGCAATATACATATATATTCCATAGTAACAGTTTTTTTATAGTGGTAAAAAAATTTAGTCAAGTGTTTTAGTCAGGTGATTATTACAAAAAGGAAAAGATCATATATATATATATATATATATATATATATATATATATGTACATATACACACACACACACACACACACACACACACATATACACAATAGCTGCAGCAGCATAGCTAAAAAAAAAAAAAATACTAAATTCCAGCTACTTGCCAGACTATGTAGCTGATTTATACACTTGATTGTTGACCCTCACATCAACCTGGTAAGGGGGATATGACTCCCTACTTAAGAGGCATGTGTGGGGGGGGGTCACTTGGGGAAGACCCCTTGTCTATTAACACCTTCATGTAGAACTGGATTTCTGTTTACTTTTCTCCCTAGAATGTGGGACATAGACTTTTTGGAACTCTGGATCATTCACACATATTTGCACTGATGGGACTTAAAATGCCCCACAAGGAAAGTTCATTACAGTTTTGAGGAGAGTGGCATGGGAGAAGAGTTTGTCACTTTGGTTTTTTCTTTTCTTGCTAAATAACATAACTTTGCTACTGTTGAGTCAGACACACACTAAAAACAAAACAAATGCAAAAAAAAATTATATGGTATCATTGAGACTTAGTTATCTAAAGAAAAAGATAAGAGTAAACTAATTACGTTGCTTGCTTAAACTGTGTTGCTTTTTTATTTATTTGTTTTTGTTTTTTGGTTCCGGGGGGGGGGGGTGCAGTTGTTGGAAGTTTATTTGGAGCGGAGATAAGGAAGGTCCGTGGCTCTACCTACAACTTTAAGAACATTGCTTCCCTGGTTTCTTTCAAAGCTCGGGCACACTTCTGGGTTTATTACTAGGAGGAAGCCTGAGAAGTACCACTCTTTTCTGCTGCCGAAGGGAGGACGGGGGCGCTGTCTAGTGACTGCTTGATTCCTTCAAGGAGGAGACCACCCCATGGGATTCGCTCTCCAAGAGCGCCTTTAGTACTCGCGTCCCAAGACCGCCATACAGCGATGCCAAAGCTCTGAATCTCCGGGCCGAGGCTCTGGGGGCAGCGTTACCCCAGGACGCCCTTTCCTGCCAGGACGCGCGCTGCTAGCTGTCAGAGAGCGCCCCAGGCCCAGCTCGGCGGACAGGGCTTTCTCACCGCACCTAAGGCTCCAGAGCCAAGAACCCCTCACGACGCCCCTCTCCCGCTCCTCCCCCATCCCAAACCCCAACAGCACAACGCCGCCTCTCCCGGAAACAAGCCTGCTGAGCAAAGGCGGAGGAAAACCTTGGGCCTTCCGCTCTGATTGGTTTCCCCCAGCCGCGCAGGGCTAGGCAGCGATTGGCTGCCGGGCGTTGTCAGTCGCCGAGGCCAGAGCCATCGCCGGGGAAGCGCAGCCGGGCTCGGGTGCTCCGGCTGCCGCCGCGGCTGCACGACTGGTGCAGCTGAGCGAGCTCGCGCGGGCTCCTCCGCCGCCGCCTCCGCTGCTGCCCACCCCGCCGCGCCGCCGTAGCCGCCGGTCTAGCAGGAGGCCGCCGGGGAGGGGCGGCCGAGAGAGCTGAGCACGAGGAGGCGGAGGCGGCGGAGAAGTGATGCTGGCGCCGGGGATCCGGGCAAAGGCAGCGGAGCAGCAGCATCTTCGGGACCCTGGCTGCAGCGTCCCTGTGGCCCGTGGGCCAGTCCAGCGGCCAGAGACCACGCGCCGGGCGGGTAAGGTGCGGCCCCCAGGACCGCTTCTGTGATCTTTGAGGGTTAGGAGACTCGCAGTGACCGGGGCATCAGAGAAAGGTGTTTGGGACCCGGACAGCGAGTCCCGACGTTAGGCGAGGCTGATGCCGGTGCCCGTGTGGCTTCAGCTTGTGTGTTCTCCCTTCCGCGTTGACAGACTTTGACAGCGCGTGGCTGGCATTGTGTGTGTGAGTGTATGTATGTGTATATGTGTATGCGCGCGCACACACGCGGTTCGGGGCACTTTGTAGGGAGAGAGGTGGGTCCCCTCGGCATGGACCGATGTCCTTCAAGGATCCAGGTTGGGATGGAGTGAATAGGATGCTCTTGGCTCAGTGGGAGAAAGAATTCACAAAGCCCACAGAACAGTCTTCCGTGGATCGTAAAGATCCGGGCAAATTGAACTTTATTGCCTTAATGAAAATGAGCTGTGGATCTAGCGCGCCAGAGAAGAGGCGCGTTCACCGAGGCTCCCCAAAGTCCCACTTTGCGCTGGGGACTTGGGAGGAGAAAGGGAAAGTAATGGTTGGTTCGTCTCGCTGAAGAAAAGGAGGAAAGAAAAATTGGGGGGGAGCAGTCTAGACCTGGGGAGTGAAGAGTTTTAGGTGTCTGAAGCCTCTCCTTGGATGCTCACTGCACTTTCAGGAGCGCAGATTTAAGAGTGGAAAGAATCCAGCACTGAGGGACTAGCAGAGGCTCCTCCCGCCCGGTGGCGCCTTAGGGCGTAAGTGTCCGCGACCGGACAACTCAGAGGCGGAGTGGGGCTTTGGTACGCGATGACCAGGTGTCCAGGTGGACCCACTGCCCCCCCCCCCTCAGCCCGCCTTAACCCGCGTGCCCTCCCGGATTGAGACCAGCCCGGAGTTCTCTGGCAGCAGTCAGATGTCAGGTGGGCAGCTCCACCCTCCAAGAAAGTTCAAACCCGCAACCAGACTTAGAGCACGTTAACCACTAACGGTAACCCGGTTTATGTACCCAGCTTCCTCCAGAGATATTTTGTTTTTATTTCGTATCACATTATTTTATCTTATAAAGCCACTGGGAATTTCACTGACGCTGCAACCCCTTCCGCAGAAGGCAACGTTTATGCGCTGCTGCTAACGAATCTTGCTGTCAGGCTAAGTCCAGATCTCCGTGGCTAAGTGCAGTGGTTTCTGGATCCCGGTTCAGGACATACAAACTTGGTCTTGGCGATGATTTTCTATGTGGTCCTATTGTCTCCGTAGGATCTCTGCTAGGAAAACTTCTTGCGATATCTTGATACTAAGAAGCCGTCCCCTTCCTGGCTCAGATGGGAAGAATCTTAGGTCCTTCACAAAGGCAATGGGGTTGCAGGAAGGAATGGAGGTGGAGAGGGCAGCTCACTGCCTGTCAGTTCTGGTAAAACGAAAATTGGCCAGATCTTGAACTGGGAACAGTACTTTACCTATATCGCCTCTTAATTTCTTTCACTGTAGCAATCATTTGTCCAGGAAACAAAACAAATCACGACACAACAAAAACACCCAAACTTAAACCACAGGAACCACTTTGGTTAGGCTCATTTTTGATTTGGGAAAACAAGAGAAAATGAAAGTAAGACACCTAATAGAAATACTGTAGAAAATCAGAAGGGAGCTGTCCAAAATGTCAGGCTTTTTCGATGGTTTTGTTTGTTGGTTTAATTGGAAAGATTCTGTTTTTCCCAATTTAGTAACCAAGTTATTCTAAAGCAGATAAATAACTTATAGTCAACTAGCAGTAATGTTTGTTTGGTGTCTGAAAACTGTTGAGTGTTTTTTAATCACTTAATTGATAATTGATGAGCTGTAAATGTAATGTGTAGTATGATTTTAGTTAAACGCATTGCATTCTTAGCATTTATCATATCTGGCTAAAAAGTCTGGGTTTCTGATATAATTAAAGTATAGAGGTTGTTAGGTTTCCATATAAGATTGATCTTCTTTCACATGATATTGTTATTGTAGTAAAATTTTAGTTATTGAAACGTTGTTTAGGACATTGTTAAGGTTATTAAGCACATTAAGCTGTTGATTTTGGTTTTGTGTTTCATTTATGCAGTCCGAAGGGCTGGCAAAAACTATCCCCTTATGGGTTTTTAATGGGGGAAATAAGATTAAAATGTGCTATACATTATTAATAAATAATTTTTTAAAAAGGCTTAAGTCAAAACTAAGTTACCAATAACCGCCAACACTAAAAATGGAGCTTTTAAAGAAAATTTTAACAAATTGGCTAAAGAAGTGCTTTTCATTTTGATATCAGGTAACACCTTATAAATCTACTACATTATGTATTGGGATAAACCACAAGTCCTAAAAGGGAATGAGTCTTTGTACTCATTTTAAGGTGATCTTTTTTTAAGGCAACTTTTATTCTTAGAAATAATTTTTGCAGATAATTAAGTATATTTTTCATGTATATAATGAAGTGTAGATAAATGTGTCAATTGGCATAAGTATTGGGATAAAAACAGGAGGTATATCTAAGTGTAAGCAGAAATAATGCAGGATGTGAGGGTCAGGGTGGGATATAGGTTTATAGGTGGTAATGCATAGTGCTAGTCACTTAGTTTATACAAGCAATTCAAGTTCTGCTGGTTCTACTAATGCTCTTCAATTTTGATTTGTTTTGCTGTAGGGCAGCCCATGAATTTAGAGTGCCATATATCCTGGATGGATTTTAGTAACTCAAGTAAATGTCAACTTGTCAAGGCTCTAGGCCACTAAATTCGCTTTTTGACCTATACCAAATTTTAATTTCAGTACTTACTGGTCAACTTTTCTAAAAAGATCATACTTCATATGAAAAGCAATGCAATAGATAACATTGTCTTTTGAAATAGAATTTACTTGTCAAATCAGAGTTTGTACATGAATAGATATGATGATGAGTTTTGTTTTTATTTTACAGCAATTTGTTTTTATTCATGGTGAAGTCATTCTTTTTCTAAAAAGAATGATTTTAAGGGAATTACAGTCCTTACCCAGTATTAAATGAGAAATTCATTCTGAATATCTGCTTTTCTCTGCCTGCCTACCTGTCTCTCTCTCTCTCACACACACACAGAATGTAGCCAGAAAGTAACTACTTGTGCATTTGAAATCAATTTCCAATCCCACTCTGAATGTTAAGTGTCCATAATAGGGGAATATTTCATTGTCCTTAGTAATCATTTATTACTTAATTATGATACTGGCTTATTCAATTAAAATATAATAATTTGTACTGTGTTTCTATTCTGTGTAGGCCACTGGTCTAGTTGCTTATTATATATCACAGAATAAATCTCTGACAAAGAACCCTGCCCTTATGAGATTTATGTTCTACTTTTGGTAAAATAAATAATAAAATGGAATTATAACTAATATAGAATATTTATCTCCTATCAATCTATTTATTTCTAAACCCTCTATCCCATGGCTCAATCTCTTTCCATCTCATTTTTTGTCCAGCTAATGTGTACCCATCCATATATAGCTACACAAATATGCTCAAATTAATGTAAGCACTGAAAGTAATCACAATGGTAATCCAAAGCATGTTGCTCCTAAAGTTCTAAGGAGAACCATGAAAACACTGCATGAGATATGAGGCAAAAAGAGGGATTCCAAAATGATTAAGCAATGAAATGAAAATGTAACTGCCCTTTAAAATATCTTCAATATCAAATCAAAATGTTTTTTTGGAGAAACTAGGGTGAAAGTGTTTATCCTTTAACATATCTCTCTCAAGTTAACAACATATTAAAAGGCATTTATTAATGACTATCCAAGGTCACAATTATGTAACCTCATCCAAAGGATGGATGAGTCAGTATTGATAAGGATGAATTCAAAAGCATAACTCAGTTGATAAATATTTCTTATTCCACATTGAAAGTGTCACATTCATGAATGTTCCTCTATAAAAGCTGATCAAAACCCCTAGTGCTTGAGGTCAGAGTTTTGTAAAGTTTATACATCAGAAAGTTATTTACCATCTGATATTCTAATAAGAAATACTATAACATTCACAAATTTTCCAACTAAGTTAGTCTTTAGTTAAATATTAATTAGAGGGAACAGAGATGTATTTCAGGGGTAGGAGGTATTGGGTTAGATGCCAACTACCACAAAAACAAAACAAAACAAAATCAAAAGCAAACAGATCAATATGGTTATTCAGACAGTCCAAATATGAATAAAACTTAGCAAAATTTTACTTAGGTTCTATTCTTCCATGTATAAAAATTTTGCAATTATGGTTTCAATTTTATTTTGCTTCTATTTCTTTATTTTCTTTAGGGTCTTTAGCTTGCATATCAAAAGAATTTTTACTGGGGTGCAGTCATGCATGCCCGTAATCCCAGCAACTCCAGAGGCTGAGACAGGAGGATCACAAGTTCAAGGATAGCCTCAGCAATTTAGCAAGATCCTCAGCAAGTTAGAGAGAATCTGTCTCAAAAAAATAAAAAAGGACTAGGCACTTAGTTTGGTGGTTCAATTCCCACTAAACAACAACAACAGCAAAACAAAACAAAAAATAAACACAAGAAGAAGAAAGATAAGGAGAAAAAGAAGAAGGAAAAGAAGAAAAAAATATTACTCAGCCTCATATGAAGAATGGGAACCTAGTATTGATTTTCAACAACTAATTTGTGAATGATACTTTCATATTACAGGAAAGTTGAAATTATACCAACAAAAAGCTCTACTATGTAATAAATTAATATCAACCATTTTGAACATTCTAATGTCTAGGATTAGCACAGTTGAAGATGGAGCAAGGTCTAAAACCAGTGTTTATAACTGCTAAGTATATGTGCTAATGTACAGGGCACACAATGCTGACTCATTTCTGAATGAATTTCCATCATCCAAGAAAGGACTTGAGATTGTTGTGATCTGGTATAGGCTTAAGAAATGAAGAAGTCCTTCTGACACTGTCATCTAAATAATTTATTTCTTTAGAGTTAAGAATATATAAATCACTCACTTAAATTCTTAAATTCTTTTTTTAAATCTTGATTTTTTTTTCTTTTCTGTCTCCAGTGCAAAATTTTAGGAAAAAAAAAATGTTTTGAAAAGCAACTAAATTAAGCAAAAACATACAAGGACAACCCTGGTTTATTATGAAATTGATAAGAGCTAAGCAGGAATCAGATGTTCTGAACTGGGAAGAATCAGGTCATTGGCCCAACTTCCTCTATGTGTAAGGAAAAACACTACTCCAGGAAGTTAAATCAGTTGCCTAAAGTCAGTTGAACATGGAGCAAGGTCTAAAAACACTGTTTGTAACTGCTAAGTACATACATTTACCTGCTACCACTTACTCATTACACTGATCTATATTTTGTAAAATAGTTGTGTAAGGAGAAAGGATTGCATCTACCCATTTGTGCATGTACTCTTTTAATATTTGACATAGTGTTGCACTGTATTAGTATTAGGTTGGAAGAAAAACAACAAAAGAAAGATAAATGAGGATGCATTTAGAGATGCTGTCTTAAGATTTATATGGCTGGGGTAACTTTGCAAGTAAAACATTTCTTATGTCTATAGTGTATAGACACATATAATTCATAGAGATATATCTATATATTCTATAGAATGTAGTTTATAGATTAAAATCTTTAAACCAGAATTTTCTATTTCCTAAGGTATACAGAATTAATTCAAAGAGAATAATAGATGAGCTACAGGGACTCCAGAAATTCTCAATTTGCAAGCTTTTATAGTTCTTGAGTGCTCTAGAATAAGGAAATATGATTAAGAAAGGCTTAAAAGTTATTGTTCTAGGTTCATTTTATAAAACAGCACAAACTTCACACACACATACACACTGAGCAAGAATCATCAGAGCAGAGAGGAAAAACCTATATAGATCATGAAAAGATTTAAAAGAACTAGAACTTTTCTTTTGATACTCAATGGAAAACTATTGCTACATTCCATCAGAATACACCTCCTACATAGATATGAAGAGGCAAATCATTGTCATGAAATGTAAATTTTTAACTGAAGAGATGGCTTAAAAATGTACTGCACTTGGTTTTGAGTAATTAGCATTTTGTTTATTCTTTAGCTATGAAGTGCTTTTATAACACATGTAGATGACATCAGGGCTATATGGAGTTACTCACTGAACAAAACTTCTAGAAAATTTTTCCAGGGTCCAAGCACTCAGTCAAGGAGAGTTTCCAGAGGCAGGTTTTTTTTTTTTTGTATATAGTTAGTTATAAATATAGATGCTACTATATATGAAAACATCATGTTAAATGTATATAAATTGCCATGGCTTCATGAATAGGGAGTATGAACTAATAGTAAGCTTCCTCAATTCTGTATGTATCTATGCCAATAGACTGGAGATTAAGCATCACAGCACATCATTACTTTAGGTTCATGTCTATAAAATGCTGGTAGCATCACTGATTGCTTCATTTCCAATTTTTGAGGAGTTAGATGAATTGAATATAAGTAATATGTCATTTTTCTGAGTGAACACAGACAGCTACTTAACTACAGACAGGTAAGGTGCTATATTTAAAATAAGCAACAATTAACAAACAATAGATGGCATAGATAAAATTTAGTCATTATTTTGGCCTAATTTCCTTTATCAAAAAAAAAAAAAAGAAAGACAATCCTTAGTTTCAAAAGTTGCTGACTAAAATACAAAATAGGCCAATCCTAAAATTGCTTGAAGTCAGCTAAAAATAGTCCTTCTTTGTTGTCTTTTTTGGTTCCTTCTCTTTCTCTCTCTCTCTCTCTCTCTCTCTCTCTATATATATATATATATATATATATATATATTTTTTTTTTTTTTTTCACACACATACACACACACGTATAAACTTTTTATTTTAAATGTTAAAATTATTTCAATGCTGCCTGACATACTCTTCTAATTTTGTGTCATAGTAAGCCAACATATTAAAACTCAAAACTTTCGTCAGGGACATTTACAATAAATGTCAATATGTGGAGAACTTTACAAAATAAAAGTACTGAATATGTACATAAATGTCGTTTTATTTTTCAGAACTGGGACTGAGCCCAGGGCCTCATGTGTTTGAGGTGATCTACCACTGAGCTAAGTATATAAATGCTTTTGCTAGGAACAACATTACCTTAATAGCCATATAAAAATCTACACTAAAACAAACAAAAGAATAATTGCAGAAATAATAGTGGGTTGGGGCTTCCAGACAGCCATGTTGGAAGTAAAACATTGGGCTAATAAATTTAATTTAAGAAAAAAAAGAACTAATAGTAATTCTTTTATTCCACATGAAATCACTATATGTCAAGTGAAATTTGACTGGTTTCCTAGTTGGATACTTTTTCTGGAGTAATTTTGATTTTTGCTTTTCAAGTCTATCTCAAATTAACTTAAAATGTATTTGCATTTTGGAACTCAAAAAAGAAGTCTTTTTTTGAAATAGCAAGTCTTGCAAAATAATAAAAATAATTATACATGTTTTATCAGTTACCCTGATAATTTCACTATCTGAAGCTTTATTTAAGTCAGTATGAGATATTATGTCTTATTTTTGGTATCAGGGATTGAACCCAGAGGGGCTTAGTCACTAAGCCACATCACCAGCCCTTTTTAATATTTTCTTCAGAGACAGGGTCTAATTGAGTTTCTTAGGGGCTCCCTAAGTTACTAAGGCTGGCTTTGAACTCACTATCCTTCTGCCTCATCATTCCTAGCCACTGAGCCCAACAGGTATTATATCTTAAGAACATAAACTATTAGCTTTGTTATTTATTAAATATAGATAAAGATTCCATTAAATTAGATTATAATAAAACTGAAAACCATATTTTAATTATAGTTCAAAATATAGATTAAGATTTTGAATATAAGTTAAAATTTTGAATGGTTTTTACTTTCAGTTCATACTTATAGATCATAAATTATAACTTCTAAAGAACACCAAAGGGTTCTGCATATAGGGATGAGTGGAATTATCTGAAGAGCATAAATGTGTTGTTCTTGTATATTTTATGCTGCTCATTTGAGTTCAGTTACAACCTAAATGCCCATAGAAAAGTCAACATATGTAATATTTACTATTATCAAGGGAATACAGTTAATAATAGTACCTAAATTAAAATTTGTTCTTAAGCAAATACATTCAAGTCAGATTTATATGGGCCAGTTGTCTGTGTTACCATGTAATTAATACTCAACATTTTTTACTATATCTTTAGCTGTATTTCATAATCCTCTTGTAATGTATTTTTGAGCAACAATTTACTTATGTAGATTGACTGAACTCTGCACAGGATAATTTTGATTTTGATGATCTCATGAACTATTGTTGAATAAATAATGAAATTATTGTAAATGACTAGAACACAAAAAGGAATATTGTTTGATCATTGGTTCATTGTTATAGCCATTGTCTTCCTGTAGGTGTGAATGTGCAATCTGATACCTAGTTCATTTTAATGTATACAGACCCTAGAGCAAATTGTGTTGTTAATGTTTTCCTTTGTTAAATTGATACATTTTATTTTTAAAAAAAGTAATATATACATGGTACCTAAAATACACAGCAAAAATTATTTTTTCTTTATCTCTGTACCATATGCCAGTATCATCCCCTCAAATAGGCAACCATTCTTATAGTTTCTTGGTATTTGTGGTGATTAATTTTATGTGTCAATCTGACTGGGCTAAGGGATGCCTATAGAATTCATAAAATATTGCTGTGAGGGTGTCTCCAGAAGAGATTAACACTTGAATTGATAGACTGTGTAAAGAAGACCACCCTCACCAATGTGAGTGGGCCTCACTTGATACATTGAGAGCTTGAACAGAACAAAAATGTAGGGGAAGGGAAATTTACTCTTTGCTTGAGCTGAGACAATCCATTTTCTCTTGCCCTTGGACATAGGCTCTGCTAGATTTGAGGCTTTGGAACTCAGGACTTAAAACATTGTCCTCTCTCCTACAATTCTTGGAGCTTTTAGAGTTTCAGTGAGTTATACAGTTGGCTTTTTAAATTTTTATTTTTTGTCATTTTCTAGATTGCAAGTTGCAGATCATGGGGCTTTTCATCCCCTAATAAATGCATGAGCCAAGCCTATAATGAATCTCTTCTCTTTGAGACATATGCAGATATACATATATATAGACATCTTTCTATATATGTATATATTCTCCTGTATATATGTGCAGAGGCCACTACTCTCTCAGGCAATGCAGAGTTAATCCCCTTGGATGGAGATGAAAAAGAAAATACCACTGGGAATGGAGAGGCTGCTTCCACTGGGAAAGAAGAACACTCAGACTTTAGGAACTCAGTATTTCCAGTTTCATCAGGGTCTTCCTAACTTCCTCATCCCAAATTACAACTTCCCATTCTTTTCCCAATTAATACCTTCATTTTATCAGTAGACATCAGGCAAGTTTGGAAATTTAAATTGTGTTGTAACTCAGCCAATCCCAGGATGAGGTTCTGTGTTTTATTTTTCAGCAATTTCAGTTCTGCAACCACAGAAAATAAGGCTCTACTTTAGGGCATACCTAAAAGTTTTTAGGTCTTTTACATGGTGTTTGATCTGGGAATTCAAATCTAGGAGCTCATCTTTTTCTTTCACTAATTTTCCCTGAAACATTAAGAGCAACCAACCAACACCATTATATTTCTTAGTTTTCTAAGAATTGTTTGGAAGTATCATATACAGAGTCATTTACTCCTTATTTCCTATAAGTGGTTAATTAGAATTATCCAGTACAAATATTTGTTATTATCTCTATTGGATTTCATGCCATGAACATCAGTACTCTCTTTCCTTCTTGAAATAGAGTCATTAACATTTTTAAATCTAATCGAATTATAGAATCAATTCCAGAAATCGAAGAACCAATCTAAATAACTCATCCTTAAAATTTTGTTCCTCTAGATCCACTCTTAGTACCAAAATCTACATAAGTAAGAGCTATGTATAAAAGATGGGTATACGTATAGATATTTATTTTGAGAACTGGTTCACATGAATATGGAGGCTGATGCTCTTCCATCTGCAAGCTGGAGAACCAGGAAAACCAATGATATAATCCAGACTTGAATTGAAGGTCTCAGACTCAGTGGCATAAGTCCAGTTCTGAGTCTGATTTAAGTGGAGAACAAATTCACCCTTTCTACATCTTTGTTTTTTGTTCTTGTCCTCCAAAAGTTGGATAAGGCTAATGACATTGGTAACGGTTATCTTTACTCAGTGTACAATTCAAATTCTAATCTTTTACAGAGACATCTTAAAGGCACACTGAGTAATAATATTTTATCAGCTATCTGGGCATCCTTTAGCTCAGTCAAAAGTTGACACGTGAAATCAAGCATTATAATATCTTTCCAGAGAGGGTCTTTTATCTTACGAAATACTGTTTTCACCCTCATCCCAAATTTTTATACAGATAGCAACATATAGACATGCTTTGCTTCTTGCTGTTAAAACTCAACAACCTAGGAGAAATGTCCAAGTTTATACATAATGAGCTTACTAATTTACTTTTACAATTCCATTATATACCATTTGTTAAAATACCAAAATTTATTTATTAGGTGGTCCTTTTCTAATGAACAGTTGTATTTTTTCCAATATTTGCTAAATATAGTCTTCTCTCTTAGAAGAACAAATTCAAATGCTGTGATGACTAATCTTGTATGAAAATCTGTTGGACCTAGAAAAGGAATCACTCATTTAAGATGTATATGTGCTTGTTTACATGGAAATGTATAGTTGTTCATTTTCATATTTGATTATCTTGCCTTTGTTAACTTTTGATGCATGATTATTAGTGTGAATAGGACCAAAAACCTGGTTTCATGGCCTTTCCCTAGAAACCTCTGCCCAACATAGCACTTATCTATCAACATTCCTTCTGTATATGTAATTTATTGTGAAATAAAATCATCTGGTGATTTCCCAGCATTTATTTAACCATTTTGACCACAAAGATAGCCACTTAAGTAGAGAGCATTTGTTAAATTGTTTTTTAAATTTTGGATATTCTCCTTTCTGTTCCTATGACTTACTAGACCGGATTAATAATATGAAAGATATGAGCACTAGTTATTCACCTACTAAAAATGATGATATTAAAAATAATCATGTCCCATGTTGGCAAGGGTATGAGAATCTGGTGCTTTCAGACACTGTTCATTGCAATTAAAATTGGCATAGTCCTTTTGGAAAGCAATTTGGCAGCATATAGAGAAAGAAAACCTATAAAAATATTCATACTCTCTGATCTATTAGTATTACTTCTGGGAATCTATCCTAAAGAAATAGTACAAAATGTAGAAAAGGTCATATGTTTGAAGATGTTGATGGATATATTATGTACAATAAAATATCAGAAGTAACACAAATGGCCAACAATATACTTATGCAGTACATTTGAGGATAATATACAACTATTGCAAGTAAATATGAGGATTAAAATACGATAAAATACATAAGCTATAATGTTTCTTGTACAAAATGTGGTACAAAAATATGCAAGTCCTACTATAACTAGGTAAAACATACATATAAAAGCTGTGATTATAAATGTTCTCTGAAATGGTAGGAAAACAGATTATTCCTTCCTTATCTGTCTAGTTACTGTTTCTAGAATATTTTATGACTTTTCAAATTTTAAAAAGGAAAATAAACCCACACCTTGATTTTTCCATTTTGTCTTTAATATTTTTGCACTGAATATTGATCTTAGCTCTTGGTGGCTCCAATTTCTTTGCCACTATTTAATGGTGTGAGGTTTTTTATCTTTTCTTTTTTAAATTTTTTATACAGCCAAGTTCATCCCAGAATTTGCAACATAACTATGTTTTTCAAAAGTGCTCTCTCACCTTTTTGTGTATATCAAAGGACATCCTAATCATGAATTTCCTGTTAATCACAATCCTCATGATATCTGTTCTCTTGAGAACAAAATCAAATATTTCCAAGTCTTGAATTTGCTTCCTACCCACTTCTCAAATAACTCTAACAGTCTTCCCTTGTGTACCAAGCTCTTTCATGCTGAGCTATCGTTTCTTCAATAACAGAATCTCATGTTTTTGTTTTTAACTTTTTAAAGAGATATTCTCTAGGAAGTGGTATTCTCAGAAAAATTCTTTGCGGAAAAAAGGCAACTGTGAACAATTAAAAAAAAAAAAGGTTCATCCAATTACCCAATTGGACTATCTTCTAATTATTTAATTCTACATATTACATTAATTTTAGCTCAGGAAATGTTAATAAGATAGAAAAATAACATGCATAATAATGTACCCAGCCTATAGAATAAATACATAGTAGATAAGATTACCTGTGATAGTAGTAATAACAGAGGACAGACAGACTTTAGTTGTGGGGACATTGGTTTAAGGGAATAATTCTATAAACTAGGCCCACTGTGCTGATCCCCCACATGCTTCCTTTAAAAAAGCAATTCGCGTGCAGTCCTGCCTGGCTTAAGTCAATAAAATAAGTTACATTCCTCAGCAAACAAGTTGTTATCTGCAGAACCACAGGCCTTATAAGAATACAAATTACCCTGAAGGGGGCGATTTTTGTGACCTTACCCAGACCAGAATCCAGAACTCAGGTTGATAAAAATAATTCCCTTAACCATAAAATCTGTTAGAACCAGTTCCTATTAGAACCCATGAGCATGGGCCAAAGTGACCTAGAGTTTCCCTGGACCTTAACCATGAGCATGGGAACTTTGAAATTGGAGTAATCCTACTGTCAGTCAAAAGTCAAGAGATGGACCTGCGGGGGACTCTGAAAAGTTCTCTGGGACCCCCAATAAAGCTGGAGGGCAGGAAGAGCAGGCCAACCTTCTCTCTGACAGAACCCACTTTCTTCTTTGAGAGTGTCCCTTTTTTCCCTTTTCCTGTCCCATCTAATGAACTTTGTTATTCTTTACTAAATTACTAAGTCTATGTCTTTGCATGGAATCCTCTCCAGCAAGAACATAAGAATCAAGGGTAGGGACCTATGCATCTCCACCAGAGGGTCTCCTCTTCCATAGTATATCTTAATAAAGAAAAAAAGAAAAGCAAGTAATTAAAATATAGTGAGAAAAATTTCCTTTTTCACATGAGTTAATTTGTTAACTTATAGTAAAATAGGAAGAAACAGTGAGAAATATGTATCTTTCCCTACTTATTCTGGGAAATGAATGTGGTGGCATTATCTCTTTTTATTGAAATGCATTTTATAGCATAGTCTATCTTGTTATCTTTTCCAGTTGATTATCACATTATCTTCAAAGTATTAAGTTCACAGTTAATTTCCAAGAGAATACAATGAGAATAAGAGTGTCATTTCTTATTTGAAGCACTATATTTTACAGTGTTATGTACTTATCTTTCCTGTCAAATGAATTAATTTTGAAATTCTCATAATAAAGATGTTATTTTCCAAGTCAGGGCACTAACAAGTAGATGGGCTCATTTTGAAGTCATGGTGGAAGACAGAGAGTGGGAGGTGGGGGTTGTGCTCCAAGTACTTGCTTTTGCCATAGCCTTGTTCATGGTTTACCAGGACTGACATCAGAGAACACATTCAATTTAGAGAATCCATTTTGCTTATGGGGTGCTAAACTTCTCCCTCTCTCTGCTGTGTCCTCCAGGGACATCACTGCCAAGATCATCTCCCCCTCCTGTTTTCCTGTTCAAACTCAAAAATTTCATTCTTTTCTGTTCCAAATTCTGCACCAACACTAGTTGATAGTTAAAATAGTTGTGAGTCTATCTTCATTAAAAATATTTTTAACAAGTCTGATGTCATGCTGCATGCCTATACTCCCAGGCAGGAGGATTGCAGCTTCGAGACCATCCTCAGCAATTGAGTGAGACCCTGAACAACTTAGTAGGACCCTTTCTCAAAATAAAAAATAAAAAGGGCTGGGATATGACTCAGCACCCCTGGGTTCAATCCCTAGTACCTTACTTCCCTACAGAAAAAAGACTTTTAACAGCTTTATAAGTTATAGAAACATATTCATTTAAAATTCCATTTATAGTTCAGTGTTCAGTTCATTATAAGGAGTAGGGATAATATAACAAAGTTTGATAAAGGATGAGGATGTGGCTCAGTGGTTGAGAATTTGCCCAGCATGTGCAAGGCCCTAGCTTTAATCCCTAGCACTACAAAAGAATTGAAAAGAAGTTAAGATGTCATTTTAATAAACAGGAAGACAATTCCTATTTTGTAAGCTTTTATTGAGAATAATAATGATAACAGTAACAGTAATTTTTAGAGTGTCAGAGTGTCATGTATTAGATATAGAATTGCTATTTTACAGGTGTTACCAATATATAGCAACAGATTTAGAGGCGAATACTATTAGTAGCTCCATTTTATAGATATTGAAATGGAGAACAAGAAATAGGTTACATAACATTTCTAAAAATCCAATACTCAAACCTCAGTCAAAAAGTATACTCCTCTCATTTGTTTGCTTTTGGAATAGAGTGATTGATTTCATTCTTTTCCACTCTGCTAAACAAATCTGATAAAGGAGATGTTTCAAATATAAACACACACTCCTCATGATCACATATGTGTATGAATAGATACATGTATATCAAGTCTATCACTATAAAGCACAGACCAATAACAATCAAATAATTAAGGAGATCTCATATCCCTCAGGCATTGGCTATAATTTCTTTCTGTGTTATTCTTATCTTCTATGTTCATCTTCATCATATACTATGCTATTCTGTTAATTCACATTACAATTGAAAATTATGAAATAAAGTAACTGATATTTTAAAGTCAAATTTGACAAAACTTTTCAAAGAGATTCCTTCCATGTAATCAGATTAAAAATGAAATTGAGAGATTTGGGTATAAACCAAAGCTTTTTTGAAGAAAAGAGAGGTGAGGAGTTGGGTACATTTCTTGTAATAGATTTTGGTGGGGGAGGGGCTCATTTTATGATGGTAGTTTTTCCCTCTTAATTATAATTATGATGGTTGAGCTTTTCCATCTGTATGAAATACTGAAAAATAACCAAAAATATCTAAAGCCAAAATTCCAATATTCAGAAACTCAGTGATTAACTCATTTGAACTGGAGGCTTATACTGGAAACTTGTTCCTAGTTATTTTAAAATTGTATTCCTTGTCATATTTTTATCTTCAACTTTACCAGTTACAAAACTAATTTAGCCAGTAATATCTGGCTTAACAAGGCAGCATAAATCTCAATTATGAGTACTTTTTTTAAACTAACATATTAATGATTTATTTCAAGAAATTGACTTCTCATAGCTTATGATTAAAGAAAATCATAGCAGAGACTATTAAAAGTTACTTGGTCTAAATTTGACATTCGATGCTGCAGAGCAGAAAGGTTAGATTTGGCATTAATCATTATTGCTTCAATTTTTCTTTCCCTACATTTGCTTTGCTTTCTTCCAGTTCCTTTTTATAGATTGACTGCTCATTCTAAGCTAAATTAATGTACTGCAAAATTCAAAAAAATTAGCAAGAGTTAAGAATTTCTGAGGATGAAGAAATAGTATATGAATATAGAAAAGATAAAAAGAGTTTATGAACCTTAAAATTACATACCACTTCTTTGGTATTATTTTATATTCATGAACACAATTTTCTCTATGTGGTAGAATCAGTGTATGTTACCAGAACTATCATCAGAGAACACATGCAATTTAGTTAATTCGTTTTGCTTTTGTGGTACTAAACTTCTTTTTCCCTCTGCTGTAACCTTTAGGGACATTATTGCCTAGATCATCATACAATTATATGTCTTAATGGAGTTCCATAGCTACATTGATCTCACTCTTAGTAATTATTGAGGGTGTTTGGTAATTTTGGACATCTAATTAGTTACAGAATACTTAGCATCTACGTTCTTATATCTGTGAAATTATGTTATTATCCAAGAACCCATTTCAGTAACATTTAAGGGTAAAATGATAAAAATAATTTGTAGAAAATTTACTACATGGATTATTTTGAAAATTTTTAATTAGGAAAATACGTATTTAGTAAAGCTAGTAATATGACACATTTTTATTTTTAAATAGGCCTTCAAAATTTCAAAATGCTCCTCCTTTTTTATTCAGTGTTATTTTTCAGCAAATGATATCCAAAATAGGCAAAGGTCACAACTCAACTAAATTAATAAATATTAAAACAAATATTTGGATACTGCATGCATACAACACATTAGTAATTTTAATAAGAAATATGTACCTACTACAAAGGCAGTATAGAAGAATATATGAAAGATTTTCTGAGTAGATATCAAAAGCATATTATTTTCTTTTAGCAAGGTAATATTGTTTATTTTATATGTGTGTGTGTGTGTGTGTGTGTGTGTGTGTGTCTTGCTGAGTTGCTTAGTGCCTCAGTTTTGCTGAGGCTAGCTTTGAGCTCATAATCCTCCTGCCTCAGCCTCCTGAGCACTGGGATTACAGGCGTTCACCACCACACCTGATTGTGATATATATATTTTAATGGGATTTTATCTGAGTAACATACATGTACTGCTGAGTTTGTATTTCACTTGTAGAGTGTTGTTTTATTGCTTATTTGGCCTATCTTAAGAATAAGTTGTGTGTGGTGACATACACCTAAAATCCCAGCTTCTCAAGAGGCTGAGGCAGGAAGATGGCAAGTTTGTGACAAGACTGGGCAACTTAATGAGATGCTCTTTTAAAATAAAATAAAAAAGGGCTAGGGAGTTACCTAGTGGTACAGCATTTGACTAACACCATAAGCAAGAACAAAAACAAAACCAAATCAAAATATTGCCTTTTGAATTCAATATTTTTGAGTTATTATTGTAATTCAATTAATTATTAATTAAATACTCAACTATCATTTGCTTGTTGCCTTAGATATCAGGTACTACTCCAGGATCTGGGGACATAACATTGAGAAAACCAAAGCCCCTACTCTCCTGGGACTTCTCACAGGGCCAAGCCATGTGAATAGCTGGGGATGAATTCTACAAATAGTTGCTAAGAAGAGATCATTCTAGCATGTTAGAGGCACCTCACGCCATCCAGTATCCCCAGAATGGAATGAGTGAGGACTAGTGGCAGGAGATAAAGTTAGTGGGTAGCCTGAACCTACTAATGAGCCCCTTTGTAGGCCATGGAAAGGATTTCGGTGTTTGTTCTGTTGGAGGGCTCTGAATGGGAAGGTGGAATGATGTGTTCTCTGGCTGCCAAGTGTAGAATTGATAATCAGAGAAAAGGAAAGGAATTCCCTCTAGGAAATGAGTTAGAATATTCAAATACATTGAGGAGAGATGTGGCAGCTTTGGAAGCTGGGGATAAAAACTTCTCAGTTGTGTTCAAGTACTTGTGGAGGTTATTTATTTTGTTAGCTAATGCCTCACTTTTGACACAACACTTTATGTAAGGACAATGCAGAGGCCAAGGTGCTGTGGACTCATTTAAAAGCAGTTTTATGCATTTATCATGTATGTGCATTTTACTTTTCCTAAGGCTACTTATCAATAATTAAAATGTTAAAAGATTTGACTACATAAAAATTAAATGTGCTGATTAACATTTCTGTCTTTTCTCCATAGAATTAATTCTGATTTTACTATTTATCATTTTATATGCCTTCTCTTCTCTTCCTCATTTGATTATTGCTTGCTAGCCTGCAACTATTGAAAGGAGAGAAATGCTATATATTATGCACAGAACTTTTTTGTCTACAGAGTTTTAAACTTTTAGATCAGTTCAGAATCCAAGTGGCAAAAAATAGAAGTCTAATTCAAAATAGGTTAGAAGAATGTATTGGTTTGCAAAGCTGGGCAATCCACAGAGTACATTCAAGCATATTAGGATCAAGGGCTTAGGTATATATCCATCAGAATCTAATGATAAAGGAGGTATGATACCTCCTTTATCATTACCTGATAAATTCAGATACCCTGAATTTCTATATTCTTCTTACTTCTCCTTGACTTAATTTTCAGATATATATTATTTGCAATATAATACCTACTATATAATGCCCATAAATAGAATGGTAAAGCCAAGGGGGAAAGTGTTAACAATATTTGGAACAAGGAAAGGTTATGTAAATGTTATATCTACTATTGTTCTTTTGTAAAGTTTTTATCATTTAGAATTTTTTACAAATAATAAATTAAAAAGAAAAAATAGACCCATGAAAACTTAAAATATTGAAATTATCAGATGTAAGCTATAATAAACTATGATAAAAATAAATATTTATTTAGCAATTTTATTGACGGTAAAACCCAAATTTGATATATAAAAGTAACAAGTAGTTTTGTAAAAGAATCATATTGAAATTCCAATTTAAAATACAATAATTGAAACTATGACTAACAGCAAATTAGACACAATAGCAAAGAGAATTAGTGAGCTGGAAGAGGGGCAGACAGAACAACAATGATTGTAACATGAACATCTAAACCAAAAATAAGGAAAGAAACAGTGAGAGGATATTAATTCAGGTTTCAGAAGGAGAGGAAGGAAGAGGCAGAAATAATGTGTGAGAGGATAATGCCTGAAAAATGACCAGAACTATTTTTAAAAACTCAAAAGAGTTAACAAGTACATAGAATCATAGTTTATTTAAAAATAATAAAGCAAAAGCAAAGTATACTGAGGCACATCATACTTAAATTTCAAAAACAGAAATAAAAAAGAAACTTAGACAAATTTTAATAACCATGTTGATCATAGTCAAGAATAGTCTTTCAGTTTTTTTTTTTTTAGGTAAGATTATTTAATGATGTTTAGTTATTTACTTAATGATGGATTAAGAATTGGGATATGGACATCAAAATATGCCTTTTGATATTTGATATTAAAATCCAACTGTTATATTTTAACATCAAGAATATTAGTGGAACCAGGATACAGTGAAATGTTATGCTCAGAGTTCTGAATGAAAATTTCTAGTAAACTAAGCATTTCTAGTTAGTAGAAATATTCTTAAAGCAAAAAGAAAAACAAACAAAAAAACACCACTACCAGCAAAAAAGGAATATAATCAATCTTAGACAAAAATAAAAACAAAAAACAAAACACCCATTTGTCACTGGTGAACCTATGCTAAATAGCTACTTTATAGGACTGTTATACCAGAGAGAAAGCAAGCAATGAAGAGCAAAGAGGGTTACAGATATGCGAATAAATCTAAATGAAATTTGGCCTCATAAAATAATGTTGAAATGGAATAACTTGAGTTAAGGGAACTGAAATACATAACAAAAATAATATGAGTCAAAGGGAAGCTAAATGACATTAAGTTAGTTGGTTCTTGGGTCCTTGAATTGTCTGATCGGGGACATAAGTATTTGATAAGTTAAGGATGCATACTGTAATTTCTAGAATAAATTGAAGAGAAAACAGAAAAATGCTAGAGATAAAGTGAAATGATAAAGATAATAGCCTAAAAATAAACTGGATTTAGATACTAAAATACCCTTAATTGTTCTTTATATTTAGTGATACATTTATGTTTAAATTAAAACTTTTATTAATCATTAACCATGTTGATCATAATCAAGAATAGTCTGTCAATTTTTTTTTAGGTAAGATTATTTAAACCATGCTTAGTTATTTACTTAGTGATGGATTAAGAATTGGGATATGGACATCAAAATATGCCTTTTGATATTTGATATTAAAATTCAAGATGATATTCAGTCTAAAAATAGACCAAAATTATGAGAGAAACTGTAAGGCAAAACTACAGAGACTAATAGGAATCAACTATGTTGATAATGAGGTAAAATGTAAACTGATTAAATGCTCTTGTTTAAAGTTAAACATTGCATTTGGCAGTATTTTAAATATTTAATATTTTAGACATGGTTAATTGGGAGGATTACAAAACTATAAATCAGAGAGAAATGACCTACCAGTATAATATTTTTAAAGTCAGTAGTGATAAAACATAAGGTTTAGTTCACATAGTATATTGAGTAATTTTACAATGAAGTTCTATGAAGTTTTATTCTGTTTGTCTGGATTTTTTTTCCCCTTCTCTTTCACTCTCTCAAAGTGCACTCAATTGCATTAGGCAGTTTCTCACTACAATAATCTGGCAGAGTATTTAGTTTGCTAAATGTCATGGCTTTTTCACATTCTGATTTTCCTTTCATTCATGGAAAAGCCAGTTACCATCACTTTGGTTCTTTTCTATGGATAAGTTCTAGAACTTGGACTGACCTGTTATAAATTTTTGCTTACCTTTTCCCTACTTTTTTACAAAGTGAAAAAAAAGGGCATATTTTGATGTCCATATCTCAATACTTAATCCATCATTAAGTAAATGACTAAGCATGTTTTAAATAATCTTACCTAAAAAAGTTGACAGACTATTCTTGACTATGATCAACATGGTTAATGATTAATAAAACAGTTTTAATTTAAACATAAATGTATTGCTAAATATACAGAAAGGTTAAAGGTATTTTGGGTATCTAAATCCAAGCTGAATCTTCCAGTTCAAGGGGACTGTGTGCACTCTGGTCCTTTGAAGACCCTAGTTGCAGGGATCAGACAACCCAGTTTGCATTTTGACCTGGTTAAGGCAGGAACTACAGAGAAGTTTGATAATGACATAAAATGTAATTGTTTCTCTGCCCACTGTTTGGGTACTGTCATATGGATTCACTTGATTTGGGACTGTCTGTCTGTGATCTCTGGTCCTATTTCTGTTCATCAGTTATCTTTTCTATCATTGTGATTCTAATGGATACACAGCAAGTTAGCTTTCCTAACAGAAAATGTCCTCCTTATGCAGACCTGCCAAAGCCCAGGTTACTTGCCCTCACTTACTCTATCCCACTGTTTCTCTTAATTGTTGTGTTTGAATGCTGCCATATTAGAGTTATCTATTCTCACTGTGCACTCACTAATGGTGACGTGGCTTGTCATTAGGTTAACATGCTCAGCCTATTATGAGCTTCACTGGTTAGGAGATGGGGGGTCTTAATTCTTCATGCACAAAAAACATTGTCAACAATATTAGAGCGAGGGGCTTTTGAACTGAGTTTAACAGTGAACGTTTTAAAATGTTCTGTACTCATGTATATATAAATGCTGATGGGTACTTGTTTCCACACTTAAAATATTTAAAAAAGAAATTTTTAAAAAGGAAATTTGGCTAGCTGCTAAAAAAGTAGAGTGTCTTGGGAAGGAAGAGAAAATTGCTCAAACGATATCTTTGCCCTATAATAATTTAACCTGGCTTCCTACCAGCAGCAAACTTCAGCCAGTCACTGTGACTAGCATATGCAATTTTTCTTTGACTTGTATGAACATTCTAAGCTAATTTGTATGTGCCACTGTGTTCTTTAATAAATGTTCCTCTGATTGTATATGCTCACTAGTTAATAAAGACATAATTTGTTCAGGAGTTGATGTAATACTCATGGTTTTGCCAAATTAATTGTTTGTGTGGAATCAAACTATGGATTTATTTTGTTGTTTTCAAAAGCCAAAATACTCAAAACTGTGAATAGCTATTTATTTACTATTTTAACTCAGCATTTTTATTAAAATTCATATGTTGTCTCAGTTTGCATATAAACAGGACACATTTTTCTATGGAAAAAATAGTTTTTAGTACTGGGAATGAAACTCAGGGGTGCTTTGCATCTGAGTTACATCCCCAGCCCTTTTAATTTTTTATTTCAAGACAAGGTCTCTATAAATTGCCCAAACTTACCATCCACCTTCCTTAGCTTCTGGAATAGCACCAGGCTTTTTTCCTGAGTGAAAAGGCTGTTAACTTGGGTTGTTGAAATATTCTAGGACATTTATGTTGACTAAATCATAGTTATATATTGTATCTTAGAGCCTTTCAAGATTCTGGACTTCCTCCTTCTCACAAATAAAGGCCACAGAAAGGATATTTTGCATGAATTATATGAATATATAAGCTCATATCCTAAAAAAACTCTCTTACTTATACATAAGTGGGTTGCTACATGTTGACTATCCATTTTTAATTACAGAGCTGTTTCATGACTCAAGTGTGTCCATTAGATTGCAAAATATCTCCAAAACAGGAATACTTAATGAATTATATCTCGGGCTGGGGATGTGGCTCAAGTGGTAACATGCTCACCTGGCATGTGTGGGGCCGCTGGGTTCGATCCTCAGCACCACATAAAAATCAAATAAAGATGTTGTGTCCACTGAGAACTAAAAAAAATAAATATTAAAAAAATTCTCTCTCTCTTTAAATAAATAAACTATATCTCTTAAATATTATACGAATAAGTTATGCATATTTATCAACAGTTTGGTGTGATATATCTCTTTTGATTCTTGACACTTCATTGAAATATTTAATAGCTATTTTTTTTAAATGAGAAGCTTGTTCTATAAAATAAAACATAAACCAGCAAATAATAAATGAACTTCTTCTCAAGGTCGACTCATATTTAAAATCTCTCTTTAGTATCCATGACTAAGTGTATTTGCACATATCATTGAAGAAGCTCCTGGGAGAGTTGTTAATGTGGAGCCAAAATGAAGTGAGAATTTATTTGTTTTAGACATATCAAGTTTGTTTATATGTCAACAGAAAACGCTGAACCTTTTCAGTGGGGTTGGTCTCTTTAAGAGTCCATAACCTGTGGCCCATGATATTTGGTTTTCTGTGACAAAGATAGGATAAGCAATATCAACTGTTTCCAGCTTCATCACCCTCTGCTTTATAGTTGATGCTTTTCAGGGCTAGCATGGAGATCTTCACTGTTCATAAAAAAAAAAAAAATTCTATCTGGAAAATGGCTGGAAGCAGGACCTTCTCTGGCTCAGAGAAGCTTTAAGGGTCAAATGAGATATTTGCACCTTGAAAGCTTAGAGTGATGGAATACTTTATAATTACTATGAATTCAAAATGTCTTTCCTCTCCCTTTGCTGCCTCTGCTGCTAAACATAATGCCATTTAACTTGGCAAGCCGAGCAGAATTAACTCCATCTCACAGACCTGACTTCACTGTCTTCATGTTTGCTTCTGAGGCACCAAGTTATGCTGGGAGAAGAGCTTTCAAGAAAGCTAATGATAGTTTTACTTCCACATAGGTAGAAAAATGATCCAATTGGCCTAACATGGTAGGATATGTTTTGAAGCATTTCTATCCATTATATCATGTGTCAAAGTATATTTTATATAATTTATTTAATAAGAAAATGTAAATGTTTTTCAACATTCAGTCCTTTACACATTTATATAACTCTTCATAGTATGAGAAGTATCTTCTTTCACATTTAACCAGGACTTGAACATGAAACTTTTAAAACTTTGCTGAATTTGTATCAGAGTTATGCTTTTTGCCAACATTTTGTGAACTGAAAGAGATGGGGGGTTACAATAGTTAGGTTATTTTGTGCAAAAGATGCCATACCAACTTCATTATAACTTTTCCCCCCTTGGTAGGAGATCCTAAGAAACTAACACCTAAAATATAAAAATGCATATATTATGAGAAAAACAAAACTACAGTGGGACGTGGGCATTTTATTCACAAAAATACTTTACCATAGGATTTTCACATATCATCATGTTTCATGACCTACAACTGATAATTACAAAATAATTATTGCATAAATATTGCTCTTGCTTATTTCATTTAAAGAATAGCTTCAAATTTCTAGCCATCACAGATGTGCCATACCTGCTATGTACCAAATCTGAGGTATCCACTTTTTTTCCAAACTAGTTTTTTAATTTATATATGACAGTGGAATGCATTACAACACTTATTACATATATAGAGCTCAATTTCTCATATCTCTGGTTGTATACATAGTATACTCATACCAATTCGTGTCCTCATACATGTACTTTGAATAATAATGATCATCACATTCCACCATCATTAATTACCCCATGCCCCCTCTCTTCCCCTCCCACCCCTCTGCCCTATCTAGAGTTGGTCTATTCCTCCCATGCTTCCCCTCCCTATCCCACTATGAATCAGCTTCCTTATATCAAATAAAACACTCAGCATTTGTTTTTTTGGGATTGGCTAACTTCATTTAGCATTATCTTCTCTAACTCCATCCATTTACCTGCAAATGCCATGATTTTATTCCCTTTTATTGCTGAGTAATATTCCATTGTGTGTATATGTCACATTTTTTTTATCCATTCGTCTATAGAAGGTCATCTATGTTGGTTCCACAGTTTAGCTATTGTGAATTGTACTGCTATAAACATTGATGTGGCTGTGTCCCTGTAGTATGCTGTTTTTAAGTCCTTTGGATGTAGACCTAGGAAAGGGATTGCTGGGTCAAATGGTGGTTCCATTCCCAGATTTCCAAGAAATCTCCATACTGTTTTTTATATTGGCTGCACTAATTTGCAGTCCCATGAGCAGTGTATGAGTGCACCTTTTTCCCCATATACTCACCAACACTTATTGTTGTTTGTCTTCATAATAGCTGTCATTCTGACTGCCACTTCATTTAGATGAAATCTTAGAGTGATTTTGATTTGCATTTCTCTAATCGCTAGTGATAATGAACGTTTTTTCATGTGTTTGTTGATTGTGCATCATCTTCTTTTTTTTTTTTTAGAGAGAGAGAGAGAGAGAAAGAGAGAGAGAGGAGAGAGAGAGAGAGAGAGAGAGAGAGAGAGAGAGAGAGAGAGAATTTTTTAATATTTATTTTTTAGTTCTCGATGGACACAACATCTTTGTTGGTATGTGGTGCTGAGGATCGAACCCGGGCCGCACGCATGCCAGGCGAGCGCGCTACCGCTTGAGCCACATCCCCAGCCCCTGTGCATCATCTTCTGAGAAGTGTCTGTTCAGGTCCTTGGCCCATTTATTGATTGGGTTATTTGTTTTTTTTGGTGTCTAGATTTTTAGTTCTTTATATACCTAAGTGATTAGTGCTCTATCTGATGTGTGAGAGGTAAATATTTGCTCCCAAGATGTAGGCTCTCTATTCACCTCACAGATTGTTTCTTTTGCTGAGAAGAAAGTTTTTACTTTGAGTCCATCCCATTTATTGATTCTTGATTTTAATTCTTGTGTCACAGGAGTCTTATTAAGGCAGTTGGGGCCTAATCCCACATGATGGAGATTAGGACCTACTTTTTCTTCTACTATACTCAGGGTCTCTGGTTGTATTCTTAAGTCCTTGATCCACTTTTTTAGATTGAGTTTTGTGCATGGTGAGAGATAGGGGTTTAATTTCATTTTGTTGCATATGGATTTCCAGTTTTCCCAGCACCATTTATTCAAGAGGCTATCTTTTCTCCAATGCATGTTCTTGGCACCTTTGTCTAATATAAGATAATTGTAGTTTTGTGGGTTAGTCTCTGTGTCCTCTATTCTCACCTTTTATGTTATGTCTGCCTATAACACACTTAACATTGACCAAGTCATCATTATATTATTACAGCACGTCTTGTCACTCTCCATCAGAAGGCTGTTCCTCAGAGGTGACTACATGATAACATGATGAAGTTGAAGATAAAGATTCAGCTTCCTTACTCCAAGTCGGGGTGACTCTGAGGCACATTCTCTATGCCTGCATTCTCCAGCTAGACACAAGCCCAAAGCAGTAACCTACTCAATAACACCCTTTGTTGGCTCCCACTCTTCTTCTTCTCCCTTTTACATTACTTATTGGTGTTTGATGAGGTCAGCTCCTGAATAAGCTACTTGCACTCAAATTCTCATCTCCATGTCTGATTCTGGCAGATTCCTAATTAAGATGCACTCCTTCCACACAACTCTGAGGGGACTTGCATGGGGGAAGTCACAGTACTCATACCAATGGGATCTACTGGCTAAGTTTTGTTTTGCATGTGTTTTCTAAATGGTTTTCAATGTTTTTCAAGACTTTGAGTGTTGGTAATGTAGCTATTCCACTTTCCTGGATCACTAAGAATTGAATGCGGTGCAAATATTAGGTTAGATTGAAAGGAATAAATAGTAATGAGAATAGCTCTAATTATTTCATTGTGAAGCACAAGAGGAATTTAGTGGGCTACATAAATAACTTGCTTATGTCAGATGATGGACTGAAGCATGTGGGTTGTAATAGAATTGATTGAAAAACACATGATCATTACAGATGATCTTAGAGAATCAAGATAATCAGTGCAGCTACCTGAGGTGGCAGTGGAACAGACATGAGTGGGCATTTCAAGCTTTAAAGGGAAGTGTGTGCTAATGGGATCCAGCTAGCCTTCAGTGGTTGGAGAAGGAAACGTCAGCTTGCTTTAACTCTGCCAACACAATATAGTCACATTTTCTCTTTGTGGTAGTTTTAGGAAACACATAAAGGCATGAGAACTTTCAGAGTATCTAGAACAAGATGGTCACTGAGCTTCCTACAAACACACTTATTTGACTTCCAAAAGAAACCTTTATGTTTTCCATGGGAGCATGGTCACAAATTTAGGTGGGCATATATTTCTTATTCATGATCTAACCTATTTCCTTAAATCAAAATTCAGATTAATAAGAACAACTTTCATCATAGAACTTATAAAGGAATAAATGTTTCATATGGTATTTACTCCAAAAGTTGCTGTTTCTGGTGCATGAATGGAATGGAAGTTGTGGGGGAAATTCTGTATCTTAGTTTGGATTCTAACAGAATCAGGCACTTGCTCGGGGAATGGAATTTACTTTCAGAACTCTTGGAAGATGAGCTTTCACATTGCAAATAGAATGAATTTTAACATGAAAATATAAAATTCATTATTACAAGATGAACAAACTTTGACTTTTTGATTTTTGCTAGTGTAAATATCAGCTGGTTAATTAGCACACCCAACATCAAAAGTATTCATGTGATTGAATTTTGTGTACCTTTAATGTTCTGATACTTTCATTAACAAAACACTAGTTGTTTTTAGTCAGCTTTTTTTGAGGCTGTGACTAAAAGACCTGACCAGAACAATTTTAGAGTTGGAAAAGTTTATTTGGCGACTCACATTCTCAGAAGTCTCAGTCCATAGACAGACACATCATTCCTCAAGGCTCTAAGTGAGGCAGAACATGATGGTAGAAGAGTGTGGTGAAGGAAAGTGGCCCAGGATACCACACCAGGAAGAAGCAAGAGAGCTCTCCTCACTGTGACAAAATATAAACCCCAAAGGCATGCCCTCAGTGACCCTATATCCTCCAGACACACTCTACCTGCCTTCAGTTACCACCCAGTTAAGCTCTATCGGGGGCCTAATTCAGATTGAGTTAAGGCTCTCATAACCCAATCATTTCACTTCTAAGCCTTTTTGCACTATCTCACACCTGAGCTTTTGAGGGACACCTCATATCTAAACCGTAACACTATTGAAGTCCAAATAGTAGCAAGCATTTACCCACTTCCATTCTTTAAAGCTGCCTAGATGTAAAATAAAATGTGTGTATCATTATTTTCATAAGACAATGAATGAGCAAAATTCCTATCTTCTATAGCTATCTATAATTAGGGCCATATCCAATTAGGAAATTTGATGTTTAGCAAGGGGAGGAAAAAAAAAATCCAGCTAATGTTTCTGTAATTGTTTTTTATTTAAGGTTGTTAAGTTATTTTTTAAAGTTCATTAAGATTTCATAATTATTTAAGGTTAACTTTGTTGATCTTAATTACCCTCTTTGGGTTCAGGAATGTAAGCCAACTGTGCTCCTTGCCTAAGGAGAGGAAAAAACTTCTCTAACATCCTGGATTCCCTGAGATGCCTGGGCTTTTGGCCAGCCTCCCTGGGAGAAAGGCTCATCTGTCGTGGCCTGTAGACTCTGTTGTGTACAGAGGCTGAGAAAAGTCTCTCTGACAAGCTGAAAATCAGCCATAGAAAGCCAGTTGCAAACAGGACAGGAGGGTCCAGGAAACTCAGAGAGACCAGCCGGTGAGAGCCTTCAGGGTGCCCTTGACTATCCAGAATGCTTTTTTTTGTTGTTGTTGTTTTTGTTTTTTACTTTTGCTCTCAGAGGAACCCCAGCCACTTCTATTTATAGCCATGAAGAAAGAGGCTGACTTCCAGACAGACAGGTCAAATGGGCATTAGAGAACTTCAGCATTAGAAGCCATTGTCTTACTCTGTTATGGCTTTAGGACTCTTTGTGAAGAATAATAATGGCCAGGGCATGCTGAAGATTGACCTCCTTTTGCTCATGATGCCCATTTAGAGCACATTCGGAGTGAAGCCAACATTAATCTCCATGTCCTTGATTTCAATAGGCAGCTCTACATGAAAACATCTCTACATTTCTTTTTTTATTTAAATATATTTTATTTATTTTTATTTCTTATATACATGGCAATAGTGGAATGCATTACAATCATAATTATCCATTCACAGCACAATTTTTCGTGACTCTGTATATAAAGTAACTTCATGCCAAATTATGCTATTATACATGAGCTCTCTTATTATTTTTTTGCATTACAATTCTTAATACACCTTTATACCACAATTTATCACATCTATGTTTGTATGTCTTCTCTGATATAAAGGGAGTGACTCAAAGTGGTGTAGACAGGGGGAGCATGAGAAGAAGATTACCTCTAGATAGGGAAGAGAGGTGAGAGGGAAAGGAGGGAGAAGGGGAATAGCATGGATGGTGAAAGAGACCTTCATCATCTCTACATTTCTAACGGAGCTCTTCTAAAATCTTTTCATATTTTTCCTCACTCTAGTTCTTTTTTTCTTCCTTGATAGCTGAGGTTTCTTTCCAGAAAACCTGAGTTGAAGCTTCGCATTTGTGGTCTGGAGATGGTAATCACACACAAATTCAGTAAAAGCTTGGAATGGCTTTTAGTTGTCAAATACCTGAGCAAAGATGCAAGGGATGACAAACTTTCTATAAATGATGGCATATGCATTTAAACACAAAGTGGGAGAGTATAGAGAAGACTTTATGAGCTATTTGTTGGACTTTCTAAGAATCCTCTTACAGGAATTTTTTTTTTTTGCATTACAATTCTTAGTTAATTTTTTTTTGCATTACAATTCCTAGTTAATTCTTGACATGAAAAATCAACAAATAAAGCAAAATACTTTATCCTCAGTTGGACCTTACATTAAAAAACCCCACAAACACACACTTATATACTTTAAAAGAGAAGCATAAAATGTTATAATGTATATGATGTCTGTGATTACTCAGAGGTGGTTATGTGGTTATTAAGTATGAGCAAAACAGCCTATCAATGATTATTAAAAGCAGTTATTGCCACTGAGTGTTTATTCCTCTCCAAGGTCCTGTGCTAATCCTTTTGTTTTGATTCTCCCTCTGAATCTTCCCAATAGGCCAGAGCATTAGCTCCATTGTCAGAGGAAAACACTGGCTCAATGGTTAAGCCCTTAGTTACCACACACCTCAGGTTCCACATCTTAAAAGTGATGAAGACATTGTTTGAACCCATATCTGTTAGAATCGTCTGTTGGCGTGATTAATTGCTGTCTTCTTTTTGAAATATAATGATGTGCTTTTTTACAGTTAGGTTGAATAATGTTTTGATAGTGTGATTTTTTTTTCAGTATTTCTCCATTTATGCAACTCAATACCCTGAGTTATTTTTGAGACTCTGCCTTTGGGCTTTAGATATGTGCTTTCAGATTCATCATAGAACTGGACATTACCATACAGGTGTGAAAAAGAGTAAAAGCCATTGTTTGCTGTTATCTCTTTTATATTCCTCTCTCACAATGCCCTCTCCAATACACAGATGCCTAAAACCATTTTCAAAGCACTTTGAGTAATGTCTCTGATATAGATTATAAACTGATACTATTTGGCTATATTTTTAGAATATGGCATGTTTTTATTTAAAAAAAGTCAATTGAAAACATTTAAGTGAATAAGTGAGACTCAAACAATTTCAGGAATGGACACTGTAGTTGAATCTTTAAGAAAAATGCTCACCTAATGTCTGTTTTTAATTTAAAAGGAAAATTTCTAAGTTTAATTTCTTCAATCACCTTGACAAAGCTACCTTCCCCTAAAATATGCTAAACAAATAAATACCAAGTAAAATATTTTTAGGCAATTCTGGTAAATGGAGCAGAAAGGAAATCATTAAGAAGGTTTGAAAAAAATAAACTTAAATCAAAAAGTTTATATGCATTAGAAATTAAGAAAAAGCAAAAGTACAGCAATAAAGTTAAGCCAAGGCCTCTGTGTTATTCTCTTGTAATATTTACTCTTCCGTGTTAGGTCATACATGATAATGTGGCCCTCAAAATCTATTGTTGTATATTATACTCATAAAGTAAAAGTAAAATACTAAGAAATTATATTTTTTGAAATGAAATGCATAAATGCAGGAATTGTAGTACTTAAAAGCTATTGGAGAAAGTAAATCTTTGAACATTTCCATTTATACAGTAACTAATTTTATATAAAAAAAGTTCTACCACGTTATTGGTTTTAAAATGTAATCCAACAATTAGACTATTCATCTTAAGTCATGAAGCTAAATATTTACTAAATATGATGTTATTCTTTTCTCCTGTATCACCTGCATAAACAACTTTGAATTCCATCTCTTTGCCACTCTCACCTTATAACATCTCCTGTCAATGCACAGAGAAAGTAAAATTCAAGCAGCAGAGGGGTTCCCTCAGTAAACAAGCATCACCTCTAATGAGACACCTGCATTCCACCAACCCATTGATCCTTTAACCACACTAAGGTGGGGAAAACATCTCTCACTTTGTGCTACCAAGATTTTCCCCTTCTTATTTGCTCAAAAATTTTATATCCTTCTCCATTTGAACTTCTTTAAATGCTTTTACATATTTACTTTTTATCTTAAAAACAACCAAGAAAAAGTGCCTCTTTATTCCATACACCATTTTAACGTCCACCCTTTCATTTCTGTTGCCAACTTGTCAAAGTGGTAATTTAACTCATGTCTGTTTTCCTAACTCCCATTCTCTCCTCAGCCGTTTCTATTCCAACTTCTGTGCTTATCACTCCCATGAAATGCTTTCAGTGAGGTCACTAGAAACATCTCAGGGGCTTAATATACTGAATACTTGTTGGTTCATTTTATTTGCTTGACACTTTGGCAGCACTCAATACCTTTGGCTACTTCTTTACTCAGAAACTTTTCCTTGGTGTGTTAGACACTGCACTATCCTGGCTTTCCTCCTTGGATTTAGTTACTTAATCGTGTTTTTTTTTTTTTTTTTTTTTTTTTTTTTTTTATGGCTTCTCTTCCACTGTCAATTCTTTATACAGCACAAGATGTATTTTCATTTGTTCATTCATTCAGTCATTCTAGTGATCTTTAAGAGCATGTCCCATAAGCAGGTACTTTTCTGGGACTATGACCTGCATGTTCCTTGAAGCATGGAAAAAATGCCTTTCCTTTTCTTTACCATGTCTTAAATGGGGCATCTGACTCAAAATCTGACTTTAAAATAATTTAAATGAATCAATGTGCTCTATTTTTTTGGTAATATGATAGATAATTTTACATTGTTTATATACACATTAACATTGATTAGATTGTAGAAGGTTAAAGAAATAACAGATCGGGCTGGGGATGTGGCTCAAGCGGTAGCACGCTCGCCTGGTATGCGTGCGGCCCGGGTTCAATCCTCAGCACCACATACAAACAAAGATGTTGTGCCCACCGATAACTAAAAAATAAATATTAAAATTCTCTCTCTCTCTACCTCTCTCTTTAAAAAAAAAAGAAATAACAGATCAAACATGTAAAAATTGAAATTGTATCCTTGTGTTTCTAAGGACATGGTCCTTCTATTTCTCTTTTTATATTTTTATGGCAAGCATTTATGTTGTTGAAGAATGTTAACATAATATAAGATTACAGTTTCTGCAAGAGGGCTGTCATGCAAAGCAATTAATTTATTAATGTTAATATCTATTATTTTTTCTTAGAACAGACTTAGAAACAATAAAAAACAATTTTAGAATGAATGATTTATTTTTCACTTTTTAAACTTTAGATTGCATTGTTTCAATTTAACTTTTGTTGTACTAAGTTAAAAAAATCTACTTTGTATCTCTACACTCTGAATCCTGAGAAGTTATATTTTAAAAAAGGATGATTATCTGAAGCAATCCATAAGGAACTAGGCATGTCTTTCAAAGGCTTCAGTGTAACAAAGAATCATAATAAATTCCACTAGGTTGAGTTATCTGGGGATAACTTAATGCATTTAACAAGTTCAAAAATATATGCTATCTAATATTTATAAGACATCTAATGAGAGAATAGTAATGTTGAGTAAGGGTTACAACAAGAATATTTAATTTGAGAATTAATTATCTATTGGTATGTATAGTCTAATTTTTTAAATATTAAAATTTTGAATGGCTCCAAGAATACTGGCAATGACGTAGTTGACCCTAGCAAGGTAATAAAGAGAGACTTTCCCCTCTTTTGTGAAATGAGGGCACATATTCTCAGAAAACTTAGATTCATGTTATTTTAAAACTTAAATTAGCTTACACTTAAATGTATTGCCTAATTTCTGTGAAAATAAATACTTGGGAAATGTTCTTTAATAACATATTTTGAAAGGAATTATCCTGACACAAGCTATCCCTACTTTTCAATTAAAATATTTCTGAATATATAATGAATAGTTGAATTTTTGAGAGAAAAAAAATATAATGCTATCACCAATGGAATTCAATTCCCAGGAAATTAGAAAGAGATAAAACTCCTAGTCATTTTACAAATACTGAAATTTTATGATATCTGGTTTATAATCCTTTGAAAATCTACTGCTGATTTAAATATTAAATATGAAATATAGAGAAATTCAATATTTTACCAGGAGCATTTCTCCAAACAAATATGAATGTGATATATTTTTCCTATAAGGGACTAGAAAATTATACAGCTTACCTGAGTGATATTTAGGAAAATTAAAATAAGTGATTGGTATGTTGAGAAGTACTCAGTGGTAATTTTGCAAGGGAAAGAATAAGAGATCATGATAATTACTACCATGAATTCCTATCGGTTCCCTTGAAGAGTTTGACAAAAGAAATGTGAGTTTCAAGTGTTCTCTCAGAATCAATAGTGCAGCTACTATGCTATGGCACTATGAAGCCCTCTCTGAATCTGAATTACTAGTGATCTTTTAGATTTAGACATTTTAAAACTTACAATTTAAAATGCTAGTTTATTTTGTTCATCACTAAATAGGGGCTTTCAGACAAAATCTTCAGTGATAGAAATCTGGCACTTTATTTTTATGAGTTTAAATTGTGTTATTTTTCCTCATAATCAAAAACAGAGCCAATCAGCTTAGGATCCATCCACTTTTGGCATGACTAATCATTTTCATTTTGTCTCAATTGCAGTATATCCAAAACAATGACTTTCATTTTCCATTTTATGGTCATTATTTTTCTCTAAAGTGATGGCAAAGCACAATAAAACATTATTATGGTTGCTCAAACAATCATTGCCTCATAGATAAAAATGTGTTTTATATGAAATCATCACCATGTAAAACAGAAAGGCAGGTAGTCCCTGTGTTCCATCACTTGAAATATTTCTTTTTCTTAGCTGAAGATATAAGGTTATGATTTTGCAAAGGAAAGAAAATTCAAGCATGTGGGTATGTTAGGTTCTGTGTGACATGCTTGTTCAAATACCTGAAAGATGTATTTTTGATGATAAAGTATATCCTAAATGCGAGTCCGTTTTTATACTATAAAATCCTTGGTCAAGGCCTATATATTCTTGTTTGTTCAAATGACAGACTTATTCAATCACTTTGAGTAGGTTGATTTTCAGCAAAATGTTTATTTAATGTATGTATGATTAAATGAATGAATGGATTTTTTTAACATTTCAGCTTATTTGGAAACTGAGTAACTAAGCAAGGTAACTATGTTAATCTTAGAAAATGCAGAGAGGATACTAAAAGTGAGCATGTATACTCTGAGCATAGAATTGTGATGGAACACTTTAGGAGAGAATTAATGCAGCAAAAAGAGCATACTTTGCAGTGATACACATCTGAGATCAGATTCTACTTACAACATTGAGAGCTGAGCATTTCAATAAGTCACTTGTACTCCCTCTTTTCTCATTCACAAAACTGAGGCTTAGTTTTTCATTCATAAAATAAGAATTGTTATATTTTTCTCAGTAAGTTTTATGTGAAAAATATTTACTAGCTTTGTGTTTCATGTTTGGTAGACATTCAGAAACTCAAGTTCCCTTTTTTCTTAATTTGAGAAGTTATACTTGTTTTATACTTATGTTATCTATGATCTAGTGCTCTGAATGTTACTGAGTCTGAAACCTAACTTTGGCTCCATTGTCTGATTCCTTTTAAAAAATTTGGTGAATAATATTGTCTTGCTGGCAAGAGCTTGATAGATTCAATCTAGACCACCATCACTCTTCATGGTGGATTATTGGTTACAGGCGCATATGATGCCTTGATTGCCAAGTGGTCTTTCAGCAGGTGCAAGATTTGACTGTTAGTTGACTGGAAATACACCAACACTCTGTTTCAGAGTGAACAGTACTATTGCTTCAAAGTGCAATTCAAGTTATCAAAATGGGTTTTGAAATTCCTGTAGGATATTGGCCAAAATTAACATACTTATAATGCTTTTTCCTTTTTATTAGCTAGTAGGTGAAATTGACAATAATATTTCTGAAAAAAAAATTTCCAGGTATGTGGATGGAAAATCTAAATCTCTGAGAGTCTCAGAGATTTTAACTACCTCGATTTATGACATCAATTCACAGTGCAAGGAACATTACTTTATAATAGATGATAGGGTGTCAGGTTGACACTGATGCATATTTATAGGTTGTACACATGAAAAATATATTTAGCATTTTTCCCTTGTGCTGGCTTAGATTTGTCATTGTTTTAAAAGTTTTTGTTTTGAAATTACTCAATAGTGTATTTTAATCATACCTGGGGCTTTTATTTTAGTGGGATCTGAAAATAATGAGAATGATTTTTACCTCATAATACACTAGTTTCTTAGAAGCAATATTATGAAAATGTACAATTATGTGGTTACCTATTGTAGTAACGGTGGCAGTTAAGTGTTAGATTGTTAAAGATGACTCGGGATCACAAATGACAATGTGACTAAATTTATATAGTTCATTGCCTGAAATATGATACAATATAGCACCAGCATTTCATTAAAAATATGCATTACATCTAATGCTATTTGACAGTAAGGGGTCAATGAAAATGAGGAGCAAGTTTCTGTTACCCTCATTAGTAAAGACTATGCTTTACTTTTAGATATGCTTTTTCTGTTTTCAGACCAGGAACCACAGGCATGTACATGAAACACCTTGGAACTGGGGGTCCAAAAGTGGAGTTCTATGGAGTCCTGGCCAAATGACAGCTGGTTATATAGGCAGACTTTGCTACATAGTCAGCCCTACAGGAAACCCTCTAGGGGTCTCATGGGGATCACAATGGAAATGGAAATCACCAAATCACTTTATAAATAGGCAAATGCTGATTAGCTGGTGCAAAACTCCCCAAACTACTTGGACCCATGCTTACAAAGCAACATTGTAATCAGTATATTTCTTGTCTTAATCTAAGGTGTCAGTGCTAGACAGGTACATTTCTTGTTTTAGTAACACAGCTCAAACCAGTTCCAGATATGTTAGAATTAGTTTATATGGAATGCCTTTCCTGAAACACATTTAAGTAAAAGTAATCCTAGGTTAATAATACAAAATTGGACGTGTGCATTTACTTTCATTATTTTCTGAAAACCTGTTAAAATGGTACTAAGGGGAACATTTACAAAGACATAAACTCACAAGAACAAAAACCAAGAGGAAACAAGAGCAATCCAATTTGGGGCACCAAAATGTGGATGGGCAAGTAGTAGCTAAATATCCCAAAAAGTCAAATCTCATTATACTAAAAGCCAAGAAGCTTCATAACTTACATCATAGATCCCCGTTAGTTCTTGGGGGGTAGCTTTGGAATCAGGTATGAAGTAGGGCTAAAACCAGGAGAATTAGTCAAAATTCTGTTTTACAGTAAGTTGAATCCCCAATTCTCATATTACTTTTTCCTGCCAGAGCACTGTACAGAGAGGCAAGATTTAACAATAATCACACTGGTATTTGCATGATGAGTCTAAGATCCTTGAACTTGCAAAGCTAATTAGTGATGAAGTTTCATTAGGATTTTGTTTGAGTTAGTTGCTGCTCATATTGAACCTAGCCAATATCCCAGGATGGTTCTACAAGGTCATTACAGAGGAAATAGGACAAGGCAATTCAATATTTGGAGGTGGACAATTCCTCGAGAAATTACTGGGTTAGGGGTTTGTGGAATGTACTAGGTCAGACTTAGTAATAGGGAAAATCACAGAGGATTTGATATTAGGGAAGAATCAAACTAGACTCACTCATACTGAGGGAGAAGTACCTGAAAATGGAATCACAAGGCAAATTTAAAAGACTTAAAGAAAAAACAACCCCTCTTCTTAGAATTGTTTGGTGGCTCTGGAAATTTTTCTTTTGGGATTTAAGGAACTTTTTCTTTTTTTTTTTTTAACTTTGCAGTGTGAAAGCATTACAATTTTTCTCTTACCATTTTCTTACCTTCCGGATAATATCTAACTATAACTTTTATTTGGGTCCTTTTCAAATTAGTTGTGTCAATTAGCATCAATTATTATATTATATTATATTATATTATATTATATTATATTATATTATATTTGAATATACTTTAGCACATGACCCTGTTTATACTGGATAATAAATGTAAAACTGGGATTCAAATAATTCAGGTACTTATAATAGTTAGTTTACTAGTGACCCTTAAAAATGACTCATACACTACACAAAAGGACTTAGTGAGAGCATGGACCATTAGGCATAGGAATGCTTTTAAGATTAGTATGGATGGACAACTAACCATCTGGTATCTTTTCCTAATCATCTTCTAAGAGGAATAATAAGTTGGAAAGTTAAAGGCACTATGTTCACTTTTAAATAATCCCTGCAAGGTAATTTTAAAGACAGTTGATGAAGCATGAAGCAGTCATTTCTTGAGTTAGTTTTAAAGGAGGTCATGAGCTGATTTTCAGGTTTTTAATTCCCTCTGAAATTGGCTTTGAACTAAACATATTTTTGGGTATAAATACATATAAATGTGCTTCACTGATATGCACACATATATGCCCATGCACATGCATGTATATTGCATTTAAGAGTAAAGCATGGGCTGGGGATGTGGCTCAAGCGGTAGCGCGCTCGCCTCGCATGCGTGCGGCCTGGGTTCGATCCTCAGCACCACATACCAACAAAGATGTTGTGTCCACCGAGAACTAAAAAAATAAATATTAAAAAAATTCTCTCTCTCTCTCTCCTCTCTCACTCTCTCTTTAAAAAAAAAAAAGAGTAAAGCATATTTATATTCCCTCTTGGGGATCTATGATGTAAGATATGTAGCTTCTTGACACATGCATGTAGGTATGTATATGTGTTAATAGGGAAATATATATATATATATATATATATATATATATATATATATACATACATACACATATACATGACATACACATATATACATATATTGGTATGTGTACATATACTGAGATGTTTTAACAACTGAGACTATTTGAATATAACAAAAATTTATTTGCACAAACTAATTTAGTAATAATCTCTTACAAATTTTATGTTACAGATGGGATTGCTTTTCTTTGTGGCAAAATAATTTTCTTAGGACTATTTTCTCTGTAAGTTCCAAGTGATTGGATTCTAAAATTTTATTTCCTTAGTAGTTGCCCTTAGTTCATATTCTCATTTTATTAGATTTTTCTACTGAAGCTCTACTACTGTTGCTGTCCTGCTAGGGAACTCTTGCTTTTTATTTCCTGCTATATTTTTCAGCTTTAGGTATAATTTGTGATTGGGTCTCTATGTCAAGCTCTATTCCCTTTAAGTAGCCTCAAATACTTCTCATTGCTTCTTAGTTTTTGGCTGTGTACTCAGAACCTTCTCAAAAAGGGTGGGGGAGATCCACCACCACCACCAACATGTCTAATTTTATTCTAAAAGTGAACTGCTTACAAATATAGTTTTAATAGATAGACATACATTTATACAAAGAAGTATAAATTCCAGGTTATCTTGTAGAATAATAGGAGTTCAGTTCTGCAATAATTTTTAGAAGTCTAATAATTGATACCTTCATTTTAGAGATGAGAAAATGAGGATCCAGAAGTTTAAAATTTTAACCAGAGATTCTCAGCTAAGTGGTTCCAGATACTGATTCATTTGCTCATTTGTTGCAGACTAAAAATTGGAAAAAAAAATTTTAATTAAAGAAGTTGCTGCTTTACAAGAATTCTTGCTTGTTCTCATCTTATCTCATTTATATTTGTCAGATAATGAATGGACAGTTTGCTCATATCTTGGTAGGAAAGCCAAAAGGAAACCTGATGTGGGTCTACTCTACCTCTATACACTATGGCTATAGAGACTCACAAATTGAAGTAGTTTCTGTATGTCAACCTGAATACTGTTTTATTCCTTCTAAAGTGATATAAAATCTTGGTGTAACCACACACATTCTGCCCATCCATTGACAGAGTGGGTTTTGGAACCTCATGATTGGTGGGTCCTCAAAGGTTTACCCAGAAAGACAAGTTTGCCATCTAGAGGCACTTGCTCTAATGCTTATCAACAAAGATGCTGATCTGACTAGGTGGTGAACTGCCACCTTCAGAACACCTTGCTCAGATCCATGAGCTCAGTGTCATGGCCAGGGCACTTTCACATGAAAGTAGATCAGATAAGTCTGAAAGACAGGCTGTTCATCACCCACAATTAATTGATGATTATTTCTTCTATTCCTTTTTTCAAAAAAATTTTATTGGTGCATTTTAATCATATATAACAATGGAGTTTGTTATGCCATATTCATCCATGCATGTAAAATAATTTGATCATTCTCTTTCCTTTTTTTCAGGTATAGAAATTTTTAGGTATTTTCATATCCATGATAATTCTTTATATCTCCTTTTAAAGTATAGATAATTTGTTATTAATTGTATCCATTTTTTAGCTCCTTACTAGTCTACTCAAAATCCATAAACTCGTAGATGCTCATGACATAATAATTTTAGTTTCCCTTAAAGCAATAAATGATCTGCAATAATTTCTTTTCTATTCTATGTCTTTTCCTTCAAGAGCTCACAATTAAGAATTTTGTCCTGAAATCAGCCCAAGAGGTCCAGCCAGTTTTTAATTCAGTTTGTAGCCACAACTGAGTCAGCATTCCACCTGGAAATTCCTTCCTCAGGCAGTAGAGCTGAATCTTGCAGTTTTCCTCAGCTCGCCATGGTTTGCTCCCTTCCTTATTTCTTCAAATCCCTTCTATGGATAGGACATGTGGAAATGCCAGAACTAGTTAGAATTGGATCAGAATAACACTCTCCCATGAATTCTGGATGAAAACTACAGTTGGACGTTGAACAGTTCTTCAATTTTAACTAGAAAATAAGCTCTACTACCTTGAATATATATATATATATATATGTATATATATATATATACACACACACACACACACACACAGACACACACATACATATACATACATACATACACACACATACACACATACATACATACATACATACACATAAATCTATATTTGTGTGTGTGTGTGTGTGTATAATATCTGTGGCTCCATATAAAGCAAATACTTAGCAGGAGATATAGGTAAATATAGGTTATATGCTGTAAGAATTTTAGTATATAAAATTGTTTCTGGAGAGAGTATTCATCTATCATTCTTTCCTTCACTATACTTTCCACACACACAAATATACACACACCCAAGCCAGACACACATATTCATACACACACTCTACAAGAAAACTTTTCCTAAAATACATCTGCTTTGTGAAGAAATATCTGCCCAGCTGGGTTTCCTGTATAATTTATTTTCTAGCAATAACTTTAGCATTTGGTGTGCATAATTAATTCTGACTGCTGAAATAGATTTGTGTATTCACTTGCTGTCATCCTAACAACTTAGGAAATAACAAAGAATGTATCCCTTTAGTTTCAAATGTCCTTTCCCTTAGTTATTTATCCTGAGATGATGTTTCCACTTCCTTAGTTGCTGCATGGGATGTCTGTTTTTAAATTCTCTTCTTTAGGTACTCATTTATAGTTAAATAAAAGTAACATCCCTTTGTATTCTATGACTTTTTAGGATTTATTATGGTAAAAGGATTGAAAAGTAGTCTACTAAGGAAGCGATTGTTCATATTGATTTGTTTTCTCAAATTATTAATAATAAAGAACAATCAGTGTTATTATTCTCATTGGGCTGAATTCTCTGAATTCCCAGAAACCAATTAGAGGTGCCTTCTAAAGTATACACTGCCTTTCTTTTACTGCCACATAAGAAACTGAAACCCAAGCAGAGAATGGGTCTTGCGATTTCATTACATTCTCCTAAGTGAAAGAAACACTGAATGTGATGGACTGAAAAGTGATTAGGATTGCATATTTTCAAGATATTTTTAAAGAAGTAGCCTAATTTCCAATTTTAGAAAACTTTAATAAGGTGAAAATGATTATACATAGCAAGCAAAACCAATCTATTATGCTCTCTAATGTGTAAAGGTATATAAAAAATCTTAAATAAAGATTTGTAGTCATGTTAGTTTTTGGTCTGTGGCATATAGAGCTTGGCAGATATTAGGTAAACTGTCAAAGTTTGTGGTGTGAATGCATCAACATAACAACCAAATCACTATTGAGCATAGTTTTGCCTATCTTGATTAAGAAAACTGTTCAAATATATGAAAATCAGAAAAATGCCAATAATAATTTTGAAGACAAGTAGATATAAAATGAAAGAACAATTAGATATGACATTGAACAGATTTTCCAGGAAAAATATATCTAAAAACTCACAATGTAGGTAACATTACAAATCAATGGAGGGGGGAAAAAGTATACTGATCTTATACCTCATACCGTGAGCCCTCAAATAAACTTTTTCCTCTACAGTTGTGCTGGTCAGATCCTTTGGTCACAGTAGCAAAAATAGCTGACTAAAACAACATGTAATCAAGACATTTTGCACATATAAAAATCCTTTAATAAATCAAATACCAAAATATAACAAAATGAGATACCAGTTAATATCATTTGATTGGCAAAATTAAAAATGCTGATTAATGTAAGTATTAGGGACGCTGTAGAAGAACAGAAACTCCCTTAAAATGTGGATAGCATTTAAATTGTATTATATTGTTAGCAATTTGCTGAAACTGAAGATGTACATGATTTCCCCTAGCAATTCTATTTATTGTATAAATACAATAGAGAAATTCTTACATATGTGAGAAAAGAAACTCCTATAAAGGTATTCACACTATCATTGACTGAAGAGGCAAAAGAACTGAAAATTTTCAAATGTTCTTTGAACGTGTGTAACGAAAACTACGCGCATCAACACAATTAAGTTTCAAATAAGAATGTTGAAGTTTTAAAAAGCCAGTTGTACAAGGCATACAATGTATAATATCATTTGTAAAAAGTTTGAAGACATAAAAACACTAAATAGTTAACTATAAATCCAAGTGCATAGACGTGGAGATGAGGTGAGGATGAGAATTTAAGATGTATATAAGAATGATAAATATTAAATTCAAGATAATGAATAATTTGCAGTGAGGGCCTTATATTCAGGGGATTCCCAGTGTACTTATAGTGGTTTATTAAGTTGGGAAGTGGGATGATTTGCAAACATTTGCTTTTTAAAGCATGTGGAGGATACAATGGTGTTTGTTATATGATTTTATCTATGTGTTTTGCTGGTCTCAAATACTGTGTAACCAAATAAATTTTCAGTTATGTACTGGAAATCCAAAACTGTGAGAGTCTCTCCTTTCCAAGAAGGATCAAATAATTCACAGTAGGCCAAGGGGTTTACTAAAAACAAACAGAGAAAACAATTACAAAAATATCAGAGAGAAAGGTTCAAGAGTGAGCTGATGATCTACTCAGCCTGGGGGCAGTTATTGAATCTGTACACAGACTACAAGTTATAAATGTGGGCTAGGCCTAGACAAAGGGTCACTGCTAGGAACAAAGAAGCAAGCACATCTCTTTACAGCCCCAGAGGCTGGAGAAATGAGAATGAAACTTGAAGGTTCCCACACATAATGAGAGCCTTAACCTAACAGTGAATTAATCCCTGATGGTATTAACCTAGTGGTAATTGAAGGCAGGTGGGGTGTGGCTGGAGGAGGTAGGTCCATGGGGGTGTGCCTTTGGGTTATGTATTTTGTCTTTGTTGAACAGAGCTCTCTCTCTGCTTCCTGGTGTGATGTCTTGAGCCACTTCGCTCCACCACACTCATAAGGTTCTACCTCATGTGGTATTCAGGAAACAAACACCTGAGCACGTTGGGTACAAGGAAAGGTGCATGAGAACATCAGTTGAGAATTGAAAGTTACCTGTGAGGGTAGCAAACTAACCTTGATGATCTACTCAACCTCTCTTTCCCCAGAGTCATTTAAATAGGTGGACATAGCAAGAAACTAATATTCCAAGCTTGACCCTTGAGGGAAGACCATGGCTGTGGGACAGGATAAAAGCAGTATAATAGGGCAAGTGTAATAGGGCAAGTATGACAGAATCAGAGACTTGATTGGCTACATGCAATCTTTTCCTCAAAACACTTGTCAAAATCTGAACTTACTCGAGGCAAGAACTAAGGTCAAAAGAAGTCTCACAAATATTAAATATTTTCAGTCCATCAGTGTTCAGGAAACAAATTTACAAGGATTTTCAAAGAGTCATGAAAGTTCTTTCCTTATAAGAAAAAAGGCAAGAGAGAAGTAGGCTGAGTCCTATCAAAGTGGCCACCTGTCCTAACATAATACACCACATTACTGCATTAAGTTTATCCTTACCTCACATCTATCCTACATGACTTGCCAAGGAGAAAAAGTACCACAAATCTTCTGTAGTTGAAGATATCATCTTCTGGAGCCTCTAACATTTGATGTTTTAAATGTGCAACAGCTACTATTCAAACAAAAGTTAACAGTTATGGAAAGGAAAGAGAACCATGAAATTTATTTTGAGGAGGAAAAAAAACTCTAGCTATCAATGGTTGATGTTGGTGGGCATTCATTTAAAAATATCTATGATTATTATATTCAAGATAGCAGAGGAAAATAGGAAAGCAATGAAGTGATGGAAAACTATAACTCAAAGGAGGAATCTATAAAGAATATCATTTGGAAACTGTAACTGAAAATTGACATTAAAAACTCAATGGATGGCCGGTGTGATGGCGCACACCTGTAATCCCAGCAGCTCAGCAGGCTGAGGCAGGAGGATCACCAGTTCAAAGCCAGCCTTAGCAATGGCGAGGCATTAAGCAACTCAGTGAGACCCTGTTCCTGAATAAAATACAAAAATAGGGTTGGAGATGTGGCTCAGTGGTCAAGAGCCTCTGAGTTCAATCCCCAGTAACAACAAACAAACAAAAAAACTTGATGGATTTAACAAAATGCAACAGAAGACAGAATCACACAGTTTGAGACAGGGCAATAGAAAATATCCAAACTACATCACAGATAAGAAGCAAAGGCAATTTGGAATATGAAGACAAGGACAACTTCCCAAAACTATTCATCTAAGGCAAAAAAATGTCTTACTAGAGTGCTTTACTGCAGGGCCTCAGTAAGATGTGAAGGTATTCTGATTAGGCTTGGAACCTCATGCACTTCAAATGTTTGTTCACCTTTTTTTGTTTGTTCTTTAGAAGATAGGGTGATACCAGAAAAAGATAAAAACATGGATCTCTGCTGTGCTTTTACTCTTTCAGTGAACAATTGAGCTTTGTCCCCGAATATGCATTCATCACTTGGCCTTGTAAATGTCCTTCATCAGACTCACTTTCTTTAGCAAATTATTCAGCCATCTCTGTTTTCACCTGAGTACGACTTTATTGATTTCACTCTTTATACATGAAAATTTTAAAGATATTTCAACTACATGGAGCATTCTTTCAGAGTAATTCTGGTAATTACAGTTTCCCTCATATTACGTACCCAGTAATTTGGGGAATTTTAAATAAATTGGTGGACATTGCTTGCCTGCCTAGATCCTCACCTCTTGGCCAATGTGTCTTAAATTCAGTGTTATGTGGTAAAGTCACATGAAAATTATATGAAAACTTGCCTGAAATAACTGAAATAATCAAAGTGAAAAAGTCTTTGAAAGCATCTGAAGATAGTGTTTTAAGCAATAAAATAAGTAGTAAATTCTTTAAAACTGAAGGCTCCGTGAGGTAATAAAGTAAATAGCATTAAGTAAAAATTAAATAAAAACAGGAAACTATATATATTTTGATAATATCTAAGTAAAGGCAAAAGACTTTGGAAACAATACTTCTTAATAAACTATGTACCTTAATAGATGAAAAACCTTGTAAAATGGTGCTGAAAATGAGTCCATGTTGCATTTTCTGAATAATTTACTTTCCCCTTTTCTACTTCTTCTGAATTTTCTGAAAACTGAACCTTTAAATGCACTTCCAACTTCAGTGACTATACTTATGCTGGTAAGACTGTGACTGGTCACAGGGACACCTTTTTCTGTGGACATTATCACAGCGTGTAACACCTGCATTTACTGATTTTTTTTTCCACTATGCTTCTGGGCTCTTAAAATTTTGCTCAAAGGAGAAAACAAAACAAAACAAAACAAAAAAAAAAACAAAAAACACAAATGTGCTCTTATGGTGGCCCAAACATATGCCACCTCATGGGAGTATTCAGAATCCATTCATTGTTCTTTCTCAAAACAAGTTTCTTGTCTTGCTTCTAAAATTGAATTTCTGTGCATATTGTAAAATTCAAAAATTCTTAGTGATTCAGTCCTTTCCCAGATAATATATAAATCAAAACACTTGAAGTGTGAAACAGATTCAGTAAAAAATTGAATCCGCTTCCAGTGAAGGAGCAAAAGAGGAAACTTACTTTATATTATACAAGCTTGGGGCTAATATAGTTGTATTATTTTTTTAAACATGCTAAGAATTATTTCTTCTGATGAAAGTTAAAAGGATTATTTTCATTTTAAAGCAATTAAGTGATAAAATCAATGTTAAATAAAATATTTTTTTCACTTTTAATGTGTTGTTCTAAGTTTAGCAGTCTGAAACAATAGTAAAATGTCTTTGGTTATGAATGTCAGAAAATAGTCAACAATAGATTAAACAGGGACTCATTTTAAGCAGTCCTGGATGGATATGATGGCTCATCAGTGTCAGAAGGAATCGGACTCCTTCTGTTTCCTGAGCAGCTATTTTTATGATCATAGAGAAAGGAAAAGCTTTATTTCCAACTTAGTCTGACAGTCTGCTCTTCACCTATGTAAGTTAATACCTCTCTCCAAATTGTTTTCATTGTCCTCATATTCATCTCCCCAGAACCCCAACCTTAATTTAATTTCAGGATTTTTTTTTTATTATCAAAGAAGGAAAAAAATACGATATAGATTTTGAGTATATGGCCATCATTACGGCTTTCATCACTATGATTATAAGATGACTTCTGTGTCTTCAGGTGTCAGTTTTCTTCCTTGGGCTGAATTAGAAATGGGGGAGATAAAATGATCTTAAAGGCAAAAGATGAAAGAAGATATGCTTTAAAAACTTATTAGAAATGGGGGAGATAAAATGATCTTAAAGGCAAAAGATGAAAGAAGATATGCTTTAAAAACTGTTTGTCCAAATACTACCCCCACATATACTCTGTGATTTCTATTTAGTTAGCATTAGCCAAAGCTGGATAGCATTTCCAAATGTACCCTGTACAATAGAAGAAAAGGGAAAAGGCATTAGTGGGTGGCTTTGGGACAGTTTATGACTACCAGTTATTTCCATCTGTTTCTTGTTTATTTCTAAATCATGAAAAAATAAAACTAGATAAAATTCTGATTAAAGAATATAATGAATAAATAAATAAAAATGTAACACATGAAGAAAGTAATTTAGAACTTTAATTGAAATAAAACAAATAGAATATTACCTACAAAAATGGGATGAGTTATTGAGTCACAGTTTCATCCTGTATTTTTAAAAGGAACCTTATCCACTTTCTCCTAAAAGGATTTGTCTTCCCTTCTAAGAGTGAAGAGAAAAGATAAGTAAAGCTGCATGATTGTAGAAATAGTTTGTGTCATTTAAATTCATTTAACATACTGTTATGCTGATATTTTATTTTGATCATATGCTCATAATCAACATCTTCTTTCTCACTTCTTTTGCTAATCAAACACTCTGAAATTAAATTAAACATGGGGCTTTGGGTGGATGAATGAAATGACAACTGAGAATCTCTCCTTGGGGATATTATCTATGTAGGTGCAGAACAACATGCCATGTTAAAAATAAAAAGCAAGTTTTTAGAAATAATGTCATCATGGATATTGTAGTAAATATAAAAATAGACTCTGAAATAAGAAAAAGAGAACCTCTGTAATGAAAGGTAGACAGAGAGGGAGAATATTTTTCATGCTCTTCAGAAAATCAGAATGTGCTAAGGTTATGGAAAAGGGTAATTATTTTGCTACATAGTATTTACTGTCTGAATAATTTTATATATTCACTATTAACTGTAATCAATTCCTTAGTTCTACTTTGTATCTTGATCTAAAAAACAACTAAACAATAACTTGTTAAAATAAAAAAATGTTCAAAACAATGCATAGTTACTTTAAGTCTCTAACAGTTGAAATTTTTTTAAAAAATTGACACTATAATCAGTGACATAAATCACATTTGATGATAAAAATACCCATACTGATTCTGGGATTGGAGAATATTTTCCTTTTTTTACAGTCACCAAAAAGGAGAGAGAGAGTTACTGATTGGATGCCTGTGGGAAGGAGAGCATAAGGGACCCACTTCCACAATCTCACTTAATCTTTTAAGTAAGCAGAGAAGATTGCATTTTATCCCATTTGGGTGATGATACATGTGAGACTTAGAAAATATCAGACCATAGTCAAAGGCTGTGTTGCTAGTCAGTGGCAGAGCCAAGTTCTTTTTTTAAAAATTGTTTTCCAACCATATGATTATGTGGGCTAATAATATTAAGGAAGAAAAGTGAGTATTTTCAGCGCTGGTTTTATACAAATATAAAATATTTTTAATCAGGAGATGTCTAATATGGGCTTTTGCTAAAGGATGAGAAATTAATGATCCTAATGAAATATTTTAATTTTTATATATTTCACACTTTCTGTGTGCTAATAATTGTGGGATGTTAATGAAGGTCACCAGTCATGAATCAAGGATAATTGACTCTGAGGATGGAGGAACTGTCTGTCCTTATAAGCGTCTGTCCTTACAAGTATCTCTCACACACTTTTTTTCTTTAAGTTGGGTCACTGATAAGGAAAGAAGTTTAGCATTCTTACAAGAACAAGGATACTCTACATTACAGATGGATACTAGATTTAAACAGTATCGACACATGAAGTCTAGGTGACATGGTTAATTTTCATTTGTGAAGTCTTGAAATCTGAGATTAGCCATATTCATACATATTATTGCAACATCTTTTAAGCAGAGATTGGTCCTGTCCACCCTAAAAGGATGGCCAAGATATTTTCTAAAAAATAGATTTAGATCTAGTCAAGTGTGTGAATAAGTGCTTGATTGAAACCCTGGAGGCGCACATGGTGGGGCCCAGCAAGAAGTACATAATCATACCATTTTTCCTCTGGATTTTTTGGTTTTGAGTATCACTGTCTCATATTGAGCCAACCAGGAGTAATCAGCCACAAAATGTATTTCCTCTGGTAGTACTGATTGAATTGAACTGCTGAAGAGTTGTATAGACAGTTTGAATTTGAATTTTGGAATGATTTTTTTTTCAAAGTTGATACTGAGCTGTCCTATGTAAGAGTTATTAAGATGGTGCTTTCCAGATGTGATTCAGTTGACTAAAGCTGTTTGTATTGTTTTATATCTGACTTCATGCAAATTTCTTAAATGGTAGTTATAGTTCACCATTTCTCCTTCTCTGTTTCTCCTTTTTGGAGTAAATTTGGATACACAGATGGTTTATATACTAAATTTTGGTTGGAAAATTTAAAATTAAATAGATCAGTTGTTTCTTTGGTCCACTTCTTTTTCTGATCTTTGTAATATCATATCCTCAGCACACAGGGGAATGTTTGTCTTGCTATTTTATAATGGGGAGGGAATGCATCCAAGGCATCTAAAAAATGTTGGAAGGTTTTCAGACAACATGACAAGCAGTAGTCCAGTTTCTGAGACTGTATCTGACCACATTGATAAATAACCTAAGAACTATGCAGAATTTACACAACTGGGCACACTGTTAATTTTGGTTTATGAACTTAAAGGCCATAATGTAATTTTTCACCAATGTGAAAAAAATACAGCAACAAGCAATGATATAATAATAGTGTGTCAAAATATGTCTTTTCTTAGAAGATACTTCATTGAAATTCTTAGAAGTAAGCTAATTAACCACAAAACTGGTGCAATTTTGATTGAATAAGCAAGTAAATACACCTGGTATGTTTCTTGTCCAAAAAGAGGTATACTTCCTACAATCATTTATAAAGAAAAACAAGAATTAATTAGCATCTTGACTTCAGTAAGATCAGGACCACTACTTGAAATAGAATTTTTGAGGTTTTGATGACCAAAATTAACAAAATTATTTTTAATATCTTTGTTGATGAATCAGGTAAGTTTTGAACTCAGTTACCAGAGCCTGCCTAGAAGAGTCACAGGGTCTATGTATTTTGAAAGAATTATTCCTATAGTGCAAGACCTGAGTGTTAGTTAGCAAATGTTTATTGCACAAATATTTGCTAGATATTATATCAGTTGATGAAGATAAAATACAGTAGTCTCATGGATTGATTAGTCATCTGGTAGAGAATCATTATCTGTAAAAATGTAGTATACTATGGTAGTTCCTATAATAAATACATATCTTAAGGGCTTTAGAACAGCAGAGGAGAATGTGTACAATTATGCCAGTTGCCTGGCAAATGGCTTCACTGAGGGGAGTCTTATAAAACAATGTATGTTGTCCTTGTTTTCCCTCCTTATCATCTCTGAGAACAAAGTTAAATGGTCTCTGTATATTTTCATTGACGGAAGCCTGATTTGTGGCCTTTTTTTCTAGCTTAATTTAGCACACAAGCAGAGAGCCATAACTAACCTACGCTTATGGATATTTTTTGTTTTCAGAAATGTATCTGTGAGGGCTGGGGTTGTAGCTCAGTGGTAGAGCTCTTGCCTAGCATAGGTGAGGTACTGGATTTGATCCTCAGTATCACATAAATAAATAAATAAATAAATAAATAAATAAATAAATAAATAAATAAATTTCAAATTCTTTTTTAAAAACCCATCAATAATATTTAAAATATTATTAATTCCTGTAGATATTTTAGCTAAATACTTTGTTTTGTTCTCCCACCTCCACAACAATTTTAATACAAAAGTGAAACTATTTGTGATTTGTGGGGAGGAAGGAGTATTTATCAAGTGGGTATATTTCATGAAAGGCAAAATTGACTATAATTCAGTTCTCCTATTGACTTCCACCACATACACACATTCTAACCATGACATCCTTGGGCTCAGAAAAATCAATGTGGGATAGGTGCTTTCAGTCACTTATGCGTTTGCATTTGTGTAGTATATTGCCTACAATGTACTTGTCTTCTGATTTACTTACAGTGATCCCAAACCAAAACATCAATTTTTTTTTCCTCACAGTTCCTTAAGAAATCACCTGATCCCAACTTGCAGAGCCAATTCTAAACTGATCTTTCATGTCAGTTGAATACACAATTCTAAACTCCTTTAGTAGAAAGAATTAGGCACAATTAGGGAGATTCTGGAATTAAGCAATTTATTTGTACAATACTAAGACTCTTTGAAATGTTGCTTCATTAGTCACAGAGATAAGAAATATTAAGGTTATCGTAGTTGATTAAATATCTTGAAGATTCATTTGCTTTGGGTACATAGAAACGTGATTATACACAGAATATCAACTTTGCTGTCATTAATTACTCGGGTATTTTTTTAGAAAAATGCAACTTTGGGGTTTGCTTTAACCAAATCATTTTACATATGAAAAGTAAATCAATATTTTTATCCATAACTCAAAATTAATGATCAGATATATATCAGGCATTATGAGTAAGGCCCTGATGTGTCTTTCATTATGTTAGTCAAACAATTGTGATAGTAAAAGAACTTGATAATCTAGTCATATGGATTCCATAAGTACTGCAGATACTTTAGGACCTTAATATTTAACCAACTTTTGATGGTGCCTCATGGACCTGACATAAAGCCATCTCATGTAGGTTATTATCTCACTGATGAACTTCAGCTCTTGTGTACTGGGTCACAAGTGTCCTCTCGAATGGACTTATAACTCACTAGTCCTGACTTAGAGTAGCTGATGTCTATAAATGAAGAGGGTAAAACTAACCAGATGAAACCATGTGAAACCACGTTTACCTCATGGCTTTGAGGAATTCCATCATTGAATTCAGTTCTGCAAGTATTGTCCTTTGACACAGAGTCTTATGACCAATGTTGTCTCTCTGATTATCAGATTATATTTCCACCTTGTTTGTAGAAAGTGTGTTTGAGATCCTGCATCAGCAGGTTTCTGTTATTATCTAAAATGTAGGAAAATTAAATTATATGCACACTGGATTGCCCTTCAGGCTCTATGTAATTTAGGATTTACTAGAACTGCTTATCTTTGAAGTGGCTTGACATTTTTCAATATCTCAGTCACTGCCATTAGAGTTTGTATAATAAGGTGAGTTGGATGGATTCCTAAGAAATCTGCAATTCTGTCTTCAGTTTTGCCTTTGCAACAGTATCAATGGGTTTTCTGCTTTTCCATTTAGACATAATTTTAATTTCTTAACCCAGAAAAGCTTAATTGGTTTCTGTGAAACCTAAATGTATTAATATCTTCCAAAAGCAGAAAAACATTTACCTTTAGAGAGAGACCCTAGTTTTGTAGTTTGGCTGAACTGGGTTATCCTCCCATATCCAAAAGTTACTGTGTGGCTTTGGATCTTTCTGATTCTTAGTTTTATCTTCTGTAGAACAGTCATTCTCAAATTATAGCACTATTTTGTGGGTCAAAGATAGTATATACAAACCCAAATTGAGCATAGCACCTGGCATGTAATATATATTCAGTGAAAATTGACTCTTAGAATATTATTCTAAACAAAAAAAAATTCAGTCAATACAAGTTTTAATTCATCTGTCATGCATGCTTAACATTTAGTCAGTTTTTCAAAACTTTTTGTTATTTCATCTATATCACATGAAACATGAAATTTTATTGAGGCCATGTTTTCACAATGCATTCATTTTCTTTATATTCTTTTTTTAAAATATTTTTTCAGTTGTATATGGACACAATACCTTTATGTTATTTATTTATTTTTATGTGGTGCTGAGGATTGAACCCAGTGCCTCACACATGCCAGGCAAGCACTCTACCCCTGAGCCACAACCCCAGCCCCATTTTCTTTATGTTCTTAATAGATATTACCAACTTTAATTGCATGGACTATTTTCATGCATACATAGAACTTCATAAGAAATTATATTGATGAAAATCTTAGGGCTTAAGAGTTGCCAGAAAATTGAAGCAGTTGATAGGACTTCGGATACTTAATCAGATTAAGTGAACCTAAATCCAAACTTGTTGTCAAGGTATTCTGTGAGCTGGTTTTATTGTTCTGCTTCAAACTTATCTTCTACTAATTCATTCCTTCTTGTGTAGGGCAAACTTCACTTTCTAACATTATAAGTTTTTTTTTTTTTTCATTTAGGTTGTCAAAGCATTTCCATTCCTCAACATGTTTACATCTCCATTCTAAAAGACATAATTCTTAAGTTACCTGGTATAGGAAGTCTTCTTAGATTCCTCCAGCTAAAAGCACTTGCCTTTCCTCTGAACCCCATTGTTATCTCTGTGAAGGTTTTATAGCATCTAGTTTTCTAAGGATTCTCCATACTGCTTTTCATATTGGCTGCACCAATTTGTAGTCCCACCAGCAATGTATGAGTGTGCCTTTTTCCAATGTGGGTTCTTTTTAATACTAAATTACTGATTTCCTCAACTATTAAGTTTGAGATGTGTGCAATTAATTTGAACATTTTTACTGAATACCAGATGTCAGTGATGGGCATTCTGTTTTATTTCCTTTTAGTTTTTTTTGGAAATTTTTATTAGTGCATTATATGTTATAGTGTGGTTCATATGCATCATCATACATTCATGGAATATAATTTATACCACGTCAGTCCCCAGTTTTTCCTCTATCTATTCCTTTTCCCTCCCTCTACTCTACTGGTTTTCTTTCTTTCTTTTCTTTTTCTTTTTTTATTTGGTGTTTTATAAGTGTCATAGGTCTAACTCACTGTGGTACATTCATATATGTGCATAGGAGGGTTTGGTCAATTTTATTCCACAATTCCTCTCTTTTCTTGTCCCTCCTCCTTCTCAATCCTCTCCCTCTCCTCTATTGACCTCCTTTTCTATTTTCATACTGCATGCCCCATTTTCCCCCCTTAATTTGCTCTAGCTTCTGCATATGAAAGAAAATATTTGACTTTTGACTTTCTGAGTCTGGCTTATTTCACTTAGTATATAATGTTCTCCCCTTCCATTCATTTTACGGCAATATTCAACATACACAGCATTTTTTTTAATGGCTGAGTAAAACTCTATTGCTTATATATCTCATTTTCTTTATCTAGTCATCTGCTGACAGTCACCTGGGCTGGTTCCATAATTTTGTTATTGTGAATTGTGCTGCTATACATATTGATGTAGCTGTATCACTGTTGTGTGCTGACTTTAGTTATTTTGGATAAATACCAAGGAGTAAGGTAGCTAGGTTGTATGATAGGTCTATTCTGAGTCCTTTGAACAATCTCCATACTGCTTTTCAAAGTAGTTGTACTAAATTGTAGTCCTATCATTAGTATATGAGTGTACTTTTTCCCCAACATCCTCCCCAGCATTTATTATTATTTTTATTCTTGTTGATTGCCATTCAGAGTGAGATAAAATCTCAATGTAGTTTTAATTTGCATTTCCCGGATTGCTATTGATGTTGAACATATTTACATATAATTGTTAGCCATTTGTGTTTCTTCTTTTGAGGAATATATATTCAGTTCTTTTGATCATATATTGATTGGGTTATTTGTGGGTTGTTTTTTTTTTTTTGGTGTTAGGTATTTTGAGTTCTGTATGTATTCTGGATATTAACCTCCTGTTATTTGAGTATCTGGCAAAGATTTTCTACCATTCTGTAGACTTTCTCTTATGGTACTTAGTTGTTTCCTTTGCTATTTTGAAGCTGTTTAATTTGGTGACATCCCACGTATTGGTTCTTGGTATTATTTCTTGAGATTTAGGTGTGTTTTATAGGAAATTGGTGCCTGCAAGAGTATGTTAGAGTGTTGATCCTATGTTTTCTTCTAACAGTTGCTAAGTTTATGGTCTAATTTCTAGATCTTTCATCCATTTTGAATTGACTTTCAAGCAGAGTGTAAGATAGGAATCTAGTTTCTTTCTTGTACATTTCCAGTTTCTCTGGGACTATTTCTTAAAATGGATATCTTTTCTCCATTGTGTTTTTGGTACCTTTGTTGAATATCAAATGACTGTATCTATGTGGATTTTCCTTGTATCTTCTATTCCATGCCATTGGTCTCATGTCTGCTTTGTTGTTAATACCATGCTTATTTTTGTTACTATAACTCCATACTATATTTTGAGGTCTGGTATTTTGATGCCTCTAGCATTGCTCTTCTTGCTCAAGATTGCTTTGGTTATTCTGGGTCTCTTATTTGTGTGCAGAATGCCATTGGTACTTCGATAAGGATTGCATTGAATCTGTATAACACTTTTGGTAGCATGGTCATTTTGATAATATTTAATCTGCCTATTCAAGAATATGGGAGGTCTTTCTATTTTCTAAGGTTTTTTTCCTTCTGTTTTCATTGTTCCAGCATTTTCATTGTAGAGCCCTTTTACCTCTTTGGTTATAGATTTATTTCCAAATCTTTTATTTTTCAAAAGGTAATTGTGAACAGGATAGTTTTCCTGATTTCTTTCTCAGAAGGTTTACTTTTGGAGTATAAGAAAACTTAATTTTTATATGTTGATCTAGTATCCTGCTACTTAGCTGAGTTTGTTTATCAACTCTAGAAGTCTTCTTGTGAAATTTTGGTGGTCTTCTAGATACAGAATCATGTCATCAGCAGTCAGAAATAATTTGACTTCTTCTTTTCCTCTTTGTGTTCCTTTAATTTTCTTCTTTTGCCTGATTGCTCTGGGTAGTCTTAATAACTATATTGAATAGGAGTGGTGAAAGTGGACATCCTTAGCTTATTCCTGATTTTAAAGGAAATTTTCTCTGTTCAGTATGATGTTGGCTTTTGAGATTATCATATTTAGTCTTATAATGTTGAGATAAATTCTTTTTATCCATAGTTTATCCAGGTTTTTGAGATAAATATCTACTGGGCTATTGTGAAAGGCTTTTTCTGCATATATTGAAATAATCATGTGATTCTTGTCCTTAATTTTATTCATGTGGTGAATGACGTTTATTGATTTGCATATATTGAATCAACCTTGCATCCCTGTGATAAAACCCATTTGATCATGGGGTATTGTCTTCTTAATGTGTTTTTGAATGTGGGTTGACAATATTTTATTAAGGACTTTTGCATCTATGTTCATCAGATATCTCGGCCTAAAGTTTTCTTTCCTTAATGTGTCTGTCTCTGGTTTTGGTATCAGAGTGACACTGGCTTCAATGAATGAATTTGGGATTGTTCGTTTCTGTTCTATTTCATGGAACAATTTGAGGAAGATTAACATGAGCTCTTTAAATCTTTGAGAGAAAAAGCTGAAAAGCCATTTGGTCCTAGATTTCTCTTTGTTGGAATGCTTTTAATTGTCACTTCAATATCATTGCTTGATAATAGACTACTTAGGTTTTGTTCTGTTTTATTTTTGTTCTAATTAGTTACACATGACATCAGAATGCATTTCAATTAATTGTACATAAATGGAGCACAACTTCTCATTTTTCTGACTGTATACAATGCATAGTCATATGGTTTGTGCAATCATACATGTACATTGGGTGATAATGTCTGTCTCATATCACCACCCTTCCTACCCCTGCACCCCCCTCCTCTCACTCCCCTTTGCCCAATCCATAGTTTCTCCATTCTTCCCAAGCCGCCCCCCCCCATTATGGATAAGCATTCACTTATCAGAGCAAATATTTGGCCTATATTGGGGGGGGGTTGGCTTATTTCATGCAGAATGGTATTCTTTAACTCTCTGCATTTACCAGCAAATGTCATAATTTCGTTTTTCTTTAAGGCTGAGTAATATTCACTTGTGTGTGTGTGTGTGTGTGTGTGTGTGTGTGTGTGCGTGTGTGTGTGTGTGTGTGTATATATATATATATATGTGTGTGTGTGTGTATATATATATATGTGTGTGTGTGTGTATATATATATATATCACATTTTCTTTATCCACTCATCTGTTTAGCTACTGTGAATTGAGCTGCTATAAACATTGATGTGGCTGTGTCCCTGTAGTATGCTAATTTTAAGTCATTTGGGTATAAAGCAAGGAGTGGGGTAGCTGGGTCAAGCAGTGATTCCATTCCACGTTTTCTCAGGAATCTCTATATTGATTTTCAGAGCATTGCACCAATTTTCAGTCCTACCAGCAATATTTGATTGTATATTTCCCCCCCATACCCTCTTCAACATGTATTTTTGCTTGTATTTTTGACAATTGCCCTCTTGAGTGGAGTGAGATGAAATCTTAAGAATAGTTTTGATTTGCATTACTCTAATTTCTAGAGATGTTGAATTTTTTTTAGATTTTTTTTGATAAATTGTATATTTTCTTCTGTGAAGTCTCTGTTCAGTTCCTTATCCCATTTAGTGATTGAGTCATTTTTTTTTTTTGGTGTTAAGTTTTTTGAGTTCTTTATATATCCTGGAGATTAGCACTCTATCTGATATGTGTGTGTGGGGGGGGAGTCAAGATCTTCTCCCATGATTCAAACTAAGAAGCTTCTTCTCAGCAAAGAAAACAATCAATAACAGGAAGAAGGAGCCTACAGAATGGGAGAAAAATCTTTACCACACCATATCAGATAGAGTACTGAGGTTTTTTTTCTATTCTCTTTATTCAATTTGGGTAAATCATATGTGTTGAGAAATTTGTTAATACCCTGTACATTTTTCTGTTTGTTGGCTCATACATTTTCAAAATAATTTCTAATAATCCTCTGAATTTCAGAAGTGTTATTAGTTATATATCCTTTTTCTTCTTTGAATTTGTTAATTTGATTTTTTTTTTCTCTCTTAGTTAGTTTGGTGTAGGATTTGTCAACATTGTTTATATTCTCAGAGAATGAATTCTGTTGCATTGAACTTTTGTATATTTTTATTCTCAACTTCATTAATTTTGGCTCTTAATTATTTCTGATGTTGTGCTGATTTGTGAATTATCTTGTTATTCCTATTCTAGGGCCTTGAAGTATAACACTAGATATTTATTTGGGATCTATTTTTTTTTAACGAAGGCACTCGATACTGTAAGTCTTTCCTGTCAGAACTGCTCTCATATTGTCCCAGTGATTTTGAAATGTTGTATCTCTGTTCTCAATTGTTTCTAAGGATTTTTTTTTAGTTTTTTCCCTAATTTCTTCTGTAATCCATTCCTCATTCAAAAGCATATTGCTTATTCTTTTTATGCAAAAATAGTTTGTTTTTATTTTGTTGTTGTTTTCAATTTTATTCAATTATTATCTGATGAGATTAAACAGGTTATCTCCATTTTTTGGTATTTGCTAAAATTTGCAGTGTTTTCTAAAAATAACCTATTTTAGAACAGGTTCCTTGTGCAGTTGAGAAGAAAGTTAATGCAGTTGTTGATGAATGGAATATTTGATAAATGCCTGTCAGTTTAGATGTGGATGACCTAACTATTGGTGAAAGAGGTATGTTGAAATCATTATTATATGGAGGAATATTTGATTCTTGTCATCAAGCGGGGTTTGTTTCATAAATATAGGTGTTCTAACACCTACATAATATTTAAAATCATTATATCTTCTGGTTTGTTTCTTTAACCAGTAATAAGTGACCTTCCTTGTCTCTTTTGATTATTTTTGGTCTGAGACCACTTCATCAGATATGAGAATAGCTCTCCCTGCTTGCCTTCTGTCTCCATTTGCATGGTATATATTTTTTCATCCTTCACCATCAGCCTGTGAATTTATTTGCCTGGAAGGTAAATATCCTGTATACAACATATGGTTGGGACTTATTTTTTGATTTCTGCCAATCTGTGTCTTTTGATTGGAGAATTTAGACCATCTATATTCAATATCATTATAGAGTGATGATTTGTATTCATTTCTGATGCTTAGTATAGACTTGATTCTCTGTTATTTAACTACTCTTCTATTGAGATTTATCTGTACATTGGCTCTGTTTGTTTTTATTTCTTCTGCCTGAAATATATCATTAAATATTTTGTAGTGCTGGCTTAGTGATTATGAATTATTTTTGTTTCTACTTATCATGGAAAGTTTTTATTTCATCAATCTGCAGGGTAGTTTTGATGGAGATAGCAATTTTGGTTGGAAACCCTAATCATACAGGGCTTGGTATATATTATTTCAAACCCTCTTTGCTAGAGTCTGGGTTGAGATTTTTGGGACAAATTCTAGCTGGCTCACCCTTAAATTGACCTTTTAATTTTATTCTTGCAACTTTTAGAATTCTGCCCTTGTTTTATATATTAGGCATTTTATTGCAATGTGTCTTGGAGAGTTTTTTTTTCTAATTTTGATAATTTAGGTTTCTCAATATCTTTTGTATTTGGATTTCTACTTCATTTCTAAGGTTTGGAAAATTTTGTGGTATTCTTTTGCTTAAAAAGTTGTGCATTTCTTTAGTTTGTATTTTTAGGACTTCATCTATGCCAAGGTTTCCTACATTTGGTCTCTTAATGTTTTCTCAGATTGAATTCAAGTCCCGGTTTCTTAACATATTCTCTTTATGGTCTACTTTATTTTCAAAATTTTATACTTTGTCTTTGAGGCATGTCTTCAGTGGGTCTATTCTATTAGTGGTGCTTTCAACTGAACTTTTGATGTTCTGGGTTTTTCTTTCCAGGATTTCTTTTTTAAATTTTTTTTAGTTATATCCATATCTTTATATCTTTATTTTATTTATTTATTTATTTTTATTTGGTGCTGAGGATCGAACCCAGTGGCTCACATGTGCAAGGCCATCACTCTGCCACTGAGCCCTAACCCCAGCCCTCTTTCCAGGATTTCTGTTTGGTTCTGTTTCAGAAACTTTATTTACTAAAATGTTCTTTCACTTTCTTTATATTCTCTCTTAGTTCATCCTTTAGGTCTTTTTTCAGTTCACTAAACATTTTAATGATCAATTTTCTAAATTCTTTTTCTGGCATATCCTCCACGATGGTGTCAATTAATAGGTCAGTGGTATTATGAGGTTTTTGGAGTGGGTTGTTTTCTTGATTTTTCATATTGATAGTACTTCTACCCGTCTTCTGAGATCATTGTCCTTTCTACTTTTGACTGACTGACTTTTTAGCGAATTGTTTTTTCTTTAGTGTATATCCTGGGTTGTGCCAATGTCTTCGTGTCAATATTTTCACTTAATTTAATTCACTACTATGTCCAGTCTCTAACACCACATGGAGAGGAGATGCGAAAGTTATAGCCACTTTGGAACAAAGCATTTTGCTAATAAATGTTTTAGATGACTTATTAACAATGTTCTTCAGCAGCCAACTGATCTATTATTTTTGGTCAGGTTTTTGAAATAAAGTGTTTTCTTTCTGGGTTTCAGTTATTATGCAGTTTGTTCATTCTCAAGTGGTCAAACTTGCTATAGGAGTATGTGTGCAGAGTTCCACTGCAGGGTTTCCCGTGTTGGCTGGCCAGCTCTGATGCCTCCCTCTTTCTGGGAGTCTCAGATTATGTGTAGGGTGGAGAACAGTGGAATGCCTCAGAGTATCAGGGATCACCAGATTTGGTTTTAATTTAATTGGTCTCAGTTCCCAGCCTCACACTTCCCAGTGTCAGTCAGGCTCCTAATCTCAGCATTCAGATAACCCCTTTCAAGTGAAGAAATTCTTTGCTCTTCTCAGCTTTGTGGACTCAATTTGTCAGTGCTGAATGGCTGTTTTGATTCACTCTTGGGAAGCTGCTATGATAGTGTGGCTTCCTCTTTATCATTTATTCCATTCCCCAAAGGCATAAACTCTTCATGAAATCATCTTCCTTCCATTTATATTCCAAACAGCAGAGAAGGGGGGAAGTGCCTCTTTCCTCTATTCCACTGTCTTGTAATCCAGTTCATGTGAATTTTTGAGTACTATCCTCATCATATACAATACAGTTCAGGTCTTTCATTCCCATTGTGCTGCAAGTTCCTACAAAGCAGAGGTGGTGTCTCTTTTTCAATTTGTATCCTGAGCATGTAGCACAGGATCTGGCATAAAACCTATGCTCCATGCCTGTTTATCTGTGTCAATGATGGCATTTTAACTAAAATGTAGAAAAGTGAACACCACAGCCTTCCTTTTCTTCAAAAACATGATTAATAGTTAACACCCTGAGACGTGCAATTGAGGTAGAAAGGGTGGGAGAATATTTCTGTTTTTAGTGTGGAAGAAAGAGATCAAATTCTAGTACTAAAGATGATTCATACAGTACAGTGTTTCCAAGTGCTCTACTGTAATGTTTACAGCAACTGAGTATATCAACTTCTTCAAGGAAAATGAGAAACTAAGCACAACTGGTGGAGTGTGAAGCCTAAGATTGGTTAAATCTCCTCTGGCAAGAGAGTTACTGCCCTGACTCCTCTCTTCTGTACACTGCAGAAATTGTTCTCGATTTGAGGGGTAGGTCGATACCTCATTTATAATACATTATGAATAGTGATGTCTGCAATGGAGATATTTGCACGTATCTCAGTACCTATTTTTACTTTGCTTTAAAACTGACTACATTAATGAAAATCAAAAAGACTTCAAAATACACATGTGTCTTTGGCCAAAAGTTGGAAAATGAAGGATGGATGAAGGAATAGACTAGAGTGATATATTTGACTTTTTAAAGTATCATTATCTTGAAACTGTAGCATAAGGTGAACTATTTTTCATAGAGATAAAAATGTGGCAGTACAGTTGTGCTAAATTATGTCTCTTGTTTCTATCACTCTGATTTTCAATTTCTACATCTGCAACACTGAATAAATTGTCAAGTATGAACAAACACTATATACTTTGGATCATGGATATTTAATGAAAGCTAGTTGCATATCCTTTTTAGGATGAAATTTTAGGTAATTTAAAGATTTAAGTTTTTTTAGTGTGTTCTAAAATTTCAGACCTTTCTAAAATGTTTGCTCCAAACTTGGCTTTAAAGTAATTCCTAAAATTTGGTTTTAATAAATTTTTTTTTTAAAGAGAGAGTGAGAGAGGAGAGAGAGAGAGAGAGAATTTTTTTTTAATATTTATTTTTTTAATTCTCGGCGGACACAACATCTTTGTTGGTATGTGGTGCTGAGGATCGAACCCGGGCCGCACGCATGCCAGGCGAGCGCGCTACCGCTTGAGCCACATCCCCAGCCCCGGTTTTAATAAAATTTAAATACCTATGTATATGGTTAAATGCATATAGTTATTAAATACATATGTATTTAGGTGGCAACATGTTGCTAGTTTCCAAAGAATAATTGATCCATCATTAGGGTGGTATTTTGGTTCAGAGCTATGGGCAAAACTAATAACTCTGACATTCAACGATAATTTAAATATAAACAAAGAAATTGCAAAAATACATAAAATGGACAAATTATTAACCTTATTTTTAACAAAACTTGTGATAGAATTCTCAGTTTATGTGCATATATGTATGTATGATGGTGTACATACACAGGTGAGTCTACACCTATACTGAATCATTTTTCTAGTGGTTCTAATACTTTGCATTGCAGACAAGTTGTATAAAAAGTATATAATAAATATTTTATATATAAAAGTGATTCTAAGTGTATAACAAACATAATCATATTAATACCATTTTAGTTATATATTTTAATTTTTTTACATTCTTATTTTTCCAATTTTTTAGTTAATTTTTTATAATAATAATTTTTTTTTTGAAGTTAAATAGCCATGGAATGTTTAATTAATTCATGTTGCAAATCCAGCGAGGAAATCTGTGATTATAAAGCCACATTGAATTAATTCTTAAAACTTTTATTCTTTTGAAAGACCATACCAGTATTTTTTATATCATTACCACAAAAATACCTAAAAATAGTAGTACTGATTATTTGTCAGTTTTACTAAGAATATAACATTTGGTATATTGAGTTACATTTGGATATAATTTGTCATTTGGATAGTTTGTTAAAGAGAAATTTTCTTCTTCCTTTTTAAAGTCTCTGCCACTATAACTTTGTGTCAAAAAGCCAATCAATTCTGTCAGGGACCAAGATGGTGCTTAAGAAATTGAAAACATTTCTGCTGGCAGGTTCACTATTCATTTCTGACACTGGCTGGTACAATATTGAGCACTTTAATTTATTGAACTTGCTATTCGGAAAATAAAAGCCATACATTCTCCTACATGAAACTTATTTTAACATTTCTTTATATCTGTTTGGACACAGTTCGTAGCTTTTTAATAAAACATTGCACATTAATCTTTTTAAACTGCAATATAAATGATAGGTAAAACTATAAGCTAATTTGAACTCAAGATTCATTTTTAACATTTACAAAAATTATGGAAAATCAAACTAAGAGCATTTTGGACGTGAGGTAAAGTGAATTTCTATTTTGTTCTGTTTGGTTATATTTTCACAGTTTGGGTATTTTTTAAATAGGATTAAAAATATTGATGCCTGTTTTTAAAAAGCCCACTTTACTTCTTTTTTTCAAAGTTACTAACAACCTCTTTTTGAAAGGGATGAGGTGAAACCTACAGATGTGCTGATTACTTGGATTGATGCTAATAATTAGAATTAAGATGGTGAGAAACCAAATATCAGCCAGTTACCTTAGATAGAGCTGAGAGTCAAAGCAGAGGAACTAACAAAAGCCCATAAGACCCAAGTCCTAGAGATAGAAACATGGGTGTGGAGAAGTACATTTTTTTAAAAAAAGATTAAGAAGTCTCCTGGGTGCTTTCAGTGAATGCCATTGAAGTTCAAGATTTCCCTTAGTGGGCTATTGATTAGAGTGCTATGGGCAGATTAAGTTGGCATAACAGTAGATCATCAGACACACTCTATTTGGTAGATCTATTTGATGGATCTTATTTTGTCTTGTTGGAAACAGCTATACACAATGATTTTTTTCATTAGTTTTCTCTATATAAATAAAGCTTTTTTTAAAAAAAAATCTATCCTATATTTAGAGTATGTTTGTGAATTTCTTTTCAGTTAATAACTTGAGTATTTTACAAAAAAAACTCAACTTGATTGTTAAATCTTGTATTCATTAAATACTGATATTAATAATCCTTTGTTGTATTATAATATTAGTGCATACTATATACAACATTGGATTTATTAACCCTATATAGTATAATGTGATAAGATTTTTATAAATTTGCCCTATGCATTTGCTAATTTCAGGTGGTAGATTAGATGTTCATTCTCATCTAATTAGATGCTCATTGTTAACTTTTGTTAACAATGTAAGGCAAAAAAGGAGTTTTTAAAGCCATAATCAAATTTTTATAATACATACTACATGTGGTATCTTTAGAAAATATCATCCTTGTAAATGAAAGAAATAAAATCTCAGAAAGTTCAGTTGTTTTTGAAGGCACGGCTGGGTCTTTATAATAGAGTTCAGAATATGTGAGGGCAAACTTCAGTCTGATTAGGGTTAGGCTGTAGTTCAGTGGTAGAGTGCTTTCTTAACATGCATGAAGAAAAAAAAAAAACAGAAGATTCTGTTGTTTTGTATTTAACACATTCCCCAAATACAAATTACTAGGTGCATGTTATTCCCTTTTGCATTACCCACACCTACTGTGATTCTAAAATTTGAGGGTGTGAGCTCTCAGATATACTATAATATTGCCTATTCCTGGTATGGTAGGTCTTATTAATAGACATTTTTTACATATAGGAGATCCACAGAGAACCTTATGAGAAGAGCATCACAGAACTGCCTACAGATGGCAATAGAACTGTCCTGTGCCAACAGTGTCTCCTAGTAGCTAACGATGGGAAATTTGCAACTTCGGGATGAACGCTTAGCACCTTGTTCTTTCGCTCCTTCAGGAAGAACATCTGCACGCACTCCCAGAAGCATTTGGCTAAATCCATCTTAACAAATACAGTTATTGGTCTTTGTTGTTTTCACTGTAACATTTGTCTAATTGGGCCAAGAAAATATCACCTTCTCCTAATTGCAGTGAGGAAGAAAGAAGAAACCCTTAGCACAGCTAAAAAGCATAAATACTGTTAGTATTAACATTTTTATTAGGGGAAAAATAAAGCTTTACATTTTGAAATGAATTAAGATACCCCAATCAAGTACTATCACTGAAGAAACACTCAAAACTGTCTATCAAATTTCAAAGAAAGTTTCTGTCTACTTTCTCCTTGTATATCTGGTTTTCTTTTAAATATACATGATAGGAAATAATGGCTAAAATATTCAGATAATAATTCATATTTAACATATAAAAGGTGTTTTCTTATTTAAATTTTACTAGAATGTAACAGGATCATATAAGGAGAAATGTATTACAAACTATTGATTTTTTATGTACATATTTCAACATAGGATTTTGTAGGTTAAAAATTGTGTTCTACCAGATAATTAAGTATGTATTAAAAACTATTTTGCCATTAATAGTGACAGTGACTATTTCAAACATGCTTTCCAATTAAGGATATGAGCAGAGAACATCATTATAATAGAGGGACTAAGTCCTTGAAAAGATCTAGTTAGGAGTAATGATCACATCAGTATTTCCTGAAGTGTAGTCCTCAGACCAGCAGCCTCAGTTTCACCTTTAAACTTGTCAGAAATGCAAATTCCTGGGCCTCATATTCAGAGTTACTGAATCAGAAACTGTAGCTGAAGTCCAGCTTTTGTCTTTTTTTTTTTTTATAAGAGAGAGTGAGAGAGGAGAGAGAGAGAGAATTTTTTTTTTAATATTTATTTTTTAGTTCTTGGCGGACACAACATCTTTGTTGGTATGTGGTGCTGAGGATCAAACCCGGGCCGCACGCATTCCAGGCGAGCGCACTACCGCTTGAGCCACATCCCCAGCCCATAGCTTTTGTCTTTTAACAAGTTCTGAAGGTGATTCTAATGCATATTTATTTTCAGTTTGAAAACTACTGATCTGCATAAATGGAGGCACCACTTATGAAGGGATTGTATGACCCGTTGTTCCATAAGAAAGCAAGAAAATTCTCCAGTGAGTCATCTCTCCTTAATGATTCCGAGAAAATTCTTCTTAAGGAAACAATCAGCAAAACCTGTTGATGCACAGGAATGTGGAACCCACCAGAGAGAAGAAAACCAAGATAAAGTCAGGTGTTACTCAAGGTCCTGGCGATTACAATTGCACACAATTGCATTACACAGCCGATTGGGATCCATGAACAAAGACTCAAAAGAATAAGTGGAAAAGAAAAATCCCTGCTTTTCCTTTGTCAGATCCTCTGACTGCTTAGCATTCGTGGTGACTGTTCATCTGTTTCCTTCTTGTCAGCCTGCTGACAACCAGCACCAATCAACACTTATTCCTATTTCCTTGTTTATCTCCCTCCTCTGCTTTTCATCCTAAAGCCTTCTTTGTCCCAAATCAGAATTTTAGATTCTAAGAAAATTACCTGTCACACCGTAGCAGAGATGTTTTTAAAAACACATATTCCACATTTCAAAGATAGATGATATTTGCTAAATCCTCCTGAAACACCTTATTGCTTTTTTTTTTTTATCTCTTTTACTTTTGACTTTAATAAGTCCTCCTCCGGCATTCTGTAAATGGCAAAGATATGGTGATGCATAAAATTATTAATAAAATATATAGTGCCATGAAATGTAACTATATTTCCCTCTCTTTTCCTATGTGGGGGGGGGCACCTTTTTTTCACTTTTCTCACTTTCCTTGTTTGTGATTTTCTACACATTTATATCTTCTATCTCTGGGATGTTATCTTCCATTTTCACTTCATCTTGTATCCTTAGTCTCCCCACCCTTTCAAACTTTTCTGCTTGAATAAGAACAGCTTCCCTAAGTCTCAAGCATAAGATCCTTTTTTTTAGTCATTGTTCCATTTACTTATTTGCATGTTCATTTTTTTAAAAAAATTTCTCTACCTTCACTATTCTCATACCCTTCTTTCATCTACATCTTTTAGTCTCTTCCTGCTGGAGACTACCCTCTTTCTGCTGGGTCTAACTTAACTGCTATATTTTGTTCTCACCTCCCTGAGGAAAAAAAAATTCTATTTCTTAATTTTTTTCTCTTACTTGCCTTCTTTTCACTCTTTTTCAATAAGATTGTCAATGCTCTGAGCAAAATGCATATTGTGTGCAAAGCTTCCGACAGTACTCTTCAAAGCAAGATGAGTAAGGTCTGTTCTTGCTCACAGAGAAAGCAGCATTCTTTTTTTTAAAAAAAAAGTTTTAATAATTTTTTAACTTATATATGACAGTGGAATGCGTTATAATTCTTATTCCACCTATAGAGCACAATTTTTCATATCTCTGGTTGTATACAAAGTATATTCACACCAATTCATGTCTTTATACATGTACTCTGGATAATAATGTCCATCACATTCCACCATCATTTCTAATCCCATACCTCCTGCTTTTCCTTTGTCAGAGCCTCTGACTGCTTAGCACCTCCCACCCTGCCCTACCTAGAGTTCCTCTATTCCTCCCACATTCCCCCTCCCTGCCCCACCATGAATCAGCCTCTTTATATCAGAGAAAACATTTGGCATTTGGTTTTTTGGGACTGGCTAATTTTACTTAGCATTATCCTCTCTAACTCCATCCATTTACCTGCAAATGCCATGATTTTATTATCTTTTATTGCTGAGTAATATTCCATTGTGTATATATGCCACATTTTTTTTATCCATTTATCTATTGAAGGGCATCAAGGTTGTTTCCACAGTTTAGCTATTGTGAATTGTGCTGCTATAAACATCAATGTGGCTGTGTACCTGTAGATGCTGTTTTTAAATCCCTTGGGTATAGACTGAGGAGAGGGATAGCTGGGTCAAATGGTGGTTCCATTTCCAATTTTCCATGAAATCTCCATACTGCTTTCCATATTAGCTGCACCAATTTGCAGTCCCACCAGCAATGTTTGAGTGTATCTTTTCCCCCTACATCCTCACCAACATTTACTGTTGTTTGTATTCATAATAGCTGCCATTCTGACTGGAGTGAGATGACATCTTAGATTAGTTTTGATTTGCATTTCTCTAATTGCTAGCGATGATGAACATTTTTTCATATGTTTGTTCTGAGAAGTGTCTGTTCAGGTCCTTGACCCATTTATTGACTGTTTTTTTTTTTTTTTTTTTTTTTTTTTTTTGTGTGTGTGTGTGTGTGTGCTTAGCTTTTTGAATTCTTTATGTACACTAGAGATTAGTGCTGTATCTAATGTGTGAGGGGTAAAGATTTGCTCCCAAGATGTAGGCTCTCTATTTACCTCACAGATTGTTTCTTTTGCTTAGAAGAAACTTTTTACTTTGAGTCCATCCCATTTATTGATTCTTGATTTTAATTCTTGTGCCAAAGGAGTCTTATTAAGAAATTTGGGGCCTAATCCCACATGATGGAGATTAGGGCCCACTTTTTCTTCTATTAGACACAGGGTCTCAAAACAGCATGGTATTGGCACCAAAACAGACTGGTAGACCAATGGTACAGAATAGAGGACACAAAGAGTAACTCACAGAATTACAATTATCTTATATTAGACAAAGGCACCAAAAACATGCATTGGAGAAAAGATAGCCTCTAACAAATGATGCTGGGAAAACTGGAAATCCAAGTGAAATTAAACCCCTATTTCTCACCATGCACAAAAGTCAACTCAAAAAGCAGCATTCTTAATAACTTCTGACTTTAGCTTTCTGGATACATCACCTCCATCATTGACTGAGCACTCAATACTTGGAGATAATCATTTTACTCATCTCTCTTTCGCACTTGGAAATTTTATTTTCTTTGCAGAAGACATACATCAGTCTCTCTTGTTGTTAAAAGATGGCCTGCCTGTAGATTCACACACAAAAAATAGGCACAATTGGTCATATATTTTCTGAATTTTTCAATTTCCTCTCCTTCTCTCATTTCAAGCCTGCATTTCACCTGGTAAATCCTCAAGTTCATGTGAAGTTGAAGAAATCCCTACTTTGTTTTGGGGAGCTTCACAAGGAGTGGCCCTCCTTCCTTGTGCCATGCTGGAGTTTCTATGCCCAGCACCTGGTCACAAGAGGAACTTAAGTGTTTATGGAACCAAATTAACCGCCTTTTCTCACTCATAGTTTTGATCTGATGTCTTCCCACCCCATATGCCCTAGGTATTTATTATTGCATGCTTTTGTTTCCTTGATTCTTGGTTTCCTCTGTGTTTAAGTGAAGGGTTTCCGTCTGTGATTCCCCACATCTTAGTACCTGCTACACAGCTGAAGTTCTCAAAAACAGTTTTGCTAAGGGAAAGGGGCCCTCACTTGGCGAATCCATCATTTTGCCTAGTGTGAAAACTGAAGGACTCCCTACCCTACTCTGTTTCTAGCTCTTCTGCCATTCTGCACATTTATTCTGAGACTTCAGGAGTGATGCTGAGGTGAAGGTAACATAGGCCTGAGCCCATGTTCACCCACAGCTGGGTGTTCTTTTACTGTTTTCACACACACTCAGGTACACTTGGACAGAACTTGTGCTTTTACATTGAGCATAATGTGATATGAGCTCATCTCTTCATTTCACTGTGTCTTTTCCAGTATTGCTAGAATAGGTAGAATCACAATATACATATGAGACTTTCCTAAAATCCACTGTAATTTCGGGGATATTAGGTATTATTTTCATAAACAACATAGAGGGCCTTAAAGTGCTTCTTAAGAATGACTTGTTAGTAGGTGGGAAATTTCCCCTGGACTTTAAATATATGAACAACAACTAGAAAAATGTGTGCTTTGGAATCTCATTTTCTGATAGGCATTGCATTCTATCTTTTTACTGGTATTAGCTTAATAACAGACTCCAGAATAGTTTGGGGGCTTCTAGACTACAAGTAGTTCCCTGAGTATTACAGAATGAATTATAGTCTAGGAGATGAAACTACAGACTTGCATTTAGGATCTTTGCCCACTTCTCTTCATAGATCAGGAGCTGAAGTCTAAGAACAGTCTCAGAATGGGAAAAGATCAGAAAGAATTATGTTCTTCCTGCCCTTTCAGTTTGAGCATTTGGTAAAGCTGCCTGGAAATCTGGCTTCAAAAATTAGGCATATACTGCAGGTTATGTTCCATTTATTCTCACTAAAATATGAAGAGCTTGTTCCACTGTGAAAGAATCAAAGATACTGGCTTGAGAATGTCTGTTCTTCTTGTTACTGCTGCTGCCATCATATTGTAGTTTTCTTAATCACCTCTAGTTTGCAAGATGCTGAACAAAAGATATAAGAAGACATTATCTCTTTCTTTAGGGAGCACATTCATAAGAGAGATATAAATACATGAACACAAACACAAATAGAGAAAGAATTGTGCGCTCTCTCTCTCTCTCTCTCTCTCTCAAGAGAGAGAGAGAGAGAGAGAGAAGGAGAGTGAAAGAGAGAGGAAGGGAAGGAGGGGGAAGGAGAGAGAGAAATGTTCTTTCCTGAATTCTCAGTGAGAAAAAAAGTGCCTCGTTTTTGCTATTTTTAAAATTTTTGGTTTCTTCCATTATATTTCTTGTGAGTGAGGATATATAATCAGATTGTCCTAAAATCTCTAAACCAGAAAAATGAAGGCATACCTACTAAAACAGTACATTAAAGAAATCAGGATGATAATAATGATGATAATTATTGACTGCCATTCATTGAATGCCTTTGTAGTGACTCCAACAGCAAATATATATATATATATATATATATATATATATATATATATATATATATATATATATGTAGGACACCAAGGCAGAAGTAGTTTTCTTTATATAGAATGAAAATGAATCTCAGCATGATTAAATGACTGCCAAAAAACTACACAAGTGCAAGATACCTGTGCTCTGTTTTGGAGAATATTAGAATTTAAAAAGCAGAATTGTTTGCAGAGAACAATATTGGGAAATGTGTTATCAAAGGTGCATTGTAAAATTTAAGAAAAACATTTTGAGAGACTTTGAAATGCCTATAATTGCTTCTCCAAGGTTGAAAGTGGCCCACTGTGTGTACAAGTCAGCATACCAACACCTTGTTTATTAAGTGCATTTAATTCTGGCTCACTGACTTGAAATCACATACACAAAAATCAAGAAAGATACCTGTTTGGCTCTAAAAATTTACCTTTATATTATGGCTCCAATGTCTGAAAGCACTGAAATGTGTTTTGTGTCACTCAATCCAAGTGACAACCCTGTGATAATTGGGTAGTGGTAGTTTATGAGGAAATGGAGGGATGGGTATCTGAGCAACCAAACCATGAGTGGTTAATCTGGGACTATAAATTGTGTCTTCCGGAGGTCTCTTATGTTTTTCAAAAGCTCTGAGGATCATGAATCATTAACAATGATCAAGTACACTTTCAGTTGTCTGATATCCTAAAACATAGTGGCTTAGAACAAAAATGATCATTTGTTTTCTCTTTTGTCTGTAGCTTGGAAAGGACTCTGGGGATTACTCAAGATGAGCTGGCATATCAGCTGCCTCAGCTCAATTGGGATGGGTGATCCACTCAAAAGGTGGTTCACTTGGCCAATTTAGCTCTGGCTGTTGGCTGGGAGGTCAATTAGGGTTGTTGGTCAGAAACTTCAGACATCCTTATCATGGGACTCTCCAGGAAGTTCAGGAAAATTGCACTCTTTACAGTCTTCTGGTGGAGCACAAAGACAAAAGTTGCCAGGTCTGAAGTCTAAGGCATAGACCTGGCAGTGTCAAGTTCATACCAGTCTATTGGTTAAAGCTAGTTAGGGATAATCCAGACATGGGAGTAAAGTACACAATTGGGAAGAAATGGAAGGTGGGGGCTGTTGGAAGCCACTGATGTAACAAACCAGTATATTACATTAATCTTAAAATATTCACATTAAGAAGGACAGACATAATATACACTTTTGAAAGTTTTCCAACAAGTCACATATATGAGGATAAATTTTATCTAAGGAGAAATATTATTTACTTCCTTTAATTAGCCTAGAAAAAGAATCAAAAGTCTCTACTGTAATTTGACAGGAGTTCTAAAATAATGAAATTACACTTTTCCTTTTAAACTTTCGGCAATAGAGGCAAAATTTGATTATCTACCTTCAACTAGATATTTTCAGTGAGGGCCTGATGGATTATCCATTGCTTACCTTTGGATCTTCTTTAGGATAATGTTCAGTGTTCCCTGATAATTCTCCTGGATAGAAATCCAGGAGAATAGTCTATCATTCATGTTATTATATTACCTTGGATAAATCAAGTGTAGTTCATAGAGGACACATTTTTTGAGGACTATCAGCTTATTAAACTAATTAGATCCATTAGAAATGATATATAGGTTTGTGTGATGTGTATTCACCTCTATTCAGCAAGAGGAATCTGTGATTCTATTAAGAATCAAAAAAATCAACCATAGTCACCAATTTTGTGTATGAGAAGCTATAAAATATCTGGCAACAAGGTTCTTTTCACTTAAACATATAGACGAACCCTGAGGGAGTATTATCAAGAATTTGAGCAATTACTTACAAACTAAATAAAAAATCACCCTTCTCTCCCATGAGCAAGAGTAGCCTCCTTCATGAGATATTTATCAAGTGTTATATCTCCCTTGCTAATATCCCCTTATTCTTGTCTAGTCATTCTTTAATCATAAATAAGAATCTCTGGAGTGTTTCAGGGCATGGCAAATCAAATATAGCAGGACTTCAAAAGCAAGAATTTTCCCATTTATTCTTCTACCAATCTTGTGAGCAGGAAAGAGAATTTCTGTCAGTTCACACTAAACTGTGGCTCTCTGCTATGAATGCTTTTTCTTTTACAGCTGGGCTAAAAAGCAAGAGGATCAAATAGCTATAAGGGACACTTTTTTTCTAAGAATAAGAAAAGTATGACACCTTCATCTCAAATAATCTATAGACCAGAAAATGTAGAGATTCTGGAAGTACTTAAATGGAAGCCAAGAAAAAAACTAATTTGAGAGAAAAACTGTCTTCTGGAGTATGTGACCAGAGTGCTCAAGTTCACTCAAGTTTTATCCTTGGTTGGCTTGAAGTTTTACCCCAATTTTTTTTCTCTTTTATCCCTTTACTTAATAAGAAATGGGTAGTTTAAATCCAGAAACTAATATGAAAAATTCTGTTGAGTCATTACTTGTGATGAGACATAAATCCTGAGGGTTATATTTAAAATTTGGAAACCTTAAGTCCCAGTGCCTCCTACCCGTAATTTCCTTGTACCTTGTCCTTATTCCCTGTGCTTGGTTCCCTCAACAGCAGGAGTTGCAAAGATTACTGTGAGCACTTCATGGTGATACAAAGATTATGTAAGTAAAATGAAATTCTTAGCCAGCACTTACTGTGCAACCCTTGTTTTGTAGTTCTGCATAGATCTAGTATTTCTGTTTCATTACTTTATGCAGTTTATAGAGAGAAATCATGTTCACCTGAAACATCTCATTAGGGAATGTTAATTAAGACTATGCCATACACAATTAAGTCTAAATTTAATCTACCTTTGATACTTTCTATGAATCCATGCTCTTTTAAATCTTAGCATCCATGCAACTCCTCTGTCTCAATGCAAATGCTGCAGTATTTTAGTGTGTCTATTAGCTACTGCTTTTCCCTCCTCTATGTCTTGGTATTCCTAAGATGGTAGATGGGATGTAAAAGCAACTGGTTTAAAATAAGTAATTTAATCATTAATTTAGTAATAATCTTGACTATTTTATCACAAAAATTTACTTTTTCAACACAGATTAATATTTTTGTATTTTTATAGGTACAACTCATATCTTTGTGCATGTGTGTTTTGTGTTAGCATGTGTATTTGTGTGTGTGTTCCATATTTTTGAGTAAGGAAGGGATCACTCATGTATCCATGTATCATGTATCAGGTATGTCTTGGCCTTGCACACAGTGAAGCCTCTGTGTGTTGCTTGGTGCCTGACAGAAAGTGATGAAGCTGTTTTGGAGGCCTTGCCTTTTACCTTCTCCATCATCAGAATAGTGGGAGAGAGTAAGGGACAAAATAGTCCACGATTTTGAACCATAGTGGTATCAAAGCAGAAGTTGATAAGAATGATAGGGTTTGCGATATTTTTATTTACCAGATGTGTAAAAGATGAAAATTTCTTTTTTCAGGAAGAGGTTATAACATAGATATTTTATTTTGAATGATAACAGACAAGATTAAAGTTTGAAGTATTGCATTGAGTAAACTAGGAATCAGAAATATTTTACATCAACTCACTACCAAATCAACTGAGCTGTGAAATAGTTGAGCAAAAATGTGTACCTTACAAAGGTTGTGATAGTAATACTCGATTTTGTTTTAACCATTCAAGCATAGATTGGAGTACATTAAGTGGAGGAAATGAGGCTAGGGTGATTTTGTATTTCTGGAAGAAGATTGCTTTTAGCTTCAATACAGTATGTGCTGCAGCCAACACTAAAATGGATATGTGGTATAAAGTACAATAGTAGTTATGATTAAATAAAAACCAAGCTTTAGAGAGCATCTTAGCAGGATCACATTGGACTAAGGAGCAAAGTGAAATTCAGCATAGTGTGGAGGAAAAAAAAAAGATCCATCAGGGCAATTCTTTATATTCATTTATTTATTTTTGAAAGGTGCTAAAGTTCTTTTCTTATTGTTCCAGTTCAGTTAAAAAATACATTTGGTCCCAGGTTTTGGCATTAAAATAAATAAATAAAAAAGAAGAAACTTAATTCCATTACTAAGACTTGGTTTTGCCTTATTTGTGTTGTGTTTGTCTGTTTTTTAGTAATGGATGCAGTGATGGTTGAAATTAACTGTAATTGAAAGTAACTGCAAAGCAAGTTACTTGTGGGTTTTTAAGCCAAAGTTTCTATTGCTATACAAATGTTAGCACATTCTCATCGCTTGTATTATGAGATTTTAATATACTTTACAATAAGTATGCAAATACTTCATTACTGTGCCTACATAGGAGTTTAGTTTGGATTCCAGTCTCTTAAAAGGCCAAGACTGTGTCCATTTATCTCCTGGGCCTGTATATACAATGAATCATTTTGCTGAGCACATTTCTTGCAGTGACACATATACCTGATGGCAATATCAGCAAGGACTGGATGACAAGCCAAGAGTTCCTTTAACGATTTCATTGAACAAACATTTGCTGAACATATGCTTTCAGTCACACATACAGGACTAGGCCCTAAAGAAAGAAACATAAGGAATCATGCCTGCCCTCAGTAGATGGTACACAGACTTGTGCTCCATTTTGGCAATTATAAGATGGAAAGATTAGTCTACTGAATGAATTAGGGAGTTAAAGGATGACTACTTTTGATGAAAGACCATCAAAATGGAGGAAGGGAGTAGAAAATTCAGGTATGTAATTAAGTAGTAATATTCTAATTATTTGTTTGGGTTCTGTCTCTGTGATGTTTGTTGTCTTTTAAAAATAAAAGACCTTTTGATCAATTGTGTAAAATAATTTTTAAATCACATCATGAATCATGAATTACAAAGTTGAAATTATGTGCACCTAAAATTCTTATCTGGAATAGGAGCCACACTGATGTAGTAGAAGTTGATCCTTAGAAGAAACAAGAAAAAATAGCAATAAATGGAAACAGCTATTGCAAAACTTCTGTGAATCAGGAGTATCAGAGTTAATTTAGTGGTCATGTTCTTCTTGGTATTCGCAAAAGATTCTATGAGAGCAAGGCATATGTGTGTATTTTTGTTAAATTCCCAATTCCTTATAGATAGGGTGCGCAAAAATAGTTCATGAATATTGACACAGTATGTCATAGAATTATCTTTATAAGTCACACATCTTTAAATTTTTGAAAGTTTAATAAATATGCACCTGTACTGAAGAGTGTATGTATTAAAAGGGCTACATTTAGAACTTAAAGATCTAACTTGGGTATTAATAGCAATATGATTAAATAGATAATACTGAATCTTAAGTCCTACATAATGAGAAATTTCAAAAGTGCCTAAAATATTCTTAGGAAATACTTTACAAACTCTCAAAAATAGATTGCATTAAGATTATTGGAAAACTAAATTTATTCAGATTTTAGGTAAAACATTTAACACCTTATCTGAGGAAGGTAGTAATGTAACTTAGAATCATTAAGTTATTGCATTTGGATGAATTCTTAGAGACTATGTAATATATTCCCTTTATTTCATAAATTAAGAAATAGAACAGGAAGGAAGAAATTATCAGTTACCAAATTATACATTTTGTAGTGTAAAAAATGAGTTGATTTTCATATTCTTATGATTCAATTCTGAATCTCTAATAAGAAGATAAGTATATAGACAATATTTTGCTGCATTAATTTTAAAATTCCTAATCAAACATGAAATTTTTGTAAAATTAGGTGTTTTATAAAATACTTGCTAACATAAAATAAAAGAGCTGTACATTTTCACTATAAATATATTTGCAATAAGTTTTCTTAAAGTTAAGAGTAATCTGTTGTAAAAATGTGGCTGAATGATATATTTGGAGTTTCTACTATTTGTTGACTATATTATAGAAAATAATTTCAGAATAAAAATATTCCCATAAATGTTGGGTCATTTCATTGGTTAATTATCTTTAAAGAAGAAATAATACTAATTTTGTACAAACTTACTCTTTTCTAAAGACTGCATAAGTCTCATAGCAATCATGATCAAGTCATTAGAGGGGAAAAAAAATCTAACTGGTATTTACATGATCTGTTACACTGCTCCCTCTAGGTTTAAGGAAATATTATGTAAACCACAATGAATATAAACCATGAAAATCTGGATTACCATTGCCAACTTCATGAAGACATTAGGTGTCATACAACAGAAACCTATAGGGAACCAATACCACCAACAGTTAACTGGAGAGGGACTGTTCTTTCAAGAATTTTATAAAAAGCCTTTGTGGTACTGAAGCTGCAACATTGGCAACCAAGATCTCATTTAAGGGCTTGTTTTACCTAAAGTTTTGAACGACTTATCTTTCTTACTCTGATGATGTAGATAGCAGAATCCTCTTTAATTTGGATCAAATACAAGGGGAATAGCCCATTAATTCAGTCACCAGTGCCTCCAGTTGTGTTTTATTGGAGGTTAGTGTGAGCCAAAGGTGGCTGGTTATAGCAACACTAGCAGACGTGTTATGGGGCTTAAATTGAGACTATACACTTTATAGTTGCAGGATGTCATCTTCCCATGTCTTCATTTATAGTCCCTTCAAACCTCCTTTAAAATTGCATTTATATGTCAGTGATTCACTGTTAAATAATTTTTCTCTCACATGGCAAGACTTCATTGGTTTAGAATCAACGATCCAATCACAGTTTTAGCATTACAGATCTTCTCATTTCCATTCTAATCCGTGGTATGTGTTCTTCCTTCCTTTGTTCTCCTTTCTTAAAGGTTTACATTCTCTCTTACCTTCTTCATTACTTTCCCATTACTTCTTTAGTTGATGATGTTGATAATGGTTAAAAAATTGTTTGGGGGCTTGGTCCCTCCTCTTCTTGTCTCCCTTCTGACCTCCCTCAATCTCTCCCTTTCTCCCTTTTCTTTTTCCTCCACCTCCCCCATATACTTCTCAAGTGCTTCCTTATGAGAATTACTCAAAAACTAATTTTCCTTTTAACTTAGAATGGAAATTAGTGCCTTCAAAAACAATCACTGTTAGAAATACAGTAGACACAAGAAACTGCAGTAAATTACATACCATAAAATTAAACTCGGTGACCTTCTTTGCAAGGGAGGTAAATGAAGGAAAAGTTAGGATAGTAGGGGAGGTAGGCATGGAAAGTCACATCTGCAAACTTGCATTGGTGCTAAATATTACTTTTATCATCAGGGAGGATTTTACCTATCTTGACCTTAGAGTCTACGCTCATTATATACGGTATTTGTAAATACTTCCTTGGTTCCTTATATTTTTACTAAAAGGGTTAGATTCAATTCCTTTCCTGATCTAGCATTTTATAATCCTATGTGCAGTGTTTTGTTTTGACTGAAATATATTTAGTACCCTTTAAACAAGATTTGCTTCCAAAGGCCGGAGGCAACTATGGTGCAATTCTGAGTGGTTTTTAATCATAAGAGAAATAGCTATTCAAGAAAGAAGTTCCAAAAGTCAAGATGAGGGGTCAAATGAAAGATCAGTTCTGGAAATAGGAAGTTTGCAAGGAATGGGACGTGGCCCTTGACTGCTCCACTGTTTGAAATATGCTTGTCCAAATTTCATCTTGCTTAACTCCTGCAGCAGCTGCAGTCTTGGGACACCTACCTTCCTTAGCTCTAGGAAGGATGAAGATTCTCTATCATAACAAGAGACATGGTGTTATAATTTCTTGAGATACTTTTCTGACTTCTCCACTGAGTTGGGATCAGGGATCATATGTTTTAGCTCTGAAACACCAGCATCTAAGAAAGTATGAAACATATTGTAAATGCTCAGTATTTTTTAATTACTGGTATCTATTTTTTATATCTGGAGTAACTATCCATGTTTACTTGTGCAGGTGGCTGCCATAATACTAGTTAGATACATATTTCACATGCCCTTAGCAATAAAAGCTTTCAGTCATCCACATTGTCTAAGTTTTTTTTTTATTGATCAAAACATTACAGAGCTCATGATATATCATCTTTCATACATTAGACTCAATTGGGTTTTGAACTCCCATTTTTACCCCAAATACAGATTGCAGAATCACAACTGTTACATACTCACATTATTACATAATGGCATATTAGTGACTGTTGTATTCTGCTACCTTTCCTATCCCCTACTATCCTCCCTCCCCTCCCCTCCCATCTTCCCTCTTTACCTCCTCTGCTGTTGTTCAATTCTCTCCCCTTTTCCCCCCTCCCCCTTGCCCCTCATACCCTCTTATAATTTTGTGTATCATTGAAGGTCTCCGACCATTTCCATATGCTTTCCCTTCTCTCTCCCTTTCTCTCCCCCCATTCGTCTTTGTTTACTATTAGTCTTTTCCTCATGCTCTTCCTTCCTGTTCTGTTCTTAGTTGCTCTCTTTATATCAAAGAAGACATTTGGCATTTGTTTTTTAGGGTTTGGCTAGCTTCACTTAGCATAATCTGCTCTAATGCCATCCATTTCCCTGAAAATTCTATGATTTTGTCATTTCTTAGTGCTCCATAATACTCCATTGTGTATAGATGCCACATTTTTTTTTATCCATTCATCTATTGAAGGGCATCTAGGTTGGTTCCACAGTCTAGCTATTGTGAATTGTGCCGCTATAATCATTGATGTGGCCGTATCCCTATAGTGCGCTCTTTTAAAGTCCTCAGGGAATAGTCCGAGAAGGGCGATAGCTGTGTCGAATGGTGGATCCATTCCCAGCTTTCCCAGGAATCTCCATACTGCTTTCCAAATTGGCCTCACCATTTTGCAGTCCCACCAGCAGTGTACAAGTGTACCCTTTTCCCCACATCCCCGCCAACACTTATTGTTGTTTGACTTCATAATGGCTGCCAATCTTACTGGAGTGAGATGGTATCTTAGGGTGGTTTTGATTTGCATTTCTCTGATTGCTAGAGATGGTGAGCATTTTTTCATGTACTTGTTGATTGATTGTATGTCCTCCTCTGAGAAGTGTCTGTTCAGGTCCTTGGCCCATTTGTTGATTGGGTTGTTTGTTTATTGTTTAATTTTTTGAGTTCTTTGTACATTCTGGATATTAGGGCTCTATCTGAGGTGTGAGGAGTAAAAATTTGTTCCCATGATGTAGGCTCTCTATTTACCTCTTTTATTGTTTCTCTTGCTGAGAAAAAACTTTTTAGTTTAAGTAAGTCCCATTTGTTTATTCTTGTTATTAACTCTTGGGCTATGGGCGTCCTGTTAAGGAATTTGGAGCCTGACCCCACTATATGTAGATCGGAGCCAACTTTTTCTTCTATCAGACGCACCATCTCTGATTTGATATCTAGCTCCTTGTACCATTTTGAGTTAACTTTTGTGGATGGCGAGAGAAAGGGATTCAATTTCATTTTGTTGCATATGGATTTCCAATTTTCCCAGCACCATTTGTTGAAGATGCTATCCTTCCTCCATTGCATGTTTTTAGCTCCTTTATCAAATATAAGATAGTTGTAACTTTGTGGATTAGTCTCTGTGTCCTCTATTCTGTACCATTGGTCCACCTACCTGTTTTGGTACCAGTACCATGCTGTTTTTGTTACTATTGCTTTGTAGTACAGTTTGAACTCTGGTATCGCTATACCTCCAGATTCACTCTTCCTGCTTAGAATTGCTTTTGCTATTCTGGGGCTTTTGTCTTTCCATATGAATTTCATGATTGCTTTATCTATTTCAACAAGAAATGCCATTGGGATTTTGATTGGCATCACATTAAACCTGTAGAGAACTTTGGGTAATATCGCCATTTTGATGATGTTAGTTCTGCCTATCCATGAACAGGGTACATTTTTCCGTCTTCTGAGATCTTCTTCTATCTCTCTCTTTAGGGTTCTATAGTTTTCATTGTATAGATCTTTCACCTCTTTTGTTAGGTTGATTCCCAAGTATCTTATTTTCTTTAAGGATATTGTGAATGGAGTGGTTTTCCTTATTTCCATTTCAGAGGTTTTGTTGCTGATATACAGGAATGCCTTTGATTTATGCGTGTTGATTTTATAACCTGCTACTTTGCTGAATTCATTTATTAACTCTAGCAGCTTCTTTGTAGACCCTTTTGGGTCTGTTAGGTATATTATCATGTCATCCGCAAATAGCGATAATTTAATTTCTTCTTTTCCTATTTTTATGCCTTTAATTTCTTTTGTCTGTCTAATTGCTCTGGCTAGTACTTCGAGAACTAAATTGAATAGAAGTGGTGATAGAGGGCATCCCTGTCTTGTTCCAGATTTTAGAGGGAATGCCTTCAGTTTTTCTCCGTTTAGGATGATGCTAGCCTGAGGTTTAGCATATATAGCTTTTACAATGTTGAGGTAAGTTCCTGTTATCCCTAGTTTTTCTAGTGTTTTGAACATAAAGGGATGCTGTACTTTGTCAAATGCTTTTTCTGCATCTATCGAGATGATCATATGGTTCTTGTCTTTAAGTCTCTTGATGTGGTGAATAGCATTTATTGATTTCCGTATACTGAACCAGCCTTGCATCCCAGGGATGAATCCTACTTGATCATGGTGCACAAGTTTTTTGATATGTTTTTGTATTCGATTCCCCAGAATTTTATTGAGAATTTTTGCATCCAAGTTCATTAGAGATATTGGTCTGTAGTTTTCTTTCTTTGAAGTGTCTTTGTCTGGTTTTGGGATCAGAGTGATGTTGGCCTCATAGAATGAATTTGGAAGAGCTCCTTCTTTTTCTATTTCTTGAAATAGCTTGAAAAGTATTGGTATTAATTCTTCTTTGAAGGTTTTGTAGAACTCCGCTGTATACCCATCAGGTCCAGGGCTTTTCTTGGTTGGTAGTCTTTTGATGGCTTCTTCTATTTTTTCCTTTGTTATTGGTCTGTTTAAATTGTGTCTTCCTGTCTCAATCTGGGCAGATCATATGCCTTAAGAAATTTATCGATATCCTCACTATCTTCTATTTTATTGGAATATAGGTTTTCAAATAATTTCTAATTATCTTCTGTATTTCTGTAGTGTCTGTTGTGATATTGCCTTTTTCATCCCGTATGTTGGTAATTTGAGTTCTCTCTCTTCTTCTCTTCATTAGCATGGCTAAGGGCCTGTCTATCTTATTTATTTTTTCAAAGAACCAACTTTTAGTTTTATCAATTTTTTCAATGTTTTTTTTTTCAATTTCGTTGATTTCTGCTGTAATTTTAATTATTTCTTGTCTTCTACTACATTTGCTGTTGTTTTGCTCTTCCTTTTCTAGGTTTTTGAGGTGTAGTGTGAGTTCATTTATTTGTTGGTTATTTCTTTTTTTGAGGAAAGAACTCCAAGAAATGAATTTTCCTCTTAAAACTACTTTCATTGTGTCCCATAGATTCCGGTATGTTGTGTCTGTATTATCATTTGTCTCTAAGAATTTTTTCATCTCCTCCTTTATGTCTTCTGTAACCCATTGATCATTCAGTAACATATTGTTCATTTTCCATGTGATGTAGGATTTTTCCTTCCTTCTTTTATCATTGATTTCCAATTTCATTCCATTGTGATAATCTCCACTCCTTTATATTTACTAAGCGTTGCCTTATGGCATAATATATGGTCTATCTTTGAGTAGGTTCTATGTGCTGCTGAGAAGAACGTGTATCCACTTGATGATGGTTGATATATTCTATATATGTCGGTTAAGTCTAGGTTATTGATTGTGCTGTTGAGTTCTATAGTTTCTTTATTCAGTTTTTGTCTAGAGGATCTGTCTAATGGCGAGAGCGGTGTGTTGAAGTCACTCATAATTATTGTGTTGTGGTCGATTTGACTCTTGAACTTGAGGAGAGTTTGTTTTATGAACATTGCAGCTCCATTGTTTGGTGCATACAAATTGATAATTGTTATGTCTTGTTGGTGGATCGTTCCGTTTAACAGGATATAGTGAACTTCTTTATCCTTCTTGATTAACTTAGGTTTAAAGTTGATTTTATTCGATATGAGTATGGCCACTCCTGCTTGCTTCCGAGGGCCATGTGAGTGGTATGATTTTTCCCAACCTTTTACCTTCAGCCTGTGTATTTCTTTTCCTATCATATGAGTCTCTTGAAGGCAGCATATTGTTGGATTTGTTTTTTTGATCCAGGTTACCAGCCTATGTTTCTTGATTGGTGAGTTTAGGCCATTAACATTTAAGGTTACAATTGAGATATGATTTGTACTTCCAGTCATGCTTCTTTATTTATTTATTTTAGTTTGGCTGGTTTTACTTTTTGGTTATTTTTCTCCCCCTTTATTGAGACACCTCCTGCTGTTAGTTTTGGGCACTATTTTTCAATTCCTCTTCTTGTAGTATTTTGCTCAAAATGCTTTGCAGTGCTGGTTTTCTTGCTGCGAATTCTTTTAGCTTTTGTTTATCGTGAAAGATTTTAATTTCATTGTCAAATCTGAAGCTTAATTTTGCTGGATACAGTATTCTTGGTTGGAATCCATTATTTTTCAGCGTTTGAAATACATTGTTCCAGGATCTTCTCGCTTTCAAAGTCTGTGATATGAAATCAGTCGTTAACCTAATTGGTTTACCCCTGAATGTAATCTGCCTCTTTTCTCTCTCGTAGCTTTTAATATTCTCTCCTTGTTCTGTACGTTGGCTATCTTCATAATTATATGTCTTGGAGTTGGTCTATTATGGTTTTGAATGTTTGGGGTCCTGTAGGCTTCCAGGATTTGGCAATCCATTTCATCTTTCATCTCTGGGAAGTTTTCTAGAATTATTTCATTTAATATGCTGTCCATTCCTATGGTTTGAGTCTCTGTGCCTTCTTCTATCCCGATGACCCTCAAATTTGGTTTTTTTTATGACATTCCATATCTCTTGAATAGATTGCTCATGGGATTTAAGCATCTTTTCTGTGTTGACTATATTCTTTTCAAGTTGATAAACCTTGTCTTCATTATCTGATGTTCTGACTTCTACTTGGTCAAGTCTGTTTGTAATATTCTCGTTTGAGTTTTTAATTTGGTTTATATTTTCCTGCAATTCTAGGATTATTGTTTGATTTTTTTTAAGATCTCTATCTCCTGGTAGAGCTCTTTCTTTGCCATTTGAATTAGTTTGTTTAATTCGTTTTCAAAATATACTTTTATTGCTTGGACTTGCTGTCTCATGTCTTCCCTAATATTCCTTTCCATTCGAGTTAGGTAGGCCTTGAGTTCATTCCCTATCCCTGCTTCTGATGTTTCTATGTCCTCCTGTAGAATTAAGTTGTCCTGCATTGTTTGTACTCCTTTTTTCCCTTGTTTTCTCATGTTGTCCACGTTACTTTCCAGCTCTATTTGATTGCCGTGTTTCTGCTCTCTTCTATAGATTTGTTTTGGTTCTGTATTACTCTGTTGTTTCTTCTTTGTATTGTTAAACTGTGCCTGCTAACGTGGATTCTGCTGGGAAGGAATTCCGATGGCCGAGCTCCAGTGACGTCACTACTCTGCTATGACGGGCCCCAGGCTCCTTGCTGGGGGGTCCTAATGGGGCTGTGTGACTGGACTGTCTCTGTTTGGTTTCAGCTCCCATCAAGGCAGGCGGGCAGTCTCCAGCCGCCCAGTATCTCAGGCAGCGGGCGGGCGATCAGTCGCCGGCGGGGGAGTGGACTTCAGCCGCCCAGTCGCGCGGGCAGCGGGCCGGCTGTCGCCGGTGGGCGGGCGATCTCTAGGCACCCCGTCCTGCAGTCCCTAGCCGGCGGGCGGGCGTTCTCCTACCGCCCAGTTACGCGGGCAGTGGGCGAACTGTCACCGGCAGGCCTGCGGTTTCCAGCCGCCCAGTCGCGAGGGCCTGGCCTCTAGTCCCCTAGTTTCTCCTGCTAGTCTTGGTTTCTCCTGCTAGACCAGATTTCCCCTGAGTGATGGCTCTTGGCAGTTCAAACTGTACTCTGGACCTGCCATTTGTTGGGTGTGGAGGGTGTCTATTGGGGACCCCCGCACTCTATTGTTTTGTTCCCATTGTGGGGGATAGAACTGTACCGCTTCCTTCCCCCTCTGAAATCCCGTACTCAGCCCGGGGGTCAGCGCGGGCTCATCCAGCAGGATTCCACAGAATTGCAGCCACTTTTCTCCCTGCTTGCTAATTAATTACTTCTCTGCAGCGCCCCGCCTTCTGTAGCCGTGGGGAAGGCCGGGCGAATCCGTCAGCCCGGATCCCCGGGGTCACACAATTGGCTATTAGGATCCCTGGCATTCTATCGTTTTGATTTTTTCTGCTTGCCCCTCCCCCAGCGCTGGCTAGACAGGTTTCGTTTTGGCTGCTGATGGGAGGGGGAGTTGAAGGTCAGGTGTCTCTAGTTTTCCCCTACTTTTTATGCGGGCTCACTCTGATACTCCCTCCCCCGGAAAGCCTAGGAGAGCCTAGGAGACACAGACCTGTTTTATTGTTGCAGTCTGTTGGAGAGTGGCGGTGGATACTTCAGCTCTCCAAGATGGTGGCTGCTGATTGCCTTGGAGGAGTTTCTGTTGTGTGGGACGGGACTGTATCGCTTCCTTCCCCATCTGAAATCCCGTACTCAGCCCAGGGGTCAGTGCGAGCTTGGCCGGCGGGGTTCCACCCAATGGCAGCCACTTTCCTCCCTGCTTGCTAAGTAATTGCTTCTCTGCGGCGTCCCACCTTCTGTAGCCGCAGGGCAGGCCGGGCGAATTCGTCAGCCCAGATCCCCGGGGTCGCACAATTGCCTATTGAGATCCCCGGCACTCTATCATTTGTTTTTTTCTGCTTGCCCCTCCCCCAGCGCTAGCTAGACAGGTTTTGTTTTGGCTGCTGATGGGAGGGGAGTTGAAGGTCAGGTGTCTCTAGTTTTCCCCTAGTCTTTATGTGGGGCTCACTCTGATACTCCCTCCCCCGGAAAGCCTAGGAGGGGTTTTATGCGGATTCCCCGATGTATGGGGGATGGGCTGAGTGACACAGACCTGTTTTATTGTTGCAGTCTGTCGGAGAGTGGCGGTGGATACTTCAGCTCTCCAAGATGGTGGCCGCTGATTGCCTTGGTGGAGTTTCCATTGTGGGGGACGGGACTGTATCTCTTCCTTCCCGGTGTGAAATCCCGTACTCAGCCCGGGGTTCAGTTCGAGCTTGGCTGGCGGGGTTCCACCCAATGGCAGCCACTTTCCTCCCTGCTTGCTAATTAATCCATTGTCTAAGTTTTTCCTAATGAAGCTTCTTCCAGGCTCAAAGTTTTCAGATGAAAGTTTTATATTTTATGGTTAAAACTTTTATTGCACATTTTAAAATGTAGTGTAACATGCAATAACATTTTCTAAAGTTGATGTCATACTTTTTTAAATGTAAAATATGTTTATATACCTGTACATAAATGTTAAAATACAGGTAGGGCTAGAAACAATATGGACTTCCTTAACAAGCTGTTTATACTGGAGCAAACTTTTCCATTTTAATTAGAAATAATATCCATAAAAGCTGATGGATATGATGTGATACAACTTGCATGAGATAATGAATTTGGAAGAGTTTAAGAACTGTAATAATGAAGGTGTTAGCTATTAGTAAAATGGTGCCATCTGATTATCTTTTCTGGATTCTTCAGGATTTAAAGCTGTCCTAGAAAACATTATTTTTTCCCGAATGGCAGACAGATGTGGTAGACAAACCTTGCTTATTGATATTGCATTACTCCCTGGAAACTAACAAATTATGTGCTTAATTTTGATGCTCCTTAGGGTGTTCAGGGAATCCTATGGGACACTTTGGCAGCTTAAATTCTAAACTCTAATTTTTAAAGTGCTCTCTGAACCCCATCCACTCGTTCCCTAACATAGTTCCTATCTTCCCTGATTTATTTAGCAGAAATCATTATGCAGTTACCTAGAAACTTCTGACTCCTCTTCCTCCCTCCCTACATGATGTCAGTCACCAGATTCTTTCCAAAGGCTTGCCATACCCTCTTGCCCTCGTTGTTCCTACCACCTCTGCCAGTGTCTCCTGCCCCATTGCTGTAGCCCTGGCTGGGCATTCTTCTGGTCATCTGGTCTCTCCTCTCTACACAGCCATCCATTCTGCAGCTTGGTGATGTTGTTTGGTGATCACAACACTCATCCATCTATAGAACCTCCATTGTATCAGTTTCTGTACACTAAAAACCTAATCTCCTCTAATTTGCTCCAAAAATCACCCAAAGGAGGTTGACTCCCTTTCTACATGTTTAGCCCCATCTTCTTCTGAATCATCAGTAATGTCCTCAGCATCATCCCCACCACCACCCTAGCAGCAACTGACCATATGCCAAGCACTGTTCTGAGAATCAGCCATCTCATGTCATCTTTACCACAGTCATGGGCATTGGTGGTGCAGAAGAGAACACTGAAGCTTGGGGGGGGGGGTTCACTAAAATCCAGGAAGTAGTATTCCAACTCTGCGCCATGGGACTCCAGATTTAGAGCTTTTTATACTTACTTGCCACTGATCCCAAAGAACAGGCACTCTTACTCCCACCTCTGTTTGCCCCTGCTGTTTTTTCTACCCCACATGTTCTTGCCTCCCCTCTACCTGTCTACTTTCAACACTCCCTTTTCAGGTAATGCCAAAATTTTACCATCCCCATGAACTCTTCTTATAATAACTCCACCTCCCACAAAGAAATAATCACTTCCTAATAGCATAACTACATTTAATCTTATCATTATAATAATTTATAATGATTTACCTACATGCCTCTTTTAGACTAAATTTTATCTTACTCATCACCACCAACACTCCCCGTGCCTTTTGCTTATCTCCAGCACTAATTCACTACCTGTTACTTAGTATGTGTTCCATAAATAGTTACTGAGTTTACTGTATTGTATAGGTTTTCTCTGGCCTGGAAATTCAGGCCTGGGGTGGAGTGATTTGAGCAATGAAAGTAATGATAACTAACATTCATTAATTACTTGTTAATAAGATAATTGAGTGGCTGAGGGATTATGGAAGCTTTCAAAGGCTACATTGCTGGGAAATAACAAAATGGGGAATGGAAGTGAAACAGCATAACTTCAGAGACACAGCATTCCTCTATCAAGATGGTTGTTTTCAGGTGCACCATCAGCAAAGGTTTGGAAATCGTCCAAAGCAACCCCTTGAGGAAAATAGAATTTCGTATTCCAGCCCAATCAGACTTCTTAGAGGATGACTGTTAAAAGAATTCCCCAATTCTCCAGTTTCTGAACACAATGATGATTAGAAAGAGGGCTGTTTATAAACTTTCATTTATATTTGTGGAAAACATAGTTCAAGTAAAGAAAATGCCAGGTTTTTTTGTTTTTTTGTTTTTTTGGTTTTTTTTGACCTTTTCTACCCTTTCTTCTTTGTCTTGCAGGCTGCAGTGGTGAAGTGAAAATAGGCTGATTTCCTAATTAAGCATTTAGGGGCTTTTGCTAATTTATATAGATACAATTGAAGGATGTGCACAATGAGAATTCAGGTTATTTTATTTTCCTCCTGCAGGATTCTAGTACAACTGTTTCACACTAGATGCTAATGAAGTTCAAGTGGGTTTTGAGAGCATTCTCTGTACCCGAGCAGGACAATTTGTGTAAGACTGTATTGTTTCCTCTTTATAAAAAAATAGTAAGTGTGAAAACAAAATTCTACTTCCCATAGTTGATTAGATTACTACCAATACTAATTACACGTTGAATATCCCTTATCTTACGTGCTTATGATGAGAAGTGTTTCAGATTTTGAATTTTATTTTTAATATTTGCCTAGTCCTAATGAAATATCTTAAGGATAAAACCCAAGTCTAAACATGAAATTAATTTGTTTCATTTATACTTCCTCTACATAGCCTGAAGATAATTTTATACATTACTTTTAGTGTGCCTGAAGTTTGACTCTGACTTGCCCCATGAGATGAGAAGTGCTCCACTTGTGTCATGTTGGTACTCAAAAGGTTAGATTTCAGATTTTCAGATTAGGCATATTCAACCTCTATTAATTATCATGGAAAATAAAACGGAAAACTATGGAATGAAAACACACAAGACAGTATTGTAAATAATGTTTTTTAATTGAGGAACAGCAACAATGACAACAACAACAAAAGCAAGATAACCTGTTTTAGAATACTGACACACTCATCTCTCATTTTCTCAGGATTCTGACTCAGCATACCTGGGATGTTGTCAGGTATTGGATTTTACCCCCAGAAAATTTCAGGTAATTGTGGTGTACTATAATAGATTGGAAATGGGGGTGATAGTCTCAAATCATGTTACTATTAACACAGCCATCCTCTAATATTAAAGTTCTGCACTTTAGACATGTAAAATTTATTTCTGCTGACATGTAAATTGAGATTTCCAGTTAAAGGCTTACAACACAAAGCACAGGAGTTGAAATCCTATTGTTCAATGTTTTTACATTCTAAAAATGGACAAGACCTTGGCCAATCTTCATTTTATTGGTGTTCTAAATTAGTTTTAGAAGCAACACCCTCCTTTTTATTTAATTATTTATTTTGCAATTAAAATAACCCTAACTATAAAATAGATTAAGAGTTGGATTGAGTAAACTGAGGACTACACAACTACTTTTAAGTTTCTCTGGTTCTTGAGAAACACCTCAATTGTCCCTGAGCTGAAAGGGTACAATTATAACCACTGGCAGATAATCTAACCCATTTCACAGATGAGGAAACCAAGACCCATTGGAATGAAGTCACAGACCTTGGAAATCATTGTTAAAAAAATAAAAGGGTCCTCACTGCCTGTAAAATGTACTTTACATTGGTGTATTTACTTCTGCCAAGAAAGGACATTAAAAGATGTAATGGGCTACCATTGTCCTCATTAATATTTTGATCAACAATATGCCATTCCTAAACTTGGATTTATGATTGCTAAAATAAACAGGAAAAATACATGTAAAATTAAATTAGTTTTATTATCCCATTAAAGGAATGATTTGATTTTGTCAGTTGGGAAAAATCTAATAAAATCAGATGTTATGTTAATTAAGTAGAGTAATATAATGAAGCTTCAAATTTGTAAAATTGGATCTGGATAAGGCTGTGTAGAAAGGCAATATGTTATGGGAGGAAATAAAATCTCATGGGGTTTCCTTTTCTGTACATTCAACAGCAAAATATAGAACTTAGTTGAGTCTCATTCCCTTTAGCCTCAACAAACTTAAGGAGCATTACAAAATGAAATGATGGTAAAGAAAACCATTTAACTCAAATGCTATTTCCTTACTTTAGTAACCATTAGACTTACCTTCAAAGTTTCCAGAGAGACTTGTCAGTTTGATTTGTTAAAATTTAAAAACATGCATAGATCATTTGAAATTAACTAGTTAAGTCATAAAATGTGTTAATTTACTTTCACTTAGTTTTAATAACTCTGAACCATATAATATTGTTATATATTTTGTTTGAACAGGAAAGAAAAATAGTTATTACTACTGCCAAACCCCGTCCCCCAAAAGGATTTAAGTGACTCATTTTCTTCAGCTGACACAACACAGAATATTGCATTTCAAAATTTGACTTTATTTATTTCATAATGGCATTGAAGGGTATTTGAAAGGAACATATGTAACTTAATGGGATGCCATCTATTACATCACTAGTGGCATTTCCTAAAGAGCAAACCTTGAATAAAGATTTAAAACAAATATTGAATATTTTTGAATGGCAGGTGGCCTTGGGCAGAGAGAGTGTTTTCCTGTCAGCAGCATCAAATATCATTTTTCTTAAAAAGAAGCATTCTAGATGAAGAAAACCACTGGAAGCATTACAATGCTAAATCCTGCATTTATTGAAAGATATAGTAAGGCATGTAGGTATCACAAAAGAAGGAGAGCACAGGGCTGCTCTGTGCAACCCACTGACAAGGGTGCAGTATGCTGTACCTGGTAGGATTTAAGATTGCCTTAAAATCTCCTTGTGATGTGATTGAGTAATTTGAGGGAAGAATCTGGGCTCAAATCATCAAAGGAGTTAAAAATAGAAAAATGTTTTGTTAAGACAAACCATCTGTTCTAAAGCATCACAAGGAGGAGACTGAGGGAATCTCCTAGGAAGCCTCCTGGGGTTCAGGAATAGGAAGATGGTCACTGGAATGATGCTCTTCAGGGACTCATCCAAGTTTATCAGCTATTCCAACCTCTTCAGACATGGAAGGAATAATCAAGAAATAGAAAGTAAACACACCCAAGATAAATATTTCATTCAGTTAGACAGAATTCTGGGTTTAATAACTGGGGAAAATAAAAGTGAAGTCACACTGAGCATGTAGCTATGGTTCTCAACTGGGTAGCACAATAGAATCACCTGGGGAGCTCTGGGGGTTAAAAAAAAAAAGTTCCCAGGTCCCACCTCAGATCAATTAAATTGAAGTCCCCAGGAGATTACACATAGGCATTGGAAGGCTGTTTCCAAAAACTCAGCAGGTGATTTTACAGGCAGCCAGCCCTGAGAACTTCTAACAAGAATAGAAGAGTAATATTTCCTGTAGAAGGAAGAGCCGTCTCTCTAATAAAATCATCCAATGATATTTAGCAAATTTGATTTCTATGAAGGACATGGAGGTCTTGATCCTTAAGGGAAAATTCATCTTTTTTGGGGGTGGGGGTGCTTTTTGTGGACAAAATAATTTCCTAGAGTGTAAATCATCTTTCTCTTTTCTTTTTAAATTTTGGAAGAGACATTTCCAAGAATATATCAGCTTTTTGGCTGATGGGAAGAAGTCACAATCTGGTTACAGAGAGAGCCAGTATATTATATAAGAAGAACATCTTGTCATGGACTGCATTCTGTGATTCCTATGTGCCCGTGAATATTTTTGATAATAAAGCCAAGCTTTAGTTACTGTTTCCCCCATAGTCAAAAGTGTTGCTGAAAGATTTTATGTGTGTTCAGTATCGTACTTCTATTTGCAAGTCAGAGAATGAATTCAGATGCATAGACATCAGTAGGTTCATTCAGTAGAAAGCAGAAAAAATAAATAAATAAAAATGTCAATGAACCAACTTCTGATAAGAACCAAGTGACTGTCATTGTTTAGGTGCCATTTAATTATCTTCGTGTCACTCTGAGTATCTGGAATGCCTTTAGAAACCAACTCCCCTAAAATGAGTGCCTGCCATGGAATGAGTTGAGTTACAGCTTGCTGAGGCTACTACCTTCTGTGAGGTCAACCAAGTACATTAAGGCTTAATAGAGGGCAGCCTCAGTACCAGAAATATCCAGTCATGGAGCATAGCCCAGAAATGAGAGATTCTAGGTCATTGTACAGTGAACTAGAATTGCATGGTGGTTTTAGGAAATTGGTTTATTCATAAAGTACCCTAGTCAGAAACCAGTGTATGAGAAGCAAAGTCCAGCCACCTTCAGAAAAAGAAAATGGGCAGGTAAATTATCAATTATCAAAAGAATAGTTCAATGAAGAGAGTTTCTGCAAATGGATCCTCTTTAAGAAGACCATGAGCTGTATGAAGGAAGAATAAATGCAAAACTTGAACCATACACTAGGCCATAGTGAAGGTAAGAGGAGAAAATTACTAGCTAAATAGAAACTTTGCTGAACTCCATAGGTAACGACCAAGCTCCAGTAGGTGAGACTAATGAGATTCAAAAGCCTGATGTTTCAGCTAGAATTTATCCCAGGGCCTGGACTAGTGTGCAGGTTAAACTAAATTGTTGATTCAAGTCTGGGGGTCTGGATAGATACACAAGAAATGAGGCAAGAAGTTATGAGGTTGTTCCTAGTATGCATTATCCTGATCAGGCCACTTCCAGAACTTACTGTATTTCTTCAACAAAAATGAACTAATTTTCATCTGCCAAAAGAATTTCCTTTTTCTTCTCCTACTTTCCCCCATTGCTGGTAGAGATAGAACACTGGACATGCTGGGAAAAAGAGGATTCTTTTTAGTAATCTCAGGATTTGAACTAGACTCCAGGCAGAGGTTCTCAATTGGTGTATATGGGCTAGCACCAACTAGGGAGCTTTTTCAAATGAAACATACTGCTACCCTCTCTTATATCCATATTTTCCTGAAATTCTTCGGTGTCCTCTTCTTCCATCATGTGGCCTATAATCCAGAAGACTAAATGAAGCACAGAAAACTATTATTTTATATATTTGTTCCACAACATTCATAATCCTTCTAATTATTTATTTAACATATCTTCTTTTTGAATGTAAGCTGAGCTTCTGATTTCTATGAGGAAGTGTCTGTGTCTTAATCAAAATAGGCATTAGCAAATACATGGGTGAATGAACAAATGAATGAATCAATCAGTCTATCAATCAACTTACCTTTTGGTGTTTTATTCAAGACATTCATTGATCTTCCTTCCAACATAAAGGACACTCCAAGATTTTTTATTCATTTTTAAATTATGTTAAATCTTGACCATTATTCTCAATTGAAATGACTCTAGATAAGGGAAAATAGAACAGGTTTATTTCAATCTATACAATAAAGTTTGCTCTGAAATAAAATTTTCTCTTTCACCAAAAGGAAAAGAAACATGGATATTATGTGGGATTCTAGTTTTTTTTTTGATTCCTGAAATGACAAATGTACCCTGAGTCCTGTCATCCACTGTCCTTAACAGGACTAAGTACTTTTATTGCATTATGGAAATTCTATCTCCTCAGAACACAGCAGTACTATGCAGATGAGTGAGTGAGCTGGATAACAGTACGCTGTGTGGCGGTTTTGATTATAGTTTCATAGTTACTGTATCATGATTACTTTTTAACTACGTGAGCTCCCTGAGGCTTGTTTTTTGTTCCTTTATTATAGCTCATTTGTTATTCAGAAACTTTTACATAACAGTTTCACTGCTTTGATAAGACTTAGAATTACCTTGTAATATTGGATTTTTAGCCCTAATAAATCTGTGATGAAGTACACTTGTATGAATCATGGGAATAACTGATGAAAGAAAAATGAATGCTTTTACACCCACTGCTGGTTGCTTTAATGATAGCTCTCATTAGGTAGGTGTAATTTTGCAAAAGCTCAATCGAGTTTAACCTAATGTAATAGATTTTTATGGCAAATGTGAGCTTTTAAAGTTTCCTGGCTTTATAGGATCAATAATGTATGAGGATTCTCCTCCCAATTATCATTAGAATTTTTTGTTATTGTTGTTCCTTGTCTATGAGAACGACATCACCATTTCCCTTCCAGTGTGTTTGTTTTACCTCCTACTATGAGTGGACTTCTGTCAGAAAAGAGGTTCTCTACTTTGTCACAACTTTCCATCTCCTGCTTCCAAAGCAGTGCCTGGGAAAATAGAGTACTCAGTTATATCTGTTGAATTGTTAAATAATGCAACCCATTTTTGTGGATTTTTTCCACTTTTTGTTTTATTGGTACCTTATAGTTATGGGATTTGTTGTTACATATTAAGATTCATACATACACACAATGTAACAATGTAATATCACTCCCCAGTACTTCCCCCCTCCTCCTTGCCTCCTATTTCTTGGTCCTTTTCCTCTACTGATCGCCCTTTGATTTTTAGGAGATCCATGCCTACCTTTCCTTTTTCCTCTCTAACTTCTGCATATGAGACAAAACATATGACCTTTGACCTTCTGAGTTTGACTTATTGTACTTAATATGATGTTTTGTAGTTCCATCCATTTTCTTGACATTGACATAATTTCATTTTTTATTTATGGTTGAATAAACTTACATTGTGTATATATACCACTTTTTCTTTATTCATTCATTCATTGATGAATACCTAGGTTAGTTCAATAGTTTGGCTACTGTAAATCCTGCTACTATAAACATGGGTATGCATGTATCACTGGAGTAAGATAACTAATTCTTCTGGATAAATACCCAAAAGTGGTATAGCTGGGTCATATGGTAGTTTTATGTCTAGTCTTTTGAGGAACCTCCATTCTGATTTCCAGAGTGGTTGTACTAATTTACAGTCCCACTAACAGTATAAAAGTGTTTCTTTTTCTCCACAACTTCTCCAGCATTTATTATCATTTGTATTCTCAAGGCCTGCCATTTTGATTTGTTTGAGATGAAATCTCAATATAGTTTTGATTTGCATTTCCTTAATTGCTAGTGATGTTGAACATCCTTTCATGTGTTTGTTGGCTATTTATATTTGTTCTTTTGAGATGTCTGTTTAATTCATTTTTCCATTTATTATTTGCATTATTTAATTTTGGGGCATAAAGTTTTTTGATTTCTTTATATATTCTGGATATTAATCCTCTGCCAGAAGAGTAGGTAACAATGATTTTCTTCCATTCTGTAGGTTACCCCTTCACATTTCTAATTATTTCCTTTGCTGTGCAGAAGCTTTTTAGTTTGGTGCCATCCCATTTATTAACTTGTAGTACTATTTCCTGAGCCTTAGAGGTCCTGTTGAGGAAGTTGTTGCCTATGCCTATATGTTGGAGTGTTAACCCTATGTTTTATTCTAGGAGTTGCAGTGTCTGGTCTAATTCCTCAGTTTTTGATCCATTTTGAGTTGATTTTTGTGCAGTGTGGCAGATAGAGCTCTAGTTTCCTTCTTCTACATATGGATAACCAGGTGTGCCAACACCATTTGTTAAAAAGGCTGTTTTCTCCAATGTAAGTTTGTGGCTCCTTTGTCAAGGTTCAGATGACTATAGATGTGTGGATTCATCTTTGTGTCTTCTATTCTGTACCATTGTTTTATGTATCTGTTTTTATGCCAGTACTTTGCAGTTTTTAATACTATATTTCTGTATAATTTGAAGTCAGTTATTATGATGCAACCAGTATTGTTTTGTTGGCTTAGAATTGTTTTGGCTATCCTGGGTCTTTTATTCTTCCAAGTGAATTTTTGGACTATTTTTTTTCTAGTTCTATGAAAAATGTCATTGATATTTTGATAGGGATTACATTGAATCTGTATAGTGCTTGTGGTAACATAGCCATTTTACCAATCTTATTTCTCTCTATTGATGAACATGGGAGGTCTTTCCATCTTTTGAGATCTTCTTCAGTTACTTTCTTCAGTGTTACTTTGTTTTCATTGTAGAGGTGTTTCACCTCCTTGGTTAGATTTATTCCTATGTATTTTTTAATATATAATTTTTGATTGTAGTTGGACACAATAATTTAATTTTATTTATTTAATTTTTATATAGTGTTGAGGATTGAACCCAGTGCCTCATATGTTCAAGGCAAGCACTGTACCACTGAGCCACAACCCCAGCCCCTCCTAGGTAATTTGATTTATTTTTGAGGCTATTATGAATTCAATTATTTTCCTGATTTTTTTCTCAGCAGATTCATTGTTGGTATATAGGAAGGCTATTGATTTTTGTATGTTGATTTTGTAACTTGCTACTTTGCCAAATTTGTTTATTAGCTTTAGCAGTATTTTTTGGATCTTCTAACGTGTAGGATCATATCATCTGTAAACAGTGATAATTTGCCTTTTTCCTTTCCTATTTTTATCACTTTTATTTTCTTCTCTTGCCTAATTGCTCAGGCTAGAATTTCTAGCACTATATTAAATAGGAGTGGTGATTGTGGAATCCTTGGCTTGTCCCATTTTTTTTTTTTTTTTTGTATTGGGAATTGAACTCAGGGGCACCCAACCACTAAGCCACATCCCCAGCCCTGTTTTGTGTTTTATTTAGAAACAGGGTCTCACTGAGTTGCTTAGTGCCTTGCTAAGTTGCTGAGGCTGACTTTGAACTTGCGATCCTCCTGTCTTAGCCTCCCAAGCCTCTGGGATTGCAGGCGTGTGCCACTATGCTCAGCCTTGTCCCAGATTTTAAAGGAAATGCTTTCAGCATAACCCACTTTGCATGAGATGAAGGCAAATCTGATTTGCAAATGTACGCACCTTGAAATTGACCAAATGTTGAATCTATCCTGTGACGATACTGGACTTGACTATTTGCTCTTTTGTAGGAGTCTTCAGCCTCCCTTGATTCTGTCTATATTGTTCTCTAGTGGCTTGGGCAGTTTCCAAGCAGACAGATCTCAGCTTTTATTTTTTTGTGTTCTTATTCCTCTTCTCTTCCCTTTGAATCCTACCAGTAAATAAGACAAGAAGTATCTCTTGGTCACTACACTACAAACTCTTCCTTCAGATTACTTTTATAAATTTTAATAATTATTGAACATGGGAAGTTTGCTTTCAAGGACACAATGTTGGAAATATGAAAGAATCTGAAGAAAAAGATAAGCCAAAAACAAAGAATAAAAAACAGTGCCCCAAATAGGATTGTCTCACATTTTAGGGTTATAGACTTTTTAATTTATTCACTAGGTTCTTTCATAAATCTTAATTTCATGGACAAAAGAGTATACTATACATTATACCTAAAATTGCTGCATGATAGAAAGCCATGTTATAAATAGCACAGACACAAATGTAATGATTTCAGAATCATCTGTGATAGGAAGGGTTAGAGTCAACAGAATCAATATAGATTTAATTTTTGAAATCTGTCTTCAGAAGGGCTAAACTGTGTTATTACCATTTCAAAGTTGAATTCTTTTTAATATCAAGGAAAATATAATCAAAATTACTTGGTTAATAAACAAAAGAATATTAAAAGTTAAAGGCAATAGCAGAGACAGTGTTTTAGTGCATTATTTAACATCATATCATGTCTCAGTGGATTATTGCCTCTTTTAATTCCCAGAAATCAGTCATGCCAAGAGCAATTGATATTAAAAAACATATTGTAATACACTCTCCTTTAGAATGAACATTTATGAAAAAAGCTGCATATTTCTGGTTATTAGTGAACTATTAAAAATATTTCTTGGAAGTGGAGCTAGATAGTGGCTGAGAAAAGTCTTCTGATAATCTCCCTGCAGGTATACCAGTTTGGACAGCTACTCATCTACCAATTTATCTTTCAAGAGCTAAGGAAGTCAGGAAAGAAACCATAGTGCCTAGTTCTGGTATAATAACAAGAAAAGAAGCATTGAAGAAAGAACATAGAAAGGGGAGTTGCTAGTATCACCCTTCCCCAACTCCAAGCAGCATGGAGGGAGAGGCCTCCTGCTTGGGGGAGGTAGGAGGAATTAAGCCTGTGCCTTACACTGGAAAACCAGGTTTTATTTAGAGACAGGGTCACCACAATGAAAAACAGCACTGGGCAGAGCCCCATGACCCTTACCTTCAGGCTCTTGGCTTCTGGGATTGTATTAACCAAGTGGCAGAGACTGCTGCCACCTGTCCTCTAAGCTCCAGCAAACAGGGAGCAATGCTACATCACCTAAGGAATAGGGCAGGATTGCTAGCACATAATTTTGTCTTAAAGCTCAGTGCCAGGCCCATAGTGGTAAGACCCAGCACTAGGCAGGAAACAAAAGCTAGCTGTCAGAGTTAGCAGATGGAGCCTCTAGACCTATCCCAGGATCAGTCAGAGACCTGTGTAGGACAAACTCAAGTTTTAGCCTGCATCATTGCCAGCTTTGGCCCTCTCCTCTCCCCAGACTGTTGAAGTCTCTGTGGCTGTGGGACTCAGGTGTGGGCCAGCTTAGCTTTAATCTTTGTAGCCAAAAGACAGTCTTTACCACCTGCTCCTCAGTCTCAAGCAGCACAGCTATCCACAACCTCTGAAACAGCCCTCAAACTTGGGAGATACAGCCACAGTCAATTATTACTTCCAGATCAGCCAGCACATGTGTAGCTAGTTTCAGCAGATGGGGCACAAATCCTCCTAAGCAGCCAATAGCCCATAGCAGTGTTGACCTTGGTCCTACCCCAATGCTGCACTACTCTTGGTGGAATCTGATTTCAGGATAGGACACCTCTGAAGCTTTGGTGTCCAGAGGCATGACATAGGAGCCTAAGGCTGGTCCCTCAGAATAAAAATGATTGTTCTAAGAGCCAGGCAGAATTTTTCAGTGCTCAACCCATAGGCCAGTGTCTGTGGAGGAGGCATCCAGGCCAACCCCAACCCAAAAGAAACTTTTGAGGACAGGCCCTTTAATTGCTCCTTAGGTTCATATTTGACCGTATACAACTACAGATTTAGTACAAACTTGGGTTTGGATTGCCTGCTCAAGGGGAAACAGTAGCAGCATGCTAATAACATCATCAGAGCAAGCCTGGACTTAGACATTATCCAGTGCTAAAGCAGGGAAGTAACAAGAGACTCAAAGAAAATAAGTGGCTTGCCTAGAATTTCTGGAAAGATATGCATGATAAAAGCTAGATTGCAAAAACTGAGGTAAAAATCTTATCCTTCCATACCCAGACAGCATGGCACATCAACAAGCATAAAGAGCTTTCAGGACACTGTGATCTCATCTAATGGTCAATAAAAAGGTGCTAGGAACAACTAGACAATGGCCTTTTGTAGGTAGTTCTCAGATGGAGAGTTTAAACAGTTGCTTTAAGTAAACTCAATAAGCTTCAAGAAAACACAGATAAGTGATTCAACACTAGAGTAACTTAATAGAAAGATGGAAGCAACTTTTAAAAATCAAACAGACATCCTTGGGATGAAAAATATACTAAAGAAATTTAAAATGCCATAGAAGGCTACAAATAGCCACATAGATCAAACAGAACAAGCTATTTGTAAGTTTACAGACAGGTTTTTTTTTTTTTTAATTATGCAGTCAAATGACTAGAAAAGAAGGAAGAGGAGCACGAAGAAATGAAGAGAAATAAAGAGGAATGAAGAAAAACTATGGGAACTTTGAAAGAGCATTAAAGGAACAAGTATTTAGGTTATTGGGGATCAAGTGAGACTTGAGAATACCAGAGGCGTAGACATTTTTTTCCAAAGAGATAATAACAGAAAACTCCCAAACCTAGAGGATCATACAGATATGCAGGTACAGGAAGGTCAAAAATTGACAGTTGAACTCATCCAAGGCTACTCCAAAATGCATTTTAATCAAGCTTTCGAAGGAGAAAGATGAAGAAGATTCTCAGGTACCAAGAGAAAAGAAACAACACATATGTGTATCCCAATTCACTTGACAGCAGACTTCTTAGCAGAAACATTACAGGCCAGTAGAGAGTAGAAAATTTTCAGAGCACTGAATGAAAAGAACTGGCAGCTGAGAGTACTGTACCCAGCAAACCTGTCCTCGAGAAATGAAGGATAGAAAAAGACATTTCCAGACAAATTAAATTGGAGCGACTATATCTCCATCAGACCTGTACCCAAAGAAATACTAAAGGGAGTTCATCAAACTGAAAGAGATATTAATGACTTAGGAGAAAACATCAAAATGTAGAACTCTTCCTGGTAAGAGTTGATACAGACAATTAATTCAGAATGCTCTAAGATTGTGAACATGGTGCTTTTAACTGTTCATATCTTTAGTATGAAGACTTAAAAATAAAAATAATAACTCCATTAATATGTTAGGAGATAGGCAATATAGAAAAATGTAAAATGAAATATAAAAACCTAATTCTGTGGAGGAATGAAGTAGAAGTATAGGGTTTCTTAATGGCTATATCATCCCCCTCCACTTCTTTGTTTATCTTTATGATCCTATCATTTCAGAATAGCTTGTTATCGTCAAAAGATGTTTCCTATAAGCCTCATGATAAGGACAAGTCTGAAATATATAAATACATCAAAAATCAGCAAGGAATTAAAACAAACTACCAGGACAGATCATTTAATCACAAAGGAAGACTGCACAAGAGGGAGAAAAAAATAAAGGAACTGCAATAAAACTAGAAAACAGTTACAAAATGGTTATGGTTAGACTTGATTGATAAAGAGTTGTGAAAATGGGCAGATTGTCCAATTAGAAGACATAAAGTGACTCTGTTGATTGATAGAATAAGACCCGACTATATTTTGCATAAAAGAAAGAAAGTGGTCTGCAGTGAAGTGGCTATGAAGATTATGCATGGACTGAAAGGGAAGGGAGAGAGTAGACATTCCATGCAACAGGAATATAGAAGAAAACAGTAGCAATATTTACATCAGACAAAATAGACTTTAAATCCAAAGCAGTGAAAAGAGACAATGGAGGCCATTATATAATGAAAAAGAGGTGAATTCAGCATGCGGAAACAGCAATTCTGAATATATATGTCTAAGGATCAAGCATACAAATATGCAAAACAAATATTAATAGATCTAAAGGAAGAGAGTCTCTAATTCAATAATAGTTGGGGACTTAAACACTTTATTTTCAGCAATATACAGGTCATCCAGACAGAAAATCAACAAAGGAACAGAAAAGATACAATGCACCCTAGATCTGGAAGACCTCGTAGACATCTACCGAATATTTCATTCAACAGCTGCAGAATATACATCCTTCTTATCAGCAAGTGGAACTTTCTCCAGTATAGATCATGTGATAGGCCACAAAACATGTCTCAAAAAATTTAAGGAATTGAAGTTGAGAATTCCTCTGACCTCAGTGAAATCAAATTGGAACTCAATGGCAAGAAACTACAAATATATGGAAATTGAACAACTTACTTTTGAACAACCAGTGGATCTAGGGAGATATCAAGACAAATTTAAAAATTTCTTGAAACAAATAAAAATGGAGATACAACATGACAAGACCTATAAAGACTCAGCAAAAGCAGTACTTATGAGAAAGTTAATAGCAGTTAATGCCCACATCAAAAAAAAAAAAAAAAAAAAAGAAAGAAAGATAGATAGATCTCAAATAACCTTTTCCTGCAACTCTAGGAACTCAAAAACAAGAACAGATCAAACACAAAATTACATGGAAAGAAATAATAAAGATTACAGTAAAGTAAACAGAGATTAAAAATACAAAAATCTGGTTGTTCAAAACTATAGAATTGTCAAAACTCTTAGCTTTACTAAGAAAAACAGAGAGAAGACTTCAAGACATAAAATCAGATATGAAAAGAAACTCATTTACATCTGATATCACATAGTACTAAGTATCATAAGAGAATATTTTAAATAACTATACACCAACCAATTTGATTACCTGGAAGAAATTCCTGGATACATACACAATACCAAGGTATGCAGGTACAGGAAGATCAAAAATTGACAGTTGAACTCAACCACGTCTACTCCAAAATGCATAATACCAAGAATGATGAAGAAATAGACAACCTGATCAGATGATAACAAATAACAAGATGAAATTAGTAATAAAAAGTCCCCCATCAAATAAAGTCCAGGACTAGACTACTTCAGTCCAGAGTTCCAAGAAGCAAAGCGTCTACCATTTCCTCTATTTAAAAAAAAAATTCTTTATAAATTTTTCCAAAAAATTTCAGAAAATTCCTCCAAACACATTCTATTAAGGCAGCATTACCTGATAATAAAACTAGGCAAGAACACAACACACACACACGCACACACACACATACACACACACAAAGACTACAGGCCGGTGTCTTTGGGGAACATAGATGCAAAAATCTTCAAAAAATACTAGCAAACTGAATCAAATAGTATCGTAAAAAGGTTATTCACCATGATCAAATATAATTCATCCTAGGTGGGTAAGGATAGCTCAACATAAGCAAATCAATAAGCATAATAAAACATATCTACTAAAAGATGAGAAAAACCCATCTAATCATCTCTACAGAAGTAGAAAATGAATTTGAGAAAACCCAACATTACTTCATAATAAAAATACTCTGAGAAAATAAGATATAGAAGAAATATGCCACAATATAATAAGCCATATGTAATAATGCAATAGATAACATTATATTAAATGAAGAAAAGCTGAGGCCTTTTTACTTAAAAATATTTATTAATCTATTATTAGTATTATTATTACTACTACTATTAATATTTTAGTAGAACTGTGAATTGAGCCCAGGGCCTTACATGTGTTAAGCAAGTATTCTACCACTAAGCTCCATCTCCAGCCCTTTCTATTTTATTTTGAGACAAGATCTCACTAACTTGCCCAGGGAGGGCTCAAATTTGCAAACCTGCTTCCTCAGCCTCATGAGTAGCTGTGTTTATTGGCAGGTATCACTATGCCCAGCTCTGCAAGCTTTTTCTTTAACATGAAGAACAAGAAAGGGATGCCCAGTTTTACCACTTCAATGAAGTCCTAGCCATAGCAATTGGGGAGACAAAGAAATAAAGGACATCCAAATAGGAAAAGAAGTCAAGTTACTACTACTAGTAAATGAAATGATTTTATGTGTAGAAAACTCAAAGATTAACTGGAAAACTATTTGAACTAGTTAATGAATTTATCAGAATTACGGGAAACAAAATTAACAAGCAAAACTTGGTTGCATTGCTATATGCTGATTCTGAATATCTGAAACAAAAATCAAGAAAGCAATCACATTTATGCACATAGCATGATTTAGTCAATTTTATTCCACCATTCCTTCTCTTTCTTTACCTCTCCTTTTTCCTCTTCGATCCCCTTTCTCTATTATTTTTCCCTTGTATTTTAATCCCCATTTTTATTCCTAATTTCTAATTTCTGCATATGAGAGAAAATATTCAACCCTAACTTTCTAAGTCTGGCTTATTTCACTTAGCATGATCTTCAGTTGTACCCATTAACCAGCAATTGACATAATTTCATACTTCTTTATGGCTGAGTAGAACTCTATGGTGTATAAATGTCACATTTTCTTTATCCATTCATCTGTTAATGGATACTTTTTTATAAATTATAATTGACCAACTAAAAATAAATACAAAAAAATAAGACCAATATGATAGAGGAAGAGGGTCAGAGGGAGGAAGAGGGAATGTATATTCACCTTGTTGTGCAACCATCACAATTAATTTCTAAACTTTTTTCATCTCAAACTGAAACTCCATAACCATTAAGCAGTGATTTTTTTCTCTCTCCAGTTCCTGGGAACCATGATTCTACTTTCCATCTTTGTGAAATTCAGTCCTATAAATTGAAATACGTATAGGATTCAGGTTGTCATCCCCACAATCAGGATGCAGAGGACAACCATTCCTTCCCAGTGTTGTGTATTGTTTTGTGATTTGACAAATTCCCTCCTCAGCACCAAGGTTTGTGAAAGTGTAATTGGGCAACACCAGATGGTCAAGTACAGGGATAGTGTGGATGCCAATAGAAACAATTCTGAGTTAGAGAGGTTGGGCAATTAGGGCAGTATGTGTCTCCCCTAATAGAAATAGAACCTCAAACAAAGGAATGTTAGAACACAGAACAACTAAGGTCTATGTGTAAACCTCTTAATTCTCTTTCATAAAATAAATTTTATGCATACTTTTGAAAGGATTAATTATTATGATAAATTTGACTTCCTACTTTCCTCCTTTTGAAATAAAGTTTTATTATCTCTTGGGGAAAATATTCTACCTTCAATGACATGCTTCTCTACCATGTGACATTGTGGAGGTCATCTCAACATAATCTTTCGACATAATGTAGTTTTTTCAACCGAAGTCCTACATATGTCATGTCCTAATACTTATCGCCTATGGCAGAAGTTAAAGGCAATAAGTAGACCAGTGCATTTCTCATCTTTTAGAACCTTGTTCTATTTGTCATTGGACATGGTATAAACATTAATGCCCAATACTATTATATTTAAATTAAATAATATTTCTCAGTGTATTGCTCTGCATATACTATCTGGACAAATTTCTTCTTCCATTTTTAGAGTTAACTTGTTGAATTAGAAGTGGAGATGGTTCACATTCCAGAGACATCACTTTATTCCAATGAGAATTCTTATCTAAAATAAACAAACTATTCTTCATCCTATATTTCAGGTGTGAGATTAATCCAAAGTAAACAGCAAAATAAATTCCTGCCTTAGTGTGTACCTTTTAACCATGAAACCTCTATCTACCTCTGGGGTATGAAGATTTTTTAATGAAGTTATATAAAACACATAAGAAAAAAACTTTAATGCTAAGTATTCCCTCCACTAGTTGGAACATTCATAGTTTTGGACAATATATTCACTTTATTTTTGGTTATCTATGCAGAAGAGTTTCCAAAGTAATCATTGTGCTTCTATCAGAAACAAAACTCCCCTATCCCAATTTTCAATTGCACAAGATGTACTTTGCTGTATTTCTGAAGTAACAGATCATTGTACCAATGGAAGTTTTTACATATTATTACAGATTTGTACATGATATTTTGATGTTGCAGTTTTGATGCTAAACTAGTAAAGCTGGGCCCCTTTTTTTATGTTGGTGATCCTTGAAGTGGTCCTTTTACTAGGAGCAATTTGATGTGAGGACATTTTTATGTAAATTTTTTTTTTTTTATAAAAAGCATTTTGTTCAGCACTTCATTACTAAGGGATAGGCAAAACAGACATTTCCCTCTACCCCTGAATACTCTTTCTGGTACTCCCCACTTCTCTCTATTGGAACTGGAAAGGTGGGTTATGAGTGGAATAAGGACACAGCAGACAAAACTGAAATTCTCAAGAGTATTACTCTCAGCCACTGAAACTTAGTAGAGTTTGAGTTTGACCATTGGATTTGAAATTGCTTAGGAACAGTTATTTCTTTCAACTTTGTCCCTTAAGGATGGGAATGTTGGAAACTATTATCCTATGCTGTTTCACCACTGGAATTTGGGGAGAGTTCATTCATTCTCTAATTTCATATGTCTGCTTATGGAGAGGCATTTTGCCTCAGGATGGCTCATACCCAGAATATCATACACCTGCTCTATGTCTTCTTGATGACACTAGGCCTTTTCAGTAGACAATATATACATGAAATTTTTTTCTTTGAATTGCTGCTGTGATAGACACTTTAGAAGATGAATGCCTTTTCATTTGGGTGGATAATAATCGTTGGGAGTCACGGGGTGGCTGAATAGTAGCTCTCCAGAGATATGTGTGTCCTAGTCCCTGCAACTTGTGAAGTTTCTCCTCCACTTCCCCTCCCTCCTTTTTTTTTTTTTTTTTTTTTTTTTTAGGAATTGGGGGTTGAATCCAGAAGCACTTTACCACTGAGCTGCATCCCCAACACCTTATTTTTTTGAGACTTCTCACTAAGTTGCTTAGCACCTCCTAAATTGCTGAGGCTGGTCTCAAACTTGTGATCCTCTAGTTTCAACCTCCCTGAGTGGTTGGAATTACAGACTTGTGCTACCACACCCACCTATGAAAGATTACTCTTAAAGGAACTTTTGAATGTAATCAAGTTAAGGATCATGAGGTGGAGAGATTATCCTGGATTGCCTGGAGAGGCCTGATACAATCACAATAGTCCATACAAATGGACACAGGAGGAATCAGAGGAGAAAGTGATGTGTGTTGAAGGCAGAAATTGGGATGAAGGTGGGGTCAGGAGCCACAAACGAAGGAGTGTGATGACCCCTACTAGTTGGACAACCCTACAAGTTCCAGAAAGAATCCAGCCCACTGACAGATTAACTTCAGAGTGAAATTTATTTCAGACTTCTGAGCTTCAGAATTCTAATAGACTTACATTGTTTTAAGTCAGTAGTTTGTTACAATAGCAATGGGGAACTAATGCAGGAGGTCCACAATTTGTGATGGGTTCTGGGCGAAAACTGATGCCCCTTGGATATTAACTCGTGTCTTGAAAAAAATTAAAAATGTAAAAGCAAAAAACAATGTAATGTGGTTTGGAAACTGAGATGAAGGAAAGGTCAGGAATATCTATTGTATACATTGCTAGTTCATAACTAAGAGGAATTCTACAGCTGGACTAGGTTTTTTTGACTCTTTTCCAAAAAACTGCATCAAACCATTATCTTACTTCAGTCTCACCCTTCCAGAAGATTTCAAGTTGGACCTGCAGAGACTCTTTTGAAGGTTAAATCAAGTTCAGGGGCTTCAATTCTTAGTCTCCCTGCTGAGACAAAAGATGCACTAATTAATGGCTTTTATAAAGACTTGGCTTTACTGGAAATAAAAGCAAATAATTCCTCTGAAGGGTTCATAACTAATTGCTACTTAGCATAATTTGATTTGAATTTCTTATGGAAAACAGCTGAATGGAAACAGAGTTGGTTATTATGAACCCAAAAGTTCCTTCATTTTTGGATTAGTCATGGTATAAAAGCGATATATCCTTCTAAAATTCTGTACTGCAATGTATTTTCTGTTTTTTTATACTATGTGGAAATGCTTATTAAATAGGGTGAGCCTTAGAAGGAACAAAGGGGCTTGTTTCATTAAGTAGAATAATAGTTTCTACCTGGAACTCTCAGAAAAGTAAAAATCTTTAAATTGGAACATTTTCTGGACAGAATTCTTTAAATGAAAATCCCTACATATACTTTTGTGTAGTTGTGAGGGTTTTTCCTCATTTTAAAATGTTTCTATTAGTACATTATGATTTTATACTATTGTGGGATTCATTTTGACATATTCATGAATGCTTATGACATAATTTGCTGCTTTTTAATCCCCCGCAGTACCTCATTTCTTCCCATTCTCCAAACCACTAATCCCCTATCTCTACTCTATTGATCTTCTATCAATACATTGATTTTAATCTGTCCATTATAGTTATACATAAAAAGAGAATTTACTGTGGTATATTCATGTATGCACAAAGCTTAATTAGGAAAAATTCATTCAGCCATTCTTCCCCATTCCCATCCCTCCTACTTCCCCCTATCCCATCCCCTTTTCCTGAATTCCACTGTTCTCTTTTCTATTTTCATGAGATCCTTTAAAAAAAATCCTTTTTGTCTTTAGCTTCCACATACAAGAAAAACATTCTGAATTTCTGAGTCATGGCATTTTTCAGATATGACAGTAACTACTCTTGCCTTTTACTTTTTAACCTCCATTTGCATGGTATATTTTTTTCAATCCTATCACCTTGAATGAGTCTTTTATTTAAAACATATCATTAGGTCTTGGTTTTTGATAATTCTGCCAAACTATATCTTTTGATTGAAGAATTTAAACTTTTTACACTCAGTGTTATTAAAGAGAGATGATTTTTATTTCCTGTCATTTTGATTCATTTCTGATACTTAATTCAGACTCTTTTAATTGACTATTCTTCTAGAGAGTTTCGTCATCTCTGGCTCTGAAATTTATTTTTAATTTCTTCTTATGAAATATTTCATTGAAAATGTTTTGTAGTTTTGGGCTTTGTATTTGTGAATTCTTTTAGTTTCTTCTTATCCTTGAAATATTTTATTTCATCTTCACTTCTAAAGTGTGGTTTTGCTAGATATAGAAAACTTTGTTGGCACGTGTTATCATTCACCTGGCTTTTGGAGTCTGAGATGAGAAATCAAAGAAATTCTAATTGGGTTACCTCTAAATGTGGACTGCTGTTTTTCTCTTGTGACTTCTAAAATTCTATTTTTTCTCTGTATATTATACATTTTAATTATAATATGTCTTGGAGAGGATCTTTTTTAAAAAATCTTGTCTGCTTGGGTTCTAAATGCATCTTGTATTTGGATTTTCATCTCATTCCTAAGGTTTATAAAATTTTCTGATAGCCCTTCATTGAAAAGTTTCCATATTCCTTTAGTTTGTATGTTAGTTCATTTTTTTTCCACCAGTGATTGTTAGATTTAGTCTCTTAATGTTATCTCAGGTTTCTTGAATTGTGGTCATGGTCTCTTAACACGTTTTCTTTATTAATAACTTTATTTTCAAGATTATATACTTTGTCTTCAAGACCTGAAAATCTGTCTTCTATGTAGTCTGGTCTGTTGGTGATAATTTCAACTGAATTTTTAATTAGATTTATTGATTCTTTCATTTCCAGGATTTCTGTTTGCTTCCACTTCCACTTCCACTATTTATTGAAATATTTTCTTCACTTCCTGTATTTTCACTCTTAGGAATTCATTCATCTTCTTTTATTTTATTGAAATTTTAACTACAAATCTTCACAATTCTTTATGTGACATTTTCTCCATTGTGGTGTTAACAGAATCCATTTTTAAAGTGTTGTGGAAGACCCGCCAGTCTTTCCCAGGAGGCGGCGGGCGCGCGGGGTGGCTTGCTAGCCCAGAGTGCACCGCGGGCACGTGTGCGCGCGCAGCTCCGCTGCTGAGGCCGCGGAAAAATTCCAAAAAAAGTCAAAACAAAACAAAAAGCCAACACGAGGCCAAGCCAAGTTTTCAAGCCACAGAACCCGGGCGGTGGCTTCCTTTCCGCCACAGCCCAAACTGCTGAAGCAGCTCTGGCGAGGACCACCCGGGTCTCCCTTTGTTACCCAGGCTGATCTCCAACTTGTGATCCTCCTGTCTCAGCCTCCTGTGAAGCTGGAATTACAAGTGGGTGCCACCAGGCCCGCTTGAACTAATTGTTGTAGTAAAGAAATTATGAGGCAGATAGAGATGGCGGCCAAGGGAGTACAGCACACCAGTACGCTGCGCCACTGTGTGGGAGAAACACGAGGTGAAATGGATGAAGGCTACCTTGGTGGGAATCCCCAGTGAAATTGAAGTGCTCCAGAATCTAGAGGTGAAAATTCCAGCGCGCGGGATTCGGCTGCAGGGGCTTGGTAGCGGGCGATTTTTCCACACGGAGCGAAGCAGTACTTGGTCGGCGGACCGCCCCGTGGATGGAGTCTGGGACGCGCCCGAGTTAATTAGCCGCGAGTTACCAGAGAGGGATTACAGCGAAGCGGATTCTGCAGGCTCCTGCCAGTGGCACACTAGCCGCGCTGAGTGCTGAATTCCAGCTTTGAAATACAGGAGAGAATCGGTCCAGTTCGTTTCCCGACACCGGTCGGAACACGCAGGAGAACTGCAGCCGCCATCATGGAGAGCTGACGCAATCATCCCTGCTTTCTACTGATCTCAGCTCATTCAACTACAGAACAGGTGATTCCAGGCTGGTATTTGCCTGCATCGCGCAGACAGATCGCTCAGGCTCGGGATTGGAAACTCTGAGGAGAATACTCTTCAGGCCTCACCCCTGGCAAGGCGGGCGCCGGGCTTTGAGCGGCCAGATTCTAGTTCCCCGGGTTGCTTTGGCCCAGGGCGGGAGATCCTTCTTGGCCCAGGGCTACGGAACCCGCGGCGACTGTGTCTTTGACCCTGCCCCTGTCTGAGCGTACACTGAGCTGGGAGAGGTTGGAGCTGCCAGGTCCGGGCGGGGGCCGCCTGGGCCTGAGGTTGGGGTACCTCTGTGGACCCTGCTCTGAGCAGAGTGTGGCAGGGATCGGAGAGGCTGGGTTCTGGCCCTCGTGGCTGCTTGAGCCCAGGGCCGCGGAGCCTGTGGGGACCGCGAGCTGAGGCCACCCACAAGTGAAACTTGCGACGAGGGGCAGCGGGACTCTGTCTCCTGGAACAGTTTTGACCCGGAGCTGGAGAGCCCGCGGGAAGTGCGTCTTAGATTCTGCTCCAACGGGAGCGTACACCGAGCAGGGAGAGTTTGGTGCGGCCAGGCTTGGGCACCTAGCAGGGAGAGTCTGGTGCGGCCAGGCTTGGGCTCCCGGGGCGGCTCTGGCCTGGGTTTGGGGAACCCGCGGCGGTTGCCCTGAGGAGCCTGCTCCTAGCAGAAAGTGGCGAGGATCGGAGAGACCGGCTCCTGGCTCCCGAAGCGGCTCTGGCTCAGGGTTGGGGATCCTACAGGGACTGCTTCTTGGTCCGGGTCCTGCTGGGTACTGCGGGGGCCTGGAGGGCAGAGTGGAGCTGCCTCCTGTGCCCAGAGCAGGCTAAGGCTCCCGCCGGTGTGGTATCGCGACACCCCAACTGCAGCTGTGGCCGAGGAGAGTAGCCGCCCACGCCTGGAACAGGACCAGCGACCCGACGGCAGGGTAGCCAAGTCAACCCACTTGGAGTAGAGGCCGTGAAGAGCTGCCGTCTGACCCTGCAAGGTAGGCAGTCCTGCGTCCCACTGGCAGGACAGGCTCGGCAGCCGGCCAGTGTAGTGGACGAGTAGCATCGAGGCAGTCACGTCACACTGGTTGGAGTGGGGGTTGAACAGAGCCGCCGCCAGCATCCGGAAGGAGCCCAGAGACCCGTTGGAGAGGCAGTTAGGTACCCCCACTGGGAGTGGGGGTTGAGCAGAACTGCAGCCCAGGCCCGCAGGGTGGGCAGATCTAAGACCCACCGGCGGAACAGGCTTGGAGGCCGACCAGCGTGGTAGACACGTCACATCAATTGGAGTAGGGGTGGAGAAGAGCTGCTGCCCACGTCCGGATCAGGACCAACGATCCGAGGACGTGGCAGGAACGTCACCGCAATTGGAGTGGGGGCAGAGTAGAGCAGCCACCCGTGCCCGCGGGGCGGGCAGACCTACGACCAACCAGCGTAGTATATAGATCACCCTGATTAGAGGAGGATCACAGCCACTACACACCCTACAAGAGAGATATCCTAAATATACAAGAGCAACAAAAATAAACAGGGGGAAAAATTTCAAAAACACAACAGTTTCACGAAGCAGAAAGAAACGCAAGCAACATGAAAAGACAAGGAAAGAAAGGACCACAAGCAATGCAGGTCAACTCAACCCTAGAAGAGGTAATAGCTGCAACAGACGGAATGTCAGATAAAGACTTCAGGATATACATGCTTCAGATGATCTGGACTCTCAAGGAAGACATGAGACAGCAAAACCAGACAATGAAAGATCACATTGACAAGGAACTACAGAAACAAATCCAGGAAGTAAAAGATCAATTTCACAGGGAGCTAGAAGTAATAAAGAACAAACAAATAGAAATCCTAGAAATGCAGGAAGCAATAAACCAACTTAAAAACTCAATTGACAATACTACCAGCAGAATAGATCACTTAGAAGATAGAACATCAGACAATGAAGACAAAGTATTTCAACTTGAGAAGAACATAGACAGTTCAGCAAGACTGCTAAGAAACCATGAGCAGAACATCCAAGAGATATGGGATAACATTAAAAGGCCAAACTTAAGAGTCATTGGGATACAGGAGGGCACAGAGCTCCAAACCAGAGGAATGAACAATCTATTCAATGAAATAATACGAGAAAACTTCCCAGACTTGAAGAATGAAACAGAATCCCATATCCTAGAAGCCTACAGGACGCCAAAAGTGCAAAATCATAAGAGATCCACACCTAGACACATTATAATGAAGATGCCCAACATACAGAATAAGGAGAGAATTTTAAAAGCTACAAGAGAAAGAAAGCAGATTACATTTAGGGGCAAACCAATCAGAATAACAGCTGATCTCTCAACACAGACTGTGAAAGCTAGAAGATCCTGGAATAACATATTTCAAACACTGAAAGAAAATGGGCTCCAACCAAGAATCGTGTATCCGGCGAAATTAAGCTTCAGGATGGAAGATGAAATTAAAACCTTTCACGATAAACAAAAGTTAAAAGAATTCGCAGCTAGAAAACCATCTCTTCAAAAAATCCTTGGCAAAACATTACAGGAAGAGGAAACTGAAAATAACATTGAAAACCATCAGTGGGAGATAGGACAGTAAAGGGGGCAAAGTAACCAAAGAGGAAAACTAATCAGGTTTAGTAACATAAATAAACAAATATGACTGGAGGAACAAACCTAATCTCAATAATAACCCTAAATGTTAATGGCTTAAACTCACCAATTAAGAGACACAGGCTAGTCGAATGGATCACAAAACAAGATCCAACAATATGTTGCCTACAGGAGACGCATTTGATAGGAAAAGATATACATAGACTGAAGGTGAAAGGCTGGGAAAAATCATTCCACTCATATGGACTGCGGAAACAAGCAGGAGTGTCCATACTCATATCAAACAAAATAGATTTCAAGCCAAAATTAATCAAAAAGGATAAAGAGGGACATTGCATACTGCTCAAGGGAACCATACACCAACAAGACATAACAATCATAAATATATATGCCCCAAACAATGGTGCACCTACGTTCATCAAGCAAACTCTTCTCAAGTACAAGAGTCTAATAGACCACCATACAATAATCATGGGAGACTTCAACACACCTCTCTCACCACTGGACAGATCTTCCAAACAAAAGTTAAATAAGGAAACTATAGAACTCAACAACACAATTAACAACCTAGACTTAATTGACATATATAGAATATACCACCCAACATCAAGTAGTTACACATTTTTCTCAGCAGCACATGGATCCTTCACAAAAATAGATCATATATTATGTCACAGGGCAACTCTTAGACAATATAAAGGAGTAGAAATAATACCATGCATCCTATCTGATCATAATGGAATGAAACTGAAAATCAACGATAAAAGAAGGAAGGAAAAATCATGCACCACGTGGAGAATGAACAATAGGTTACTGAATGACCAATGGGTCATAGAAGACATCAAGGAGGAAATTAAAAAATTCTTAGAGATAAATGAAAATACTGACACAACATATCGGAATCTATGGGACACATTGAAAGCAGTTTTAAGAGGAAAATTCATTGCTTGGAGTTCATTCCTTAAAAAAAGAAAAAACCAACAAATAAATGATCTCATACTTCATCTCAAAATCCTAGAAAAAGAAGAGCAAAATAACAGCAAAAGAAGTAGAAGGCAAGAAATAATTAAAATCAGAGCTGAAATTAATGAAATTGAAACAAAAGAAACAATTGAAAAAATTGACAAAACCAAAAGTTGGTTCTTTGAAAAAATAAATAAAATTGACAGACCCTTAGCCATGCTAACGAAGAGAAGAAGAGAGAGAACCCAAATTACTAGCATACGGGATGAAAAAGGCAATATCACAACAGACACTTCAGAAATACAGAAGATAATCAGAAATTACTTTGAATACTTATACTCCAATAAAATAGAAGATAGTGAAGGCATCGATAAATTTCTTAAGTCATATGATCTGCCCAGATTGAGTCAGGAAGATATAGACAACCTAAACAGACCAATAACAATAGAGGAAATAGAAGAAACCATCAAAAGACTACCAACTAAGAAAAGCCCAGGACCGGATGGGTATACAGCAGAATTTTACAAAACCTTTAAAGAGGAACTAACACCAATACTTTTCAAGTTATTTCAGGAAATAGAAAAAGAGGGAGAACTTCCAAATACATTCTACGAGGCCAACATCACCCTGATTCCTAAACCAGACAAAGACACTTCTAAGAAAGAAAACTACAGACCAATATCTCTAATGAACCTAGATGCAAAAATCCTCAATAAAATTCTGGCGAATCGGATTCAAAAACATATCAAAAAAATTATACACCATGATCAAGTAGGATTCATCCCTGGGATGCAAGGCTGGTTCAATATATGGAAATCAATAAATGTTATTCACCACATCAATAGACTTAAAAATAAGAACCATATGATCATCTCGATAGATGCAGAAAAGGCATTCGACAAAGTACAGCATCCCTTTATGTTCAAAACTCTAGAAAAATTAGGGATAACAGGATCATTCCTCAACATTGTTAAAGCAATCTATGATAAGCCACAGGCCAGCATCATCCTAAATGGAGAAAAATTGAAGGCATTCCCTCTAAGATCTGGTACAAGACAGGGATGCCCTCTCTCACCACTTCTGTTCAACATAGTCCTCGAAACACTGGCCAGAGCAATTAGACAGACGAAAGAAATTAAAGGCATAAAAATAGGAAAAGAAGAACTTAAATTATCACTATTTGCAGACGATATGATTCTATACCTAACAGACCCAAAAGGGTCTACAAAGAAACTATTAGAGTTAATAAATGAATTCAGCAAAGTGGCGGGATATAAAATCAGCACGCATAAATCAAATGCATTCCTGTATATCAGCGACAAATCCTCTGAAACAGAAATGAGGACAACTACTCCATTCACAATATCCCCCCAAAAAATAAAATACCTGGGAATCAATCTAACAAAAGAGGTGAAAGACCTATACAATGAAAACTACAGAACCCTAAAAAGAGACATAGAAGAAGACCTCAGAAGATGGAAAAATATACCCTGCTCATGGATAGGCAGAACTAACATCATCAAAATGGCGGTATTACCAAAAGTTCTCTATAAGTTCAATGCTATCCCAATCAAAATCCCAACAGCATTTCTTGTAGAAATATATAAAACAGTCAGGAAATTCATATGGAATAATAAAAGACCCAGAATAGCAAAAACAATGCTAAGCAGGAAGTGTGAATCAGGCAGTATAGCGATACCAGACTTCAAACTATACTACAGAACAATAGTAACAAAAACAGCATGGTACTGGTACCAAAACAGGCGAGCGGACCAATGGTACAGAATAGAAGACACAGTAACCAATCCGCAAAACTACAACTATCTTATATTTGATAAAGGGGCTAAAAGCATGCAATGGAGGAAGGATAGCATCTTCAACAAATGGTGCTGGGAAAACTGGAAATCCATTTGCATCAAAATGAAACTGAATCCCTTTCTCTCGCCATGCACAAAAGTTAACTCAAAATGGATCAAGGAGCTCGATATTAAATCAGAGACACGGCGTCTGATAGAAGAAAAAGTCGGCTATGATCTACATACTGTGGGGTCAGGCCCCAAATTCCTCAATAGGACACCCATAGCGCAAGAGTTAACAACCAGAATCAACAAATTGGACTTACTCAAACTAAGAAGTTTTCTCTCAACAAAAGAAACAATAAGAGAGATAAACAGGGAGCCTACATCCTGGGAACAAATCTTTACCCCACACACTTCAGATAGAGCCCTAATATCCAGAGTATACAAAGAACTCAAAAAATTAGATAATAAGATAACAAATAACCCAATCAACAAATGGGCCAAGGACCTGAACAGACACTTCTCAGAGGAGGACATACAATCAATCAACATGTACATGAAAAAATGCTCAACATCGCTAGCAGTCAGAGAAATGCAAATCAAAACCACCCTAAGATACCATCTCACTCCAGTAAGATTGGCAGCCATTAAAAAATCCAACAACAACAAGTGCTGGCGAGGATGTGGGGAAATGGGTACACTTGTTCATTGTTGGTGGGACTGCAAAATGGTGCAGCCAATTTGGAAAGCAGTATGGAGATTTCTTGGAAAGTTGGGAATGGAACCACCATTTGACCCAGCTATTCCCCTCCTCGGTCTATTCCCTAAAGACCTAACAAGAGCATGCTACAGGGACACTGCTATATCGATGTTCATAGCAGCACTATTCACGATAGCAAGACTGTGGAACCAACCTAGAAGCCCTTCAATAGATGAATGGATTAAAAAATGTGGCATTTATACACAATGGAGTATTACTCTGCAATAAGAAATGACAAAATCATAGAATTTGGAGGGAAATGGATGGCATTAGAGCAGATTATGCTAAGTGAAGCTAGCCAATCCTTAAAAAACAAATGTCAAATGTCTTCTTTGATATAAGGGGAGTAACCAAGGACAGGGTAGAGACGAAGAGCTTGAGGAAGATTAACATTAAACAGGGATGATAGGCGGGAGGGAAAGTGAGAGTTAAGGGAAATTGCATGGAACTGGAAGGTGAGCCTCAGGGTTATACACAATTACATATAAGAGAAAAGGAGGAGTAGGAGGAAAATTATATAAGTGGAATAAACGATTTATAGTAGAGGGGATGGAGAGAGAGTAGGGGAGGGGAGGGGAGGGGAGGGGTGAGGGGACAGTGGAGAATGGGATAGACAGCAGAATACATCAATCACTAGAAAGGCAATTTGTAAATCAATGGAAATGTAACTGATGTGACACAGCAATCTGTATACGGGGTAAAAATGGGAGTTCATAACCCACTTGAATCAATCTGTGAAATATGGTATGTTAAGAACTATGTAATGTTATGAACAACCAACAATAAAATAATTAAAAAAAATAAATAAATAAAGTGTTGTGGAGTCTTTGGGATGATTTGTTCCCTTGATTTTTCATCTTATTTGTAACTGCAATAACTTCAGAGAAAAGCCATTGATAAACATGGAGGGGGTGGGGAATGTATTAAAAATGTTCTCCCAGATTCCTCTAATTCAAGAATAAATTTGCTGTAATGTTCTCGAAAAGGTTGAGGAATTAGTTTTTAAAGACAATAAAATTGGTATTAAGCTCTCAGGGGTTACCACGGGGAAAAGAGGGAAACTGGGGAGATGAAGGAAAAAAAAGAAAAAAAAATAATGCAAACTAAGATAAAAATAAGAAAAAAATGGGGAGTGGGATTTGAGGCAGGAGAAAATGATGTGAGAGTGAAAAAGAAAGACTAAGATGGGCAAGTGCAAATCTGAGCTAAGACAGCAAAGTTAGAATGAATGATTCCAGTTAATGTTTTAAAATAGTAGAAGAAATATACAATCAGTTGGGTTAAAGATTGTAATATCAAATATTAAGGGAACAGTTTTGATCCAATATGAAAAGTAATATCTATAAAGGCAAAACTGACATCACAGCTATTTATGAAATTCCATGTCAAGCTATTTGTGGTGGGAAGATTTGTTATTGAGTTTTCCTGATTTAGAGTTCATCAGGATTTGGGACCTTTAGAAAATTCCCACCACTCCTTGGCTTTACCTCTAAGTTGGAGGTGGGGATAGTTATCACACCCGCTTACCTCTGATACAATTTTAGGAACCTCCGTACAGCCTAAGGGTTGTACAGGTACTCACTGGATTTCTGATGATTCAGAGGAAATGTGACTTAGCAGTCAGGTTACTTGATGTTAGTAGGTGCAGTCTTCAGAGGTGCCCTCCTGAAGAAAAGCTCCCCTGTAGATATTTCATAGTGTGCCAGGCATGGTGGTCTAAAGTTGAGGTACTGTGGTCTGGTTGATGTGATGTTGGGTGGCTTAAAGGAGGTACAAGTCTTCCCCCTCTGGAGTTGCAGATAACAGGTTGGTGGGCTTGAATCTGGGCACACTGGGTGGAGCCTGGTATCCATGGGATGTTCCTGCATTAGTTCCTTTGTGGAATATGCTGTGTTGTGTATACACAAGGTTCTCTGATGGCTGCTTAGGGTTATCCTCAGAAAATGCCTTTCTGTGTGCATCTAAATGAAAATTGATTTAAGTGGCAATTCTGGGACTTGCAACTGTGGAGCGTCCAAGAGGTGCTGGGTCATAGGAGCTGCTTCCATGGTTGCTACAGTTGGTTCTCTCCCAAGCCAATGTTTGTTGGTCAGAGCAGAGGCCCAAATCTGCATCTTTAGGGGGTGCTGTGTCTGCTGGCTATGTCTGTGGATGTGGGGGTAATAGGATGCAGGGCTCAGAGATGTTGCTGGCTGCTGTGGTTCACTAAACACCTGTTCCCCTCTGCTGGGGTTGTTTGCAATGGCCTTAAGTACTTGGTGGCATCTGCAGAACTAGCACAGAAGCCTCCACATTACCTGCTGCATATCACTGGGGTATTACCTGTCACCATCAGCTAGGAAGGGTGTCTGTTGGCCAGTCTTTCCCTAAGCTCCTGTGACTGGCAGCTATGAATCACTGAGTGCCCACTCCCTTCCATTGATGTTTGTTTAAGCCATTTGTGTGTTGTGTGTGTTTGTTTTTAAACATTTTTTATTGGAAAGCCTTATGATGTATAAATCATTTTTTTGAGAGAGAGAGAGAGAGAGAGAGAGAGAGAGAGAGAGAGAATTTTTAATATTTTTATTTTTTAGTTTTCAGAGGACACAACATCTTTATTTTATTTATTTTTTATTTTTTATTTATTTATTTATTTTTTTTTTGCCCGCTCTGGAGTTTATTTTCTGCTTGAGCAAGGCACAGTTATGTGGGTCAGAAAAGCCCACTGTGATTTGGAAAGAAGGGGTCTCTTGCCTGGCGCCTGCCATCTCCATGTGGAAGAACCCAGCTGGTCTCTGCTTGCTGTAGCCCATCTACCCTACCCGCTGGAGTGGGCAGGATTTGACCTAGCACCTTGGAAGCCCCAATCAGGTCAGGACTGAGACCCAGTGCTGGCCTGACTCGGCTGGTTGACTGGCTGCTGCTTCGTGGTTTCTGGAGCCAGGCCGCTGGTGACCATGCTGGTGGAGGCCTGGGTGGATTCCGAGTGCTCTGGAGACTCCACCACTGTGGCCATGAACGGAAGAGTGGACTTCCCGAAGAAGAAGCTGGCCCACCAAGTGACCTGGGTCGGCCTTGGGGAGACCCGGGTGGTGGGGGATGGCCTCCCCAGGGTACTCGGCACTTCCGCAGGAGCTGTTGCTGGAAGTGGAGCCCAGGCGGCGCCGGTAGTAGTCGTGGGTGGCCACGAGCGAGCCGCTGGAGGGGATGGCTGCCATGCTTCGCCTGTGGGCTGGTGGAGACCTCGGAGGCGACCCCTCGCAGCCCCCGATGCCCGGTCACCGGTGGCGGGGCCTGGGCGCTAGGCCGCGGAGCCCATCGGGAACCGAGGACATAGGACGCCGCTCCTCCGTCCAGTCCCGGGCGCGAGGTGCGCACGCCTTTATTTTATTTTTATGTGGTCCTGAGGATGGAACCCAGTGCCCCGCGCGTGCCAGGTGAGCATGTTACCACTTAAGCCATATCCCCAGCCCAAATCATTTTTATTTATGCTTTATTTCCAGTGCTGGGGATTGAACCCAGGGGTGCCCTACATCCCCATCCTTTACTGTTTTGTTTTGTTTGAAACATAGTCTTGTTAAATTGCCATTATCTTGCTTCATCTTGTTAAATTGGCCTCCAATTCCTGCCTTATCCTCCCAATTCACTGGGATTACAGGCATGTGCTACCACACCTAACTTAATTGTGATTTTTAAACAATATATGGACTAAAAATTAAACTTTCCTCAGTGATACCAAATTAGCAATAACAAGTAAAATCACAAAATCCCCTGCCTGTTGAACTATGTAAGTCCTATATTACATAAAGTCTAAGACTTGCTCAAAAGACAGATACAACCTTAACCTTTCCCATATCTAGTATAAAAATGTATAATACTACTTATGTGGTGTTTAAAAAAAAAAAAGGAAAAAATGCAACTGGCCTTGTTCTTGCCAAATGAAGAAATTTCTTCAGACAGTCCTCATGAAAATGGCATACACAGGGCTGGGGATGTGGCTCAAGCGGTAGCACGCTCGCCTGGCATGCGTGGGACCCGGGACCCGGATTCAATCCTGAGCGCCACATACAAACAAAGATGTTGTGTCCGCCGAAAAAATAAATATTAAAATTCTCTCTCTCTCTCTCTCTCTCTCTCTCTCTCTCTCTCTCTCTCTGTCTTTAAAAAAGAAAAAGAAAATGACATACACAAATGCAGTGGATAAAATTCTCAGCGCAGCCTCCTCATGATTATTACAAAAATCACTTTCTAGGAATTTTTCAAATAATATTCCTAATGGCTAATGTAGTAAGGTCTGAATAAAATAATTGATTTTTTTTTTGAAATTATAACTTCTTAAATGCAATATGATTTCAAAATAATATTTGTATTTATTACAATCTTTAGGGAAATTTGATTTTTAAATTCTAATTAGTAATATATGACAATAGAATGCATTTTGACACATCATACATAAATAGTATATAACTTCTCATTCTTCTCATTGTACGTAATGTAGAATCACACCAGTGATGTAGTGATATGTGTACACAGATTAAATAATGGCCAATTTATTCTACTATCCTTGCTATCCTCAAACACCCTCCCCTGCTATCACCCCCCTCTGCCTAATGCAGAGTACCTCTATTGTTCCCTAACCACCCTGCCTCCCCTCCATTGTGAATTAGCATCTGTATAGCAGAGAAAACATTTGGCCTTTGGTTTTATGGGATTGGCTTATTTTCCTTAGCATGATGTTCTCCAGTTCCATCCATTTACTTGCAAATGCCATAATTTCATTTCTCTTCATGGCTGAGCAGTATTTCATTGTGCAAATGTACCATATTTTCTTTATCCATCTATCTGTTGAAGGGCACCTAGGTTGGTTCCATAGTTTGGCTATGGTGAATTGAGCTGCTTGTGCACCTTGATGTGGCTGTGTCACTGTAGTATGCTATTATTAAGTTCTTTGGGTATAAACTGAGGAGTGGGATAGCTGGTCAAATGATGGTTCTATTCTAAGTTTTCTGATAAATCTCCATACCCGTTTCCATAATGGTTACACCAATTTGCAGCCTCACCAGCAGTGCATAGGTGTACCCTTTTCCCCTCATCCTCACCAACATTTATTGTTGCTTGTATTCTTGATAATTGTCATGCTGACTGGAGTGAGATGAGAGATGAAATTTTAGAAAAGTTTTGATTTGCATTTTTCTAATTGCTAGAGATATTGAACATTTATTTCATATATTTGTTGATCGATTATATTTCTTCTTCTGTGAAGTATCTGTTCAGTTCCTTAGCCAATTTATTGATTAGGTTATTTGTGGTTTTGGTGTTGAGTTTTTTGGGTTCCTCATATGTCCTGGAGATTAATACATTATCTGAGATGCATGGGGTAAAGATTTTCTCCCATTTTGTGGGCACTCTGTTCATGTTACTGATTGTTTCCTTTGCTGAGAAGAAGCTTTTTAGATTCATTTCATCCCATTTATTGATTCTTGATTTTACTAATTGCATTTTAGGGGTCTTATTAAGGAAGTCAGTTCCTAAGCCAACATGGTGAAGATTTGGGTCTACTTTTTCTTCTATTAGGTGCACGGTTTCTATTCTAATACCTAAATCCTTGATCCTCTTTGAGTTGATTTTTGTGTAGGTGAGAAATAGGCATTTAATTTCATTTTGCTACATATGGATTTCCAGTTTTCCCAGCACCATTGTTGAAGAGGCTATCTTTACTCCAATGAATTTTGGTGTCTTTGTCTTGTGTGAGATAACTATATTTATGTGGGTTTCTCCCTGTGTCTTCTATTCTGTTACATTGGTCTTCATGTCTGTTTTGGTGCCAAAACCATGCTATATTTGTTACTTTAGCTTTGTAGTCTAATTTAAGATCTGGTATTGTGATGCTTCCTGCTTTAGTTTTCTTGCTAAGGATTGCTTTGGCTATTCTGGGTCTCCTGTTTTTCCAAATGAATTTCATGATTTCTTTTCCCATGTCTATGAAGAATGTCATTGGGATTTTAATGGGAATTGTATTATAGTTGTGTAGTGCTTTTGGTAGTATAGCCATTTTGACAAGAGCTTTGGAGATCTTTTCATCTTCTAAGGTCTTATTTAATTTCTTTCTTTAGTGTTCTGTAGTTTTCATTGTAGAAGGCTTTCACCTCTTTTAGATTGATTTAGTTAGAATGATTCCCAACATTTTTGTTTGTTTGTTTTGATGTGTGTGTGTGTGTGTGTGTGTGTGTGTGTGTGTGTCTATTGTGAATGGGGTAGTTTTCTAGTTTCACTTTCAGTGGATTCATCACTAATGTATAGGAGCATGTTTGATTTATGGGTGTTGATTTTTATAAACTGCTACTTCAGTGAATTAATTTATTAGTTCTAGAAGTTTTCTGGTGGAATTTTTTGGATCTTCTAAATATAAATTAATGTCATTGGCAAATAGTGATAGTTTGAGTTTTTCTTTTCCTATTCATATTCCTTTAATTTCTTTCATCTGTCTAATTATTCTGGCTAGAGTTTCTAGGACCATCTTGAGTAGAAGTGGTGATAGGGGGAATCCTTGTCTTCTTTCAGTTTTTAGAGGTAGTGCTTTCATTGTTTCTTCATTTAGAATGATTTTGGCCTTGGATTTAACATAGATAGCTTTTACAATGTTGAGGTATGTCCCTACTATCCTTAGTTTTTCTAGTGTTTTGAACATGAGTGGATGTTGCATTTTGTCAAATTATTTTTCTGCACCTATTGAGATGATCATACAATTCTTGTCTTTAAGTCTATTGATGTGATGAGTTATGTGTATTGATTTCTGTATATTGAACCAACCTTGCATCCCTGGGGTGAAACCCACTTGATCATGGTGCACTATCTTTTTAATATGTTTTTGTATGTGATTTGGCAATATTTTCTTAAAATTTTTATTTTTGTTTATTGGGGATATTGGTGTGAAGTTTTCTTTCCTTGATGTGTCTTTGGTTTTGGTATCAGTTTGATGCTAGCCTCATAAAATGAGTTTGGAAGGGTCCTTTTCCATTTCAGGGAATAATTTGATATTGGTCATAATTCTTTGAAGGTATGGGAGAACTCAGCTGAGAATCCTTCTGGCCCTGAGGTTTTCTTAATTGGTAGGCTCTTGATTGTGTCTTATATTTCATTGCATGGAAATTATCTGCTTATATTTTCTATGCCCTGCTTATTTATGTGGTCCATGTGCATGATATGTTTTTACCCATCCTTTCACCTTCAGTCTGTGGATGTCTTTGCCTATGAGGTAAATTTCTTGAAGAAAGCATATTGTTGGTTCTTGTTTTCTCATCCATTATACCAGTCTGTGTCTTTTGATTGATGAGTTTAGGCCATTCACATTCAGGGTTATTATTGAGATATGATTTGTGTTCCTGGTCATTTTGGTTTATTTCTGGTTTTTAATTTGACTTAGTTTTTCCTTTGATTGTCTTTTACTTTAGTGAAGTTCCTCCCTTTGCTGTTTTTCACTATTTTTTCTTTCATTTCCTCCTCATGAAATATTTTGCTAAGAATCTATTAAGACATCAGGCACATCTCTCCCACGCAGTCCTGCGGGCCCAAAGCAGATACCTGTGTGCCTATCACAGAGAGCTATTCTGTGATAGGCAGATCAGGACCAGGCAATGAAAGCTGTGTGCCTATCACAGAGAGCTGTTCTGTGATAGGCATTTCAGGACCAGGCAATGAAAACTGTGGGCCAGCCACGTAGCTATGAGCACTGGACTGGGTTGGTGGCTAGGGAAGAATTGGGAGTTTGGGGGTTGGGGAACCAGAGGGCCCTGTTGGGTGCTGAACTGATGCCAGATCTGGTGTGACCAGGGGATTGGTAGATGTCAGACTGCACTAGGGCTAAGGCTCAGAGAGTGCTGGCCCAAGTGTGTCCTGGGAACCTGGTGGGTACCAGACCAGCTGCCTAGGTGAACTGAGAGCAAGCTGCTTGCCTACCCTCTTCCAAACTTCCAACTGTCTATATCCAGCCCTGTCTGTCCCCTGCACTTCAGGATTTGCAAAGCTGGGGAAGGACTGGCTCTCTTCTGCCTCTGCAACAAGATGGTGGCTATTAGCACACCCAGCAGGAAGACCTCAGGTGCAACCAAACCTGCAAGCCCTTAATATTGGGCTTCAAGGCCCTGGCGGTTGTCCCAAGATGAAGGCGGCTGTGTTCCAAGATGGAGCAGTAGCTGGGAAATTTTATTTTTTGCATTATCATTGATCTAGTTTGAAATTTCTTCCTGCAATTATTTATTCCTCTTCCCTATCTTCCTTCTTCCTACATTTTCCCTCCCTCTTTCTTTTCTTTCTTCTTTCTTTCCTCCCTATTTTTGTTCTTCTTCATTTCCTTTCCTTCCTTCTATGCCTTCCTCTATCATTCCTTTCTATTTAGGATTCTTTTTTAGATTCATTTGAATCTAAATGCTGAGTCCAGTTTTCTTGGTCAATAATGAAGAAACTATATTTAGATGATCCTAATGTCATTGAAAAGGTGAGGTAAAAATCTTCTCTCTCTCAACTCAGAAGATGCTGCATTAAAATATCATTAATATAATTTAAACCCATCTTGAAACTGCCTCCCTAGTTGCATTCTCCAGCCCTGAGTGCAACCAGATCTCTAGCCAGTTAGGAAAGGGAATGGGATAGAATTGATAAGAATAACCATTTTCCATTTAATATTTCATATTGTGTAACAAGGGAGTTAGTGAGAAATGGAATGGTGTCTTTTTTTTTTTTCTTTCTTTCTTGGCATTATAGTCACCTATAGGATGAAAAGTTGTTTCTTCCTATATACTTTTGTGCTCTCAGGTTCTGCATTTCTTGTCCTGTGTGTAAATGGGATTAACTTTTATTCAATTCAAAGAACAACTAAGTCAATCTTAGAGACAAGAGAGCAATGAGTAGAATGTCCTCTATTTCCCCTTAAATTCTTCTGCAACAAACAAGCAGGGGCTAAGAGTGTAGCTCAGTGATAGAGTAATTTCTATCATATACAAGGTCCTGGGTTTCACCACAGTGTTGCAAATTTTAAATAAATAAATAGATAGTCAGTCTAGGCTTTTCTCACTCTCAGTTTAGATCTAATGATACAAATCACATTGAGATACAAGATTGGATTTGATTTTACCCCTCTCATCTCTTCTTCCTCCCTCCCCCATCCCTTTATTGCTAATGCTATGCTTATGTTTCTAGCTGTCTTTGTCTTTATCACTAATCTCTTATTCTCCAACTTCTAAAATGATAGCTGGTCATAGGTAATCTTTATTGAATACGCTCTGTGTGCCAACTGTAAATCTTGCATTCAGCATTCTTACTTAGATTTGGAAGTGTGGTGAAATAAAACTCCAAGAAATTATTGTACTTTAAAATGTTACAAAAGATAAACTTTAATACATATTTTAGAGTGTTAGACATTCAATGAGAACAATAAGTACTAAGGATATTCATGAGAGAAATATTCACTACATTTATAGATCTAACTAGAACAACTGGTGAAAATATCATTCACTCATCTTATATATCCAAAAGAATGGGGTCCTAATTACAATAAGACATAATCTATGAATGTATACTTTATCAACAGTTGCTACTGTCATGTATAACTAAAAAAAATAGAAAATAAGAAAAATGTATTTACTTAATCATTCAATGAATTTATTCCTTCCACCCTTCATTCATCAAGTATGTGTTAGGTGCCCACTCAATATCAGTGGTTGCACCAGTAGATGTAGCTACAAAAGCAAGGAAAATTTAGTTGTCATCCACCATCATCTGCCAGTGTCCTATAAAATATCTTGCGTGTCCCTGCTGGAGCTACATCTCCAGAGATCTCTGTTCTGATTCTAGTATATCTAAGGTGACATCTCAGCACAGACCTTTACATGTCAAGACCGTACAGCATTCACATTTCTCAGGAAGATGGAGAAGCTCTTCATATGGCAAATTACCCTGACAATGTTTGGCAGAAACATTTTTACAGTCATTACAAAGCAGGCTTCTCGTTTCATTGAGATGCCTTGGATAGCAATGGAGCAGGTGGCTTGATTATGTGTGTAACAGAAGGCAGTCAACCACAGCCCTCTGAATTTCTAGAAATGCAGGGCTAGCAGGGTGAAACATCAGTAATTAAGTTGGGAGTTACCAGTCCCTGCCCCAGGAATCATTTTCAAAATATATGTCAGGTTTCTCTTAGAATGTATTAAATGTGATCTATTTCTTTGATCTCTAAACAATTGTTAATTTATATAATTAATAGAAATGAATGCAATAAAATAAAATTTCATTTTCCCCATAAAGTCTGAATGCAGCAAATGTAAGTGTAATATAATGACACTTTTGCCACTGCAAATTATAGTTTATAGGGCTGGGATGTGGCTCAAGCGGTAGCGCGCTTGCCTGGCATGCGTGCGGCCCGGGTTCGATCCTCAGCATCACATACAAAGATGTTGTGTCCGCCAATAACCAAAAAATAAATATTAAAATTCTTTCTCTCTCTCTCCCTCTCTCGCACTCTCTCTTTAAAAAAAAAATTATAGTGTATAGCATGAAAGTTTGCAGTCATTTTTCTCTTTTTCATTTCTTTTTTAAATTCTTCTTTTACTTTCAATTATATAAAAATATTGTAGAATTCTTTCAGTTACATTTATTGTGTTGTTTTCAGTTTTTCTTGAGATATTTCTGTTGCTTTTTTTTGCTGTCTCATAGATACAGTATTTTAAATCCATTATTCAGATTATTTACTTTTTTCTGTCATACTATGTGAGGAGTCCCCTTTCAACTTAGTGAGATCCCTCTGATAGTCCTTTATCTCCTACTGTAGTAATAATTTATTTGTTTTCTGGATATGCTGCACATTATGAGACTTCTCTTGGCTGTATTTTTGTGTTACAGGCACTGTTTTCTTGGAATGTATATCGTTTTCAGTCGTGTTTTTACCCTCGTTTTGCTAAAGTATATCCTCAAGTTACTTTCTCAGAAGCAGAGACTGAAAAGTAAGGAAGTAAACATATGGCATGTGCCTGCCAGAACTTGTCTTTATCATACTGCTTTTCCTTGCTTAATAACTTTGTGAAGCATAAAGTTCTAGACCCAAAATCATTTTTCTTTATAATTTGAACATATAACTCGAGTGTTGTTTTTTTTTTTTTTTTAACATTTTTGCTTGTCAGAAGTCTGATACCAGACTGTTTTATTACAGGTAATCTGATTTTTAATCTCTGTAGAATTTTCTCTTTCTCCTTAGAGTTATGAAATTTGTGTGTGTGTGTGTGTGTGTGTGTGTGTGTGTGTGTAGAGAGAGAGAGAGAGAGAGAGAGAGAGAGAGAGAGAGAGAGAGAGAGAGAGAGAGAGAGAGAGAGAAAGAAACCAGACCTTTCTTCATGCATTCTGCTTGAAACTAGGTGAGCCATTTCAATCTAAGGACTTATTTTCTGGAGTGATATGTAATTTTTTGGTCATATCTTTGATAGTGTCTCACCCTGTGTTTCCTTTGTCCTTCTTTTCTTAAAAGTTTCTTAAAAGTCTCTGACCTCTGATCTTCACTTCATTCCTTCGTAGGTTTTGTTCACATTTTCTATCTCATTTTTCATTTTTATACAGATTCTTCCATTACCTGTTATCCATAAGCACATATCTGTTCACTTTCTATCCACTCTACCAGCTAAGTGCTTAGGCTTTTTCAATCAGGAGGGCTGTGTGTTCCCAGACCTCTTCAAGATCCTGAAGGGATCTATCTTTTAGTAATATGTTGCAAATTAACTCACTGAAGATGTCCTTCTGGGTTCTGTTTTCTTCACTGGTGTAGACTTGGGCTTTTCTTGTTCCTCTTTACTGTCAATTCAGTGGAGTTTGGAACGGGCTGGGGGAACAACCTGTGTAGCAATGTGATCATATTGAACTGAATAGGATGCACATTTTTAATAGTTTAATTGAGTGAGAAGCTTACTCTAAAATCTGGCTTTGTGTAAGAAATACATCCCAAAGGAACTGCCATCACAGACAGGAAACAGAAATCACAATCTAGATTTATGCAAACATGAATTTAATAGGAAGTTTTCCTTCTCAGTCCAATAGCTGGATTATCTAGCCAACTTTGTTTTCCTTCAGTAGTCTGTTTTTTAGTTCCTATTTTCATGCATAGATATGTAATTAGCTTAATTGAGTATGCAGGTCTCATAGGATATGGCTCCCATAGGATATGTTTTTGTCTTCTACTGTTTCCTTAAATCTGATTGAGACTGTAGGTTTCTGTCTCTAGAAAAACTTTGGTCAAACCAGGAGTCACTTTAACTTCTGAGACTCAGATAACTAAAATGGTTTGGCCCAAAATAATATATAAAACTTTCAATTTTTATTTAAAGTTAGTCTTCCATCTTTCTTTTCCCCTCTTCTCTCAATGGGGCAACATCAATTTTTAGCTCATCTGAAATTAGTGCAAAGCAAAAAACAAAAAGAAGATCTTGCATTCTCGAAGTTTAGTAGACTTGTAAAAACTACTTTCCTCAGTGAAAACTTTTGGTGAATTTTGTGAAGAGTCCCTCATTGGTTTCTTTAGATAGACTTTGCTTCCCCTTTGCCAGATTTCTCCTGTTCTCCACTGTATAGTGCACCATAAGAGACACTTACCACTGAGCCACTCTTAGTCTGGAAGGCCACTTTCTACAATGACCCTCTTGCATTCCCAACTGCAAGAACAGACATCAAGTTCTCTGAAAGATCCTTTAGAATTTGCTGTCCTTTTTGTTTGGGGTTAGAAGGCAGCATTCCCTTGGACCTTTCCTTTCAGAAGATAGATTTTTTTTTTTTTTTTAACAAATCATGACTCCACTAGTTGCCTTTTATTTTATTTTTTTTTACCCCGTATACAGATTGCAGAATCACATCAGTTACACTTCCATTGATTTACATATTGCCATACTAGTGTCTGTTGTATTCTGCTGCCTTTCCTATCCTCTACTATCCCCCTTCCCCTCCTCTCCCCTCCCCTCTTCTCTCTCTACCCCCTCTACTGTAATTCATTTCTCCCCCTTGTATTATTTTTCCCTTTCCCCTCACTTCCTCTTGTATGTAATTTTGTATAACCATGAGGGTCTCCTTCCATTTCCATGCAGTTTCCCTTCCCTCTCGCTTTCCCTCCCACCTCTTATCCCTGTTTAATGTTAATCTTCTTCTCATGCTCTTCGTCCCTACTCTGTTCTTAGTTACTCTCCTTATATCAACGAGGACATTTGGCATTTGTTTTTTAGGGATTGGCTGGCTTCACTTAGCATAATCTGCTCTAATGCCATCCATTTCCCTCCAAATTCTATGATTTTGTCATTTTTTAATGCAGAGTAATACTCCATTGTGTATAGATGCCACATTTTTTTTATCCATTCATCTATTGAAGGGCATCTAGGTTGGTTCCACAGTCTTGCTATTGTGAATTGTGCTGCTATGAACATCGATGTAGCAGTGTCCCTGTAGCATGCTCTTTTTAGGTCTTTAGGGAATAGACCGAGAAGGGGAAAGGCTAGGTCAAATGGTGGTTCCATTCCCAGCTTTCCAAGAAATCTCCATACTGCTTTCCAAATTGGCTACACCAATTTGCAGTCCCACCAACAATGAGCAAGTGTACCCTTTTCTCCACATCCTCGCTAGCACTTGTTGTTGTTTGACTTCATAATGGCTGCCAATCTTACGGGAGTGAGATGGTATCTTAGGGTGGTTTTGATTTCCATTTCTGGAAATGGACAGCTAGCGATGCTGAGCATTTTTTCATGTGCTTGTTGATTGATAGTATGTCCTCCTCTGAGAATTGTCTGTTCAGGTCCTTCGCCCATCTGATGATTGGGTTATTTGTTATCTTATTGTCTAATTTTTTGAGTTCTTTGTATACTCTGGATATTAGGGCTCTATCTGAAGTGTGAGGAGTAAAGATTTGTTCCCAGGACGTAGGCTCCCTATTTACCTCTCTTATTGTTTCTTTTGCTGAGAAAAAACTTTTTAGTTTGAGTAAGTCCCATTTGTTTATTCTTGTTATTAACTCTTGTGCTATGGGTGTCCTATTGAGGAATTTGGGGCCCGACCCCACAGTATATAGATCGTAGCCAACTTTTTCTTCTATCAGACGCTGTGTCTCTGATTTGATATCAAGCTCCTTGATCCATTTTGAGTTAACTTTTGTGCATGCCGAGAGAAAGGGATTCAGTTTCATTTTGATGCATATGGATTTCCAGTTTTCCCAGCACCATTTGTTGAAGATGCTATCCTTCCTCCATTGCATGCTTTTAGCCCCTTTATCAAATATAAGATAGTTGTAGTTTTGTGGATTGGTTTCTGTGTCCTCTATTCTGTACCATTGGTCCACTGCCTGTTTTGGTACCAGTACCATGCTGTTTTTGTTACTATCGCTCTGTAGTATAGTTTGAAGTCTGGTATTGCTATACCGCCTAATTCACACTTCCTGCTTAGCATTGTTTTGGCTATTCTGGGTCTTTTGTTTTTCCATATGAATTTCATGATTGCTTTATCTATTTCTATAAGAAATGCCGTTGGGATTTTGATTGGCATTGCATTAAACCTATAGAGAACTTTTGGTAATATCGCCATTTTCATGATGTTAGTTCTGCCTATCCATGAACAGGCTATATTTTTCCATCTTCTAAGAACTTCTTCTATTTCTCTCTTTAGGGTTCTGTAGTTTTCATTGTATAAGTCTTTCACCTCTTTTGATAGGTTGATTCCCAAGTATTTTATTTTTTTTGAGGATATTGTGAATGGAGTGTTTTTCCTCATTTCCATTTCAGAGGATTTGTTGCTGATATACAGGAATGCCTTTGATTTATGCGTGTTGATTTTATATCCTGCCACTTTGCTAAATTCATTTATTAGCTCTAATAGTTTCTTCGTAGACCCTTTTGGGTCTGCTAGGTACGGAATTATGTCATCTGCAAATAGTGGTAATTTAAGTTCTTCTTTTCCTATTTTTATGCCTTTAATTTCTTTTGTCTGTCTAATTGCTCTGGCCAGTGTTTCGAGAACTGTGTTGAACAGAAGTGGTGAGAGAGGGCATCCCTGTCTTGTTCCAGATTTTAGAGGGAATGCCTTCAATTTTTCTCCATTCAGAATGATGCTAGCCTGAGGCTTAGCATAGATTGCTTTTACAATGTTGAGGTATGTTCCTGTTATCCCTCGTTTTTCTAGAGTTGTGAACATAAAGGGATGCTGTACTTTGTCGAATGCTTTTTCTGCATCTATTGAGATGATCATATGGTTCTTAATTTTAAGTCTATTGATGTGGTGAATAACATTTATTGATTTCCGTATATTGAACCAGCCTTGCATCCCAGGGATTAATCCTACTTGATCATGATGCACAATTTTTTTGATATGTTTTTTAATCCGATTCGCCAGAATTTTATTGAGGATTTTTGCATCTAGGTTCATTAGAGATATTGGTCTGTAGTTTTCTTTCTTTGAAGTGTCTTTGTCTGGTTTAGGAATCAGGGTGATGTTGGCCTCGTAGAATGAATTTGGAAGTTCTCCCTCTTTTTCTATTTCCTGAAATAGCTTGAAAAGTATTGGTGTTAGTTCCTCTTTAAAGGTTTTGTAAAACTCTGCTGTATACCCATCCGTTCCTGGGCTTTTCTTAGTTGGTAGTCTCTTGATGGTTTCTTCTATTTCTTCAATTGATTTTGGTCTGTTTAGGTTGTCTATATCCTCCTGACTCAATCTGGGCAGATCATATGACTTAAGAAATTTATTGATGCCTTCACTATCTTCTATCTTATTGGAGTATAAGGATTCAAAATAATTTCTGATTATCTTCTGTATTTCTGAAGTGTCTGTTGTGATGTTGCCTTTTTCATCCCATATGCTAGTAATTTGAGTTCTCTCTCTTCTCTTTGTTAGCATGGCTAAGGGTCTGTCGATTTTATTTATTTTTTCAAAGAACCAACTTTTAGTTTTGTCAATTTTTTCAATTGTTTCTTTTGTTTGGATTTCATTAATTTCAGCTCTGATTTTAATTATTTCTTGCCTTCTACTTCTTTTGCTGTTGTTTTGCTCTTCTTTTTCTAGGATTTTGAGATGAAGTATGAGATCATTTATTTGTTGGTTTTTTCTTTTCTTAAGGAATGAACTCCAAGCAATGAATTTTCCTCTTAGAACTGCTTTCAATGTGTCCCATAGATTCCGATATGTTGTGTCTGTGTTTTCATTTATCTCTAAGAATTTTTTAATTTCCTCCTTGATGTCTTCTATAACCCATTGATCATTCAGTAACCTATTGTTCATTCTCCAAGTGACGCATGATTTTCCCTTCCTTCTTTTATCGTTCATTTTCAGTTTCATTCCATTATGATCAGATAAGATGCATGGTATTATCTCTACTCCTTTATATTGTCTAAGAGTTGCCCTGTGACATAATATATGATCTATTTTTGAGAAGGATCCATGGGCTGCTGAGAAAAAAAAGTGTAACTGCTTGATGTTGGGTGGTATATTCTATATATGTCAATTAAGTCAAGGTTATTAATTGTGTTATTGAGTTCTATAGTTTCCTTATTCAACTTTTGTTTGGAAGATCTGTCCAGTGGTGAGAGAGGTGTGTTGAAGTCTCCCATGATTATTGTATGGTGGTCTATTAGACTCTTGAACTTGAGAGGAGTTTGCTTGATGAACATAGCTGCACCGTTGTTTGGGGCATATATATTTATGATTGTAATGTCTTGTTGGTGTATGGTTCCCTTGAGCAGTATGTAGTGTCCCTCTTTATCCCTTTTGATTAACTTTGGCTTGAAATCTATTTTATTTGATATGAGTATGGACACTCCTGCTTGTTTCCGAAGTCCATATGAGTGATATGATTTTTCCCAACCTTTCACCTTCAGTCTATGTATATCTTTTCCTATCAAATGCATCTCCTGTAGGCAGCATATTGTTGGGTCTTGTTTTGTGATCCATTCTACTAGTCTGTGTCTCTTAATTGGTGAGTTTAAGCCATTAACATTTAGGGTTATTATTGAGATATGGTTTGTTCTTCCAGCCATATTTGTTTATTTATGATACTAAACATGGTTTGTTTTCCTCTTTGATTACTTTCCCCCCTTTACTGTCCTACCTCCCACTGTTGGTTTTCATTGTTGTTTTCCATTTCCTCTTCCTGAAATGTTTTGCCAAGGATGTTTTAAAGAGATGGTTTTCTAGCTGCAAATTCTTTTAACTTTTGTTTATCGTGGAAGGTTTTAAATTCATCTTCCATCCTGAAGCTTAATTTCGCCGGATACCCGATTCTTGGTTGGAACCCATTTTCTTTCAGAGTTTGAAATATGTTATTCCAGGATCTTCTAGCTTTCAGAGTCTGTGTTGAAAGATCAGCTGTTATCCTGATTGGTTTACCCCTAAATGTAATCTGCTTCCTTTCTCTTGTAGCTTTTAAAATTCTCTCCTTATTCTGTATGCTGGGCATCTTCATTATAATGTGTCTAGGTGTGGATCTCTTATGATTTTGCACATTCGGCGTCCTATAGGCTTCTAGGATTTGGGATTCTGTCTCATTCTTCAAGTCTGGGAAGTTTTCTCGTATTATTTCATTGAATAGATTGCTCATTCCTTTGGTTTGGACCTCTATACCTTCCTGTATCCCAATGACTCTTAAGTTTGGTCTCTTTATGTTGTCCCATATTTCTTGAATGTTCTGCTCATGGTTGCTTAACAGTTTTGCTGAGCTGTCAGTGTTCTTTTCAAGTTGAAATACTTTGTCTTCATTGTCTGATGTTCTATCTTCTAAGTGTTCTACTCTGCTGGTAGTATTCTCAATTGAGTTTTTAAGTTGGTTTATTGCTTCCTGCATTTCTAGGATTTCTGTTTGTTTTTTATTACCTCTATCTCCCTGTATAGTTGATCTTTTGCTTCTTGGATTTGTTTATGTAATTCATTGTCGAAGTGATTATTCATTGACTGATTTTTCTGTCTCATGTCTTCCTTGAGACTCCAGATCATCTGAAGCGTGTATATCCTGAATTTTTTATCTGACATTCCATCTGCTGCAGCTATTACCTCTTCTAAAGTTGAGTTGACCTGCATTGCTTGTGGTCCTTTCTTTCCTTGTCATTTCATACTGCTTGCGTTTCTTTCTGCTTGGTGAAACTGTTGTGTTTTTGAAATTTTCCCCCTATATATTTATATTACTCTTGTATAGTTGAAAAGTCTCCCTTGCAGGGTGGGCAGCAGCTGTGCTCCTCCTCCAGTTGGTGTGATGTGTCTACCACGCCCGCGGACCCTTGGGGCTGTTCTGCCGATCGGTTGCAGGTCTGCCTACCTTGCAGGCGCGGGCTGCGGCTCTGCTCTGCCCTTACACCAATTGGGGTGACGTGTCTACCACGCCGGGGGGTCGCTGGGCCTGTTCCGGGCGTGGGAGGCGGCTCTGCTCTGCCCCTACTCCAATTGGTGTGACGTGTCTACCACTCCGGCGGGTCGCTGGGCCTGTTCAGGGTTCAGGCAGCGGCTCTGTTCTGCCCCTACTCCAATTGGGGTGATGTGACTACCACGCCGGCGAGCCTCTGGGCCTGTCCCGGGCGCGGGCGGCGGCTCTCCTTTGCCCCTCCTCCAATTGGTGTGACATGTCTACCACGACTGTGGACCGCTGGGTCTGTTGTGCCGGTCGGTCGCAGGTCTGCCTACCTTGCGGGCGCGGGTGGCGGCTCTGCTCTGCCCCTTCTCCAATTGGGGTTACGTGACTACCACGCCCGCGGGTCATTGGGTCTGTTCCGGATGCGGGCGGCGGCTCTGCTCTGCCCATACTCCAATTGGTGTGACGTGTCTACCACGCCGGCAGGCCGCTGGGCCTGTCCCGCCGGTCGGTCGCAGGTCTGCCTAGCTTGCGGGCTCGGGCGGCGTTTCTGCTCAGCCCCTACTGCAGTTGGGGTGAAGTGATACCACGCCGGCGGGTCGCTAGGCCTGTTCCGGGCGCGGGCGACAGCTCTGCTCTGCCTCTACTCCAATTGGTGTGACGTGTCTACCATGCCGGCAGGCCACTGGGCCTGTCCCGCCGGTCGGTCGCAGGTCTGCCTACCTTGCGGGCTCAGGCGGCGGCTCTGCTCGGCCCCCACTGCAGTTGGGGTGAAGCGATACCACGCCAGTGGGTCACTAGGCCTGTTCCGGGTGTGGGTGGCAGCTCTGCTCTGCCCCTACTCCAATTGGTGGGACGTGTCTAGCATGCCAGCGGGTCGCTAGGCCTGTTCTGGGCACAGGCGGCAGCTCTGCTCTGCCCCTACTCCAATTGGTGTGACGTGTCTACCACACCAGCAGGCCGCTGGGCCTGTCCCGCTGGTCGGTCACAGGTCTGCCTACCTTGCGGGCTCAGGCGGCGGCTCTGCTCTGCCCCTACTGCAGTTGGGTTGAAGTGATACCACGCCCGCGGGTCACTAGGCCTGTTCCGGGCGCGGGTGGCGGCCCTGCTCTGCCCCTACTCCCATTGGTGTGACGTGTCTACCACGCTGGCAGGCCACTGGGCCTGTTCCGCCGATCAGCCGGTGGTCTGCCTACCTTGCGGGCTCGGGCGGCAGCTCTGCTCAGCCCCCACTGCAGTTGGGGTGAAGTGATACCACGCCGGTGGGTCGCTGGGGCTGTTCCGGACGCGGGCTGCAGCTCTGCTCTGCCCCTCTGGCCCCCACAGCACGCAGCAGGATCCGGACCGAGAAGCAGTCTCCGCGGGTTCCTCAGCCCTGGGCCAGAGCAGTTCCGGGAGCCAGAATTTGGCCGCCCCGGGCTCTATGTATGTTTTGATAGGAGCAGGCCCCAAGAAGCAGTTTCCGCGGATTCTTCAGCCCTGGGCCAGAGCAGTTCCGGGAGCCAGAACCCGGCCGCTCAGAAGATAGATTTTTGAGACCAGTTCTCTTTTTTTTTTTTTTTCTTTTTTTTTTTTATTGATTATTTATCGCATTACATAGTTCATGATATATCATCTTTCATACATTAGACTCAAATTGTGCTTTGAACTCCCATTTTCACCCCAAATACAGATTGCAGAATCACATCTGTTACATATTCGCATTTTTACATAATGCCATATTAGTGACTGTTGTATTCTGCTACCTTTCCTATCCCCTACTATCCCCCCTCCCCTCCCCTCCCCTCCCATCTTCCCTCTCTACCTCCCCTGCTGTTGTTCAATTCTCTCCCTTTTTTTTTTTCCCTCCCCCTTGCCCCTCATAACCTCTTATAATTTTATGTATCCTTGAAGGTCTCCTACTATTTCCATATGCTTTCCCTTCTCTCTCCGTTTCTCTCCCCCCATTCGTCTTTGTTTACTGTAGTCTTTTCCTCATGCTCTTTCTTCCTGTTCTGTTCTTAGTTTTTCTCTTTATATCAAAGCAGACATTTGGCATTTGTTTTTTAGGGCTTGGCTAGCTTCGCTTAGCATAATCTGCTCTAATGCCATCCATTTCCCTGCAAATTCTATGATTTTGTCATTTCTTAGTGCTGCATAATACTCCATTGTGTATAGATGCCACATTTTTTTTATCCATTCATCAATTGAAGGGCATCTAGGTTGGTTCCACAGTCTAGCTATTGTGAATTGTGCCGCTATAATCATTGATGCAGCCGTATCCCTATAGTGCGCTCTTTTAAGGTCCTCAGGGAATAGTCCGAGAAGTGCGATAGCTGGGTCAAATGGTGGTTCCATTCCCAGCTTTCCCAGGAATCTCCATACTGCTTTCCAAATTGGCCTCACCATTTTGCAGTCCCACCAGCAGTGTACAAGTGTACCCTTTTCCCCACATCCCCGCCAACACTTGTTGTTGTTTGACTTCATAATGGCTGCCAATCTTACTGGAGTGAGATGGTATCTTAGGGTGGTTTTGATTTGCATTTCTCTGATTGCTAGAGATGGTGAGCATTTTTTCATGTACTTGTTGATTGATTGTATGTCCTCCTCTGAGAAGTGTCTGTTGAGGTCCTTGGCCCATTTGTTAATTGGGTTATTTGTTATCTTATTGTTTAATTTTTTGAGTTCTTTGTACATTCTGGATATTAGGGCTCTATCGGAGGTGTGGGGGGTAAAGATTTGTTCCCAGGATGTAGGCTCTCTATTTACCTCTTTTATTGTTTCTCTTGCTGAGAAAAAACTTTTTAGTTTAATTAAGTCCCATTTGTTTATTCTTGTTGTTAACTCTTGGGCTATGGGTGTCCTATTGAGGAATTTGGAGCCTGACCCCACAATTTGTAGATCGTAGCCAACTTTTTCTTCTATCAGACGCAGTGTCTCTGATTTGATACCTAGCTCCCTGATCCATTTTGAGTTAATTTTTGTGGATGGCGAGAGAAAGGGATTCAATTTCATTTTGTTGCATATGGATTTCCAATTTTCCCAGCACCATTTGTTGAAAATGCTATCCTTCCTCCATTGCATGCTTTTAGCCCCTTTATCAAATATAAGATAGTTGTAACTTTGTGGATTAGTCTCTGTGTCTTCTATTCTGTACCATTGGTCTACCCACCTGTTTTGGTACCAGTACCATGCTGTTTTTGTTACTATTGCTTTGTAGTACAGTTTGACCTCTGGTATCGCTATGCCTCCAGATTCACACTTCCTGCTTAGAATTGCTTTTGCTATTCTGGGTCTTTTGTTTTTCCATATGAATTTCATGATTGCTTTGTCTATTTCTACAAGAAATGCCATTGGGATTTTGATTGGCATCGCATTAAACCTGTAGAGAAGTTTGGGTAATATCGCCATTTTGACGATGTTAGTTCTGCCTATCCATGAACAGGGTACATTTTTCCATCTTCTGAAATCTTCTTCTATCTCTCTCTTTATGGTTCTGTAGTTTTCATTGTATAAATCTTTCACCTCTTTTGTTAGGTTGATTCCCAAGTATCTTATTTTCTTTGAGGATATTGTGAATGGAGTGGTTTTCCTTATTTCCATTTCCGAGGTTTTGTTGCTGATATACAGGAATGCCTTTGATTTATGCGTGTTGATTTTATACCCTGCCACTTTGCTGAATTCATTTATTAACTCTAGCAGCTTCTTTGTAGACTCTTTTGGGTCTGTTAAGTATATTATCATGTCATCCGCAAATAGCGATAGTTTAATTTCTTCTTTTCCTATTTTTATGCCTTTAATTTCTTTTGTCTGTCTAATTGCTCTGGCTAGTACTTCGAGAACTAAATTGAATAGAAGTGGAGATAGAGGGCATCCCTGTCTTGTTCCAGATTTTAGAGGAAATGCCTTCAGTTTTTCTCCGTTTAGGATGATGCTAGCCTGAGGTTTAGCATATACAGCTTTTACAATGTTGAGGTAAGTTCCTGTTATCCCTAGTTTTTCTAGTGTTTTGAACATAAAGGGATGCTGTACTTTGTCAAATGCTTTTTCTGCATCCATCGAGATGATCATGTGGTTCTTGTCTTTAAGTCTATTGATGTGGTGAATAGCATTTATTGATTTCCGTATATTGATCCATCCTTGCATCCCAGGAATGAATCCTACTTGATCATGGTGCACAAGTTTTCTGATATGTTTTTGTATTCGATTCGCCAGAATTTTATTGAGAATTTTTGCATCCAAGTTCATTAGAGATATTGGTCTGTAGTTTTCTTTCTTTGAAGTATCTTTGTCTGGTTTTGGGATCAAAGTGATGTTGGCCTCATAGAATGAATTTGGAAGAGCTCCTTCTTTTTCTATTTCTTGAAATAGCTTGAAAAGTATTGGTATTAATTCTTCTTTGAAGGTTTTGTAGAACTCCGCTGTATAGCCATCTGGTCCAGGGCTTTTCTTAGTTGGTAGTCTTTTGATGGCTTCTTCTATTTCTTCTTTTGTTATTGGTCTGTTTAAATTGTGTGTGTCTTCCTGTCTCAATCTGGACAAATCATATGCCTTAAGAAATTTATCGATATCTTCATTATCATCTATTTTATTGGAATATAGGGTTTCAAAATACTTTCTAATTATCTTCTGTATTTCTGTAGTGTCTGTTGTGATATTGCCTTTTTCATCCCGTATGTTAGTAATTTGAGTTCTCTCTCTTCTTCTTTTCGTTAGCATGGCTAAGGGCTTGTCTATCTTATTTATTTTTTCAAAGAACCAACTTTTAGTTTTATCTATCTTTTCAATGGTTTCTTTTGTTTCAATTTCGTTGATTTCTGCTCTAATTTTAATTATTTCTTGTCTTCTACTATATTTGCTGTTGTTTTGCTCTTCCTTTTCTAGGTTTTTGAGGTGTTGTGTGAGTTCATTTATTTGTTGGTTTTTTCTTTTTTTGAGGTAAGAACTCCAAGAAATGAATTTCCCTCTTAAAACTGCTTTCATTGTGTCCCATAGATTCTGGTATGTTGTGTCTGTGTTGTCATTTGACTCTAAGAATTTTTTCATCTCCTCCTTTATGTCTTCTACAACCCATTGATCATTCAATAATATATTGTTCATTTTCCATGTGATGTAGGATTTTTCCTTCCTTCTTTTATCATTGATTTCCAATTTCATTCCATTATGGTCAGATATGGTGCATGGTATTATCTCCACACCCTTATAATTACTAAGAGTTGCCTTATGGCATAATATATGGTCTATCTTTGAGTAGGATCCATGTGCTGCTGAGAAGAACGTGTATCCACTTGATGATGGTTGATATATTCTATATATGTCGGTTAAGTCTAGGTTATTGATTGTGCTGTTGAGTTCTATAGTTTCTTTATTCAGCTTTTGTCTAGAGGATCTGTCTAATGGCGAGAGCGGTGTGTTGAAGTCACCCATAATTATTGTGTTGTGGTCTATTTGACTCTTGAACTTGAGGAGAGTTTGTTTTATGAACGTTGCAGCTCCATTGTTTGGTGCATACAAATTGATGATTGTTATGTCTTGTTGGTGGATGGTTCCTTTTAACAGTATATAGTGACCTTCTTTATCCTTCTTGATTAACTTAGGTTTGAAGTTGATTTTATTCGATATGAGTATGGCCACTCCTGCTTGCTTCCGAGGGCCATATGAGTGGTATGATTTTTCCCAACCTTTTACCTTCAGCCTGTGTATATCTTTTCCTATCATATGAGTCTCCTGAAGGCAGCATATTGTTGGATTTGTTTTTTTGATCCAGGTTACTAGCCTATGTCTCTTGATTGGTGAATTTAGGCCATTAACATTTAAGGTTACAATTGAGATATGATTTGTATTTCCAGTCATGCTTCTTTATTTATTTATTTTAGTTTGGCTAGTTTTGCTTTTTGGTTGTTTTCCTCCCCCTTTACTGAGATACCTCCTGCTGTTAGTTTTGGGCACTATTTATCAAATCCTCTTCTTGTAGTGTTTTGTTCAAAATGCTTTGCAGAGCTGATTTTCTTGCTGCAAATTCTTTTAGCTTTTGTTTATCATGGAAGATTTTAATTTCATTGTCAAATTTGAAGCTCAATTTTGCTGGATATAGTATTCTTGGTTGGAATCCATTATTTTTCAGCGTTTGAAATTCATTATTCCAGGATCTTCTCGCTTTCAAAGTTTGTGATGAGAAATCGGTCGTTAACCTAATTGGTTTACCCCTGAAAGTATTCTGCCTCTTTTCTCTCGTAGCTTTTAATATTCTCTCCTTGTTCTGTACGTTGGCTATCTTCATAATTATATGTCTTGGGGTTGGTCTATTATGGTTTTGAAAGTTTGGGGTCCTGTAGGCTTCCAGGATTTGGCAATCCATTCCATCTTTCATCTCTGGGAAGTTTTCTAGAATTATTTCATTTAATATGTTGTCCATTCCTTTGGTTTGAATCTCTGTGCCTTCTTCTATCCCTATGACTCTCAGATTTGGTTTTTTTATGACATCCCATAATTCTTGAATAGATTGTTCGTGGGATTTAAGCATCTTTTCTGTGTTGACTATATTCTTTTCAAGTTGATAAACCTTGTCTTCATTATCTGATGTTCTGACTTCTACTTGATCAAGTCTATTTGTAATATTCTCGTTTGAGTTTTTAATTTGGCTTATAGTTTCCTGCAATTCTAGGATTATTGTTTGATTTTTTTTTAAGATCTCTATCTCCTGGTAGATCTCGTTCTTTGCCATTTGAATTTGTTTGTTTAATTCATTTTCAAAATATACTTTTATTTCTTGGACTTGCTGTCTCATGTCTTCTCTAATATTCCTTTCCATTCGAGTTAGGTATCCCCTGAGTTCTTTCCATATCCCTGTTTCTGAAGTTTCTATGTCCTCTTGTAGAATTGAGTTGTCTTGCATTGTTTGAAATCCTTTTTTCCCTTGTTTTCTCATGTTGTCCACGTTACTTTCCAGTTCTTTTTGATTGTCGTGTTTCTGCTCTCTTCTATAGATTTGTTTTGTTTCTGTATTACTCTGATGTCTCTCCTTTGTGTTTTTGAATTATGCCTGCTAACGTGGATTCTGCTGGGAAGGAATTCCGACGTCCGAGCTCCAGTGACGACACTACTCTGCTATGCCGTGCCCCAGTCTCCTTGCCGGGGTGCCCTAATGGGGGGGTGTGAGTGGACTGTCTCTGTTTGGTTTCAGCACCCGGTCGTGGCAGGCAGGCAGACTCCCGCCGCCCAGTATCTCAGGCCGTGGGCAGGTGATCCATCGCCAGCGGGAGGGCGTTCTCCTACCGCCCAGTTACCCTGGCAGTGGATGAACTGTCGCCGGCGGGCCTGCAGTTTACAGCTGCCCAGTCACGAGAGCCTTGCCTCTAGTCTCCTGTTCTCTCCTGCTAGGCTTGGGTTCTCCTGCTAGACCAGATTTCCCCTCAGTGATGGTTCTCGGCAGTTCAAGCTATACTCTGGGCCTGTTTTGTTGCAATCTGTGGGAGAGTGGCAGTGGATACTTCAGCTCTCTAAGATGGTGGCCGCTGTTTGCCTTTGTTTTGTCCGCTGATGAGAGGGGGGGTTGAGCGTCAGGTGCCTCTAGCTCCCCTTTAGTCTTTATGCAGGCTCACTCTGATACTGCCTCCCCCTGAAAGTCTAGGAGAGATTTTATGCGAAATCCCCCTAAATTTGGGGGCTGGGCTGGGTCACACACACCTGTTTTGTTGCTGCAATCTGTCGGAGAGTGGCGGTGGGTACTTCAGCCCTCTAAGATGGTGGCCACTGTTTGCCTTAGCGGAGTGTCCCTTGTGGGGGGCGGGGCCTTACCGGCTTCCTTCCCCGAATGCAATCCCGAACTCAGCCCGGGGGTCAGTGCGGGCTTGGGCTTGGCTGGTGGGATACCACCGTGTCGCAGCCACTTAATTCCCTGCTGACTGGTTAACCCCTTCTCTGCGGCGCCACGCCTTCTGTAGCCTCGGGGCAGGCCGCGCGTATCAGACAGCCTGGATCTCCGGGGTCACACCGTTGGCTTTTGGGATGCCCGGCACTCTATGGTTTTGATTTTTTCTGCTTGCCCCTCCCCCAGCGCTGGCTAGGCAGCTTTTGTTTTGTCCACTGATGGGAGGGGGGGTTGAGCGTCAGGTGCCTCTAGCTCCCCTTTAGTCTTTATGCAGGCTCACTCTGATACTGCCTCCCCCTGAAAGTCTAGGAGAGATTTTATGCGAAATCCCCCTAAATTTGGGGGCTGGGCTCGGTCACACACACCTGTTTTGTTGCTGCAATCTGTCGGAGAGTGGCGGTGGGTACTTCAGCCCTCTAAGATGGTGGCCGCTGTTTGCCTTAGCGGAGTGTCCCTTGTGGGGGGCGGGGCCTTACCGGCTTCCTTCCCCGACTGCAATCCCGAACTCAGCCCGGAGGTCAGTGCGGGCTTGGGCTTGGCTGGTGGGATACCACCGTGTCGCAGCCACTTAATTCCCTGCTAACTGGTTAACCCCTTCTCTGCGGCGCCACGCCTTCTGTAGCCTCGGGGCAGGCCGCGCGTATCAGACAGCCTGGATCTCCGGGGTCACACCGTTGGCTTTTTGAGACCAGTTCTCTTTAAAGAAATTTTTGTCTCAGATTTCACCATTCATGGTGATTTCCCTCAGAATTAATTGCCTAGCACCAGCCCTAGTTCTTGAGAAGCTCAGCCAAACCAAGAGAGGGTGAATCACATTTTAACAGCACAGATTAGTACTTCTTAGGACACAGTATAAAGAAGTACTCATCACTCAAGTTTAAGTAACTTTTGGAAAACTGTGACTACTTAGACTTTAATTCTGTAGAAAATGGAGTAGAATCTCATTAGAAGCAAGGAATTAAATGAAAATGATGACATTTTTGCCAGAAACTGATTTGAGACAGTTTTACTAACTTAGAGTAGAAAGTTCTAAGTAAAAGCTGACGATGAACTGGCTTTTAAGAAATTCAGACAGCAAAAATTTAAGTAAGTATTTAGCAAAGTCTATACTAAAGTTTGTTAAATATTAGAGGCTTTCTTTGTAGTTAGGTTATTTTAATTAGATTAAATCCTCACCCAAATATGAAATGCATATTATTATTATTATTTCCATTGCCAAGATAAAGAAATAGGACATAATTAGTCTAAATAACTTCTGAAGACCACACAACCTATAAACAACAGAACTTGAATTAAAGATCAAACTGGCTGGTACCAGAGCTCTGTTCTTAATCAATAGGCTGCTGGAAATTACCAGACCCTTGTAAGCCAATGGAAGTTAGCACAGTATTTGTTGACCAACAAATAGAGGCCGTAAGGTCAGATTTCTGAAGTTCCAGAGTTTATTGTGTTCCCATTTCATGATATTTTGGAAGATGGTTTGAAGGGTTTCAGAAATTTTTCAATAACACAATACTGATAAAGCACATAATATAAAAAAAAAAATTCTTACAAGCACATGGAAATAATAGTTAGACCTTCCCCCATGCACAAATTTATTGTATTTGCCTCTAAATAATCAGAAAGATTAACTAATTAGAATATTAATGGAATAAAGCTTGCTTAAAATGAAAGGATCAGATATTTGGTTGTGCAAATATGGCTTTGGTTGACTTAGTTTGAGACCCTGGAGCTATGAGGTCAGTATCATAATATGGCCAACACAATCATCATGGTGGGCTTATGGAAGAGTGGCAAGGACAAGTGATGGGGAATGGACCCACTCTAATCTGCACTGATATGGTGAGACTGAAGTCTGCACACAAGTACAGACGTACTGACATTTTCATACGGGAGAAAACTATATGGATAGAACAAGAAATCAGGTTGGTAAGAAATAACTATATTCTTGGAAAGGAAAGAGGAGTACATGTTTTTTTAAAATATACAAAATATATACTCTCTTCATGAAGAGACTTTGGCTTTTGTTTGCTTTTGTGTTTGTGTTTGTTTTTACTTGATCTGAAGAAGCAAGAACAGATGGATATAAGGGCCATATAAACAAGTCATTTGTCATAGTCAGAATTGACAAAAGTAAAAGGGACTACTTATGGATTAGAGAACATTTGTGTATGAAGCTGGAGAAAATTTCAGTTAATTAACAGGTTGTTTTGTTTTATTTTGTTTTGTTTCTTTACTTCTCAATATAATTTGGGACTTTTTGGCTGATAAGCTCACCTTACTAATATGAGATTGTGAAGCTGCATCACAATCGGTATAAATAGGGTCACTATAATGTAAGTTATCTTTTCAGTGTAAACACTTATGTTAGATGACACATTTTTCACTTAGTATACTTCACTCAAAGATATCTCCATTAACAAAAGTTCCTTACTTTTGCATAGATTTCAAATGCTTTGGTGATTCCTACTAGGCTGAAATAAAGCACATCCTGGCTTGAAAAGGAATGAATGCCTCCTGGCATGGTGCACATGTATTCCTCAGAGTTTATGATAATTAGCATTCTTGTTTAATTGCTGTCTGCTTATTTCTGCTTGGTTGTGGCAGCTAAAGGGTAGCTTTCAAACCATGTGTTTTATATACATAGGTAATTCATAAACTCATTTTTTGCCATTGTGAGCAGAGACAAAAAATTCAAAATGCCAGTAAATCAATGTTTTAATAATTTTGTGCCCATAGTTATTGCTGATGATAGATTTGTTCTTTTTTTTTAGTCATGAAGGATGGCTCTTTTTGTGACTGTCCTTCCGGAATCTATCATTTTAACCCTGATGAATAAAAATCATCTTACCCCAATAGTTTCTATGCAAAAATTCTTGACACTTCTTGTAAGGGTAGCCAGTTTAAAAATTCACTTATTTGAATGTTAAGTATAAAGTAACTGCCAATAATGTCCAGAGTAACTATTTCATTCATATCAGCCTTATTAAATAATTGTTATCATTTAAAAGGACTATGTTTTCCTAATGGCTTTCATAATCCTAAGTACATATAATTTATGTTAGGAATGTTTAAAGGATATTGAATTTCTGAGAGTTGCTAATGTTAACTATTACAATGCAATAATTATTTTCTGAATGCTATTCTTATTAGAAATCATTTTTTTTACTATGATGAGCCTAGTTTCCTGGGGTGTTATTATTGGGAGGGTTAGAAACTGAGGTGCTATTATTCCTTATAAGGAGATTATATGAAAGTTCACAGTAGAGGCAGAATGAGATCAAGATAGTATCTGAATCCCTTTATTCCATTATCAAACAAAGTGTTTTCTTCATGTATATATGTTTAAAGCTGTGGAATTACTTAATCATTGAAACCCCTGTACCTTTCATTTTTATGTGAAATATGAAATATTAAATATAGTATGTGGTTCTATTTAATTTTATTTATCTTAAAACTTAGTTTGCTTTTGGCTGTGATTTAAATTGAACTTCTCCATCGAGAATCATAAAATAAACAAATTTGACTAGTATCCAGAGAAGCTAAAAAAATAAAAAGCCATAGAGAATTCTACATGTTAAGGACTCAAAGAGTAGAGTTATATTCAACAAATGTGGTTGAATAAATGAAGTATGTCAACATGAATAGATAGGTAAATAGAAAGAAAGAAAAAGACTTGGAAGAAATATTAGGAAATAAAGCAGCTATTGTGTAGGGATGGATGGTATGTGGGGAAATATTCGCATTTTGTAAAACATTAGCATAATTGAAATATGGAGAAGTAATCACTCAAAATAGGTGCCCAGTACACTTTCTTGACTACAAGCAGGATGGCATAAAACTCTCCAGGAAAGGAAAAGATTAGAACTAGAAGGAAGATCTTAGCAGGGACCTGGATCAAAACCCATGCCTGTTACAGCTGAAAAGACTGATGCCCAGGATCTGATTTGCTTCCCTTTCTGACTCCTGTGCCATGTGGAGGTTCAAGAAGTCCCAGCCCAACATTGCAGCATGTCAGTGTTCAAAGAATAACACCAAGGTGTGGGGTTGCAGCTGAGTGGTAAGCACTTGTCTAGTGTGCATGAAGCCCTGTTTCTGTCCCTATACCGCCAAAACACAAAACAAAATGAAGAACACTGAATTTGATGGTTATCTTTCTAGGTTTAAGGTCTGTTTTGAAGTTATTTTAAAGGATGGCACCATGCATCATTATTTGCTTCAAACCTGAAGGCAATACCTGAAATTATAACACAACCTCCAAAAAGGATAAACTAGGCAAGTTTGTCATGAGTCTTCTTGGTGCCTCTGTCTTTGGCTCCATTTCTCTGGGTGTAGTGAGAGCACCTCTTCAAAGAGTCTTACAACCTTCTTCAGGTAAGAAAGGTGAGAGGGAAGTGAGGCCAACTGTCTTGTTTTTCAAACCCAAGGTGCTGTTTTGGGGGGCAGCTTATACCAACCCTATCCATTTTTTTCCCTCTACCAAGAAAAATAGTTCAATATTTGAGGGAAAGTATTGTTTGTTGATCTAATATTGATGTATGTATGTTTTAGATTAAGATGTGAAATGTACTTTGTATTTTGGCTGATGATCAAAAGCATTGAGAGCCACAAGTGTGATCTACAACGCCTTTTTGGAAGCTTGCCATGCTTTTCTTAAGCCTTCAGTTTATTTCTGTTTCAGCATATTACCAAGACTTTTTTTATTAAGATGTTAACCTTGACATACTCCTAGTGGGGAGTGGGTCTCAGAAAGATTGAAGAGCATTCAAGTATAAAATCCAAGATAGGAATGCCTCAGCAGCCCCTCTACTGCATGTCTTACTAAGTTCTGAACACACCAAGATTTAAAAAAAAAAAAAAAAAAAACTATTCCAATCTTTGACAATGAAGTCAAAGTACAAATGCCAAGAAAAAACAAAATCATTGAAATTGTTTTGCCTTGTGTGTTCTTTTAAGGAAAAAAACGGGGAGCAGGAGGAGGTGAAGGTGTAGCTGAGTGGTACCTGGTAGATGGTAGAATGCTTGCCTGGCATGTGTGAGATTCTGAGTTCAATCTCCAATCTTAAAGTTTTTAAAAAAAGTTTACAATTTAAGGGATGAAAAATCTATATTAATCATCTGATATTCAGAAAGAAATAACTAAACTCCTTCTGTCTCCTCAGTAATGGTAATGGAAGCAAGACACCATGTTAGGAGGTCATTTTAATGAAAACAGACTTATAAATTCACCAGTGTTATGTAAGCACTATGTTTACATCAATTTCTTATTTTGCAACATCATTTTAAAATCATGTGTCAGGTTTGTGGGTATAGCTCAGTAGTACAGCACTTGCCTAAAATGCAGGCAGCCCTATGTTTAATCCCCAGCACTGAAAACAAATTATTTAATTAGTTAACAAAATCCTCTCATTATTGGTTATTGCACTACAGATAATTCACTGTCTTTAGGAATTGGAAACACCATTAAAATCTTGAAAAATATAGTTTTTATTGATAAGTACTACATTTGCTAATTCACTTCATAATGTATTTTGATTGATTGGCACTCCTATGCACATATTTTTAAATACTTTCATTAGAGTCTGGAGTGTAGCTCACTTGGGGAGGATGCAAGAGGCCTTGGGTTCAATCCTCAGCCCTGAGAAAAAAAAAATTAAAAAGAAAGAAAACACTTTTGATAACATAAATAAATAAAGGTTGGCTCTACAAACTTAATTTTTACAATATCCCATGACACAAGTCAAATATAACATGTATTTATCATATAGGGAAACTGAGGAAAGGGGAAAAGATTCAAATTTTCAAGAATAACTTTGCTTTTCTTATTCATAACACAAATAGTGAAGACAAGTTTTTCTTTCCCAATTTTGGAACCCTGAGCTAAAATTTCCATGAAAACACTGAATACCACTTGCTCCCTCTAACTGCTTTTAAAAAGAGCACAATAAATGGAATAAATGTTCCCTTAAAATCAAAAAGACTTGAGCATATATCTTGACATACAATTGTCTGACCATGTAATATTGACCAAGTCACATAAACACTTTGAGATGCAAAAATTTCATTTTTTCTAATTAGCTCGAATTTATAAGGCACAAATAACCAATTAGGTTATAATGTTCACTTTATAGCAGTCATTTTTATTCACTATGTGTTACATCACTCCTAACGTAACCTATAATTAACCATTTGCCCCTGTTCTGGTTGAGTGCTTTTCATAAGACTCACCAAAAATTAAAGATAATGAATCCTAGATTTCAATTAAAAAGTAAAGTAGGTTTTTTCCATAAAAGCCATTTCTGTGAAATGTGGAGTGTGTGTGTGTGTGTGTGTGTGTGTGTGTGTGTGCGCGCGTGCACGTGCGCGCGCTAGAAATTGAACTCAGGGCTTTGTGCATGCTAAGCATAGAAACTGTAAAATGCTGCAAACATAGGTTATATTAAAGATTCATTGCACTGGAAACAAATGCATACTTGAACTCATACTCAATCTAATGATTATACTATGACACTATTAGAAACCATCAGTAAACAACTTTTTTTGTGTGTGTCACCAATAAGTTGGCAGTGCTATGGATTCACTGAAATACGGTTCCATTTTTCTCTAGAATTTCCAAGAATTATATTAACAGTTTTGGTAGACATATTCTCTTACAGCATATGCACAGCCCAAACTTACGTTTTCATTTTTTACCAAACATTTTTCAAGTTAGTATACATTAATGCTTTTCAAGGGAGAAGAAATCATATTTACTGAGTGTTTATTAGCCATTTTCCACGTATTTTTTAAAATTTTATAACAACTCAATGAGATAAATATACATTATTCTTCCTTTTACCCATAAGAAGTTGCATCTCAGTGTTGTTACATCATTTGTCCAGATTTATGTGATTAGTCAATTGCCAAGTTAAGATCTACGCTCTCTTAAGAAGTGAAGAAACTAGTACTGTTTATTGTTTTCATGGAAACTTCTGGATCTTATTGGCCTGTCATTCACAGATAGCTTAGGAAATAATGGTTAGTCTACAAGTGAATAATTTCATGATTTTATTTTACCCATTAGCACAGTGCATTGCAAACTAGCAGTCATGGCCATTGAAGGTATTGACTTCTCAAAGGAATATTAAGTTCTCTAGTTGTGACTCAGGTACCATAATGAGTATTATGCAGAACTTTATCAGGTAATTGCATGGAATGAATTTCATGGCATAATCAGTTCAATCTATTACAGTGGTAGCTTCTAATATTAAGCTTTACATACTGTTGCAAATTTTTCATTGTGCTCTGCAGCACAAATATTTCTTAGCTCTTGAAAATTGTCATATTTTAAATATTCACTTAGCACTTGCATTTGACTTACATCTTGGACCTCTATCTTGGGGCCATTTCATGTTCATTTGATTGAAAGCAATTTCAAGAATCTTTATTATTTTCATCAGGCCACTAATCCCCAAATGACACACAGTTCCAAATTCCTGTGTTTTTTCTAGCCCTTCCAGAAATCTCAGATCTTTGGAAATCTGTGAATTAACTTTCTGACTTATCCTAGTTTATTTTACTTTATCCTTTTATATGTAGGCATAAAGCAGGAAAAAACGGCTTGATGCAAAGCTTAGTGTTATCCTCCGCCTTGGGGGAAGCAGACATAGGGCGGAAGGTGTGAGAGTTGAGAGAAGATGATGAAAAATGAGAATTATGTTTTCCTATGGGTATTTCAAGGGAGCTCGCTAGGAGAGAGTCCTGGTGCCATAGAAAACCAATTTACCATTGTCTGAAATGCGATTGCAGAGCTTCCATAAAAATCCAACAACTCTAAAGGCAATTGTAGAAGTGAGTTTGTACTCAGTCATGTGTCCAAAACCTTTCCTCACAACCAGAACTGTGATGTTATCAAAGGCTATAGAATCAGCCACTTTGCCAATCTTTCCTTTCTTCTTCTTTTTATTTTTTCCTCTTTTCTGCCTATCTGAGCAGGGAGATACAGGAGGTTTGCTGGAAAGGCCCTTACTGCATTGGAGAGTACAGAGTGTCTGCCTTTGGTCAGTGACCTCAGCACCAAGACACTAGCTAGCCCTGAGGTTAGAGGTTGCTTCCATTAGTGTCTCACTGTAGGAATGAGATTGTCCTCTGTGTTAAATGGTTTTCTTACTGCCAGAAAAAGATCATTAGAAAAATTATTCTGTGCCCTCTGGTTTAAGAATGCTACATGGAAATAAAAACAGCTTGACCACAGATCAGGAAACTATAACCAAATGAAAAGAAGATCCATCGTCTTATCGAATAAAGAACTAATAAATAAGCCTCAGAATTTCATCTGCTGAGAATTACTGCACTTTCAAATATGATCACACAGAAAGGACTGCAAAATTATTTAAGGAATAGAGTAACATCATCAGTGAGTGAGGTTTTAGAGTTTATTCGCTTTCCTTAAAGTATAATGTCCTTTAAACTCTAGTTCTTTCTTCCCAGGCATGTTTGGCATTATACATAAAACTGATGCAAAAACTTTTAGCAGCTGTTTTCTATTTATCTAGCACCATACCAGGCACTATGAAGCATATAATAAATGTATGAGGGCTGCTCCTATCCATAAGCAGAATATTTATGTGAAAGGCTATTATAGAAGACATTGTTAAACTGCCAAATTGAATCATAGCAACAAGTGCCTAGGAATTTAGAAAATATAAAAGAGTGATATGAGGTAAAGAAACTGCAATGGTCTTCAAGGAGAAGCTAGGACGGAATCCCTTTGTTCATATTATCATTCACATACAAAGAATTGAGAATGTTAATCATACCTAAATTGATGTGTTTTAATGCATCAAGATGTATCTGGTAACCTCTTTAACTCTGAAAATGTACAAAGATAATTGGGCTTTCTATTTGCAGTGGGTATTGACTTTTTTCACCACCTTTATTCAGAAGTAGTCCCTTGGGCCTGATTGTGTCAAAACCAGTGGATCTGATAATAATGTTATTTCCCAGTAGATTCCGGTATCAGATGATGTTATCAGACTGGACTAAAGCCACTGCTATAATCAGAGTAGCTGGTGTTAAATTAAACATATTTTCTTCCTTTGGAATTTGTTATGAGTATTTAAAAGATAATTATGTATCAACTTGATGATTGTTCTTTTTTGTAACTGTTAAAATTTAACCACCCCCAATTGAAAGAATATATAGTTTTTAATTTTGTTTGCTATTTAAATCATGTCATGATGCACCTTCTTTGTGTACGTGTATGTGTGTGTGTGTGTGTGTGTGTGTGTGTATATATATGAGAGAGAGAGAGAGAGAGAGAGAGAGAGAGAGAGAGAGAGAGATTAGTTCTGGCAAACTGATTCTAGCTTCCTTCTATCCCTTGCAACGTCACTTCAAAGTGAAGTTCTAGAATGAACTGAGGATTTTGCAGCAGTCTAAGGTTCTGTGTATGTTGCCAATTTAGAAATGTCTCAAAATTCACATATGATTTCTATGCATTGGCATGAGTATTTTCTTTATGCCTCCTATAGTTTCAAATGACAGGATTAGTAACCAACAAACTCCCAGAATGTGCTTATAACATACTCAATATCAATGACTCTTCATGTAAACTGGTAAAAATGGAGACCAGGTGGATGAGTTGGCAAACTAATAAATGGGAACTAGAAAGCAAAACCACAATGACAAACCCCCAAAACCCAAGAAGCATGAATATTATAAACTTATTATGAACTAAAAATGATGTGGAGGCTCTTAGTAAGCCTTGGGAATAGCTTGTTTAACGTAAAATTACCAGAGGTGGTATGGTTTTGTTTGTATCAACTCATTGTGTTCTTCAAAAAGCAATGGGAGATCAATAAATCTCAAAGACTCACAATACATGTCATTAACCCCAGAAGAGATGAGTGAGCGCTGCATGACTTAAGCGTGTTCCCATTGCATCACTAGGGAATTTTGAAATAATTCTAGTTTACGTTGTGCCCAACATGACTACAGGAATACACCATACTTTCTACGTTCATTGGCCTTAGGAACCACACCAACCATTATATTCTCATTTTTCTATCAAGTTCACATAGACTTGGTCTCAGAATGTGTATAATCAATTTTCTAAACATTATACATGTGCCAAGAACAAACAATATACATGTGCCAAATCCTACTTTCTAAACTTACTTCATTGTGCAAAGTAAAAGGATATAGACATAGTTCTGATATCAAATAGAAAGGAGTATCATATGTATTAGAATAGTATCAAAAGTAATGGCTTCAAAGAACAGGTTTTCTGTACTAATATCATCAATGAGATAAATATTTAAGTGTTATTTGCTGAAGTAAACTTGATGAGATTAGAGATATTCAATATTCATTGAATAGCATTACATAATATACTAGTAGTAAGATGTCATTATGGATATAATTGTATAGAGGAAAGGAACTAGAGGTCATGATGCTAATTATTTAGTACTGCTCTATCTGATATGGTAAGTACTAACCTCTTACAGCTATTTAAATTTTAAGTAAACTTCTAATTAATTAGAATGAAACAAAATTAGAAATTCTGAGCTTTAATTGCAACAGTTAAATTGCTCAGTAGCATTCACAGGGGGTGAATGTTGACTACTGTATTAGACAAGAAGGAACTCTGCATCATTATACAAGACCTGTTGGATTAGTCTAGGGCCAAGTGGTTTCTTTGCATATGTAGAAGACAGAGAACAAAAATCTATCACACAAATATTAATAGTTAATATCATAGTATAAAACTAGTTAATAAATTTTTAGGCGCTACTGAGCTTAATATAATTCCTCTTTGTATGTAGTGTTTGTTCTCAAAGACTCCATCCTTCAAAGACAAATATTGTAAATTTTTTTAAATGAGATAAGTCTTACAAATGTAAGTGCTTTTTTGCATTCACATATTGAAAAAGTTCCGATGCCTCTGTTCCCTGTCAGAATGTCAACTAAATAAATCTATAGAGATGATGAAAATGAATTGAAGTAACCCTCCAGAAAGAATTCCTAAATCGCATATGCAGTTCCTCAAAACAAGTTGTCAAAAAAAGATTTTTTTTTTTTTTTAATGAGTGTTGGCCTATGGACCTCTGCTGTGGGTTAAATTTTATAACCCTCCAAAATTTAGATGTTGAATCATTAACCCCTGTGTGATGGTGTCTATATCGGCCACCCTTGGGAGGCAATTAGTTCATGAGTGTGGAGTCCTTGTGGTGGAATCAGTGCCCTTATGAGGAATAACTTGAGAAAATACTTTCTTTCCTTCTGCCACGTGAGGACATTAGTAAAATGAAAGGCAGTCTAAAACCAGGAGGAGAGCCCTCCTGGGAAAGTGAATCGGTTGGCACTTGGATCCTGGGGTTTCCATCATTTAAAACCTTGAGAAATAAATGTTGTTTAAGTCGCCCCATTTAAGGTACTTCATTTTAGCATCCTGAGATGAGTAAGACAACTCTCCTTTGACTTACAGTTGATGAAACATGGCAGGATAGACAGAATTTCTTAGGAAACAAGCTGATTATCAGGCTGCACCTTATAATCTTTCAGTGCAGGGTTCTCACCTTCACTCTATGCCCAGTGAGACCATTACAAAGAAACTTTGAGCATACTTGACTTAAGTCATCTGAAGACTGGAGAAATGGTTCTGAATACCTGATTCAGAGTATCTTTAAAAAGTGGAGGAGAGGAAGAAAGAAGTTACAGAAATTATGTGAGAGGACTTTGGTGAGAAAGAATTTGTTGGCTTTCTGCTTACAATCCACCAGGACCAATCTATGCAACCATATGTATATACCAAAAGCATTTTCCCCAGTACAAAGAATAATTTGAAGTTGTTTAGTATAAAGAGCTTGTAAAAATGAACAAGCTAAGAATGTCCATTAAAATTAGCAAGTAATTATTTCAGTTCAGGGTTTGTTGCCAGTGTTTCTTGTAATTAGTATCCACCCAAAGAGGATTGTTAAGTAGCCCAGGAAACAGGAGCAGGGTCTAGAAGAGCTGATTACTAGATTTGTCTCTGTAACTGCACACAGGGGGTCAAACTTAAATTGTTACTACTTCTGTTGCCACATTTGATGATTGGAATGAAAACCTATAGAATTTAAGCCCCACCCCCCCACCTCCATAAAGCAGAAAGTTTCCTCCTATTTATCTTTCTACTTCTAGTGCCAATAACAGTACCTGGTACTCAGGAGATAACAGATGTTGAATGAATGCCTTTGTTGCATTACTCTCCAAAATACTTACACATGAGGTTGTAGATGTGACAACATGCTTTAAGTTTTACGTCCAATCCAAAAAGACTTGAGCATACTTGACTTGAGTCATCTGAAGACTGGGGAAATGGTTCTGAATACCTGATTCAGAGTATCTTTAAAAAGTGGAGGAGAGGAAGAAAGAAGGTACACAAAGTATTATTATACAGGATGGAATTGATTTGAAATGCCCAGATGCTCTCTTTTCCAGTCAGACTTGACACCTCTAATCATTCAGCTATAATTTATTAAGTGCCCAATATGCTGCATTGTTTGTTCTCACATGCCAATTCCAGTCTGTCTCTAGTACTGCATGTGCCATGAGGGAAAGGGTTCTGAAAGAAACCAAAGAAGTAATCAGGAAAAAAATTTGGGGGGTGGGATATCTGCATCAGAATAAATAGAAGGGATTTCAGGATAACTCTCAAGCTACAAAATGAGGGAAGGTTCCAGAATACCTGGTTTTTATAGGCATGTATAAATGATGGTGACAATAATGTAATTCTAGATCAGTAGACTGGCAACTAGCATAATATACAGGGAAGCGCAGATGCTGGGGCTTCATTGATCACTAAAATGCCACCTGCTCAAATGCCAGAAGGAAACATAATTAAAATTATATAATCCAAGGAAGAGCTTTTCATTTTCCAACTTGGAACTTTTAGGAGTGTTCTCATGTGTGTGTGTGTGTGTGTGTGTGTGTGTGTGTGTGTGTGTTTGTAGTAGTAGTAGTAGCACTTTCCAAAAAGATAAAGCCTAAATAGCTAGTGAGCCATATTTAGATTGAGACAAGTACGTAAATCCTAGAGCTCTCTCTTCTGCTCTCATTTTTTCTATAACTGACAAGGAGAATGTATACTTTTGTAACAGCCATTCCCTTTTATAGCTCAGGGGGTTGTTGTGAGGGATCATGGAGTTATGGCAATAACAGAAGACTTACATATACTACACCTGATTTTCAACAGCAGACAGACAATGAAATTTGAAAGGTACCCTGTTTGAATTCCATGCCTTGGGGTAAGCATAGGAGTAGAAAGAGAACTTTTTCCCATGATTGCGAAGTCAACATTGCATTTTAACCAAATGCACACACATATGCCTGCACTTCTTTCCCCAGCTGCTCCTTCTGGTTAATTTGTTTACTTCTACAAGCTACATCTTGCCAGTAGTTTTATCAGCCTCCCCTGCTCCCATAAATCTACCCTATTACCTAATGTGCAGCAGTAAATAATTTGTATTTGTGACTGAAAACAGTGCTGGCAGCCTCTCTGGATGATGGGCACTTGGCAAAGCCTGCAGTCTTCCTTCATCCATAGTGGACAGAACCCTGCTGTTTGTGTTCTGTATTGAGTGCAAATCCAAAAATGTGAACTTCATGCATTCCTTTGGCCATTATCCATTTACCACTTCAATTTTGAAGAATAAAACTTCTTTGATGGTTATTTTGTGCATGACTCATTCTTTTCTCATACTTTTCATGGAGTAATTCAGTTATAAGTTGCATAAAATAATCAAGAGATTCTGCACCATGGAATATTAAAGAATAAATCCCACCAAAGGGGGAAAAACATCTATTTAAAAGAAGCATTTATTTCAAATAATATTAGTTTAATGGATTAAGAACATTGCAATAATATAGTTTAGAAAAAAATCACTTTTTCATATATCTCCAGATGACATATAATTTTCCAATTGTGTGCTGTGCAGACCATTGCCTGACTTGGGTTATTGGAATTAACTCTTCTGGCAAATTAGTATGGGAATAAGAGAATTACTATGCTACACAGTCTTTTGCTTGATATTCAGTGCCAGATTTTCTCAGGTACTTTTTAATTTTCTTTAGATTTTGCATTTATGCACACAAAATGTATATTTGTGTCTTTGTACCAAAGCTATAATTATTCAGTGCATTTGTACAAAATGTATATGCAATAATTTTATAATTATAAGCATACTAGATGCATGGGTAAAACCAGAGGCACTCAGGAAAGAGTGTTGTCCATTGAATTTAAATGAAATCAGAATTCCTACTGAAAATTTGAACTGATTAAATATTATTTTAACATCATATATGACATACCGTTCTTTACTGCTTAAAAGTACCTCTTCTTTATTCCATCAGCAACTTGTCAGGGAAAGACATGTAACCTATCACCTTCAAAAAAATAAATTCCAGGATTATTGCTTGTTACTTAAGAGAAAATGTTATACATAAACAGCACATATTTTTTGCCAAGAGAAGGGCAATTTGAGCTGCTGCTGAACATGGTCTCTAATTATTACTAGCATTATGCATTCAATTCTTGGCCTATATAGTAGGTCTCTGGAAATATCATATTCATAGTTTATTGGCCCACTAGAGTATTGATGGGTATCTGAAGCATGAGGGGTACTTAAAATTTGTGTACTATTCCTTCAGTTTATAATGGACAAAGTGAAGCAGTATGTGTTGTTCTCACCTTTGTGTTCCCAGTCCCTAGGAGAGTGCCTTGGATATAGATATTCTTAATAATTATTGGATAAATGAGTGTGTAGGAATAGTCATATAAGAAACTTGACAAATCTACCGTTAGGTAGTGAGGAAGTGTTAGGGATGTTTACACACTGCTGGAAAGTATGTATACTGCCAAAACAAAAAATGACACAGCTTTATCTAATGAAATTGAAGATATGCATGCTCTGTGACTTTGCATTTCACTCCTAGATATATATCCTAGAGAAATGCTCATGTATTGGAGAATACCTAGACAGATTCATTTTTTGCAGCCTTGTTTTATCTATGCTCAAGCTGGATTTAACCACTAGCAGAATATTTACATAAAGTGTGGTGTCATAGAATAGGATATTATGTTGCAGTTAAAATTAAAGAACAACTACAACTCAAAGTTTCAAACATTACATTGAACAAAGCTGAAAAGCATAAAGGAACACAAAATGTGATTACATTTATACAAAGCTCAAAAATAGGCAAAACTAAACTATATTTTTTAGGCAAGCTACACAAAGGCAGCATAATTACCATAACAAGGAAACTAATCAATGACCAGATAGATACCTCTATGATATGGTATTGTGATCAGGCTGGAGGGAGGCCCAGAGTGTCATTGATGTTCTGTTTTTTTTTTTTTTTTTTGACCTGATTGATTTTCACACTAGTGACTACTTTAAAATATTTGATTAAACGTTCTATGAAGATTTTATATATTCTTTTGTAAATAAAACAGAAAATTCAATCCAATCATATTTAACAGAATTACCCAAAGCAGTTAGAAAACACATTTGTCATATTGTTGCCCAAACATATCAGATCACTAATAATTTCTCTTGGTAATTAACATCATACTTATCGGGTCATGATCACCTCAACTGTTAGAATCATAAAATATTGATGTCAAAAGTCAAGTAATCCAACTCTTTTTGTGTGTGTGTGTGTGCGCTAGGGATTGAACCCTGAGGTGGTTAGCCACTGGGTCACATCCCCAGCCCTCTTTATTTTATTTTGTGATGGGGTCTTACTAAGTTGCTTCAGGTATCACTGAGTTGCTGAGGTTAGGTTTGAATTCACAGTCCTCCTGCCTCAGCCTCCTAAGCCACTGAAATTACAGGTATGCACCACCACACCCAGTAGTGTCCAACTCTTTATGTCACTAGCTAGATAAAGCCACTGATCCTTAAAAGAAATGGCTAAATTTAGATAAATTTTTGAGTATTAAAGGCCAGAAATAGTCATCTTCTTGTGCCATGTTTTTCCTAAATTCCCTTCTTATGAATTAAGTTATTGGAAAAATTTCTTCTCTCTTTCTATGTCTAATTCTAGGTGACCTTGAAGGCCTTGTGGCTATTCATCTTATACTTTTCATTTGAATTCTCTTCTTCCACAATCTAGCAAGAGAAGGGTGGATGGGATAAGACTATTACTTCATCATATTTACTGATGAGCTTAATGGTATACAAAATAAATCATCAGTGTTTTTGCACAAAAGGGTTCAAGTGAAGATTTTGACCAAAAATTGAGGTTGGTGAAAAAGTTCTTGATCCCATTAGACTACTAAAAGCTTAAGGTTGGAAGTGATCGTTTGAGTTTAGATCCTACAACCCAGGATCATCATGAATCAACAAAGATTCATGAGATTCTGATGCTTTGGCCCAAGGGAAATACAAATTGGGTTTATTTGGCATGAAATTCACAGATCAGTGAACTACTGATGAATCAAAGTTTCTGTCTGTAAGTTATTTAAAAATTTACCAGATACTTTGATATGATGAGCTCAACTAGAAGTTAGCTTTTTCTTTTTTAGTGTGACTATTGAATTATATTTTTAATCTTAAAAGTATAATAAGCTATAATAATATGTTAATATTTATAAACGGCACATACCATATAAACTATAAACAAAAAAAAAATCATTTTCACTGCAGAAGCTCTAATGGAGCTTATAAAAGTAAGCTAGTACTATGGCACATGCCTGAAATCCCAGAAAATTGGAAGGCTGAAGGCAGGAGGATTGCAATTTCAAGGCCAGCCTCAGCAACTAAGAGACCCTAAAGAACTTAGACCATGTGTTTTAGTCGCTTTTTCACTGCCATGGTTAAAAGACCTGGCCAGAACAACTGTAGAGGAGGAAAATTTTATTTGAGAGCTCAGGGTTTCAGAGATCTTAGTCCATAGGTAGCTGGCTCTATTCATTGGAGCTCAAAGTGAGGCTGAACATCATGGGGGAAGAGTGTGGTGGAACTTACATAATCACGAAGCAGAGAGGCAGACTGTACTCACCAGATAAAAATATATATCCTAAAGGCACCCCCACCCAATGACCCACCTCCTCTAGCCATACCATACCTGCCTACAATTACCACCCCGTTAATCCATCAAGTGGATGAACGCACTGGTTAGGTTAAGGTTCTCATGACCCCATCATTTCTCCTCTGAACTCTCTTGCATTATCTCCCTCGTGTGCTTTTGGGGGACACCTCATCTACAGACCATAATACCATGTCTTAAAATGAAAAATAAAAGGGCTGAGACTATGGCTCAGTGGTTAAGCGTCCTTTGGTTCAATCCCCAGTACCATAAATAAATAACATAATAACTAAATAATCAAGAGAGGGCCTAAAATTTTTAGCAACTTTGGATATTTTTATATAGCTTTTATATAACATTAACTTTTTTTAGTCAGTGGTTTATATTTAAAGAAAGGAAAATTTTAAAATGACATAATCAATTCTGCCTGAAAGACTATCTATTCCAATACTCTTCATCAATGACAAATTAACATAGGATATTTTTAAGAAGTGTAGTGACCACAGACCTGTTTCATAGGAAGAGAACTCCTAGTATATGCAAGAGTGCAGTGATATGGTACCTGCATTTTCCAATCTCATGTCCTTAAAGAAAGCCCAAGTAGCAATGGCAGATTTCCCAGGGGGCCTTGGGACAGAAATTATAGGAAAAGTAAATTTTGTTTTATCCAAGACCTTGTGTCCCAGAAATTTGCCCTTCCTTCTTTACACAAGTCATCCAAATTTATTAGATGTAACCACTCAGGATTATACAAGGAGTAGAGTTGGAAAGACATTAAAAAGAGCTACAGGGGGCTGGAGTTGTAACTCAGTAGTAGAGTACTTGCCTGGCATGTGTGAGGCCCTGGGCTCAATCCTCAGCACCACATATAAATAAATCAAATAAAAAATCCACTGACAACTAAAAAAAATATTGAAAAAGAGCTACAGTCACCAAGCACAGTGGTGCATACCTGTAATCCCATCAGCTCAGGAGGCTGAAACAGGAGGATCCTGAGTTCAGAGCTAGCCTTCGCCAATTAGAGAGGCCCTAAGCAACTCAGAGAAACCCTGTCTCTAAATAAAAATACAAAAAGCACTGGGGATGTGGCTCAGAGGTTAAGTCCCCCGGGTTCAAATCCTTGGGACAAAAAAATTAAAAAAGAGCTACAGTTATTTGTAAGAACAACTTTTCCTACACATACAGGAGAGTAACATTATGTGAGCAGAGGTATTTGATAGTAAAATTTGAATTAACTTAGAACATGATTGTGATCATTACTCTTCAGTTTCCCATATGCTGTAACTCTATAAAACAACAAAAAATTAACAAATGAAAGAAATGATGCTTAAGGATCATGTTTAACAATTCAGAATACAGAAGGAAAAAACATAATTAATATAGTAACAACTATTTAGGTTAATAAAGTTACGTGCCTTAAATTATTGGTGGTTCCTCACAACTGCATTAAGATATATCTTTCAGGAAAGAAAATTTTGATAGGGCAGATTTTAATTCTGCCTTCAGGGTACTCAATAATGAGGCAATTTGAGTATCATTTAGAGATTACACTTTTAACCTTCACTATAATGTCATTCTAATTTCAAATTCTTTATCTTCCATTTGTATCACTTTGTTTTCTTCTTATATGTGTTGGTTTATTGTTTACTTTGTGCCATGCCTGGTCCCAAAAGGAACTTGAAGCAGCTCACATACATGTAGGGAATATGAATCTCTTTCCACCAACTCAGATTGCAAAAGTGTCACTTCGTAAAAAAAAAAAAAAAAAAAAAAAAAAAAAAAAAAAAAAAAAAAAAAAATTGTTTTCTAAGGCTCAACTCTATTTCTGACCTTGAAGTCTCAGAAGCTGGGAAAAATGAAAAATTAACGTCAGTCTTTTCTGTAATCTTGCCCATCCTTAGATCATTGCCCAGCCCCAGTGTCTTTTAGAATGCTATAGCCATTCCTTTCAAGTCTTCATCTAGACAAGTGTCTGTAGGGAAGCTCTGTTCTCCTTGGCTACATAACCCTCATCTCTCTGCTGCTTCAGAGCTCACCTGGGGACTCCAGGGTTTCTGTAAGGCCAGGGGGGTCCAGCCTGCCTAGACACTTCACAGAGCCTCTCTGGGGTCTGGCTACTTCCCCCATGGTATTTACTGCCAGGAGCAGGGCCCATCTCTGCTCTTCTGTCCCATCAGCGATTCTCTGCTTTCTCTCATTCCTCCCTTTTGCCAAATTTCTCATAATTTTCACACTGACATACCTTTTTTTCTTCCTTTTCCTCTTCAAAAAACAAACAAACAAACACAAAACCAACTTTCTGTGTTCTTTTTAAATCCATTAAAGCTATTGGCATCTGGAAGACAAAAGTGAGAAGTACTTGGGAGCTCTTTCTCCTCATGGCCTTCTTCATGTCTTCACTGAGGCCATCAAGAACAGGTGTAACCTGCTAGAATGGGGCTAAGGGAAACAGAAAAGTTTTGCAGAAAAAGTGAGTGTTTGCTGTTGAGAGCCACAACCAAGTCAAGATGGTGCCTGGCATTTTGCCAGAAGGAGTGGTTGAGAAGTATGCCAGGGAGCCATTAAGATGATGATAATTAAGTTAAGCTGTGTAAAATTATTAAGCTAATGATTGATTGCTGTAACTGGATGATGCTGAATTGAAACAAGCTGTGTATTCAGTTGTGTATGTGGACCTCTGCTGTCCAGCTCCTGCTACCTTGGGTGCTGGCTACTTTCGAGTTCTCGTGGAGTTCCCGTTGAGTTCCCATTGGTTCTCACGGAGTTTCCGTGGAGTTCTGGAGTGTTCCCATGGGATTCAGGCAGTAAAGTCATTCCTGTTTGAACCTACAAGTGGCTCGTGACCTCCCAGTTATTTTTGTGCCCAGCCAGACTGTGGCAGTTTGCCACTAAAATGTCTTCCCACCACACATAAATATAGGTGATACCATATGATAAAAAAAGAAAATGAGTAAATGATCAAAGTTGTGAAAATTGTGAGAGGCCAAGAATATGGTTCTGGAAGCAAAGTCAATGCTTAAATGAAATCTTCCATAACTGTTAGAAATGAACAGAAAATGGGGCTTTGAATATGATTAAACCATACAGCTATACATGTGTATAAGATAAAAGTTTATCACTTACTAAGAGGCCTGTGGCACCCCCGAAACTTAATGTTCGTCTTCATTCAAGGAATACTGATATGGAGTGGATAAGACCCTGGATGGCATTCCTTGTGCATATTGAATATACACAAAGCTTTAGTTTATTTGGTGTGTGTGTATGTGTATGTGGGTTTACGTGTGTGTTTATTTTTGTTTCTTGGCTGCTCCTCATAGTATCTCACTCACAATGAAAGCTAAGAACAACACTAAAGGACAATTGAGGAAAAAGAAATTTTACAGTGGTCAAGATAATTTGCAGCAAGATTACAACTCCCTGTATTAAATCAATAAATATATCTTTCTATATTGTCATCCCATTTCAAAGGGGATTTGAAGAATTTACAAAAATACAACACTGCAAAATATAAAATAAATGAAAGAAAAACTTGGAGTGCATGTGGGTGCAGAAGCTTTTAGAAAGTTGAATAAGGGGCTGGGGATGTGGCTCAAGCGGTAGCGCGCTCGCCTGGCATGCGTGCGGCCCGGGTTCGATCCTCAGCACCACATACCAACAAAGATGTTGTGTCCGACGAGAACTAAAAAAATAAATAAATAAATAAATATTAAAAATTCTCTCTCTCTCTCTCTCTCCTCTCTCTCTCTCCTCTCTCACTCTCTCTTAAAAAAAAAAAAAAAGAAAAGAAAGTTGAATAAGGCAAGAGTAAAGAAGAACACCCAAGACTACATGCTAAAACAGCTGAAAATTTCCCTCTGACTTTCCTAGTGAAGAACCTAAGTGGAAACAAACATTTACATAGTTTACAATTTTCAAAATATTAAAAAAATGAAGTATCAACGAAATGTAGCTGGAGACTTGAAAGAAATTTATTCCCTGGTTCTGTATGGAGGGGAAATTATCTCAAATAGTGAAAAATGCCTTCTGCTTAAAACCATAAACACATCAAGTGCCTTATGAGTTTCTGATGAAAGCAAGTTACAGTTTTGTGATTAGGTAAGCAGAGACATTGATGATAAAGAAATGGAATTTGAATTTCAGCTCTGCCATTTCTATGAGTGACTCCAGATAAGTTTCTCCCTAGGACAGCCTCAGTTTCCTCTCATGGAGAGTAACAGCACCAAATTCAGAACAATTGGAGGTATAAATAATTCCTGTAAAGAATGATACCAGACCAATGCCAAGTGGCAATTTATGTTTGTCTTGAATGTTTGACATTTGTTGAATACTTGCTGTATTCAAGCATTATCTATTCTGCTAGAGCATGCTCTATTCTGTTCTACATACTGAACATACAGCTGTGAACAAAAAGATCTCAGTCAATGATAGTTTGAGTTAAACTAGGGAGCAGCAGACAACAGACAAAATTTATAAATAAATGCATAATACAGTTGGATACCATAAGTATGTGTGGTGGGGGAGCAAGAATGAGGACGTACAGTGTCTAGGGGTGGGTGGTATCAATTTGTAAATGAGGTTAGAGTTAGCAGTTAAGAGAGTAGGCCTGATACTCTGTCAAAACAATGGACTACTTGTGAGTGTTTGAGCAAAATGATATTTTAATAGGATCATCTGATTTCTCTCTGGAGAACTAGCTGTGCATGGTAGAGAGGAGAAGGGAGTAAAAAGAAATCAAGAGGCTTTTGGTTGTGTTCGAGTGAGTACAATATTAATTTAAGTCATGGTGGTAGCTGTGGGAGTGATGGAAAATACTCAGCACCCTGAATTTATTTTTTATAGTTAAAGGTAACAAACTATGATGAAGGACTACATGTGATATCAGAGGAAAAGAGGAAGCAGTGATGACCCAAAGCTTTTGGTCTAAGCAAATGGAAGAATATGGTTGATACCAACTGCATGATCTTTCCCAGTTTGGGTGAGAATAATATTGGATTCCGCATTGTCATCATTCCTGTTTTCCTTGTAGCAAAGTGATGACATACACCTAACTTGTAATTTGGAGAATGCAGTGTAAGAGTGCTGCTTATTGATAGTCTGCGCAAAGCCAGGATAGAATTTAGGGGACAGGAGAAATGGACTGCTTATCCTTCAGGCAAACTTCCTTATTATTTCTTACAATTTTGATGATATTTAAACAACAGAGATACTTCTTTGGCATGAAACCGTTGTGTCCTTTATACTACTGCCTAGGGAGAATGCAGGTGCATTGATAGTCAATTGAGTGGACAGTACAATTAATTATCTGCACTGGAAATGAAAAGCAAAGAGTCTATGTTGAATAGCTAATCACCTCACCTTCACATAGAGGAAGGTGAGGGAGCAAATGATCAGGAGTAAATAACTTTCAAAAAAAAATAAATAAATAAAATCCACACATACACTTAAGCAAGTGGGAAAATCAAGTCCCTGCAATTCTTTTCCATGGAGCATTGCTCTAATAATGTTAGCCTGGCAAAATTTCAAAGCAATTTTACCAATCACCCATCATAGAAAAATGTCAATAATGGATGCATGAGAGTTTTAATTTTAAAGTAATATAACTTCTTGATGAATTCTTCAGGACTAATTAAATTGCAAAAATGCATGTCTGAATAGCTAAGTGGGTTAACCTTTTATACAGTGTTATGATTCAATTTAGTGTTGGAAGTACTTCCTCCAAGTAGAACTTTTTTTTTTTGTTTTTGTTTTTAGAATATTAGTTCTTAGACATATTTTTACAATAATTGGATATCTTATCTGGTTGTCTATTGAGACTCCTTTGGGATAATAAATCTAGATCATTTGCAGTGTCCTATTTGCTCTGGTAGAGATGCAAGCATACAAATAGTCCAAAGCCAGTTCAGGTCATTAGGATATATGTAAAGAAATGAGGGACAAAGGATACTGCTCTTTCAGACCACTTAAAATTATTATCAGAAATTTGTTCAATCTTCTAGAAAAGGAAGCTAGCTTGAGAATTTTCTAGGGGGTTCAACTGCCTGTATTCCAATAAAATATCTAGAAAATATACAAAGAGGGAGAAATATTCAACACAACACTGACAACTAGAGAATAAAGTCATAAAACTGCTGCTCACTCAATGTGCTTTTACTTGAATCAAGGTAGATGGGACATGAATAAAGAAGGATCTTCTCTTCAGTGACTAGCCAGGAGGATTGTCTCAAAGGAACTACCCATTGGGTATCTTGAAGAACATAAACCTTCCTGGACATGGACATGGAGGAGTGAACCCTGACACTGATCACACAAAGGCTACACAGGACCCTAGCAGTCATGTGAATCCTGCATACTGTGGGAGCACTGGGACTGGGAGCTCAGATTAGCAAAGGATCAGAAAGCCTGCAGCAATGATGATGGCAAGGAGTTGGCACCATAGTCTACTGCCAAGATGAAACTGAATCAAGACACCAGTAGCTGTGGATCTGGAAGAGTGGTATTCTGATGCTGAGTGGGAGGTTTTGTTGACTGAAAATTAGTAAGATTTATGAAAAGAAATAAAACGATTGATATACCTGGAAGAAGGCTGAGTCTCAACAAGTATAGCCACTGACCCAGACATTTCTACAAAGACAAGAGAAAGTTTTCAGAGCTGAAGTTGGCCTACTGTGATCATTCATTGCCCTATCAGCTCCCCTCCCCGTTGTCACTAGGCAGGACATTAGAAGAAAGCCCTGGTCTGGGCTTTAAAAGAATTTCCCTAACAGCATGCAAGTAGAAAATGAGGAAGCCTAAGCAGAATCCCCTTGCCCATTTTTTTTTTTTTTTTTTTTTTTTTGTGGGGAAACACCAGGCATAAGATATGCTTGCCACTTTTAAAAGAAAAAAAAAATATCAAAGAAGAAACTCTGAAAAGATTTTACAATACAACAGAGCATAAAATATTCAAGAGCCAGAGCAAATTATATTCTATGAATGTATGACTATGTCAAAAAGAACCCTGATATTATGTATAACTATAATGCACTAATAAAAAACATTTTTTAAAAAAGATACAGGAAAACATTTTTAAATAGACTTTATGGTTTAAGGAAATTTTGGGTTAACAGAAAAATTAAGCACAAGATAGTCTTCCTATATCCTGCCCCTACAGATGCATAGCCTCCTCCAATATTAACATCTTAAAACAGAGTGTAATATAGGTAACAATTAATAAACCTATGATAGTGCATCATTATCACTCAAAGTCCATATTTTATATTAGGGCCCACTCATAGTGTACAATATTTTATGGTTGTAGACAAATATGCCATGACAGATATTCACCATTATATTATGCACAGCATTTTCACTGTCCAAAAAATCGTCTGTGCCCCACATGTTCATCCCTTCCTCCTCCCAACCTCTGGCAACCAATGATTGTTTTGCAATCTCCATAGATTTGCCTTTTCCAGAATGTCCTAAAGTTGCATCATCCAGTATATACTCTTTCAGATTGCCTTCTTTCACTTAGTAATTTTTATTTAAGTTTCCCCCATTTCTTTCATGGCTTGATAGGTCATTTCTTTTTAGCCCTGGAAGATATTTCCTTGTCAGGATATGCCACAGTATGTTCATCCATCACCAAAGAACATTGTGGTTATTTCAAAATTTGGGCAGTTATGAAAAAAAGTTGCTGTAAACATCCAAATACATACTCTTGAAAAAATAATATAGGTCAGGAAATTGCAAACTATTTTCTTTGTCCTTTTGACAAAGGAAGAAAACAGACTATATAGGAAAGAAAAGAAAAGATAAGACAGTATTAAAATAAAATTGAGAGGCAAACAAATTTGAAGAGATCAGTGAGCAGGCAAGACTCTGAAGTCATGGCAAAATCTTAAATGTTTTAAAAGTAATTAAGCACAGAAACTGTATGACAGAAAACTGAGTTTTATTGATCTCAGAATGCAGATGATAATAATAAACCTTTAACTGAGCATAAAAAAAAGATATGACATGGAAAACAACAGAAGTCTTGAATAAACCAGTACAAATTAAACAAAAATGACATTAAAACATTTAATTAATGTTTTATTAAAACATTTAATAGAAGAAATATTTCAAAGCTAAAAATAATTTTGCATGTAACAAAACAGCATTAATTTTAAAATATCAAGACATAGATGTAGGAGATATATTGAAATTTAATCAAAAGAAATCCAACACACCTTCTGGCTGGAAATATTGAATAAATAGCACTTTGCTTGCCAACAAAGCTGTATTTCTAGCTCTTTCTTCCATAGTTCTAGGAAAAAATGAACAGTCCATTTTGTATCTTGTTCCATTACAGACATTTTTAAATCTATACAAAAATAGGGAGATTTATCTATAAACCCAAATATCCCCATTCCCAGTTTCACCATTTATTTACTTATCACTACCTGGTTTCCTCTGTATCTCCACCCACTCTCCCACTCACAACCTTGTTAGCATTTCCAAAATAATGCATCACTACATCTATAAACTCTTCAATGTATATTATAAAATATAAAACATCTTTTTTGAAAATGTAACTGCAAATTACCTAAAAATGAATACTTATGATAAAAATACTATCATTCAATAGCTTAGAGTATAAATTTTTGCCAGCTTATATATTTACTTTTAGTTTGTTCAAATCAGGATCCCAAATACATTCACAAATTATATACATGAAACCTCTCCCATTGAATTTCCTTGACAGTTTATTTATTGAAAAATTAAGTTATTTCTACTAGAAAATATCATGATTTGAAATTTCGTTGTTTAGTCAACTAATCATCTGTTTGTTCAGGAAAAGTATATGTATTATCCATATAAATCTCCTGAAAAGCTAGCAATGAAACATATGGAAATAAAGAATCTTAAAATGAAAAAGCTGTGATATACAACTGGAAATGAAAATAAGTTTAAAAATTAATACGAACCTTACAACATAGAGTCCAAATATCCTGAGTGGTTCCACAAAGCAAAGACATATAATGTAGGAATGTGAGAGTCTCTCATCCTCAATGATTTTGAGAAAACTATACTAAACTTATTTTTTTTTTTACCCCAAAGGTTGTCAAACATTTCTTGTAAATTATTAAAGTGAACAATTTTAAAAAGCAGAATTTAATAAAAAGAAAGCAGATTTTATTTTGAGATGTTGGGGATTAAACCAAAGTCCTGGCATTTGCTAGGCAAATGAACTACATCCCCAGATTAATAGCAAATTTTAATATGTATATATATATAAATTTGTTCATTTTTATTTAGGTTTTTCACAAGAATTAACCTATTGAAGTGGATTTATCTTTAATTTTTATTTCTTATTACTAAATTCTGGGCTCAACATTTCTGAAAATATTATATTTTCTATCTAGTATCTTTTTGTAATAATAGATTATTCAAGTAAAGTCTAAGTATTTTGCTCAACTGAGTACTAAAGGACTCTCTGAAAAGTTTCTTCCTAGTATGAATATACTCATGAGAACTCCAGCTACTGTCTTTTCCATTTTAATTTTAGGAATGTTCTATCCTTGGAAGGATACTGAGGAATGAATGTGTCATTAAATGCATTCCTTATTGAGTCATCTGAGAGTGTTATATAAAGTATGAGTCCTTATGTGTCCTACAAGTGCTGCTCTACGACTAATAGATTTACAGTGTTTATGGCATTAAATTTTTTCTCCAAATAAACTATATGGTGTTCTGCAAGTGGATTCCCTCTGCTGGTAAAGAGAACTCATACAAGAGAGAAAACCTGTGTCTGTAATCACTGTGGAAGGTCCTTTAGTAACCATTCATCTTTCAAGCAACATGGGTAAAGTCACACTGGAGAGAAACCATGTGAGTCTTATCTATAAAGTCTTTAGAACACAGGAAGAAATGTGCTAAATACAGAGGAGCCTTCAACCCAATGGTAACCTTGATACAGATCAGAGGACTCATGGGGTGTACGTACAGTCTCTTTGCAACAGCCTTCAATCATATTTGCCCTTTAAAATTCATGAGCAAAATTATACTGGGTAGAAATTACATGAATGTCACTGATGTGGACAAGTCTATTCTGCACATTCTGTCCTTCGACAATATCAGAGACTTCACACAGGTGAGAAAACCTATAAATGCGATAAATGAGAAAGAGCTTCCATCATGCACCTAGACTGATGCCAGTACACAGAGAGGGGGAACTCTAAATATAATGAATGTAGAAAATACTGAGGCCAGAGAATTAACCAAAGAGCAGAGGGTATAGAAACTATGTCTATATCCTTATAAGAAGGTAGTGTTGATAATGTATCCTTTAAAGAACACAAGCAAGTCCATGTGGGAGAGCAGCTCCAGTGCTGCTCTTAGTGCGGAGGAGCTTCAATCAAGCTTCAGACTCCTATGTGCAAACTGTGATCTGCAATGACAATAAAGTAGGAAAGAAAGCAGAAAATCTTCACCAATAGATGCACACTTCAAAAATATATGCTTCCAAAGAAGTTGTATGCTTTTTAAAAAAATGGGAGATGGAGTGTGAGGAGAAATCACAATAAGGCCAAGACAGAAGTAAATTTTATTCTTTGACATGTCTGAGAAATTTTTAAGCCTCTTTGTTTGGCAGCTTTACTCTGTGCCTGGGCAAATAAGAGGGCTGTGTCCTAGTTTAATAAGCACTGTCAGGTAGTAAGCTTATAATTACATAGAGAACATAAAATGTCTTCAGTGGCTTAAATTTTTCATCCAGTTTAACATAGTTCATTGTAAGTTTAGTTTCATTTTGGTTAAAAATTGTTACCTGTTTCCACTGTACTTTTTAGAACTGAGTTTTAATTAATTTCCTAGTAAGTGATTCACTTTATAAATATGAGGTACTTGTTTGAAAAAGAAAACATAGTCTCTATTTGATGGGTGTGAATATTTTCTGCATTGCTCCACCTCTGTCATTCATACACACACACACACACACACAAAACCAAAAACACCAAATCACCATTATCTCCCATTTTGACTACAATTAATCTAATTTCCACCCCCTTGTAATCTACATAATCAGAAAAATATTTTAGAAAATGACTGATGTCATATTCTTTATGAGAACTGTTCATCTCAAAAATAAAATTCCAAGACTGAGAATGATAAGCATTCTGGCCACTTTGCTACTTTTCTTCTTTCTCTGTTCTACATATTCTGATGGCCTTGCTCTTCCTTCAGTGTGGCAAGAGTACCCCCATGCCAGAACTCTTGCTAATGTTGCTACTTCACTATCTCACCTTTACCAGATATGTGTAAGATTTCCTCCCTCATTACTCTCTGGTCTCTACTAATACTTGTCCTTATTAATGAGTGTTTCTTTGGCCAACCAAACAAAAATAACACCTACCTGTTCTTTTACTATGATTTAATTTTCTTCATTGCTCTTCATCAGAACCTGGAACACTACACATTTATTAATTCATTGATAAATTTTAATTATTATCTGCCTCCCTCCATTGAATGTAAACTATGTTGTTATATTTTCAGTTCTTAAAACATCACATTGGCTGAATAAAATAATTGCTTCTTTATTCTCATCTCACACTTTGTTAACAGGTAGACCTAATAGAAGACTTGGTGTGACTTGTTAGTAGGCTTCCACTTCACTCTTACCCTGCAATTTCTCAGCTCCAAGAAGTGCAGCAATTCACTTCAGCTGGGTGCCATTATTTAAGTAGCCCAACTACTGCTGATAGAAGTATTATTTCTGAAATTTGTCCCAAAGGTTAGCTTCATACTGGTTTTAGGATATAAAATCCCAATCACACACATTACATAGATATCAATGCACAATTCACAATGTGTTTTTCTGGTGTGAAACCAGGGAGTATGTCACTGCACAGTTATCATGGCAGTTTGAAGGAAATATATCCCAAGGTCTGTCCATTATTCTTTCCTTTCTTTCTTTGTGGGGTATTTTCTCTTTTGTTTACATTTACTTATTTATTATAAATATTAACAAACATGAATTTTACAAATTTATGGGTTTGATTTTGATATTTTCATACATATATGGTCATACTTTTTCATGTTTTTATGATTTTGGGGATCAAACCCAGGGCCTCACTCAGACAAGTGCTCCTCTACGGAGTGACATCTCCAGCCCCATGTGTCATGTTTTGATTGTACCACTTTCTCTGTTCCTCTCACTTACCCTTCCCTGACTCCTTCTACCCCATGCTCTCCCCTTTTGTAGTAATGTCTCACTTTTTTGTTGTTGTCAATGTTAGCTTCCACAAATGAGGAAAAAAAAATGCAATACTTGTTTTTCTGTGTCTGGCTTATTTCACTTAACATGATGACTCACAAAACCATTCATTTTCTGGAAATGAAATGATCTCATTCTTCTCTGTGGTGGAATAATACTGTACTGTGTATTATGTACCATATTTTCTTTACCCCTTCATCTCTTGACAAGCACCTAAGCTGGTTCTATCTCTTGGCTATTTTGAATAGCGCTGCAACAAACATGGACATTGGTTTTCTATGCTGACTTCATTTCCTTTGGGTTTACACTCAGGAGTGGGATAGCTGAATGATATGGCAGTTCTATTTTTAGATTAGCAGAACCTCCATAATGTTTCCCATAGTAGCTGTACTAATTTACATTCCTGCCAACAGTGTATAAGGGTTCTTTTTCCCCAACATCCCTGCCACTCTATGCACACATTTTCTTAGTAGATTTTCATTAAATTTCTCTTGTCAAAGGTGCCTCTGAACGACCAACAATTAAAAAAAAAAGGTGCCTCTGGAGATGAAAGGTGGTAGTTCTTAATTTCTGAACTTCCACTAGGTGGAGCACTTCCTATACTAAGGGTTTCTGGAAATCCTGCAGGTAGACTGGCAGATTGAGCACAGCTTTTTATTTGTTTGTTTGTTTTTTGTTTTGAGTACTAGTTTTATGCCACTGATCTTCTATAGGATAAGCTTGGGCCTAAAAGGTAACATTCATCCATGATTTCTAGCTACCCTATTTCAAGGACAAAGACCTATATACACTAATCCCAATGCTCTCTGAATTGTGTCACTCTTTGTGAGCAGAACATTCTGCTAGAAGCAGCAGACACAAGTTTTTCATTAGGATCTGATAACTTGTGCAGTGTGGTGATGGTGATGGAGAATTGCTGCCTAAATTAGTTTTAAATGTTCTTTCTCCATTGGGATATACAAAATCATGTAAAATGTTCTCAGTATCAAGGAGGTATTCGTGAATTAAGGTCAATTGTACCCTCTGACCTTGAATTGAAAGAACAAACGTTATTTATGAATTTACTGTTTAAGTTACATTTGGGGGCTCAGAAGTGGACCTGGTACATTTGATCGATCAGCTTAAAGTTTTACTCTTTCATTTAACACCTGAAGTGATGGAGGCAGTGCACATTTTTCCCATTGACATATATTTGTCCCTTGCAGCCACATCTCCAAATTCTCAGCAATTCCTTCATCAAGAGTGTCTTAATCAGCCATTGGATTCCAGGTTGCTTTGCCTGTCATGGAAGACAGTTTTCCATCACCTGAACTAGAGATGTTCGCATCTTCACTCTGATTTCTGATCTACCATGGATACTGGAAGATTAAAATCCACATTAGGTGGACCCATTGTGCCCAGTGCCAAATCATTATGTAACAGAATAAAGTGTTAAAATGGGATTTAATCCTCTAATGAGGATAAAAAGAATTGAAAACGGGAAGTGACAGTTCTCCTGTTCTGAAGCAACATGCCACCCACCCTTGCCTAGCAAAGGAAGAGTATAACTGCTAGCTTCTGGTCACCTCTTAAAGAAGACAGAAAGGATAAAATGGAATTAGAGATTGGAGAGAGAACTTCTTTGTAAAAAGTTGTTAGACTGATATGTCAAATCCCCACATAGACCATGAGAGGAGGAAGGAGTTTGCCTCCTGTAACCTCAAGTATATTAAAGGGAGGTTTCTAAGAGACCATTCCGAAAGCGAGATGTTTTCCCAGAAGCTTGAGTGGTCCACTGTTGACTGGCATCTGGCATGACTCAGAAGAACAGGGCAAGAAACTGAAGTTGCTCATGGCAGTAGGAGACGACTGTGATTGTAGAATAACTGTTTTCTAAAAGAGTGATGAAAAGTGCATGTTTTCTGTGATACAAGCAGGGAGAACATTACTTGGCCTTGTCTTATTTGGATATTTCCTAACAGTGCAACCTGGAGATCTGATGGAATTCCAAAAGAGAAACTCTTGGATGGGCATGGATTATTAAGAAATGAAATCTGAAGCTATTGATAGTAGTCAGCATAAACAACAAACCAGAAAGTGCAGCAAATAATTTCAGTGAGATCTCAAGTAAGGAGCGTTCTTCAAGGAACCCACAAAGCACACTTAGGAGTTCAAGTCAGCACTAAACGACTGACTCCAGCTAACCACTCAGCTTAGCCCAGTATTCTCTGCTCCTTACTTCTACCACTTTTCAAACATCAAAACACATTGGCAGTCTAGTTTCATTTGCTGTTTAAGAAAACATCCAATAAATATCTATAATCTCTGCTGTGCATAAGACATTTAGCAAATTTTATCCATTTCTTCTTCCTGTCTGTTTGCCTTTTGGATTTTGTAGTAATTGTTTACAAATTTAGTCCCAATATCTTCTAAGATATTTTCCCATTATTCCACTTTCATGAATCCTTATGTAATAAAAGCAGGGTACTCAAAGAATGCTCAAATATTTGTGAACCATTAGAAAACTGTAAGAAACTCTCTGAACTAACTTCCATGTTTGCAAAATGTTTGTTATAGAATAAATAATAAATAGGCTAGCTTTAAAAAAAAAACAAATAAAAGCAGGGTACTTCCCAGCTACTTTATAAATGGCTATTTGAAGTTAAATACACATTTTCCTAAACTCTTGGATACCTTCCCTTTATCCTTTATTTTGCTATACCTTGGAATTTTTTTTGTTCTGTTATTTTGAAAAATATTAGTAAGGAATAGTTTTAAAGGCCCATCAGTCATCATATTTTGCAACTTTAAATATATGAATGTGAATATGAGTATAAATTAAAAATCTCATTTAACTGGGAACAAGAATGAAGGTTTGAATTAATCTTTCCTTCTGCCTTATACATATTGCCTTGTTTTTACTAAAATTTAATGTTTTAGATTAAAAGTTTGATACAAATTTAATTCCTATACCTGTGGAAATAACCAATCTTTATTCCTGTACGGTTTTTTAAAATACATTTCTTTATTTTAGTTCTTAATTTAACTTAGCTACATCTAAGTGTTCTCTTTGTTCTCACAATTGCTTTTTATTTTATCTTCATTTCTTATCCCCAATAACTCTTTATCTCCTTCTTTATAAAGCCATTTTGGTTAGATATTTGATATCATAAAGTTATTCTTTCTGCCTCATATCTTATTTTTCATAAGTTTCTTTTCTCTTTCCCTTAATATTATGTTCTGAGATATTTTTTTTGTTTTGATTTTCTAAATTGTTAATTTATTTTTTGCTCTTTTTGGATCCGTCTTTTCCCCAGAACCTTTATTCAATTTTAATCCTTCCTTTTGATTTTTTAAAAAATAATGATTACATTTAAATTTTGAGAATTCTAGGGGCAAGGGGGAGGGAAAAAAAGGGAGAGAATTGAACAACAGCAGGGGAGGTAGAGAGGGAAGATGGGAGGGGAGGGGAGGGGAGGGGGGATAGTAGGGGATAGGAAAGGTAGCAGAATACAACAGTCACTAATATGGCATTATGTAATAATGTGAATATGTAACAGATGTGATTCTGCAATCTGTATTTGGGGTGAAAATGGGAGTTCAAAACACAATTTGAGTCAAATGTATGAAAGATGATATATCATGAGCTATGTAATGCTTTAAATAATCAATAAAAAATATCAGTGAAAAAGAAAAAAAAATGTAAAACAAGAGAAATGATAGTATTAGAAATCAGGATGATCATCCTTATCCTTGAGGTGGGGTTGGAAAACAATGCCCTTGGGGCTTTCTAGGATGTTCCATGATATGGTCTGGGTTCTGATCTCACAGGAATACTCACTTTGTGAATGTGCATGGAGTTGTACAGTAAAGATGTGTGTGGCTTTCTGCATGTATGTTATATTTCAATGGAAAGCTTACATTTAAAAAAAATACTAAATAAACTAAAAACAAAATCCCTTGATTAAAAAAAATTTTTTTTTGAGAATTCTTATTTAATGTGATTATTGATTAACATGATAAAGGATAAAGTCTATGTTGATCTGTACTCATTTCTAGACTGGATTTATTTATCTCTAATGGTCTTCAGGGACAGGGTATCTAGATTCTGATTATAGGATCCCTGGATGTAACCTGTTCTAGCAGCATATGTTTTGACAAAGTGAACTCTAGTAGGGTATGTATGACTAGTTGAAACTCAACTTTTATGAAGAGATCCAGAAGTTGCCTTGGGCATGAATCTACTTTTGGCTTTGGTCCCAGCAACAACAGGATGGATCTTTGGTGGAAAATTGCTTTCTTTAGACAGCTGTTTTTTTTCATCAGTAGCTGGTACATACTCTGGAGCCAGCAATTCTGAGAGCAGGGGAACAAAACAGTTTTTCGGAGCCTTTTTATTAATGGATCCACTGATTGCCCATCCTTTAGTCTTTTTCCCTGTTCCTGCTGCCTCAGGTCTGAAAGTTTATTGCAAACATCTGAGAAACCTCACCTTTTGGCAGTTCTGTTTTTATACTGTTGTGAGTTCTTAGTTTTGCAGGGGTTTTCCACCAGTTCTATATTATGTACATATTATCTTCTGGAAATTCTTTAAGATTTGATTTGCTAGCAACCTCCTCCTTAACCATTACTCTACTAGATTTATTTTTACATTTATTTATATCCAACATTTCAGCTAAGTTTGAGAAAAAATATATTCAATGCCCTCTGATTATAATGACCTGCATTTTTGCACTTTGATATCTGATTATTAAAAAAGCAACTCTATCTTTTTAAATAAAATGTATCATAATATTTGCAAAATAAGCATTTGAGAGCCTTGGAGTTCTGATATCTAGTTCTCTGAACTATTAGACTTATAAATAGTTAATGTAAGATATTTAGCTAATTTGGGTTCTTTTTCTCATATTTCTTAATTTGGGGATTTATTTTGAAAATTTGCCAAGATAGCAAATTGAGAAGCAGAGATAATCATAATAATATAAGTTGTCTTTGCTTCCTGAATTCAGATTAAAGTTTTCAGCCTTCCCAAATAAGGGAGATCCACAGAGTGTGTGAGAAAGAATCATGCTTCTTTTGTTAACTTTAGCAAACCATGGTATCATGTCTGCATTTTGTAATTCATTAAAACAAACAATATTAAACATATTATTTAAGGTGCAAATTCTCCTGGAAAAAAAAATGTTATGGCATGGCATCCTATGCACCATTATTCTGTTATCAATCAATGTATTTTGGGAATCATACCTATAAAGCTCACATTCAAATAGTTCTCCAGTTACAGCTCTTTCTTTCTGAGGTACTTCATGAGTCAGGAGCCTGAATTCCTTGATGATCAGGTGTTTTTCACCATTTCCTTAAAATGACAGAAGGATTTTTCATTTTCTTGCTTTATAAGAGCATGAACATTTAGGGACTTGTTATCTACCAAAGAAAGAAAAACGAATATGCACTGGGTAATTTCAAAGCAAAAATGCTTTGTCCTCTCCTTGGTTGCCTCCCAACCAAGCAACCTTCAGAATGTAAACAGAAATGAATGAATGATTTAGCAGTAATATTGTTTTCAATTTTGATGTGAGTTAAAAAGTGAAAGTTATTCAGAGTATCCTTTCATTCAAATTAATCTTCCCTGGATCCCTCATACATTATTCAGAGCTCTGTAGTGGAATGACCAATTCTGCATGAATACTGGATGGTTAATTTTCTTCTGAATAGAGCTTTTGTCCGCTGCACAAATAACCATAACTCAATGACAGATTTTTTAATATAAAATATCTTTAAATATTTAAAAAACTTTTTTCTCTATTCCTTTTTAGTAACTACTTGTGTTGTCACACTGGTTTCTTAGTGGCTAAACAACATCACAGACTCATTAAAGAGAAAATTACTACTCCACTCATATTTTTGCATTGGATAATTAATTTAAAATTATTTTATTTTTTATAAATAACTCATCATGACGATGGTTTCTGTGTCTCTTAGGATTATTCATGGTACTTTTTGATGACAAAAGAGAAGGATGTGAGAAGGTAGTCTCAGTAGAAAGCTGGCTAGCAGCATACTGAGGGACTCTTTGTGTGCAGTCTAGGTTTAAGGCCCAAACATGTACTTTTGTAGCATCATTGAGATATTTAAGTACAGGAATTGTATTTTGAGAAACATTGGTGCCTATTGCTTCTAAACTTTAATAGGCAAAAGAACTAATAAATGTCTTGTTTAAATATAAAGATTCTTTTCAGTAAAATACAAATTCTTGGACCTGTCTTGAGATTTTGAATTTCTAAAAAATCTCCCAGATAATGCCAATGCTGCTGATTCAGAGATCACACTTCAAATTTAAAAAATGTCTAGAGAGTAGTTCTCCACTTTGCAAATTCAGAAAGTCCCAATTTTACCAGTTCACATAGAATTTGATCGTAAAGAAATGGCACACAACAACCAGAGACAAGAGGCTGATTGATGTATAATTCCATTTGCCAGCTTAATAGGACACTGGGCCTTATCCCTCGGTGTCATGAGAATCACCTCCAGAAAGTCAACGTTCAAGCCTAATTCCAGGGAATTCTGATTGAATTAGTCTGGAAGGGTCTGACATCAGTATGTGTTAAAATTCCCTGGGTCATTTTGAAATGCAGCCACATTAAGGATCACTGAATTATGTTCAGAATAATGCCAAGAAGATTAAATAACTAACCAGCACATTCTTTTCTTGAAGTGATGTCTATATAGGGAGCCAATATAAAATAGGTGAACTGCTTGAAGAACATGACCTCATAAGACAGAGCATTTAATAATCTGTGGGGCTGGCCTACCCAAGCTTGATGCAAATACCTGCCTCATAGAATATCCTGGTCCAGCAGGGCCTTCTCCAGTCAATACTTTCTTGCATCTTGAACTCCAGTTTTCTGCACTGAAGTGCACAATCCTGCCTTTAATTTTTCCTTCTTTAAAACATATTTTCACACAAAATTTGTAATTCACTTTGTCCTGTTTATTTTAATCATTTCTTTCCAGCTCCCTCAAATTCTCAGTCTCCTACATGGAAATTTAAATGTTCAAAAATCTCTTCCACATTCCACCTCATAGTTCATGTTTTAGGGTGGTTTTCCTTTCCATATATAGCACTCTGTTCTATTTCCTGCTTTTAAAATTTCTTCTTAAAGAGATTAAGACTCATTTCTAACTTGTTAGATAGGCTTACTGACTTTGTACTTCCTAAATTATTTCTTGCTATCAATTAGATAAATGTGTAAAATTTATATATCTATGGGTGTATGTTATATGTATGTATATGTGTATGTTATATAGTATATAATATATTAGTAATTTTCACAAGGCTAATGCAAGAGCCATAATATTTGAAAGCAAAGCTGAAATGTGGTCTATAGAAGATATCTTTATTTAGGATCAGAAAATAATCCTACACTTTTATGCTATTTAGGAAAAAATTGTCATAAAATTGAAATTATGTGTACACAAGCACTTTTTGTACAAAGACACTTCAACCTGAAAAATGGACAAGTGCAAATAGAGTGTTTAACTGACTTTCTGTTTTAAGTGGGGAAATGATTGACCAAGAATTTCTTATTTTTTTTTTCAGATGAACTTTTACTGTAATCAAACTCAGTTGCAATTTTAACAACAGATCATTTTGAAGACATGTAAAAGGAAGGAATTAGTAATCAGAATTTCTTTGTGAAGTTCTGTCAGACTAATTGAATTTTCCTCTCTGTCAGAATGATAGGACTGATATATCAGTTAAAGTAACAGCTGCAATTTACCTTGACTTTAAATGAGTTTCAGTTTCTACTTGTTTGGCATACAAATTACAGATTTTTAGGAATAGAATCTTTTATGCTTAGTGTTTTATTTATCCACACCAGAGTGTTATCCAAAGCTAACATTTTTTGTATCTGTGCACTGAGAGTTTTTTTTTTTTAATAGTATAACCATGTCCATGTTATATTTGTAAATATCTACACACATGGCAGATGAATCAATTATCAAATATATGAATAACAAGTGTGTGTGTGTGTGTGTGTGTGTGTGTGTGAGAGAGAGAGAGAGAGAGAGAGAGAGAGAGAGAGAAAGGGGGGTAGGGAGGGAGGAAGGGAGAGAGAGAGAGAGAGAATATGAGAGAGGAATAAAGCACAATCTGCATATTTAATATCAGCATGGTTGGAGACTGACCTGGAGAAGCCAACACACCTCTACTTCAGTTCTCCCCAAATGTCCCTCCATTGCATTCTCTGTGGCCTGGGAAGACATAAAATCAACCCCATCACTTCCTAAATGGGTAGAAAGGAGGCATCTGGAGAGCTGTATGGCAGGATACATATTTTAAAAGTTCAGTCATATTTCTCCAATATAATCAATATTACAGGGAAGGTGTAGTTCAGATTATGCCTCATGCAAATCTCATCTTCTTATTTAAATATCAACCTTGTTGCCTGGAAAATTGAATATACTAAAAGAAGAAAGTAATATTAGAAATAATAACCATTGTGAATAGAATTTTATAGAAATAACCAAAACAAACTTCCCATGTATCAAACATTGCTCCTCAGAATATTCCTTTGAGGTAAGATGACCGCTGTTACTGTAATACTATGTTTTCATATGAGAAACTTAGGGCCAATGAATGTGGACCTAATCATAGTAAAAACACGTAATTTAACATGCGTATATTGAATGCCTGCTGCTTTACAGGCAGTGTTCAACGCTCACCCACTGCTGAACATCCAGAGGTTCACACAGGGGCCTGCAGATTCTGTATTCCTGTGCCTAACACCAAATAAAGAACATCAATATCTCAGGGATTCTCTTCCTGGAGAACATGTTTCAAAGTGCCAAGCCTTTATTTTCAATTTATCACCAACTCCATTTGCAAGAATTTCATGTACCTAAGTCCAGCATTTCTGAATTGAAACTCACCCACTCAAGTGGGTCCAGACATGGGACAGTGCATACTTGTCCTATGCCCTATGATTACCCTAGATTGAAACCCTTTGAAAAATATTCTCACAAATTGGACCTTTCAGGTAGATGACATTTGCTTTAGGGAAAACTGTAACTGGATTAAGTTTTGCTTTTAGTGTATCCTTAGATTTGAATCCATGTTTCACCAGATTTAGAATATATAACTAAAATCATTTTGTCACAAAATAGATGACAAAAATATGCCCAATATCATACATGTGTAGTTGATTGTGGTAAACTTGAAGGATGAGGAGTAAAGTAAAAATTCTATTATTCCATCATCTTGAAGCAAAATTTCCCATTAGTTCTAAAGGATCACTCTGAAAGTATTTCCCCACCTCTATATATGATCACATATGTGTGTGTGTGTGTATATATATATATATACTTATATATATGTGTATGTGTGTATATATATATATAGATACTTATATATATGTGTGTGTGTGTGCACATGCATATGTGTGTGTGTGCTCATGCATATGTGTGTGTGTGTGAAACCACATCCTATATGGTCATAATATTTCTGATGAAGATGCATGCAGTATAATAGGGGGAAAGAGATATTTAAATAAGTGGTCAAGTGGATATAAAAGAAATGAATATGACCCCTAACATACACATATATACTAACTACAAATAGTTTCAGATCTATATGTGATGCATTTAAAAAAACATAAAGGTTTTTGGGGAAAATACAAAAACATCTGTGCAGATTTCCTACATAAGAATCATTATTCTGAATGAAAAAGGAATAAAAATATTAAGAACTTTAGTTCATTAAAACACTAATTATGAGAGTGAAAAGGTAGTGCAGATGCTGGAGGAAGGAGAGATGATAGATATACAGATAGATAAATGAGAGATACACAGACAGATACATACAGAGATGGATAAGGTGAGCTATTAGGCCATAATTAGCTGACTCCTAGTCTAGAAAATGGAGTAAATGAAAGGAAGACTGACTGACAGACAAAAGCATTTTGTCAACAAAGTGAGACATTTCCTTACTTAGCCTTTGAAAGCACTTCAGACTTTAGAAGGATTGACTCATCAAACATAATCATGTCTAGTATAGGAAGGGGAAAAATAAAAATCCACAAAATTTCCAAGGCTACCAAATTTATAGACGGAGTGTTTACGGTGGGGAAGTAGCAATTATTATTTTCTCTTTTCTAAAATAAATGCCATGTCTGCAAAGCTCAAGAAATGTCTTCAGAAATTAGCATTGCAAAAGTCAGGAGTTAAGTCATTTTATTAAAGTGTATATAATATTTAAGTTTTCAATTATTTTGAGGACTTCAGCTAGTGAAAACAACCTTGTTATTTTTTCTATTTTCTTGATATACAAAATGTACATTTCTGATTGGAATATAATATGTGTAGTTTTCCTTAATGGCAATAAAACAAACTGAAATGTTTTGCATTTAATTATGAGGGGTCACTACAGGAATGCCTTAGTTTATAGACATTAGTTTTAAAAACAAAATGGTCTTAGACATGTGACCAGGAATACTTTGCTTCATGAAGAACATAGATATATTAGGTCAGAAGCTTGTACTGTAAGAAAAAGAAAATTCAAATCACATTATCCTTAAGTAATACTGAGAATTTTAGGGCTCTCCACTGACTGAATACATCTGGAGGTGGTTCAGGGAGCAAATTCATTTCTCTGTTGTTTTTGTGCTTCTGCTCTCTCTGTGTGTCAATTTGAACTGTTTTTCATTCTCAACATTTCTGGCACCACATGTGTGGGGCTGGCTTTCCCCATACCAACCAATTATTTGACGCTAACAAAGTGTCCCTACAATTCAATTCAATGTTGACACTAACTGCCTAAAATTACTGCCAAATTCCACTGGTTTAAGACTCAGTCAGTCCCACAAGACTATTGCCATTTCAGAAGTCCCAGGTTATCTTCACTTCTTGGATAGAAGTTAAGGATTCTATTAGACTTGGATAGAAAGTCAGGGATTTCCTGACCCCTCCCTCAGGTATGGTAATTGTTTTGAATCGCTCTCAGAACTTGGGAAGTCACTTTGCTTAATATTACCAATTTATTATAAAGGATACAACTAAAAAAAAAAAAAAAAAACAATAGAAGAGATGCATGGGGAAAGATATTGAGGCCATAGGTGGAGCCCCCTTGCCCTCACTAGGAATACCTCTTTCCAAACACATCCACATGTTCACCTGTACTGTATTCTCCAAACCCTGTAGGTTAGAGCTTACTGTGAAAGTTTCATTATGTAGGCATGATTGATATATTAGTGGTTAACTCAATCTCAGCCCCTCACTCTCCCTAGCAGTCAGGGGGTGGGGCTAAATGATCCAATTCTCTAATCATGCTTTGGTCTTTCTAATGACCAGCTCCCATTCTGATTCTGAAGCTATTTAGAACCTCCCAACTATCAGTGAGCTCACTAGCATAAAAAAAGACACTATTATAACATCTGAAATCCCAAGGAGTTTAGGGGCTGTGAAGTAGAAACCAGAGACAAAGGCCAAATATACATTTCTTTTTATATCGTAGTCATATCTAGATCTGGAATAAAACCCTCAAATTTCAGAGCAACTAATTAATTATAAAGAATTGAAATGTATTGTAGATAGAGCCATAAAGTCAACCACACATAAAGCATATAAATTTTTCAAAAGCATCATATTTTATCAAATAAACTTTAAAATATAATTTCTTGAAATACATTTTAAACAAGATAAATTCTCATTTATTTGGACTGGTTTACATCATTGTTATTCAGATTTGGAACTGTGGTCCTTTTAGGTGATTTTAGAATTACTTTAATTAAATGATTATTTTATGTGAGGGATAGAAAATAAAGTAAACAGAGGGCTGGGGATGTAGCTCGGTGCACATACCTAGTATGTGAGACCCTGGACTCAATCCCTGGTACCACAACAAAAAAGAAAAATAAGAATAAAAAAGTATATAACATTGTGGCATTTCACTTTAAATATTTATTTAAATGTATGAATATACATGTTTTACTAGATTGCAATATAAATGTTTAACAACTATCTATCTGGAAGCAAAATACCCTGGGTTACATAGTTTTCCAATTTCCATGGAGGAAATCATCTGCCTCTCTCCAGGAAATGTCAACCTACCAATGTGGCAGCACTGAAGAGGGAGATAGGCAAGAAGACCATGACACCATTTTGTAATGTTTGATCAGCAAACCTATAAACACATAGTAAATGCAAATAGCTTTAAGAGCATTTAATAAAATGTAAAAATAATGTGGTAAGTTTTCAGTGTTTACATACCTTTACTTTTAATATAATTTATTACATTTAAAAGTATGTGATGCTTAATAATCGCCTTTCTTTAAAAACTATCTCACAGGCTTCTTGAACATTTAACAACCAGGTCCCAGGAGCTGCTATGAGCCAGCTCAAGCCCACAGTTGAACTGCACCATAAAATTTGAAAGTCACTGATTTAGGCCATTCCCTATGCTCCTTGCTGCTGACTCAAAATTTATGAGAGAAAATGACAAATGTAATAAACCATTTCAGGACCTTTATCCTTTTTTTTCTGGACTCCCCAAGCTTCTCTATTAGAAGAAGAAAATCTGAGAGATGGGGATACACTTCAGTGGGAGATGACTTGCCTGGGACACTCGAGGACCCGTTTCTGATCCCCGAGCACTGTAATAAAAAGAAAAAAAAATAAGTAGAAAAGAAGAAAATCTGATTTCCATCCACTGATCTTTTCAATAATCAAATTATTTTCCCCCTAAAAATAGTAAACTCTATTCATCTTTTTCCTAGTACACCTATGGATAGGATTTAGGTACTGAGGGAAAGTATGCTGTCATTTCGTGTCATTAGCTCAATGGAGACAGGAATAAGAATCCCATGCAGTGGCCTTGGTAGTATGGTGCTCTTTCACCCTTCTAAGGATTACTTCAATACAGACTCTTCTCATTGTAATCTTTAGCTCACTATAATGCATTAAATAGTTTAAAAAGTTAATGTTAATTGTACTCATTCTGTCCACATTATGTCTCAAATATTGTAGTAAAGGACATCAAAGGAAGCACTTTAATCAAGGAATTAAATTTCAAATATGGCAATTGGATAAGTGCCATATGAGTTTGTTCTGTGGCACTTTCCCTCAGAGGTTTCTGAGCATGTGAATAATAATACAAAGAAGAATTTATTTGTGAATGAAATTTAATTTCCACTTCAGCTTCTAGAAAAGAGCCTAAGCTTTTCCCTCAAGGCACAACTTAAGACCCATCTTCTTTGAAAATCTTTCTAATGACTTTTCCTAGTTTATTTACTTTTTATGCTATCTATTATACTTTGTGTGTGTGTGTGTGTGAAAATTATAATTCTATTACTTTCTCACTATCATTTTACCTCAGCCAAATTTTAAGATCCAATAGAATAGAATCTTTTACTTTGGGCCCCCATAACTCATTCCAGCATCGGGAGCATCATACTGTGCAGTGCCTTCTGAAGTTTACTAAAAGAAGTTTAATGTTCTGCCCATGAATCTATACAGTTATCCTCCCAATACTATTAATAATAAATTAATCACCTGTTTTGTTTAGTGGTAGCTAAATATTGAGCACTATTCTAAGATTTTACATGGATTCTTCACATTATTCTCATTATGAACTTTAGGTAATAGAAAAAAAATCTTATTCTCACAGTGTATAAAATGACTCACTGCTGCAGTCTTGGCTGGGCACAGAATCACGAGCCACCACACAGCTTTGTAGATTCAAACAGCAATTCTTTATTCCCGAACTCACACCGGCCTCCACACACGTTCTGGGGCAATCCCAGTTCTGCTGCCACCCAATTCACCTCCTCCACGAGGCTTTTTTCCCAAAATGCTCTCTGAATCTCACGAGAGCTCAACGGGAGCTCAGGTAGCAGGAACGCCCTATTTCCAGCAGCAATAATCCTCAACATCGAACTTCCCTAAAACCCAAGGTCTTAAACTGGGAACGCCCTAAACCCAAGGACTGGGATACTATACTTCCTCAAACTGCAGGATACACCCTAATCCTGGATCCACCCTCGTCCTTGAGTAGGGTCATCTTTCTCAAACACACATGCAAGGTCACAGCAAATTTAACATGGGGTACGCTGGCAAGGAAATCGATGCGTCATTCCTCCTTGGTAATGGCCCTCAGCATCTCCCCCCTTCTGATTAATTAAACAACAAGCAATGTGGCTTAAGGACCGTGCCTGGTAGGTTGTCCAATTCAACATATGGTTCTTACCCGTCATGGGAAAACTGACCTTTAGGCGTCAGCCTCCTGTCTTAGGTTGAATCCACTGCAATCAGATCAACCCGTCACTGACTACCAGTCCAGCATTCAGCCATGCTTGTGGATAGGCCTATGCACCAGTGGGGGGGTGAGGTTCTTGCCTCACCTCTGTTGGCCCCCAAATTTAGCCTTGGTGCCAGTGGGGGGGTGAGGTTCTTTGCCTCACCTCTGTTGGCCCCCAAATTTTAGACCATTACTAGTAGAAGGGAGGAAGATACAGAAATGCCATGACACCAAGCCAATTGATGGCTCCTTTGGAAAAATTGCGTCACTGGTGACACCATCAGCAAAGATATGCCAGCATTACCACAATTAACATGGGGTGCGCTGGCAAGGAAATTGCATCACTGGTGACACCATCAGCAAAGATATGCCAGCACTACCATAATTCGCTGCACCAGACAATATTTCACAATGCATGCAACTGATATATAGTACAGGCAAGTTCTGCAGGCAGTTCAAATCGGAGGAGTCTATCAATATGTCCATTTCCTCCCAAAGTAAAATCAAGTCCTTGATTGAGCATTACTTGTTGAGTTATATTCATTGATGCATCAGTTTATACAGTTTACTGTGATGGCTATCATAGAAGCTGTAGTTTGGTTTTATCTTAGTCTTCACCGGCACTGGGATGGAGATGGAAATTCTGGCAATGATGCTAAAGAGACATTATCCTGAACAGAATTATTAAATATAATGAAAAGGAAAGGTGAAAGTAAACAAACAGATCTGTTAACCTCCTTAAAAAACAATCCTTAACAGCTGTTTACCTAATTTAAATTAGACCATTTAAATCACGTGAATAAAAAAAAATTCGGATCCATTTTTTCATGAGCGCTCCTCATATATGAAATATGGACATACACACAGACATACAACACAAAACAGTGCACACATAACATACAACACATAAGACAATAAAGGCCTTGTAGTTTTACCTAGGTGAAATCTCCATTGCAATGTTTAAAAACTCTAGTCAAAAAATAAAACACAGTCAAAAAATAAAACTGATCAGAAAAACATTAACCTAGGTTTGTATGAGCTCAAAAAATAAAATAGAACTTTACAATGTGGGAAAAATGCAATAATAAAATAGATATTGAAAAAAGCACCGTGGTTAATCACTGTCGCAGATGTAAGAATAGCCAAGCTGGAGCTCTGGATATCAGCTGTTATGGATTTGAGTCAAATCATCTTTTTCTTCTGTAGAAATTGCTTTAGTTAATCTCTCTGGAATCCAAATCAGCTGCTGTTCTCCCTGTGGAAAAACACAAACGGAACCCCGATTCCAGACAATAACTGGGTCAGGACCTTTCCATTGTCCTGTTAGAATATCTTTCCAAAGTACCTTAGGCTTACGTACATTTTTCAGGTACATATGTCTTTCCGCAGCACTAAGTCCTGATGAATCCAAATTTAGAAAGTTTAGAGTAAAAAGGGTTATTTTAAGTTTATCTTTGGGGGATATATACCCCTTACCAATTCCCTCTTTTTGCTTTGATAGGTATGTTTTAATAGTTCGATGAGTAAAGCAATCTTTTTTCCGCCATGAAGGTATCTCGACCACCTTCAATTTAACCTTTTAAAGCCTTCTAATTATCATCTATACTGTACTTTTAAATGTACTTTTTCACCACCTACAGCTTCAATCTTTTAAATGAGGCTTAGATTCTGTTTAAATCGCTTAATATTAGTTTACATGGCTGCCCTTCAACCAAAGGCTTTTTTTTTTCTCCATTAAGAAGCTTTGTCTCAATCTGCCATGTACAAATACCTTTTTCTTCTTTCTTCCTTTCTCAAGCTTTTAAATTAAGTCTAGTTTCCTCAAAATCTTTTTAAATGGCATTTTACAACTTTTTACTTTAAAACAGAGATTATCTCATCTAGAAACATTTCTCTTTCCTTTAACCTTTTATATTAAAATATGTTTCCACATCTTGAATCTTTTTATATCTCTTTTTTAACCATTAACCCTTTATATAAATTCACATTCTGAATCAACCCTTATAAAATTTCTGATTTAGACAAATTACTCCACTTTAATAAGATGAAATACTTTCATGTTTTTTTTTTTTTATGGTACTATAATACTGTAATTGAAACCCAACTGAAACTTCTTATACTCTTTGTATATAAATTACACCTGATACAATCTTAAGACTTAGTAACCTTGTTTCAGCAAAGACACAGACCAAAGCAATATTAAACTTTTTTCGGCTTTAAAATCTGGACTCATAATTAATCATTCTATCACTTCACATGCAGATGTGATTAAGCAAGAGCAGCAAATTTCAAATGTCTCCCAACAAAATTCCTAGCATTCATGAATTTCAGTCTTCTTAAGAGTGTGTAAAATTGGAATTGAAAGTTTGTGAAGCAGCTGTGCTCTGTGGTACGTGCCTGTAATCCTTGGCTTCTTGGGTGGCTGAGGCAGGAAGATCTCAAGTTCAAAGCCAGCATCAATAATTTAGCAAGTCTGTGTCTCAAAAAATAAAGGGCTGGAGATGTGGCTCAGTGGGTAAGCGCCCCTGGTCAATCCCTGATATCAAAAAAGCAACAAAACAAAATGAAACTTTGAGAAATAATACAAGAATAACCAAGCAAAAGATATGAAAATGCTAAGCTTAAGCCAAATGTAAGAATAGATATGAGATAAACTCAGAATAATATAGACAGTTGAAACAAGCTTTTTAGAAAGTGAGAAACAATGAATGTTCTGTAATTCACTAAAATATTATAATAAAGACAGGAAGCATTTGTAAAGTCAAACCTGACATTTTGGAACTAAAGAGCTAAGATATTTGGACTGGACCAACTTTCAAGCCTCTGGCTTACTCAGCTCTGAGAAACTAAATTATTCCATGTTTAATTTCATTTCTACAGAAAGCCAATGTGAAAGAAAGAGTCTTTGACAAAGCATAGTTAATTTAAAGGATTTATATTAGAAATTAATTACTAGAAACAAAAAGCAAAAAAACCCTGTGTGATAATTTTTTTAAAAGAACCTATTTTTATTTAAAATGATTTTGGGGGCTCGGTGGGTAACTCAGTGGCAGAGCACTTGCATAGTATGTGTGAGGCCCTGGGTTTGACCCTGAGCACTGTAAAAGAAAGAAAGACCCCCAAACATCATGGGTATAATTATATAATGTTCTTATTGCATTCTCAGGTATTTCTTAAAGTGGAGTAATTGAAACTGAGGCAATAGAAATGCAAGTTCTTTTCAGACAAGAATAGAGTTTCTACTATTTTAAACTGACTTTTTTTCTTGTGAAGTTAAAATTGTTCTCTGAATCAGAATTTATTTCATCAACTTAAAAGTTTTATATTACAATTAAGAAGAAAAATCTATCCAATCTATTTCTAGAAACAATATATGTGTATATGTTGAATGTTAATACTGACTAGTCCTTATCTATTAGATAAATAAAATCAGAACTCATCCAGCCTACAGCAGAGCAAAGCAACACAACACAGTGATTATGAACATGGGGACTAAAGTTAGATAATTTGAAATGAAGAGTTCAGTTTTCCTTATCATTAGTTTAGTGACTTTCAGTTACCAAAAATTGCCTGTCTTTCACTTATAAATCTAGTGTCGATATAAATGGAAATGTTGACTCAAAAAATCCTGGTGAGAAATCCAGGATGTAATAGTGCGGTAAATGAAAGTTACAATGATATAAGATAAACTCAACATTCTGTGTTTCATTCATATATTATTCACGACAAAATTGAACACAAGAACATTTTTGAAATTTGTATTTGGCATTGTGGTCCATTTAGTTCAATTCTTTATGTGATGAGATAAATAAGATTCTAGCTTAAAATATCTTCAAAGAGAATATCTTCTAATAATAAATAAAGAAGTAAATAAATACATTGTTTTTCAAGACAAGGCATTCTCATGTTATTCTGGAAATACCTACTAATTGCTTTATTGTAGTCCTTTGTATGAATCCAATTTTTTTTCATTCTATAGTGTAACAATGAATGTTATTTAAGTATTAAGAGGAAAGTACTTAAGAAAGAGAAAGATCAGTCAATTAAACTTGTTTGATCATATTTTTTGTATTGCTTAAAGTGTTCATATAAATATCAAAGACTGTTTCTATGTGTTCCTGCTGATATAACAAAGTATCTTAGACCAGGTAATTTTGAAATAAATTTATGTCTCATATTTCTGGGGGCTGGAAAGTTCAAGATCAAGGGCCCAGCAAATTTGACTATACTTCATACATGGTGCCTTCTTGTATCCTCACATGGCAGAAGGGGCGGAAGAGGCAAATAGCTCTCTCACACATTTTTTTATAAGGCCATTAATTCCATTCATGAGGCTAAACCTGCACAAATTAATCACCTCCTAAAGGCCTACCTTTTAATACTACTGCATTGGTGATGAAGTTTCAACGTATGAGTTTTGGAAGGACAACACATTTCGATATGTATCTGCTATGTATGTGTATATATACACTTATGTGTGTGTGTGTGTGTGTGTGTGTAAACAAACACACAAATGTATTTCAAAAAGAAACCCAAGAAGCAAATATACATATAATTATCTAAAACACTCTCCAGTAATTGAGATTAAAATGTAAAACATAATGGCACCATGTGATAGAATATAACTTATTGCCTGAAGCGAAGGTGGACAATTTAATAAAGATGTGGCTGGATTTCTTTTTCTTCCCTTCAATAAGGTTATTTCTTTCCATCTCCAAGGACGTTTCTCACAATGACCTTTTTGAAAGAAGTTCAATGACATTGCCTGCAGAAATCATCTGCTGCTTCCAAGTCAGTCATAGGTTTTGCTTTAAGACAAGAAAACACATTGCTCCCAATCAGACCCCAATGTGCTGTCTTCAGAAAGCTCACTCTATTATAAATTGCCATGCCAACTCTTACTGTGAATATTTTTAAGAGAAGAAATAAGATGCTAAGATATCAAAAAAAAAAAAAGAAGCAACAAATTTGATGATCAAATGCAGGGATATTCAGCATACATTAGGAAATTTGCATGCTATTTATGAATATCTTAAGCAGGACAGCCATGAAAAGAAGAAAAGCTACTAATTTGGTCTTAGTATGCTAAGTACCATATTTATATAATTATTAACTTATCATATTCTTGGTTTTTTTGTTGTTTTGTTTTTGTTTTAGAAAAAGAAAAGACACCCTTCACTGCTCTGTACCAGTAGGCTTTTGGGTGGATACAAATCCATCCACAGTTTCCCTTCTTAGCCTAATGGCTCAGGGGATGGGAGGCATTCACATTTCTGCCTATGAAAATAAATTGCAGGGAAGAGCAAGCCAGAGTGCTTAGCAAAGAAAAGAGCAAAGGTGACTAATCCACTCAGGGCCTCATTAATACAAGACATCTGTATCTGAGTTTTTCTATAACTCTTTTTTTATTCTCCCAGGAAAAGGTAAAAACGAAATCACAGAAACCAAGTATACTTTTGGCTTAATACTTCGTGTAGGACCTTCCCCAGACATTATTTTTGATAACTCAAATACTTTTCCACAACTATGTTGAGTTATAATAACACCTAGTAGAACAAACAACAAAGCACAAGAATGTTACATTCTTAAAAGAAGGCTGCCTTACTTCTTGGAGTTATTTTCCCCTTGTATTTGAAATCCCTATGTTATAAACTGTTGGCTGGTGATTCTTTGTTTTGTCCTGTCAGACAGATCTGACATGATGACAAATGACTGGCAGGGTTGTGTTCCTTGTTGAGGGTAAGAGCAGAAAGCCATTCTGTTGAAAGATAATGAGGAGATTAATAAATCAGCTTTTAAATCAAAAGGCCATTTTGTGTATTTTGTTTGTCAAAAATATTTGTCTTTCACAACTGGAAAAAAATCAAGTAAGCAAATGAATTCATGAACTTGATAGCATATGCACATATAGATAAGATTTGGAGTATATGTTATGATATTCATATATTCATTCACTCAAAATGTATACTAAAATGTCTGGTATATTACAAGCAATTTTTAAGACATTGAAGTAAACTAGGAACCTAACTTTATGGAGCTAGTCTAGGAGATTAAGAAAGTAGAACAACCAAATTCATTAAATGTCAGTCAGAGACCATGCTTAGAAGAAGCATGAGACATAGAAAGGGAATAGGAAGGGACCCATAGTGTTGCCTTTTGTTGTTCTGCAGGAGACTCTTCACAGGCTGTGGAATTGTGAAGAGTAGGTCCTTCCAAACTGATGCCAATTTGGGGAACATTCTAAGGACTTCTCATTTGCAGTATCTGAAGAATTATAATGTTATAGAGCAGGATCTTATGACTTCATGTCTGTAACAATTTTTCAAGATAATTACTTTTGAGAAAAGGCTATTAAACATTTTTTTTAAAAAATTAAATCTAATCAAAATCTGACATGGACATTACAAGAAAAGATAATCCCAGGCAAATCTGCCCCCAAAATAAATGCAAAATCTCTTACCCAAAATGTTACAAACCAAGTTCAATGGCATATAGAAAGAATAGCACATGATAGTCAAATTAGGCTTATTCTGATGAAAGATTAAAAACAAAATAACTTTGTACATATTTAAAACAAAAGAAGAAATGAATGTTCATTTAAACAAATACAGTAAAGGGATGAATTCCAATTTAGCATTTGTTTTCATCATTTAAAAACCAACTGTGAAGTTAATAACAAGAATGCATTTTTTAAATCTGACAAAGCTTCTGATATTTCAATCAAGTATGAATTACTAAAACATATTCCATAAGATCAGGAACATGGCAAGGATACCATCACAGACAATTTTATCCAGCATTGTACTGGAGAAGTTAATTGGTGAGTAAAATTTTAAAAACTCAAACATCAAAGGATTTGAAAAAAGATAATTCATTGTATATGAAGACAAATCAAAGTAATCTGCAGAAAAACAATTAGATCATGAAGAGTATTTAGTGCTGGGTACAGTGGTACATGCCTGTAACCCCAACAGCTCAGGAGGCTGAGGCATGAGGATCATGAGTTCAAAGCCAGCCTCAGTAACAGTGAGGCGCTAAGCAATTCAGTGAGACCCTGTCTCTAAATAAAATGCAAAATAGAGCTGGGGATGTGGATCATTGGTCAAATGTCTCTGAATTTAATCCCTCATACCAATCCACCCCCCCAAAAAAAATTCAAAACCTAACTAATTTCTCATAAGTCGGAATAATGATTATCTATTTGGAAAAAGGAAAGAAATTGTGATTTCAGGAGACAAGAGGAGTTCTTTTATGGCACTGCTAATCCTGAAATAGCCTGAAGCATTCATTCTAAAACTAAGATAATTGTAGAAGCCAAATATCTGAATGCACTACTTAGTTTTATCCTGAGAGGCAGCACTTTGTAATGGATGAAATTGTGCACTCTGGACCAAACTTACTGCTGTGCAAAAACCTCAGCCTATGCTGGCTTGGGGGTGGTAGCTCAGTGGCAGAGCAAATGTCTACCATGCATGAGCTCCTGGGTTCAATCCCCAGGGTTCAATCCCCAGTAACAGACACATGCGCGCGCACACACTCACACACACACACACACACACACACCAATTTTAACCAATTAAAGTGTATTCCTATCATTTGTAACTTTAGGAATCTTGCCTTCTCTGCTTCAGTTTCTCATCTGTGAAGTGAGAATAAGTATCTATTTTCCAAGATTATTATAAATAATAAATTAATGCCAATAAAACATTTAAAATAGTACCTGATATATGTTTAGTGTACATTTATTTAATAGAGAATACTTTGGAAAATCAGTCACAATTTGAACTATGGGATTTGAGTTGTTAGGTTTAGTATTTAAATGGTTTTCTTTCTTTACGCTGTCTATGTGTACTAGTCAATAAGTAGTATGTGTATAAAAATGTGTCCATGAAAACACATTCAAATATTAATAAAATGAGTCTTAAATCACTAGAAATAGCACTGAAGATATGATCTAACAGATACTTATCATTGTTTAATAAAAGTTAGAAGTACTTCCTACTTAAAAGGCTTTGATTATATACTGCCAAACAATAATTGTCATCCCAGAAACATGAAACTATATTGAAAGCAGTTTTTAATTATCATTCATATTTCCAATATAAACACATGATTTAATTAATATATATGATTATTAAAAATTCATGGCAGGTAAAAAAAGGCTGTTTTTCACACTAAAGAAATAACTAGATTTTATACTTCTAATCTTTTCAAATCATCAAGTATTCTCTATTTCCTAATAGCAAATTATATAATAAAATTTGATAAGGTTTGCAACAAAAGGCTGTTTCCCACAATGTTGATTCTCAAGAATATATGAGAATGTCATTTGTTTCTGAACACTCACAGTTCGTCCACTTTCAAAAATGAACTGCCATCAAAAAAATCTTCCCTTGAACTATAATCCTGATGTATATTCATAAACTCTGGTAACAAGGGCTCAGCAGTACATCTCACCAACTTCAAACCCCATGTTTTTCAACTTGATCCATGCTGTATCACAAAGAGAATGTTTTTGATGTCATCAATTTAATAACTCCATGAAAGCTCACCAAGTTCACTGATATAACAATCCTTAAGAATGGTCCCATTAATCTTTCAGCTGTCAGATACTTTCAGGAAACCCTAAAATTCTATTAACTCACTTTTCTAGATTCTAGCTACTATAAATTAAATAAAAATATTGGCCTTTATCTGTCCTATCTTACATTTCTTTACACAGGAAATATATTTTAAGTCCAACAGCCTAAAATTAAATCCTAAGTAAGAATATATAGATCTTTTTGATTTCATCAAAATATTGTAAAGATTTGGATTTGAAGTAATACTTTAGAGAGTGCTGTGAGGCTATTTTAATAACTAATCGATATTTAGTGTTCTATTTTGATTAATTTTGGCATCTAAATTGCAGTTGGAGCTGTTCTGACACAAAAAGAGTACTGGAACTCATCTTTGTGAGTTGATATTTGACCTGCCCCATAATCTCTACAGCCCACTTGTACCCTACTGCACAATTATGATCTATTTGATGCATGTTGAAGACCATTACATAGTTCATACTACGATCACCATTTGTATAGATTTACTTTATGAGATACAATAGAGTAGTTTCTTGGAACTAATTTCTATTTAAAGCATTGAGGAATTGAAAAATTAGAAATAAGACAGACACCTACTTTTCCATAGGGCTCGATCAATTTTACATGGCTATTATAATGGATTAGTCATAGCCTCTGTCCAAAGCATTCATTATTCTACATAGAAAATATGCTTTTTGAATTTTGGCAGCTTGATATTTTGTTATTCAGGTAGGAAGAAGAGTGGGCTGATTGAAGAGATTGATTATAATGAAGTTCCAATTCCTTGATGCTATCCAATGGGGAAAAGTGAGGAAGAATCGGCTCAAAATAGATAAGCAGAATACAAAAAAAACAAAATGAGGAGATCTGTTTTCTTCTTTAGATTTCTTTTCTTCCATGGCCTGTTATTTGTAAATAAGACCTACAAATTAATTAGTACATATTAAACATATGTGTACTTCGAAAATAAAATTCACATTTGATTCATTTCTAACATAAATAGAATTGAGACTTGGTGGTAGGACACATTTGTATACACAAACTGTTCTTTCATAGAATAGTTTTATCCTTTCAAAGTTAGCTGAAAAGGAATAAAAATCTATATAATGAAACCCATCTTCTAAATTACTTGCATTGAAAATGAAAGATGGGTTTTGGAGTTGAAAATTTTAGAGAGCAGATGTAGAAACTAAAAATTTGGCAGCCTCTGTCAAAAACTAATGAGCTTTTGGGGAAACCCAGCTGATATAGAACTTGGGTAGATTACTATCAAAGCTACAGGGTGTTTAACACCTATAGTGAATCAGATTCCAGGTGGCACATGGAAACTGACCAAGTTAGCCTTTCTAATTATTTATAGGATTATTCAACATCATCAAAATCTACTTAATAAAATATCGATATATCTAGAATATCTAGCATTATTATATTTCCTATTAATACATACATCACACATTCCTTTTAAGATACTTCACAGTATCTTAAATTCTTGGTGGTGCCTTACATGGTCCATTGGTCGATAAACTTCTGAATGGTCTTTCTTTATGATTCCTATCTAGGCCAATCCTGTGGGTGGTATCCACTTCAAGAGCTCTCAATGAGAGTCCTTAGAGCCTTTTGCCAGGTAGTAGGAAATCAGAGCACCAACCACTGCATGAAACACTGTAGCGCCAGAAGAAAGTGCTAATGGGCCATGAAAATTCAGGTTCGTACACTATGTAGCAAGGAACTCCCCTCTGTGATTGGTTCCCTGATGGTTTTGCAATTTTTTTTTTTTTTTTTTTTTTTTTTTTTGCCATGAATGGCTATATAATGGTAAGATCATTTCCATGTGTTGGTCCTAAGTATAATTAGTACATATTTGACAGTACTTTTCTGCACATCTGGCTTTAGGATTTATAAGGATATACAAATGAGGCAATCTCTACATGTTGATGCCGATAAGATGCTGTTGTGGGACTTCAAGTCAAAATTCATACATACACATTTTCAGTTTTCAGTTCTGCTACCAATGTGTGTGTTTCAAAGGGTGTGAATGAAAGTGTAAGTAGGAGATGTTAACATGAATCAGCAGGAATCCCTGTGCTAAAGATTATAGCCCTCAAGCTTATTTGACCTTTCTAAATCTTTGTAGCATTCTACCAACATTCCAAATTTGTGGGTCTAAGCTAGTGTTCCCTAAAATATCTCACCTTACATGGGCTCTGTCCCTTAAGTCCAGCAGATCCATCTTGATGATTCACACCCTGATAAACTGCCCATTAAACTTTAGGATAAAGCTTAAATCTCTGAGCCTAATCTAAAATATCCTACAAAAGTCATCCTGTCCACCAAATCCTCTGTCTTGTCTGGAAAATACTCAGGCCTTCTTTCTCTTCTGGAATGTTCTATGTTCCTCTTGTCTCAGAGTTTTTGCCTTATTCTTCCTCACTCTTCATTTTTATAACTGACATATAGTCTTTCTTTGGCAGCATCAGAGGAGCAGAGCTGTCAAATGTTAAGTGAAATATGGTGAAAAATGGCAACCACCTGCAGTGATATCAGTATTTCCATTTGTTTGAAATTCTTTATGACAAATTGTCATATCCATGTGGGAGTATTCTAAATGTCCTTCCCATTTTTTATGAAAAAGTGAAGGAATGTTAAGTAATTTTCCTGTAGAACATTAAAGCTTCCCAAAGAAAATTTAACCTAAATTTGGTCCTTTAATTATATAATTTTGTTTTCAATTGTTTTTTTTAATTGTTTTTCTTTTCATTTTTCCTTTTCTTACAGTGTTGGGGATCACACCCAGGGCCTCATCCAGTATAGAAAAGTGGTTTATTGTTTAACTATATCCAAAATCCCTTAATTATGTAATCAATAATAAAATCTGTATTGAGTACATTTTGTATTTAGAAATTTGCAGTAACTTCTATATAGGGCATTAAAGTCTATTTGCAAAGGTTAATGATTCACAAGTTCAAGTCTTGTGAATTCATTCTTTCAAGCAATAAATATTTATCGAACAATTAATATATAATATATCTGTGTGTATGTGTGTGTGTATATATATATACATATATGTAAATATACGTATATATGTGTGTGTGTGTGTGTGTGTGTGTGTGTGTGTATATATATATATATATATATATATATATATATATATATATATATAATCCCAAATTCCAAGTTTTCATGTAGATTCTTTTAAAAATGACCTGAAAGAATAGATAGATTGGGATTAACCTGTGAAGATATTTCATTCTCTTACAGACATTACCTGAGAATGTGTTCTACATCCATCATTGGACTATCTACTGAGAATATAGAGTCCTTGATTTCATAAAAAAAGAAAAGCTCACAATCTTTGGCAGAAACAGATTTAAAGGATAATTTCAACATATTATTATAAGAACAATAACATAAACTTGTTAATGGTACAATGTAATCACTTAATTGTTTAAAAAAAAAAAGTGGCAGCCACTCACTAGAGATGTTTCCCTAGTGTATTTGAGAGTGAGTTTTGAAAAGATAAGGAACACATATAATCAACATTTACCTTCCACCTGGAGCTACAGGTACTCCTTAATTTCTTTCCCTCCACAGCCCTCCTAGAAAGGTTTTGTATTTGGCTGATCAGCTCATTGATTATGAAATCAAGAGAGGTAAGAAAAGGAATACATGAGTAAACTGAGCTGCAGAGGAGTTTGTGGATAATTTAAAAAGAAGAGGAATAAAGGTTGCTATTTTGAGGAAAACAAATGGAAAATAAATGGAAGAAAAAGGTGGAAAATTAAAGTGTGGTTCTTCTAGATTATGTATCAATCTATGGCTTCAAGGACTTAACTGTCCTGGAATAATGTAGAATAATATAAACAAATGTGCTCAAGCCATTACTTTGAGGTCTTAGGTTGAACCATGTGGTGCACAGAAAGGTGAGAGGACACATTTACTGAGAAGGCAGAGGAATAGCATACAACCTGAACAGCCTGATAGCACAAGTACCACATATGAAATTGACTTCTGCACATAAGGAGAGTGATTCTGTCTCCAAAGGATGGAGCCATTAGTAGATGAAGCCATGTCTCTGGAATACTCACTTGGAATATGGAAAATTTTCAGTAAATAAATGAGTCCATGACTTCAGTAGCTATTTTGATTTACTGTTTGCATTAAATTTCCAGATTGGTTGGCTAGGTGAATTGACTTGTTGGCAAAGTCTTACCTATTTACTTGTAGAAAGATGCTAGTATGAAAATAGAGTGAATTGATCTATGTAGAACATTTGCAATTTGCTTTTGGTATTGCCATCTATCTTTCCTCTTGTACCATGTAGTTACAAGTTTACCTTCATCCCTGTGAAACTAATTGCATTATTCCTGGGCTGTAGGGTGGCTGTCTTCTCTCCAGAGGTGGATTTATAGGGTAGGTAATCAAGACAAAGCTTCAGGAACCATCTTTTACATGGGCTCATTCTATATGAATCTCATTTATGACAGATAATCTTTTATTCTACTTCTAAACAGGAATCACAAAGTTGTGTAAGATCCAGGCTTTATAGAACCTGGTTCTACTCCTGCATTTACCTCTGATACAAAAGATGTTGTACAAGCTAAAATAGATGTCAAGAGTACTTAAATCAGTCCTTGAAGCCACATTTTAGATTCTTTTTACACCATTTATTAGACTTCTAAAATTTGATATGACTGACTCAGATATTAAATTGAAAATTATTCAAAGTGTAGTTTGTTTTCTAAAGGTAGTACATAAACATTATTCTAAAGCGATTCTAAAATTTCTGAGTTGCTAATTCAGGTATTATTTCTGAATGATTAAAGATTTTATCTTCTCATAATAATCAACATACATGCTATGAATTGTGAATATTACATCTAATTCTATATCTCCCTAGTACTCTACAGTGTTATTAGCTCACTAGGGCTGCCATAACAAAGTACCAAAAACTAGGTGACTCAATTAGCAGAAATTTATCATCTCACGGTTCTTGGAAAAAAAGTTCAAGATTGAAGCAATGGCAGAGTTGGTTCCCTTGGCAGACCATGAAAGAGAATCTATTCCAAGCACTGTTCTGCCTTGTGGTGGTTTGCTGGTGATCCTTGGTGTTCCTTGGCTACTGCCACATCATGCTGATCTCTGCCATGGCTGTCACATGATGTTCTCCGTGAGAATATGTCTGTGTCTACTATCTCCCTTTTTACAAAGATCCCAGTCACATTGGATTAGAGGTGTGCCTTACCCCAGTAAGACTGCATATTAACTAACTGTATCGATGACAAGCTTATATTCATAGAAGGCCATATTCTGAAGTACTGGGGATTAGTATTTCAATATATGAATTTGGTGTAGGGACAAAAATTCCAGCCATAAAAGCAGGAAGAACACTCAATGTCCATGCATTTGGCTTGCTCTTGCTATGCAGTGCTTAACATTCAAGCAAGCAATCTAGGCACTAATTATCCATAGCCACAGCCAGACTCAGGACATCTGAAAGTATTGAACATTTCTATAATGTCACTGGACATCATTATAAGCATTTATTATTTTTATGATCTAGAGCTCAGAAAATATCATATCTTGCCTAGTTGGTTGTGGCCTCGAGTCATATCAGTTTTGGGTCTTGCAATTGGAAACTAAAAAGTCACCTGATGTTAAAAGATTCAGATAATGTCCTATTAAACTGTTAATGGTTTAGTTGTCCACCAAAAGCTTATGTTTTTATAGGTATCCCCCAAAAGCTCATGTGTGAGATAATGTAGGAAATTTTAGAGGTGCAATGATTGGGTTATGAGAGCTTTAACTTAGTATGTTAATCCACTTATGGGTATTAACTGGGTGGTAACTCTAGGCAGTAGGGTATGGCTGGAGGACATGGATATTTGGGACATGCTTTTGGGGTATATATTTGTCCATTGTGAGGGGAGTCTCTGCTTCCTGATTGTCACATCCTGAGGTCCTTTGTTCCTCCAAATCCTTCCACCTTAATGTTATGCCTCATCTTGGGCCCAAAGCAAAGGAGTTGGCAGTCTATGGACTGAGACATCTGAAACCCTGGGTACCAAATAAACTTTTCCTCCTTTAAAATTCTTCTTGTCATATATTTTGTTCACAGTGGCCAAAAAGCTTTCCAAATTGGGGAACTTTTCCTTCAAGGATGGAGCACTGTTGTGAGTTGTGAAATTCTGTGAATTATTTTTGGGTGTGTATATCTTCTGTTATTTTTTTTAATTGGTACTTTTTACATGACACTAGAACCCGTTTGGACATAATTTTAAAAAGCATGGAATATATCTTCTTCTAATTCAGTCCCTAATACCACTTCTTCCCCTTCCCTTACCACACTCTTCCCTTCATTCTTGATTTTTCTGCCATTGAATCATAGTTACTTATTTTTTTAAATTAATTTCTTGTGGATGTACACAATGGTGAGATTCACTATGATATAATCGTATATGTGCGTAGGAAAGTTATGTCAGATTCATTCCACTGTCTTTCCTTTTCCCATCCCCCCTTCCTTCGCTTCAATGAAACATGCTATATAGGTGTTTACTCCCTCAATGAAAACTATAGCCCATTAGAAGTAAAATTTAAGAATTCCATCCCCTACACCTCTCATTAAGATAGTAGCTTTCTTAAAATTTCGAAAGAAATTAATCAATTAATTTAATCACCAACAAGACATTAATTTTAATGAATAAAATGGAATCATTAACAAGAAATAAATTGAGGAAGAGGCAATGAAGAAAAAGAAGTATCATCAATATAAAGAAAACACTGTCTTTTGATTTTCAGAAAGCCTTTCTTAAATCAGTTATCATAGACTCAAAAATAATTCTGTCTGCACAATATAAAAGGAACAGATTGGCCAATTACTTTCAAACTGTTTGATCATATCCATGTTTTTTATTAATTATCTAAGCTTTAGGAGTCATCAAAGGATCCTATTACGTAATTAAAAATGAAGATACAAAGCTCAAACCCTGGCAAATGCTTTTGTTTAAGATCCTCCCACTTATGAGCTTAGGTGCTTTGGGTGTTGGACTGATTTAAATCCTTGTACATTGGAGCGAGGTTGACAATATAACCTTTTGGGCAAAGGGTAAGAAGGATATAAATTGAAAGTGCTTTAAAAGCCAAGTTGGCCATGTGTCATTTATAAACCAGAAAACCCCCACCAGACACTGGATCTACCAGGCCTTGATCTTGACTTTCAGCCTCCTAAAATGAGAGAGGTAAACTTTTGTTGTTTATAGGGAAGAAGAAGAAAGAGAAGAAGGAGGGTGAGAGGAAGAGAGCCATATTAGCAAACAGAGCTCAAGGTACAAGTAAAATGGCATCACTGCCTAATGTTCCCACTCTTGTCTCCTTGAGCCCACCCCATAGACCTGGATGCACATTTGTTGCTCCAAACTATGTAGTGACTGAGCGTACAGGACAATTAGACCTGAGTCTTCAAACCAAATAAAGCAATAAGAACAGTTTAAGAAACTTAAGGAGAAGAAAATTACAGGAATATATGAAAGAAAGAGGGAGAGTGATGCAGTGAGATTCTATCATAATGGGAAAGTAAGTTCCAAAGAAACATTTTTACTAAGTCTGTAATATATTACTTCAGCTTTATCCTGATTATAAGTTACCAGACCATTTTATGTGCACCATAATGTCACTAGAAGTGCATGTCTAACAAAATAATAGAGTGCATTACCAATTCTGCTGTGATGACCACTGCAGAGAAACTATTAGACCCATTTGTCAATGCACCGTGGTGTCTTGTGGTTTTAAAGAATGGGTAGTTGTGGAAACTATTCAACATTTTAAAGATAATATTTCTCTTCAGACATATTCCATTGAATCATCAATTTTGAGTACGCCTATTTGTTCACAGATGCCTTTCAGTAAGCTAATTGAAAACAACAAAAACACATTTTGAATGACAGAAAAGAAAATACTAACAATGTGTGAATGGTATTTGAAAGGTCTATTAGTTGTTTCAAACAGGATTGATATTTTGTTACAGTTTGGGCATTGTGCAAGTTAGCACAGAACATTAAAATGACTTATATACAAAGTAAGTCTTCAAATTAATGAAGACTTGCCTTCCAGTGAAATTATTTTGAGAACAGAAATAGTAGTATTGGTGTCCTTATGAAAAATCTGTTCACAATAAATATATTTTGCAAGCTTTTTAAAAGCATAGCTCAGGAAGAGTTTATACTAGTACATTTATACAAAGGGAATTACTTTAACAATTCTACCCTCAACCGTCATTCATTGATCTTCTGTTCCCAGTCCTTTATTTATTTTTCTAAACACCAATACTCTTCACCTTATAACTATTAAAAATTACTAACATGTGTAAAAAAAAAATAAGAGGAAAAAGAAAAACTAAAGAGAAAAGAGAACATGAAGGTTTTCTCCTAAACAAAGTACTATTCACTAGCTATGTGCCCTTGGATAAGTCAGTGTCACCAATAGTTACAGAAAATTCTGGACCAGACAACCTATAAAGTCCTTCCTAGATCTACCAGGTTATGATGCTAAGAGAGCACTAAAATAAAGACATTAAAGGACAAATAAAAACAAGTGGTACTGTGGAGCCAAATTTCCATAGTTTCCTTAAATATTCAAGCACTTTTTTAAAAATTAAGACTCAGTATTTCAATATTTTGGATTGTGCACTCTTCAGTCCCAGATATTCTACTTACTGTCTTTGGGATCTGGGGAAGATCACTTAGCCCCACAATCCACATTTCTTTGTGCTCCAAAATAAGAATAATAATACTACTGCATAGGAAAATAAAGATTAAATAATGTAGTATAGGCGAAGACTTATTACCAACAAAATGTTCAATAGTATTAGCATTTGTTATTATCCAGATGATATATTCTTATCCAGATATTGATTAATTGTTCTTCAGTTACTTATTTTAAAATGTCTATGTGTGTTTTACTTCACTGATTATTTTAAATGTTGGGGATCCAGCAGCTGCAGAACAATCTCTTCTGTTGTTAACTGATTATTGAAATTGAATTAATAAGTACTTACGAAAGAGCATGTATTGTGTGTGTGTGTGTGTGTGTGTGTGTGTGTATATATATATATATATATGATATTATATATATATTATATATATTTGATGTTATTTTAAAACTGATAAAGAAATATTAAAAGCCACAGATTAAAATGGGTGAAACACAATTCTCATTTCTTTTTTTTTTTTTATTTTTTTTTATTTTTTATTTTTTTTTATTGGTTGTTCATAACATTACAAAGCTCTTGACATATGATATTTCATACATTAGATTGAAGTGGGTTATGAACCCCCAATTTTACCCCAAATGCAGATAGCAGAATCACGTCGGTTACACATCCACAATTTTACATAATGCCCTATTAGTAATTGTTGTATTCTGCTACCTTTCCTATCCCCTACTATCCCCCCTCCCCTCCCCTCCCAACTTCTCTCTCTATCCCATCTACTGTAATTCATTTCTCTCTTTGTTTATTTTCCCATTCCCCTCACAACCTCTTATGTGTAATTTTGTTTAGCAATGAGGGTCTCCCTTCATTTCCATGCAATTTCCCTTTTCTCTCCCTTTCCCTCCCATCTCAAGTCTCTGTTTAATGTTAATTTTTTCTTCCTACTCTTCCTCACTGCTCTGTTCTTAGTTGCTCTCATTATATCAAAGAAGACATTTGGTATTTGTTTTTTAGGGTTTGGCTAGCTTCACTAAGCATAATCTGCTCTAGTACCAACCATTTCCCTGAAAATTCTATGATTTTGTCATTTTTTATTGCTGCATAGTACTCCATTGTGTATAGATGCCACATTTTTTTTTATCCATTCATCTATTGAAGGGCATCTGGTTTGGTTCCACAGTCTAGCTATTGTGAATTGTGCTGCTATGAACATTGATGTGGCAATATCCCTGTAGCATGCTTTTTTGAGGTCTTCAGGGAATAGTCCGAGAAGGGCAATAGCCGGGTCAAATGGTGGTTCCATTCCCAGCTTTCCCAGGAATCTCCAAACTGCTTTCCAAATTGGCCGCACCAATTTGCAGTCCCACCAGCAATGTACAAGTGTACCCTTTTCTCCACATCCTCGCCAGCACTTGTTGTTGTTTGACTTCATAGTGGCTGCCAATCTTACTGGAGTGAGATGGTATCTTAGGGTGGTTTTGATTTGCATTTCTCTGACTGCTAGAGATGGAGAGCATTTTTTCATGTACTTGTTGATTGATTGTATATCCTCCTCTGAGAAGTGTCTGTTCAGGTCCTTGGCCCATTTGTTGATTGGGTTATTTGTTATCTTATTGTCTAATTTTTTGAGTTCTTTGTATACTCTGGATATTAGGGCTCTATCTGAAGTGTGAGGCGTAAAAATTTGTTCCCAGGATGTAGGCTCCCTATTTACCTCTCTTATTGTTTCTTTTGCTGAGAAAAAACTTTTAAGTTTAATTAAGTCCCATTTGTTGATTCTAGTTGTTAACTCTTGTGCTATGGGTGTCCTATTAAGGAATTTGGGGCCCGACCCCACAATCTGTAGATCGGAGCCAACTTTATCTTCTATCAGACGCAGAGTTTCTGATTTGATATCAAGCTCCTTGATCCATTTTGAGTTAACTTTTGTGCATGGCGAGAGAAAGGGATTCAGTTTCATTTTGTTGCATATGGATTTCCAGTTTTCCCAACACCATTTGTTGAAGATGCTATCCTTCCTCCATTGCATGCTTATAGCCCCTTTATCAAATATAAGATAGTTGTAACTTTGTGGATTAGTCTCTGTGTCCTCTATTTTATACCATTGGTCCACCCGCCTGTTTTGGTACCAGTACCATGCTGTTTTTGTCACTATTGCTCTGTAATATAGTTTGAAATCTGGTATCGCTATACCGCCTGATTCACACTTTCTGCTTAGAATTGCTTTTGCTATTCTGGGTCTTTTATTTTTCCATATGAATTTCATGATTGCTTTATCTATTTCTACAAGAAATGCCGTTGGTATTTTGATTGGCATTGCATTAAACCTATAGAGAACTTTTGGTAATATTGCCATTTTGATGATGTTAGTTCTGCCTATCCATGAACAAGGTATATTTTTCCATCTTCTAAGATCCTCTTCTATTTCTCTCTTTAGGGTTCTGTAGTTTTCATTGTATAGGTCTTTCACCTCTTTTGTTAGGTTGATTCCCAAGTATTTTATTTTTTTTGCGGATATTGTGAATGGAGTGTTTTTCCTCATTTCCATTTCAGAAGTTTTGTCGCTGATATACAGAAATGCCTTTGATTTATGCGTGTTGATTTTATATCCTGCCACTTTGCTGAATTCATTTATTAGTTCTAGTAGTTTTTTTGTAGACCCTTTTGGGTCTTCTAGGTATAGAATCATGTCATCTGCAAATAGTGATAATTTAAGTTCTTCTTTTCCAATTTTTATGCCTTTAATTTCTTTCGTCTGTCTAATTGCTCTGGCCAGTGTTTCGAGAACTATATTGAATAGAAGTGGAGATAGAGGGCATCCCTGTCTTGTTCTGGATTTTAGAGGGAATGCCTTCAACTTTTGTCCATTGAGAATGATGCTAGCCTGAGGCTTAGCGTAGATAGCTTTTACAATGTCAAGGTAAGTTCCTGTTATCCCTAGTTTTTCTAATGTTTTGAACATAAAGGCATGCTGTACTTTGTCAAATGCTTTCTCTGCATCTATCGAGATGATCATATGGTTCTTATCTTTAAGTCTATTGATGTGGTGAATAACATTTATTGATTTTCGTATGTTGAACCATCCTTGCATCCCAGGGATGAATCCTACTTGATCATGGTGCACAATTTTTTTGATGTGTTTTTGTATTCGATTCGCCAGAATTTTATTGAGGATTTTTGCATCTAGGTTCATTAGAGGTATTGGTCTGTAGTTTTCTTTCTTTGAGGTGTCTTTGTCTGGTTTCGGGATCAGGGTGATGTTGGCCTCATAGAATGAATTTGGAAGAGCTCCCTCTTTTTCTATTTCCTGAAATAACTTGAAAAGTATTGGTATTAATTCTTCTTTAAAGGTTTTGTAAAACTCTGCTGTATACCCATCCGGTCCTGGGCTTTTCTTGGATGGTAGTCTTTTGATGGCTTCTTCAATTTCATCCATTGATATTGGTCTGTTCAGATTGTGTGTATCCTCCTGACCCAGTCTGGGCAAATTATATGACTTAAGAAATTTATTGATGTCTTCACTATCCTCTATTTTATTGGAATATAGGTTTTCAAAATAATTTCTAATTGTCTTCTGTATTTCTGTAGCATCTGTTGTGATATTGCCTTTTTCATCCCGTATGTTAGTAATATGAGTTCTCTCTCTTCTTCTCTTTGTTAGCATGGCTAGAGGTCTGTCGATCTTATTTATTTTTTCGAAGAACCAACTTTTAGTTTTGTTAATTTTTTCAATAGTTTCTTTTGTTTCAATTTCATTAATTTCCGCTCTGATTTTAATTATTTCTTGCCTTCTGCTATATTTGCTGTTGTTTTGCTCCTCCTTTTCTAGGGCTTTGAGTTGGAGTGTGAGCTCATTTATTTGTTGGTTTCTTCTTTTTTTGAGGAGTGACCACCAGGCGATGAACTTTCCTCTTAAAACTGCTTTCATTGTGTCCCATAGATTCCGATATGTTGTGTCTGTATTTTCGTTTATCTCCAAGAATTTTTTGATTTCCTCCTTTATGTCTTCTGTAACCCATTGATCATTCAGTAACATATTGTTCATTTTCCATGTGATGTAGGATTTTTCCTTCCTTCTTTTGTTATTGATTTCCAGTTTCATTCCATTATGATCAGATAGAATGCATGGTATTATCTCCACCCCTTTATATTTACTGAGGGTTGCCCTATGGCATAATATATGGTCTATTTTTGAGAAGGATCCATGTGCTGCTGAGAAGAAAGTATATCCATTTGATGATGGTTGATATATTCTATATAAGTCAGTTAAGTCTAGGTTATTGATTGTGGTATTGAGTTCTATAGTTTCTTTATTTAACTTTTGTTTGGAGGATCTGTCCAATGGTGAGAGAGGTGTGTTGAAGTCTCCCATAATTATTGTGTTGTGGTCTATTTGATTCTTGAATTTGAGGAGAATTTGTTTTATGTATGTCGCAGCACCATTATTTGGTGCGTAAATATTGATAATTGTTATTTCTTGTTGGTGAATGGTTCCTTTTAACAGTATATAATGACCTTCTTTATCCCTTTTGATTAACTTAGTCTTGAAGTCAATTTTATTCGATATGAGGATGGCCACCCCTGCTTGCTTGCGAGGAGCGTGTGCGTGGTATATTTTTTCCCATCCTTTCACCTTCAGCCTGTGTATGTCATTTCCAATCAGATGTGTCTCCTGGAGGCAGCATATTGTTGGATTTGTTTTTTTAATCCATGATACCAGCCTATGTCGCTTTATTGGAGAGTTTAAGCCATTAACATTCAGAGTTACTATTGATATGTGGTTTGAACTTCCATCCATGTTTGATTGTTTATCCTTTTTTAAAAAAAAAAAAATTTAGTTTGTTTCTCCATGATTGTCTTTCCCCTTGCCCTCTGTCTTTACTGAGGCACTTCCCACTGATGGTTTTGGTTATTGTTTTTCATTTCTTCTTCTTGTAGTGTTTTGTTCAAAATGCTTTGCAATGCTGGTTTTCTGGCTGCAAATTCTTTTAACTTATGTTTATCATGAAAGATTTTTATTTCGTTGTCATACCTAAAGCTTAATTTTGCTGGATACAGAATTCTTGGTTGGCATCCATTGTCTTTCAGTGTTTGAAATACATTGTTCCATGACCTTCTTGCTTTCAGTGTCTGTGATGAAAAATCTGTGGTTAACCGTATTGGTTTACCCCTAAATGTAATCTGTCTCCTTTCTCTTGTAGCTTTTAATATTTTCTCTTTGTTCTGTATATTGGATATCTTCATAACAATGTGTCTTGGCGTTGGTCTACTGTGATTTTGTGTGCTCGGTGTCCTGTATGCATCTTCAATTTGTATATCTGTTTCCTTTTTTATTTCTGGAAAGTTTTCTGTAATTATCTCATTCAGCAAGTTTCTCATTCCCTTGGTTTGAATCACTGTACCTTCTTCTGTCCCGATGACTCGTAAGTTTGGTTTCTTTATGTTATCCCATAATTCTTGGAGGTTTTTCTCGTGATTTTTTACCAGCCTTTCTGAGTTGGCTAGACTCTTTTCAAGATGGTATATTTTGTCTTCATTATCTGACGTTCTGGCTTCTACCTGCTCCACTCTGTTAGTGATACTCTCAATTGAGTTTTTCATTTGGTTTATCGTTTCCTTCATTTCTAGAATTATTGTTTGATTATTTTTTATAACCTCTATCTCCTGATAAAGATGCTTAACTTCTTCTTTTATCTGTTTGTGAAATGCATTCTCAATGTGTTCTTTCGCTGCTTGAATTTGCTGTCTTGTATCTTCTTTAAGGTTCCATTCCATCTGTCTTAGGTGATCCTTGAGTTCTTTATATGACCATTTATCTGATGACTCTAGGTCCTCCTGAATATTTAGGCTCTCCTGCATTGTTTGTACTCCTTTTATTCCTTGTTTTTTGAAGCTGCTCATGTTGCTTCTTGTTCTGTTTGACTGCTGAGTTACTGTTTACCCTATAAATTAATTTGATGCTTGGGAGGAAAGGTATTTGAAGGGAAGGGAAGAAGTCTCTAAAGAGAATGAGAATAGGCAGGTAGAATTCAAGAAAAAAGGGGGCATAAGAAAAATGAAAAGACTAAAGAAGTAAAAGAATAGGAACTAAAAAAGAAAAAGATTTTAAAAAAAATAATAAAATAAAGTAATAATAATAATTTTTTTTAAAAAAAAATTTAAATTAAAATTAGTAGAAAAAAAAAATTTAAGAAAGAAAAAAAATTAATAAAACAACAAGAAAGAAAAAATGAAAATGAAAGAAAAACCCAGATCAAAAAAAAAAAAAAAAAAAAAAAAACCCTAATAGATGCAGTCTTAGAGTTTGATTAACTTCTCTTCCAGGAGATGGCGCTGTGCCCACCAGGTCAAGTTTCTCCTGTCAATACGCGGGAACCAATCACTGTGCAGCAGCTCTTCCCAGACTGGGCGAGTCTCCAATCCTGAGTGTCTAGGGCCTCCTCTTGTGTCTAGTCACTTCCCACTTTTTCTCTAGCCAGGCCCCCTCTCACAATACTGGCTACACGCCAAGTCTGCTGCTCCCGGGACCCCTGTTTTCATGAACGACTGGGCACACTCTTCCAGTTTGCCATTCCCTCAGACCCTAAGCTTGTAGAGTTTGGGGCTGAGAATCCTCAGCGTATTTTACTTGCCCTCCAGTAGCCACGCCCCCGGTAGCTGGTGCAAGGAACCTCAGCTGTCAGCCCTGGTGGGGGTGGTGGTTCCGCTCCGCAGGACCCGCACCACCTCTGACTTCCTCGGGCTGGCTGTAGCACTCACGGGAGAGCTGGGAGGGGCCCTAAGGGTTTCCCGATGTGTGGAGAGGTAAGGCTATGGGATCACACACCTGTTTCAACTAAGTTATCTCCTCTGCAGCAGTCTGATGACGTCGTTTCCCTTTGCCGGGCGACCAATTCAACGTGTGGGTCCTCCTCTCCCAAGCCCCGTTTCAAACCAGTGGCCACTACTTATGAAGGCTCGGTAGGCATTTACATTCGTATGATGAGAAGGGCTGACCAGTTGTTTCAGCCGGATGAATTAATGCAGTGTCATAGCTGTTTGTCTGCGGGAAGCAGGTGACCGGGAGTTTGAATTCAGCGGGTCAGAGCTCAGTGTGTGTTCTCGGATCACTTGGATTTTAAATTGTCACTCATCTTATCAGCTGTTTCATATAATTCGGCTGCTCATTCGCGCGGTGCAGATTCTGCTCTATGGTGTTCCGCGGGATGCGGCTGCGGCGGCGGCGGCGGCCTTCGGGACCCCCGGGGAGGGGGTGCGGGTTGGGGGAGGGGAGGCGGCGCCTCAGGGCCGCGTGGTCTGGGTACCAGACACGCAGGAGAGCGGGTGGGGTGGGGGAAAGAAATTGAGATCTAAATTTAGAGACTGAGCTTGGGAGGGGAGACAGCTGGGGAGAAAGAAGCAAGGCGGAGAGGCGGAGAGGAGAAGGAGAAGGGGCCGAAGGAGCCGGGCAGCTTGTCTGCGGGAAGCAGGTGACCGGGAGTTTGAATTCAGCGGATCAGGGCTCAGTGCGTGTTCTCGGTTCACTTGGATTTTAAATTGTCTCTCATCTTATCAGCTGTTTCATTTAATTTGGCAGCTCATTCGCGTGGTGAAGAGTCTGCTCTATGGTGCTCTGTGGGAGGCGGCGGCAGCGGCCTTCGGGACCCCCGGAGAGGGGGTGCGGGTTGGGGGAGGGGAGGCGGCGCCTCGGGGCACGGGGGCCGGGTACCAGACACGCGGGAGAGCGGGCGGGATGGGGGAAAGAAATTGAAATCTAGATTTAGAGACTGAGCTTGGGGGGAGAGACAGCTGGAGAGAAGCAAGGCGGAGAGGCGGCGAGGAGAAGGAGATGGGGCCGATAGAGCCGTGTACCTGGGGCTGCAGCCTTACTGCTCGCGCTGAAGTCGTGATGGATTCCCTCCACCTTGGCTCATGACTTGATGTTTTCAATCACAGGCCTGGGCTCCGTCCCAGGCAGCGGCTCCGCGGGGCTCCGGCGGTGCGGGCCTGGCGGCGGCGAAACCACACTCAGCCGCCCAGGGACCTCGGGGGCGCTCGAGCGGCAGGGGCCGCTCGGCGCGGGCGCTGCGGACTCGGCGCCGCGTCCCGGCAGGTCCAGGTCCCACAACGGCCACGCGCCCTCCTCCTCGCGCAAGGCGGGACGTGGCTTTGGCGCCGCCCGGTCCGAGGCGCCGGCGGCGGCGGTCGGGTGCGGGGCCGTTCCACTCCCTCCGGCTCCGGCTCCGGCGGGCCTGTGGCGGCGGTGGTGGGAGCGCGGAGGCGCGGCGGCCTGTTACCGGGCGGCGGGGAGGGACCAGCGCTCAGGGGAGCGCGGCGGTATGGCCGGCGGCGGCGGCGGCTGTGGCTCCTCTTCTTCTTTCCAAGCCGGCACTGTGATTTCTTCCAGTCCCTGGGGACCCTCAGTCTTCAGCTGAAATTGGGGCAGATGCTGCTACAGGAGCTGTGGAAAGGCTCATCTAAGCTTTCCACCGCTGCCCGCTGCATTCAAGCCGCCATCTTGCCCGGAAGTCGCATTCAGGGACATTTTACCCCACAATTCTCATTTCTAAGTAGTGAGCTGTCTGGTCCTTTTTTTGATTAGTAACAGAAAATTAAGTCTTTCAAGTTTCTGTAACTTAGTTACCTCCTATCTCACACTGACCCTCTTTGGATTTATTTCAAGATTTTCCACTACAACTTTTTCTCCTCTCTGCTTTCTTCCTCCTGCTGAATTCTTATGTGTTTTCCAAGACCCAAACTGTCTGGGCTGTCCTTTGTAGTCTTGGTGGTTTTCTGACATCTGTCTTGTAGGAGTGATTGATTCCATGGGGGCTTTTCTGAGGGACCTTAGAGTACTGCTATTACAGACCTAAGCACCTACTTGACTTTTACCTACCCTGTGGTCCTTAAAGGTCAAGCAGCACCTGAAAGCCAGGGCTGCCCATCCTACCACATTGCTTATGTTTGCAGTCCCCTTATATCAAGCTGGGTGATTTTTCCAGTGAGCTGATTCTCAACTCTAAACTCCCCTTTCTTCTCACACATGGTCTTGAGAACTTATCCACTGTCTCTACACTTGTGGAAGCTGAAGAAATCTTGTGTAGGACAGGGGCCCAACTTAGTGCCTCTTTTTACCCAGACTTGTCTGGCTGATGCAATTACTATCTGCTGCAGTTACTTATATTGATGGAGGGTAACCAGCAAGGTTATCTTCTCCAATAGCTGAATGAAGATTCCTCTGTGAAAGAGTTATTCAATATTTGGGGAAGGTTTGTCATACAACTCCCCAGAGTTTCAACCCCAAAGAAGATTCAGGAAATAGGGCCTGAATCTTTTTGTTTTCCTTTTCCTGATTCACTTTCCTTTGTGTTGTAGGAAAATTGCTTCTTTGCCATCTCTTATTTTTGCCCCTTTCACTGTGAACTAAACCCTTTGCTCTAAGTCCTCTAGGATTTGGCTCTTGTTATTTAAATCCAAGCCTTTGGAATAATTTTTCTCTCTTACAGCTGGTGCTTGCAATTCAAAGCCTTGGTTTTAAAGTCTATTGTCTGCACTGTTGACTTACAAAGGTCAAATTAATTGCTCAAAGGCCAAAAATGTGGTTCTTTATTCTTTCTGAATCAACCTTACCCTGAGGCATAGGGAAAGTCTTCTTTGCTACTTAAATATAATAGAAAAATAGAACTAAAATAAATTGAAAAAAAATCAGCACATACTTTAACATAGAAATACCTCAGTAAAGAGCAAAATCCATGGTGGAATAAAATGATATGTCTTCTCTCTATTTATCTATTTGTCTATATGCTAAAATAATGTGAAATCAAAAAAAATGTGATAGTTATATTTGTCCCTAAACTACCTTAAGTAATGTTCTCCAATTACTGCTCAAATGTTTTTGCTATAGCAGAACTATACCTACTATCACTGAGCTTGATTTTCAGAATCTTTTGAAATGAGTGTGCTGCCTTAATTCAATCCCTCTGGCTATAAACATAATTTACAATATTTGGTACTTTGTACCAATAAGTGAAATTTAACAATGGATATATATCCCTAATCTACTAATCTACTAACTGGTGAGAATTCCTTTGTAAGCAAAGTCATCACCCACGCAGTACAACTTCCTAAAATCTTCTTTTTCAACAAGTTCGGGACCACATCTAGAGTATTCCTCACTTGTTCAGTCTGATAGTAGTTAACTGTATATTTGTATTTTTTTTCTCTACTACTAAGAAGAGCAGTCTGTGACATACCCCAGAAAGCTATCTCAAGATATGTAATTTTAAGGTTTTAAGGACAGGTTCTATGAAAGACTCTTCTAAGTAGAAAAAAATGCATATATATATATATATGACTTTTTAACATAGTTAAAGCAGACTCCCATCCTAACAGTTATACTTTTTCCAAGATACAAGTTGTTTTTTAAAAGCGGGAGATGACTTCTTTAGCCTAAGCAACAAGAATTCAGTGTAAATCCTTTCTTCTTGATTTATTGATTTTAAATGGATACATCATAAATTCATGTCTCCTTCAAGTCACTTGCTAATAAAATAATCTTAGAGTCTGACTCTAATATTACTAAACTCAAATTAATAATACATCAAAAATATAAAGAAATGAATGTTATTTTATAGCTGTATTGGGGAGATTTCAACGTTCTACTAGGTATATGTTTTTAAAACAATGACATTTATTTTGAGCCTTCTTTATCCTTATAGAACATGATCTCATGAGAAGCCAATATGAATTAAAATTAAAAACAATAATGAGTTTAAAATAAATTAACTCCTTCAGAACACCAGAGTTTTATATCTTAAGCACCAAATCTTTATAAATCAAAAATTTGCAATATACATTATTCACAATCCTCTAGGTTACAGTTTCTCAATTTTGTACAATAAGTACAGTCTTTTAAAGGCAAAAAACAAAGACAAAAATTTTCCTGGGTAAGACAGTGTAACATCAATGTTATTACAATACTAGTTAAAAATATGCAAACATAAAATGAGGCATAACCAGGAGGCTGAGGCAAGAAGATTACAAGTTCAGGCCAGCCTCTGCATCTTAGTAAGGTCCTATGGAACTTACTGAGATTCTGTCTCAAAATAAAAAATAAAAAAGCCTGGGATTGTAGCTCAGTGGTAAAGCAGTTCTGGGTTCAATCCCCGGTACCAAAACAACAAGAAAAAGAACAACAACAACCAAAAAAAAAAAAAAAAAAAACAGAAAAATACAGGCATAAATACTTTATACTTATACCTGCTACAAAAACTAACTACAGCACAGTGTGTTTTGAGAGGTTAATTTTCCTAATGTTTGGGGAGTCTCTCTTTGCATGGTATTATCATTGGCATCAATAAGAGAGCTTATTATTAATATTTCTTGAAACCAAAATAATTATATCTACAAACATGAACACTGGGTTTATGTGGCAGTGTTTGATTAAATTATTATGACAAATCCAAATTAAAATAAAGGATAATTTTCAAAAGACACAGACACAAGGGTTTTTGTTTTGTTTTGTTTTGTTAGTGGTGCTGGGGATTGAACCCAGGGCCTTGTACATGTGAGGCAAGCACTCTACCAACTGAGCTATATCAACAGCCCCGAAACTCAAGGTTTTGACATAAATATTTTAAAATTATTAAGCATTTTATTTAATCATTAACTAGGAAATTAGTACAATGTTTTCAACTGATTTAGTACATGGTTCAGAGTAATGCACATATGTGTATGGAAAGGTTAGGAATATTGAGATGAATTTACAAGTAGATGGGAAGCTGGATTATCCCCCTAAAGTTGGAATGGGGAGAAAAATCAATTGTCCTTCCACCAGAAGGAATTTGCATGTCTTTGGATAAGTTACACTTAAATTGCTATTAGTTATCCACAAATTATAGTCAATTAAAAAGTTTAATCAGGGGCTGGGGATGTGGCTCAAGCGGTAGCGCGCTCGCCTGGTATGCGTGCGGCCCGGGTTCGATCCTCAGCACCACATACCAACAAAGATGTTGTGTCCACCGAGAACTAAAAAGTAAATATTAAAAATTCTCTCTCTCTCTCTCTCTCTCTCTCTCTCTCTCTCAAAAAAAAAAAAAAAGTTTAATCAGCCCTTATAGAATTATACCTCCTTTTTACCCAGAATCATAAGCCCTTTTCCAAAGAAGATATCCAGTGTTCTTTTGACATACTTCATCATCTTCATATTTGTGTATCTGATAAATTTAAGAGGAACATGCATACCTCACAGAATGTACACATGGAACCTGCTTCCCTATGGAAGCTGTGAAGACCTTCTCTCTACTGCAGACAGCAAAGCCCCCTCAGGTCTGCTGTCTCCCTGGGAACTGACCTGTAGGCACACAAAAGGGTCCCATGAGAGCCCTTAGTCTTAAAGGAATGTGTTGTTTGCCCCTCAGATATAAGCACCAAGGAACCTATCTGTGTGTGTTTCATGATTTCTCAGAGAACAACTGGGAAAACTATTCCCAGATCTTTATACATAAAATATTTTGCCTAAGGACAGATAATTATATACATAAGCCAAGGCTTTAATAGCTAACTTGCTTGCTTCCTTCCTTTCTTTTCTCTCTGCTTCCTTCCTTCCCTCCTCCTTTCCTCCCTCCCTCCTTCCCTCCCTTCCTCCTAAGGTACAGATAATTAACCACATACCAGGTACTGCACTAAACACCTCATAAATATTATTTAATTTAATATCACAATAATCCTCTAAGTGTATACATTTAATGGATGAAAAAATTATGCTTGAACTAGCCATATGATAAGTATTAAAGACAATATTATTAAAACAAAAACAGGAAAAGCCAAGAGTACGAGCATTGAATGAGATTTGTCAGTAAAAATCAGGACAGTATGAGAACTGGTTTTGATAACACAAGCTGTTTTCCCAAAGTCCCATGGTCAGTTGGTATTTATGGAACCTATTCTAGTCATTCATATTTCATGTAAGAAATTGAGTGACTAGCCAACATGTTTCATAGCCCTGTTTACACATTTGTCATAGCATTTGACAAATGGCATTAAATTATCTTTGTACACGTTTATGTCTCTTTATTTTCATTGACTATGCTATGAGTTACTTTAGAGGAAGAAACGTGTGTCTCCAGTCCTTGCCGGAAAAAAAAAAAAAAAATGGCACATAGTAAAAGCTCAATATAAACTTTTGAGTTTACTTAACTTATGAATATGTAGAAAAGTTGATCCCTACAATTTTAACCTCTGGGAAAATTCAGTCCCCACTCAACAGTTCTGAAGTTCTATTTCTGTTTTCAAAATGGGCTCACTTCTTTTAAGCAGATTTTAGTACTGTATAGATTCAGTACGTTGGAGATATTAAAAAAAAAAAATTAAAAGACAGGAAAGGCTTATCCTACTGTATGCATAGAAGCCGTGCGGAGTAAAGGTCATGGTGTGATGTCTCTGGGAATTAGTAGAGAAAAAAAATCTGTTAACTGTCCAAACATCATTAAAAATCATCCAGAGGGCTGGGGATGTGGCTCAAGCGGTAGCACGCTCGCCTGGCATGCGTGCGGCCCAGGTTCGATCCTCAGCACCACATACAAACAGAGATGTTGTGTCTGCTGAAAACTAAAAAATAAATGTTAAAAAAATTCTCTCTCTCTCTCTCACTCTCTCTCTCTCTTAAAAAAAAAAAATCATCCAGAATTTTGTAGCACAATTATCAACCCAGTAAGTCTTCTAACCATCAACTCTGGTTGTACAAGACAAGTAAAACAGATTTTTTTTTCTTTTTTTTTACAATGATACTTGTGCAAATTATATACTTTTTCTTCAGTATTAAATATGCAAAACACACAAACAAGGAATGTAATTCCTAATAAGAAACAGAGAACTTCATTTCAACTTGTCACCAAAAAGAGTGAGAAAGTAAAGTGTGATTCTGCAGTATGGACTGAAATCTGACAGTATTTTCTGAGAGGGTAGAGTGGGTCTCTGACATGATATAGTTATTTAGAGTCCCAGTTCTGTTGGAGTTCAAGTGGCCATTCTCAGCCTGGTGAGAAGAATGTAACACAAAACCCTGTTTGGTCAGAGATGGAGGAGATGATTAGAGACCTGTGAGAATGTGATACTGTGGATATTTGATTGACAACATTTGTTATCCATATGACTTTTGTTCAAAGTAAGCTTCTAACTCCAAAGCAAATTTTTGAACCATCCTGTTACTAGTATGTGCCTCCATCTCTCCTTTTCCTTCTTCTCCTTCTTCTTTTTTGCAGTAATGGGTATTGAACCCAGGCCTTGTACAAGCATCAGGGTCTTGCTAAGTTACCCAGACTGTTCTGAAACTTGCGATCCTTTTGTCTTGGCCTCCCAAGAAGGCATGAGCCACCAAATTTGTCTCTTAGGGCATTCTTTAACCAATCATTTTGCTTCCTTTGGATAGTTTCACAAAACAAACAATAGAATAGCCTTCCTTAGGAGGACTGGGAATTCCATAACCTAATTACATAGTTCACATCTTATTTAATTTTTCCCTCCTTAATTATATTCTTTTATCTGCTTAATCTTCTAAATGACTCCTCTAACTTGTAACAAATAGGTTATAAAACTGAAAAAAGAAACAAATTCTTGGGACTAGTTAGGGTGTGGAAATTTTCCATGTGTTTTCTAAGTGGGTTTGCCCGAAGAGAGATTTCATTTAAAAGTGTGGGCCTGGGTGATGGTAAAGAAGATGTATTTACCTGAAAGTATTTTATATTGGAATGTTAGTTTATAGAAATTTGTAATTGGTTTGTATATCAAATACTGCACCTGTTACAAGCTTGGATTTATTGAAAACATGCGTAATGCTGTTGTTAGGAGGATGCACAAATCCCTCATTGGCAGCAGACTCACCAAAAGTAGATGCACCTGTCTTCCCAGCTGGGACTTGCTCATGGGAAAGAAGGTCAGTTAACACCATTTTATCCCCATAGACAGCTGCCATGAATGGAGAAAACCTAAATTCTGTTAAAAAAATCAATCCCCGAATAAAATCTGATTCAAAATATTTTGATTCATTACATTTATAGAATATACAAGATTGGTTTAATAGAAATGTGTTTTTTGTTTTACTTTTGTCTGAATATCAGCTTTTAATGACTCAGTGAACAGCCATGTTTTTATCTCTGATTAGCTTGGGGTTTAGAATAGAGTAGTTCTTTTTTGATTCAAGCTCTTGGTTAAAATGTGGGCCTTCTCTCAAGGCTGACATCATAACTCTGTTTTTGCCCATTTCAGTTGCATATTTTGCCCCAACAGATTCCTTGATCTGCAAAAGTGGGGCTACTTCTGTTTTGTTTACCACTACTTTCCCTAGCACTCTGTCCCTGTGCTAATTGCAGTTATATTTATACTTAGTGAAATCTTTCTTAAATATCTGAATAAATGAAAAATAAAAAATCTATTTTCACTGGTCAGGAAGGACATAAAGACTTCATGATTGAAAATCATTCTAAAAACCAAGAAGTGCCTTTGAGTCTCATGATTTATTTTTAAAAATGTTTTAAATTTTGATTTGTTATATATGACAACAGAATGAATTAGAATTCATATTACATATATAGAGCACAATTTTTCATGCCTCTGGTTGTACACAAAGTAGAGTCACATCCTTCATGTCTTCATACATGTACTTAGGGTAATGATGACCATCTCATTCCGCCAACTTTCCTACCCCTATACCCCCTTCCTTCCCCTCCCTCCCCTTTTCCCCTTTGCGCTATCTAGAGTTCATTTAACTGAGGTATAAACTAATTACACTACAATGTATAGATTTCAAGGGCATAGTGCCATGACTTTTGTCCAGTGAATGCACCCAAATAACCAGTAAGATACAGAATTTTTCCATTATGATAGAAAGTTTTCTCTATATTGTGTTCCTGTTAATTCCCTACAGTAGCTATTGTTTTGATGTTCTGATTATCATTATTGCTTATTTTTGTCTTTTCTAGAGTTTATATATAGTGTATATTTAATAGATATTTAATTAGAGTCAAGAAATTACCTATGTTGCAAATAACACAATTTATAATGAAAGACTATGTTATTTATTTAAAAGGGTAGAAAAGCTATACTTCTTCTTGGAGGATTTATTGATCTCATCTTTCCCAGTCTCCAACAATTTGCTCTTAATTACTCCAAAGATAAACAGAATGATTATTTCTAGTAGAATTTGGGAAGGCCATCAGTCTCACGTCTTATACTATAAGCCTCCAAAAGCAGAGGACTTTACCAACCAAGCAGATCAAGAGTGGCCACTTTAGAGCAGGTGTCATGGCCTGGGATTCCTGACCTTTCCAGCTAGGTGCATCCCTACACCATTGTTATCCCTTTTCCTCCAGACACGTCTGTGGATGGTGACATATGTGTAACAGGTTTTAAAGAAGAGCTCCAAAATTAGGTATTCCATGGAAAGTCTTCTTTAAGCTGTATTTTCCATAGCACAGAACTTTGGGAGTGTAAATGGTGATGTTTGGGTAGAATTGCTAAAGAGGTTTACAAAGAACTGTAGTCACTTTGCAGGCAGTGGAAAGAGGCTGGCTAAGGAAAGCCTGTGGAGAATGGATTCATTGAATTAGAGCAGTCTGTGATCCACTGCCAAAGCCAGCTTATTTTCTTTGCTAGTTCCAAAAAAAAGGATACCTGGAACTTTGAGATGATGGAAGGCTATCTTATAGAAGAAGCTGGCAGAGCACAGTTTTTCACTATCTTAGGTCAGCATTATTATAGACTTGATGGGGTACTTAGGGCTCTGGTAGGGATTTTTAGGTCAGAAAAAAGTTAGGCATAGGAGATTAGGGACTAAAATGTGTTTGTTTATCTCGTAGAAGAGTACAGCAATAAAACAGTCTTAGAAAAACCACAGACAAGGACTGTGTAAGTGTAACCATATTCTACTTCTCTTGCAGAATGTCTTCCTATTATTAGCAAGACCACAGAATAAAATTATGTCTAGAAAAAGTAAGCAAATAATTGTGGAAAATATTTAAACTAACTTTGTAACATGTAAAGACACCATTCATTCAAAAGTGTATAAGCGGGAGATTATGTAAAGGAAGAAAATTCCCCTTCAAAGTATGTATTTTACAAATGCTTATTATTTTGCACAGATAGTTTAATGCAAGATATGTGGAAATTTCACAAAATGAAAAAAAAAAAAAACCTGGACAACTTGCAACAAAGTGCTAATATTCTCTGATGCTCTCCAAGGTTACTTACATATTTTTCTTTCTTAGGTCAGTTAGAGACACTTCGAGAATTGCTCAATCCAGGAGTGAAGGGGTTCTGTGAACACATGGACTCTTTACCTTGAGAGGAGTGCAGAAGATTTCTTCAGAAGGTAACAGCCAATTCCTTCCTTTGGTTTTATAGTCTTCAAAATGTAATTAAACTGTGGTATAAAAATAGACAATATTATAGGAAATATTAAGTATACTTTGCATTTGTTTCTAGTCTTGTAGTATTTCATGACTTACCCCTTTTATGTGAAGTATGTTTAGCAATGATTGCTCAGCAAATATCCTTCTTACCTTTGAAGTAGGATAATATCCAGAAGCAAGGGTAATTGCAGAACACCAATCTGGCCACTTTGGAATAGAAGCACCATTAGCAAAAATTATGATAATGTTCCTATAATACACTAGAGAAGTTGCTCACAAGGAGAGATTCCCTGCACTGCTGAGCATCTCCAGGATGCTGGAGTGATCAGGCTTTAGTATATCCATGAACCATTGTGTGAGGAGGCTCTCTTGGGAAGCAGTGGATGCTGTTCTTTGAAAGCCTCACAGGATTTCCTGCTTTTTATGCATCTCTATGATTGAAGTCTGGTTTCAGGGGAGCATTTTGGACAAGAATAATACTTTGAATTCTACATTTTCTTGTGAAGCTAGATTTGAGGTACCCTTAGACATTTTGTGATTTGAGGTACTCTTAGACACTTAGGCCTCTCTTTGACAGTTGTGTAAACCTGGGTGAGTCCTGATTCTGTAGTCATTCAAAAACTGATGAAAGCTTCAAAGATTTGAGGCCTTATTCCATTGTTGACTGAATACTGCAGAATGGTAGGTTTCCGATTTGTAGGGCCTGGACGCCGGTGTTTCCTCTGCGTATTATTCCAGTATCGTTGAAGGTTCCATCTCAGAGATGAGAGATATCAAGTGGGATGCCTCACACTGTCAACGTGAAAGATGCCAAAAATGCTGTCTTGTCACAATTCTAGAAACTGTTCTGTCTTACTAGGATAATTGTCTTATATTAGTTTGGTTTTCCAAGATTTTGTTTCTCAGATTTTGCTTTATTATTTTTATTAACAGACTCTCTTTTCTTAGAGCAGTTTTAGGTTTGCAGGAAAATTCATTGGAAAGTACAAAGAATTATTCTATAATGCTTTCTCTCAACTCAAACAGTTTCCTCCATTATTAATTCCCTGTATGGTGTGGTTCATTTATTGTATTCAGGACCCAATATTGATATGTTCTTATAAAGTCCATGGCTACATTAAGTGTTCACTCTGTTGCATATTCTGTGGGTGTTAACAAATGTATAGTGATAAAGATCCATTATTACTGTTTCGTGGAGAATAGTTTTACTTCTCTTAAAATTCCCTCTGTTCCCCATATTCACCCTTCCTCTCTTGGCTGAAGCCCTGGTTATGACCACTCTATTTCCTCCATAGTTTGCTTTTCCAGAATGTCATGATTGGAAGCATACTGGATAAAGCCTTTTTAGATTGGCTTCTTTCACTTAACAATATGCTTTTAAGGTCCATCTAGGTCTTTTGGCAGTTTGGTAGCTCATTTCTTTGTGTCAGTGGATAATATTCTATTGTATGGATATACCACAATTTGTTCATCCCTTCACTTACTGAATTATTTGGTTGCTTCCAAGTTTAAGAATTATTTTTTCTTCAAAAACCACTATAAACTTGTCTATATACTTTTGTATGGAAATCAGTTTTCAACTCAGTTGTGTATAAAGGAGGGAACATGTTTACTGGCTCAGGTAGAAAGAATACTAATAAGAAACTGCCAAACTATATTTCAGAGTGTCTATAACATTTTACACTCCCTCTACCAATGAATTTTCCTGTTGTTCTTCATCCACAAACATTTGGATCAATATTTTCCTTTTAGTCATTCAAATAGATGAATAGTGTTTTTTCATTGCCTTTTATTTATTTCTGATGTTAATTTTTTGTGGTGTTGGGCATTGAACACAGGGCCTCATGCATGCTAGGTAAGTGCTCTACCATGGAGCTATATCCCTAGTCCTGTCTTATGCTATAATATAATTAATCATAAGTCAAATATATTAAAACAATTATAACAGCCCCAAGACTCTGGTTCTTAGATACCAGCTGCTTCTTGAGTATAAATTTGATAATATCTTTGAGTTTTAATTTTGGTAATATCTTGAACTAAAAATATGAACTTTTCCCTGGCAGTATCAATCACTGTAAGGTGATTTTGTGGAATAAGCATGTGTTACACCTGTGTGTATATATGTGTGTGTACCTACTCTTCTCTGTCATAAAAGACAATGATTCCCCTAATAGTACGTCATGGAAATAAAACATACAGAGCATATCAAAGTTGTTTTCGTTTCTAAAAATGAAATGTGCACATTCTATAGATGATACGAAAATAAGCCATGTTTGATGCTGTTCAAAGCTGGCTTTCTGCCAGGAGTACTGTTATATATAAGCCACATCAAATTAGCCATTCCTAATTTTTGTACAAGTAGTCCCTTATTTACACTAGCTAAATTTATAAATTTTGCACATTATGAGGGTGTGAAAGCGATTTGTGTTCAGTTTCTTGTATTCATTCATCTCTTTGCATTTAGATTTGAACAACCTCCATGATGATAAGACTGGAAGTGGTGAGATAGTGACACCTCAGAATATTTAGTGGTGGTATAAAAGGGTAGTACCATTTGGGAATGCCAGCTTTTATTAAAAGTATAAACCCCACATCTCTTCTGCAGACTCAGGTTCTTCTCCAGGCTGTTCATCCAAGTTGAACCCTGATTTTGAGGCAAGGGGTACCTCCTAGGAGAAGATGCCACATAGAAATTTGGATAAGAAGGCACATGTAACACACATATTATTTGTTTCTTATATTGAGAGGAAGGGAGATGAGGAAAGGCACATCAGAATATTGTGGAAAGAGGTAGGCATGGTGCTGCATGCCTGAAATCATTGTCACTCAGGAAGCTGAGACAAGAAGATCACAAATTTGAGGCCAGCCTCAGCAACTTAATGAGATCCTGTCTCAAAATCTCAAAAATAAAAAGGACTAGGGATATATTGCCCCTGCTACTCAATCCCCAGAGCCACAAAGAAACAATATTTATAAAAAGACAAAATCTTTGTTAATTGTGATGGTTAAGAGGAATTGTGCCCTTTAAAATGCATACAATCAACCAGAATAAATTAAACTTGAACCTTTAAATGTAGACATGAATTGTTTGCTTAGAACTTAAAAGTGGATGTAGGAAGCATTTCAGTAATGGAACTGTCACTAAATGGGAGTTCAAAGAGTTCTCCAGGAATGGAAGGGTTCTCTACTCTGGCCTTCCAGATTCTTGATCTGCCACAGAAAAGAATTTAAGGACACATGAGTAAGATTGCAGAGAAGTTTATTATAAACGGAAGGTACATACTCAAGAATGAGATTGTCTGTGATCATAAAGAGAATTAAGCATCTAAATCATGGTCCTAATTTTTATACTGGGATAGTACCTACAGGGCTACACTAAGGGTAAAGTCACTGGGGCTTTACAGTTTGAGGCCTGTGTTCCTTGCATTTGAACATTGCCTGCATGAATCATTGCATATTTCCTGCATGCTGTGTTTCATTAGCACCTTACATCTCTATTCAGGGGTGTGTATCTTACTATTATGCTGAGGCTAGGGTCATTTCTCACTTGCCAAAGTCTTTAATGTTTAAACTCCTAAAAGGAATATTCCCTCCAGATGCCTTGCAGTTTTATTGCTTTTCAGCCAATCCACAAGCTTGGGTGAGGATGAGGTGCTGGGGTGCAAGGACTTAGGCTAGGATGGTTCTCTGGAGTTCCTGGATCTCTATGCCAGGGGTTCATGGGAATTTCCTGCATTCCTGTGGTTCATGGACATTTCTTTTTTGAGACTCAGTGTTTTCTCTGTACCCCTAAATTCCTATCTCAGGACCATATATGCCTAAGTAAATAAGCCAAATATCTTTCTTCTATGATAGCAGTTTCTTAATACAAGTGTTATTAAAATGTTCATTTTTTTTTCAATTCAAGTTGTCTAAACTCACAATAAATTATTTTTACCACAAGTAGGACCTAGGACCAGGAAGTCAACAAATATTTCTTACATGAAAAAAAAAAAAAAAAAAAAAACCAGAAAAACAAACCACTGTACCAGCTTGTTAAAATTGAGGAATGGACAGATAAGGTTGTATGTGACTGGTAGCCATATTGAGCAACGCCTTAAATTCCAGAATAAGGAATTTGACTTACAATGAAGGTTCTAAGAAGGATAATAAGATGATAAAATTTGGTTTTGAAGTAGAAAATTAGCCAACAGTAAAGGAGATAACAGTAAAGGAGTGAAGAGACAAGGAGCAAGAATTGCAATTAGCATGCTAATTAGCTAATTAGCATGAGAAGAAAAGTGGACTAGGCTTTTGGCTCTGAAAAGGGAAAGGAGGTAGCAGATAATAGAAAGTTTTTGTTTGTTTTGTTTTGTTTTTTTCTAACTCAATTAGGGCAATACTGGTTGATAACCTACTAAGTGCTAGTCATTACTCCAGGCCATTTTAATGAACAAGTGGCAGAATATATTCTATCAGCATGCTATGAACTAAATGTGTGTGTTTCCCCTAGAATGAATATGTCAAAGCCCTAATCTCCAATGTGATGGTATTAGGAGATGGGTCCTTTGCAAGACATTGAGAATAGTGCCCTAGTAAGAAGAGGACAGGTAGCCAGCTCACTCTTTTTCTGCCACTTCTGCCACTTGAGGGTACAAGGCAAGGCATGTGTTCCATAACTCAGAAGAACCTGATATATTGGAACCCTGATCTCAGACTTCCAATCTCCAGAACTGTATAAAAAATAGATTTCTGTCATTTATAAGCCACTTACTTCAGTGGACAGAGTAATAAATAATAAACATAACTAAAACGTTTATAATATGTTGAAATTTGAAAATGTTAGCAAAAAAAAAAAATGCAGATTTGATCAGAGTAGGTCTATGAGAAGAGACCTGAGAAGGAGAGATCTGGGCAAATAGCTCACCTTTGAGAAGGTAAGCTAGTGAGCTTGTACACTTAGGGAGAATATTCCAGGCAGGAGGAAAAGGAAGTACCAAGAGGCTGTTGTAGGAGCTTGTGATAATGGCCCAGGAACAACCTCACTTTGAATTTAAAATCTTTTTCTGGCCAAAATGGTCAATTATACCAATTGCAGAATGCTGAAATGAAGACTACCTGCTGGAAGGAAAGTTTTTCTTTGGAAGTTCTGCTTCAGGCCAGTCATTCAATTTCTAAAGGACAAAAGAGATAGGAGATGATTGAATTAAGAGGTCAGCTTCAGGGCATACCCAGAGATAAAGTCAGTTAGAGAAAGTGGGGGAGATGTGAAAGCCAGGAAAAATCAGAAAACATACCTGCCCTTGAAGCTATGTCCAGAGACTTGACTAAGAAAAGGAGAATACAGAGTTTCAAATGCAGCAAAAGGTTAAGAAAAATAAAGATGAGAGAATTGAAAAATCAATAGGGGCTCATGCCTGGAATTCCAGCAACTTGGGAGGCTGAGACAAGAGGATCACAAATTTGAGGCCAGCCCAGGCATTCAGTGAGACCCTGTATCAAAATAAAAGATTAAAAGACTTGAGATGTAGTTCAGTGTCAGAGTTTCCCTAGGTTCAAAAACAAACAAGAGTGGGACTGGGAAATCAAGGGTTGAGGTTATGAAGGTCATTGTGTTAGCTGGCATCAAGGAACCTGTGCACAATCCTGTTGTGTCTCTCTGCTGTTGTATTCTTGCAGAAAATTTTAAGCAAGACACAAAACACAGGAAAAGTATAGTAATGTTTACTAGAAGAGAAAGGAAAATGACCTCAAGGGAGGTGGTGGGTCATCTCAAAGAGTACAGCAACAATGCACCCCTTTATTCCTTAGTTTTTAAATCAGACTTAGGGCAGTTTCTAGAGACTTCCACTTCCCCAGGTAGGAGCTCAACTCTTGACACACAGTAGCTTTAAGTCCATACTGCATGCAATTTTCCCACAGATTCTCAAGCAAAAGCAAAATCCATTGGGGGTGGGGGAGATTTTACTAATACAGTGCAATTAAAATGTCATAATAAAGATCTAAAGGCAGTTCTTGGTCAGTAATTAGAACTTGTTTTCATACATTTTTATGTTTTTGGAGGTTTGCTTTTAATTATCCTGTCTTCCTGAATCTTGGAATACTTGTTCTGTATAAAGGTCACAGAAGTCCCCTTTCAGGGTAATTTGTGCTCTTATCAGCAGGGAGGAACCTTAACATTCCTCAACCCTGAGAGAATAGCCCTGAAGATAACAGATGTTTGTCCAGGAATGTAACATATCCTATTGACTTTAGCCAGAACAGGGCCATAATGGCTTTGGGTAAACAACTTTTGAAAAGAAAACATTGCAGAGGGCCAGCACATAGGCTAGTTTATAGAATTATCCCCTTAACTTCATGTTCCTAATCTGCTACCTATCAATTAATGGCTCTATAATAGAGATCAGTTTCAGTTAGTTGAGAGCATAGGATTCTGAAATATCCAACAGTCATATTTCCTATACTAGATACAATGAACTTGAAGAATCAGTCATACTTTAGACAAGAACTGTATTAGTTTTTAACTTACATTAAAGATATTTTAATAACATTTTGAAATCGGGCTTTGGTAAAAAGTGTTGACAAGTTTGAAAGACTAAAATTAAATGTGTTAGGCTTCAGACTGGGGTGTGTGCAACTTCTGCTTCCCCTTTGCTCTTCCCCTCCGCTCTGATTTCATAACAAGGCACAGTATTGACATGCTCAAGAACTGAGGTCTCTGTGTACTTGGTGGAGTGATATTGTTGTATTGCTCAGTTTGCAGAAAATCCTTGGCCTAAAGTATAGCCTTCTTCAGTTCATCACCAAAGCTTGCATTTTATTAATGCATGAAGCTTTTTTATAAGACATGTTAATTTTTTTTCTTCAAAAAGCCTGAAGAAACACAGTTATAATAGGATTAAGAGTGCAGCCTGTCAATATTTGATAGTCTTCTCAATAGCTTCTTATTAGATTTTTTTTTTAAGTTGGTGGGAATTAAGACACAGCAATAAGTAATGACTGAACACATTCCCGTTAGAATGTTAATAAAAAGGAAATCAGGGATTTATAAAATCGGTACATTCAGCTGTGATTTTTGCTGTCTCTATGACCTAGAATTTATATTTAAATGACATCTCTCTATGATATATAGCAAGCCTATCAGAAAAAGTGTTCTGAATGAAGTAAGGGTTTATATATTTTAAAAATGGGATGACAGGGCTGGGGATGTGGCTCAAGCGGTGGCGCGCTCGCCTGGCGTGCGTGCGGCCCGGGTTCGATCCTCAGCACCACATACCAACAGGGATGTTGTGTCCGCCGAGAACTAAAAAATAAATATTAAAAAAAAAAAAATTCTCTCTCTCTCTCTCTCTCTCTCTCTCTCTCTCTCTCTCTCTCTCCTCTCTCACTCTCTCTTTAAAAAAAAAATGGGATGACATAAGAAAAGGATGGACTTATTTTTCTGGGAAACAAACTGAGAAAGTGTGTTCAGGATGACAAGAATAGACAGCAGTAGTTATTTGGAATTTCAGGGTTGGTCATAAGGAACTATCTGAAGAAGATCAAACTCTTATTCAAGGTCAAGCCCTTTCCCCTTTGCTTTTTCCTTCACAGCCCCATCATCATCCTATCCCTAAGAAAACCCCCTAACAAGAAGAGGCCCATTATCAGTCTTTTATAATTTCATAACTCTGTAACAATTTAAAACAGTTCATTATTTCTCCAAAGAGTATTTACATTTTAAACAGGGAAAGAGGGTGGTATCCCCATTTAGGATAATTATAAAACAGCCTGCTCAGTCTGTATGCAAGACCTGAGGAATTTATTGGTTATATTTTTTATTTGGTGGTTGCACTTTTATATTTATTTTTGCTTCCATTTTGCATTAAAGGAACAGTGTAGTTCCCATAATTACAACATGATGAGATTCTCATTGCTTTTAATTAACCTGCTTTTTTCTTTCTCAGCTCCACAATTTATTTTGCTGTGTTTATTAGCAAGTGAAAAACTCCAACTGCACTAGTTGCATGCTGTTTTTACTATTTACTACTTCCATTATTATGTTTTGAATGCAAAAAAAAAAAATAAGATCTAGGCTTTTTTATTCTGATAAAAATCACCATTTTATCCTTGAAGGCATTGTCTCAGGATTTTTTTAATAAAAAGGGTATTGGTTTTAGTTCATCAGAAGGAGGAAAATGTCAATCACAATAGTAAGATAGTAATCTAGTATATTCAGTATTATGAGTCTTAAGGGTTTAGCAGTAAAAATTGATCTTTGTTAAAGAAAAAATTTGCATATTATATTAAGAGGAAGAGACTTGAATTGTATCTGGCAACAAATCTGGCAATACTAGAAGCAGTTACTTAAAATAAAGACTTTTTAAATGCTTTTTATTTCAATTACTCATTGCAGTTTCATCAGAAACAGAATTCTTCATTTCTATAAGTACAGAAATATGCATGAGTTTTTTTCCATCATTATTACAAAAACCTTAAGCTTTACAGAAGCAGATTTAGGAAGGAAAAAACATCTATCAAACATCTCAAAGTCCTACATGAAAGTCTGAAATAAATTATGTTTTCCCTTTCCTGGCAAAGAGCAACAAAAGAACAATTTGGTGGAGGAAATAAGTGAATCATATGAGTGTGTGTGGCTGGTCTGCAATATGGGGATACCATAGTGAATTTAACCTGATTATCTATTCTACCAATAGAATCAGCAGAATCCTGGGATGGGGAGAGCGTGTCCACACGCATGTGTGTTTCTGCATACAAGAGACAGTCCAAGAGACAGGCAAAATGGCTTTTGTTGCTTTGGAAACATCATTTTACCTTCTTGCATTTGAATTTTTCTGAGAAAAAACATCCACTTAATGTCACAATAGCCTCACAGGAACAGTTTAATTGTTCCTGCTAAAAGCCTCTAAGGACTCTCAGGATGTTGGGTGCAGTTGTTTTTTTTTTTTTTTCTCCTTCCCACAAAGACATTCTCAGTCTCTATCAATCTTAAGTAATTGAAAACCTGATGGGTGTATCTACCAAGCCACCAGTGGCAAAGAAGAGACGAAGAGACGGCAAGAATAATTCTTTGGAAATTGTGAAAATGTTAGTCAAATAATGACTAAATAATTTCAGGTTGCCTTTGTTCAGTGGTGATTTTTAAAATAATGGGTTCTATATGATCACTTTTACCTTACCATGTTATGTGATAATAAGAATTCCCTTGGGGTGTCATTGAAATGAACTTTTCAACAAATTATCTTCCTTTGTATTTCTTCTGATTCCCGAGACCAGTACAAACACTCTTCTCAGTTTGTCCATACCTGGAATTTCTGTTTTTATCCTCCACTAGAGTAGCCACAAGGATCAAAGAGACTCTGTGCTATGGTAGGAACTTAGTACTTTACTTCAGAAGAAAAAAAAAAATGCTCATATTATGCTTGATATTCCGGCAAAGGGGTTTTCCCATTATACATTTTTATAAGCCTCATTAACTCTTAAATATATCACTAATACCTGGACACAAAGACAAATATAGCTGACCATCTTTGGGCTAATGACATTAGAACTTTAATTCACTTGCTGAGACTAACTTCCTCCTGAGGTGAGCAGCAATATCTTTTGAAAAATGAGTCATGGGAAGAGATTGATCTCCATGGTGTAATGAAAGATGATGTTAGAACCATAGTCCTTTTTTGATAACAGGTCTTTCATGCTAATCTGGGACAGTGAGACCCTTAACTTGGAATCATTCAGAGTATATTACAGGTTTGCTGATAAATCCCTAGACTAAAACAGGGCACCTGTTAAAAATAGACATTTTGGGAGCCAATGAGGTAATAATCAGTTTCAGGGTATATGTTAATAAATTAAAATATATCCATCAGGTTAAACGAGAATCTTTTTAACTAACTGTATAAGAAATTGTGTTGTAGAAATAAACAGAAATAGACTTGAATTTACAAAATTAGAAAACTCTCTAAAGTGAATATTTTGAATTCCTTATTGATTTTTATTGTCATTATTGAAGCCAAATTTATGATGATGATGATGATGATGATGATGATGATGATGATGATGATTATGTTTGTTTCTGGTTTTCAGTTCTCAAGTTTTCATTTTTTCCCCTGATGAGTTCAAAAAAATTTTTTTTTCTAGTTTTTGGTTTAAACTTAAAAGGAAAAACACAAAACCAAAATTAAAAATAATCAATACACTTTATTTATAAAAAGAAAAAAGGAGCTTAAATAATATGAAGCAGTTTATATCTGCCTTGCAGTTATAATGTAAATATTAAATCAATTTGATTTTTTCCACATATTGAAAATTTTTGCTTCTGAAAATAGGACGACTCAGACATGTTAATTTACATATCTGTAACTGCAACAAAAAGAAAATTGATGAGGCTGACTCATGACCAGACAGCATTTGTAGTATTTAAATATCTTGGACTTTACTTTTAGTACCTATTTCCTTTTTTTTATGGCTGCAGGTTGCCAGGAATTGAACTCAGGGGCACTCCATCACTGAGACACATCACCAGCCCTATTTTGTATTTTATTTAAAGATACGGTCTCACTGAGTTGCTTAGTGCCTCACTTTTTTTTTTTTAATGTTTTTATTTGTTTTTTTTATTGGTTGTTCACAACATTAAAAAGCTCTTGACATATCATATTTCACACATTAGATTGAAGTGGGTTATGAACTCCCAATTTTACCCCAAATGCAGATTGCAGAATCACTTCGGTTACACATCCACAATTTTAGATAATGCCCTATTAGTAACTGTTGTATTCTGCTACCTTTCCTATCCCCTACTATCCCCCCTCCCCTTCCCTCACATCTTCTCTCTCTACCCCATCTACTGTAATTCATTTCTCTCCTTGTTTATTTTCCCATTCCCCTCACAACCTCTTATGTGTAATTTTGTATAGCAATGAGGGTCTCCCTTCATTTCCATGCAATTTCCCTTTTCTCTCTCTTTCCCTCCCATCTCATGTCTCTGTTTAAAGTTAATCTTTTCTTCCTGCTCTTCCTCCCTACTCTGTTCATAGTTGCTCTCATTATATCAAAGAAGACACTTGGTATTTGTTTTTTAGGGATTGGCTAGCTTCACTAAGCATAATCTGCTCTAGTGTCATCCATTTCCCTGCAAATTCCATGATTTTGTCATTTTTTAGTGCTGCGTAATATTCCATGGTGTATAAATGCCACATTTTTTTTTTCATCCATTCATCTATTGAAGGGCATCTGGGTTGGTTCCACAGTCTAGCTATTGTGAATTGTGCTGCTATGAACATCGATGTGGCAGTATCCCTGTAGCATGCTGTTTTAAGGTCTTCAGGGAATAGTCCGAGAAGTAGTGCCTCGCTTTTGCTGAGGCTGGTATTGAACTTGAGATCCTTCTGTCTTAGCCTCCTGAGCCACTGGGATTACAGGCAAGTGCCACAGCTCCTAGTGCCTATTTAGTTTTTGACATTTAGCTTTCAAAGTAAGGTTGAGTTTGAGACAAGTACATGAATGAATTGCATATGACAATTTATGACAAGACTAGAGTGTCATTTCTGTTCTAAACTCCACCCCCCCTTTAAAATTTGTTCTTTTTAGATATACATGACAGTAGGATGTATTTTGACATATTACATATATATAGAGTATAACTCTAATTAGGAATTTCACTGGTGGTATGTTGATAAATGAACAGAGAAATTATAATTGATTCAGTCAACTATCTTTCCAACTCTGATTCCTCTTCCTTCCCTTCATTCCCATTTGTCTAATCTACTGAAATTCTGTTATTTCCACTCTCTGATATTTCCTTTTTCATCACAAATTTTATTGATTTTTCTCTTTCTAAGTTAACTTGGCTAAGGGTTTATCAATTTAATTTGTTTATTCAAAGAACCAAGTTTTTATTTTCCTGATTTTTAAAATTTTGTTATTTGTTTATTTGGAATAATTTCAGCTGTGTTTTTTTTTTTTTTTTCTGTTTGAAGTGATTTCAGATCTCATTTTAATTATTTCATGTTTTCTACTGCTTCTGGTGATGATTTCTTTTTTTTTTTTCCTGCAACTTTCAGATGTAATGGTAGGTTACTTATTTGGTAACTTTCTATTCTTTTAATGAATGATTTCAATGCAATAAACTTTCCTCTTAGAACTGCTTTCAGAGTTTACCAGAGATTTTGATAAGTTGTTTTGCTATTCTCATTTAATTCTTAATTTTTTTTTTTAATTTCTACCCTGATTTCTTCTACTATCCATTGGACAATCAAGAGCATATTATTTGGACTCCAAGTGGTATGGTAACTTCTATTTTTAATTTTTTCATTGATTTCTAATTGTATTCAATTATGATCTGATAGAATGGAAGGTATTATCTCTATATTTTTTGTATTTCTAAGAGTTGCTTTGTGGCTGAAGATATTGTCTATTTTAGAGAAGGATCCATGTACTGCTGAGAAGAAAGGATATTTGGTCATTGATAGATGTAAATTCTCTATATGTTAAGCATAAATTATTAATTATATTTTTATTTCTATACTTTTTAATTTAGTTTTTGTTTGGAGAGTCTATCCAGTGATGAGAGAGGCATGTTAAAGTTACCAATATTATTGTGTTGTGGTCTATTTGATTCTTGAAATTGAGCAGGGTTTGTTTGATGTATGTAATGCTCCATTGTTTGGGGGCATAAATATTTATGATTGTTAGGATGTATAATTCTCTTAAGCAGTATGAAATGCCTTCTTGGTCCCTTCTGACTAACTTTGACTTGTAGTCTAGTTGATCTTATCTGAGGATAGAAACATGTTATGGTTTGGTTGTAAGGTATCCCCCAAAGCTCATGTATGAGACGATGCAAGAAGGTTTAGAGGAGAAATGATTGGATTATAAGTGTCTTGATCCAAGCAGTGAATGAATCATTCTGCTGGGATTAACTGAGTGGTAACTGAAAGCACATATGGTGTGGCTGGAGGATTTGGGTCATTAGGGATGTGACTTTGGGTTATATGTTTGGTATCTGGTGAGTGGAATCTCTCTGCTCTCTGATCATCATGTGAGCTACTTTACTGTACCATACTCTTCTGCCATGTTGTTCTGCCTCACCTCAAGCCCCAGAAATGGAACGGACTGTCTATGGTCTGTGACCTCTGAAACCATGAATCCCATATAAATTTTTCTTCCTGTTCAGAAATTTTAGTCACAGCAGTGAAAAATCTGACTAAAACAAAACCCATGATTGTTTATGTGATCCATGTGAATGATATATTTCTCAGTCCTTTTATTTTCAGTCTGTGGATGTCTTCAACTATGAAGTGAATTTCGTGGAGACAGCATATTGTTCTGTCTTGTTTTTTAATCCAATCTGCCTGTCCATGTCTTTTGATAGATGCCTTTTAGGCCCTGTATATTCAATGTTATTATTGAGAAATGATTTTTATTCCCTGTCATTTTGATTTATTCATGGCTTTTAATTTGAATTAGTTTCTCATTTGATTGTCTATTCTTCTAATGTACTTCCTCACTTTGCTTTTGTTCACTTTTATTTTTCATTTCTTCTTCATGAAATATTTTATTGAGTGTGTTTTATAGTGCAGAGTTTCTAGTTTTTTAAAACTAGAATTCTTTTAACTTTTGTTTATCTTGGAAAGCTTTTTTTTTTTTTCATCATAAATTCTGAAGCTTAATTTTGGGTGTTCTTGGCTTGCATCCATTTTCTTTCAGAGCTTGATATATATTTTTCCTAGATCTTTTAGTCTTGAGGTTCTGGATTGAGAAATCAGCTGAGATCCAAATTGGTTTCCCTCTACATGCTACTGGTCATTTTTATATTGTAGCCTTTAAAATCCTATCCTTATATTATATGTGAGTCATTTTCATAGTCATTTCATAGTAATGTGCCTTAGTATGGGTATGATGTAATTTTGTATATTTGGGGTCCTGAAAGCCTCCTGTATTTGATTTCCCATTTTAATCTTATGGTTTGGGAAATTTTCAGATATAATTTCATTGAAAAAATTGTTCATTCCTTTGGTTTGTGTCTCTGAGCTTTCATCTATCCCAATAAGTCTTAAATTTGGTCTTTTTGTGTTATCACATATTTCTTGGAAGTTCTGTTCATGGTCTCTTAACTGAAACTCTTGTCTTTCACATGTTCTAGTCTGCTGCTGATGCTTTCCAATGATTTTTTACTTTGGTTTATTAATTACTTTATTTGGAGGATTTCTGCTTTTTTTTTTTTATCTGAATTTCAATCTCTGTGTTGGTATGATCTTTCACTTCCTGGATTTTCTCTCTGGTTTCACTCCTTACATCATTCTTTTCCTTGCATATCAGTTTATCACATTCTAAACTCCTTTTCTTACATTTAGTCCACTGTGGTGTTGAATATATATAATTATTTTGGTTTGTTTCTGGTGATTTGTTCCCTTGATTTTTTTTGTTCTTTATATGTCTACCCATCTAACACTATGGATCTGAGGGAGTAGAGTTTCTACCCTGTGTACTTATAGTATCCCTGAAGGTTTCCAGTACCTTCCCACCTTCCCATTTATGGGGAAACAAATAATAACAACATTCAATGAAAACAATACAGCCTAGAACTAAATAGTTCCTGCTATGATATCTACAATGTCAATTGTCACAATAAACATAAATGATGTGAATTTTTCTTGCCCACAGTAATAACAGTAAGTATGCAACAGGGTTTATAATTTTATATACAGGACAGGGAGAATAGAAATGATGTAGGATGTGATGATTATAAGAGAGGATCAGCAAATAGAAGTAAAAAATTAAAATAAGCATGAAAGAACAATAGAGATTGACTGTTAGCAGAGGAAAAGAGAGAAGGAGAATCAAGGGAAACAGACTACTGAGAGAAAATATAAATAAATATATAGTAAAAATTTAAAATAAAAAAAGAATAAAGAACAAAACCAAAATATACAAATTAAATATCTTAGCCTCCAAATACTGATCCATGAAAAATAACTGCCTTCAAAAAATATTAGAAATGATAAAGAAGAAACAAATATTAATAAGTATACCTGTTCATGAATGTTTCAGGTCACAATTCAACAGAGAAAAGAAAAAAGGGGAAAAAAAAGTTTAGAAGAGAAAATATCTCATTGTTAAAAGAATTGTTTCTGTAGGAGTACACAAGATTCTCATCTGCCCTTCTCAGCAGTGTTAGGTGGGGTTGCTGGAGTGTGAGAGGAAATCCTGTTGGTGGAGCTCCTGGAGGGGGCTTAGATAGACTTGGTCTTTTTGACAAAATGCTTATCTGCTATCTTGGATTTCCCAGGAAGCAGATATGAAAGTGTCTATCTTTATTCCACCATCCTGAAAACCCTGAACTATAAAAGTGTTAATACCTTTGAAGTTTTAAGATTTTTACTGAAATTCATGTATTTTACTGAAATATGTGGAAATGAAATGTCTCATTACTTCTACATTCCATTTTTCTCTCTATTTACAATTGAAACAAATGATAAAAGACCATGGACAGTTCATTCGTTCATTCAACAAATATTTATTAGAAGTCTTCTGCATGCTAGGCATAAGGCAGGTTTTGAAGGCTTACATTTTACTAAGGAAGATACACATTAAAGAAAACATTTCGTATGGCAATATGTAAATCAGTGGATGTGTAACCAATGTGATTCTGCAATCTGTATACGAGGTAAAAATGGGAGTTCATAACCCACTTGAATCAAAATCTGAAATATGATATATCAAGAACTATGTAATGTTTTGAACAACCAACAATAAAAATTTTAAAAAAATAGAATAAAATGTCCTTCTTTTTTTTTAAAAAAAGAAAACATTTCACCAATATCTTCATAGTTACAATTATAAGAAGTTATAAACAGAAAAGAATAGAATTAGATGTGTTGATGTAACACAGTGCTCTAACATAGAGGATTGAGGAACCTCTATGGGAAAGGCAGGTGAAGCTAAGAGAAATATCACAGGACAAACAACCCATGTGGTTCTAGGACTATATTCATATTTCCTGACAAAGAGTAGAGCCGCAATGTAGTCTTATGTGATACTAATTCATAATGTTTGACATAAAAATATTTCATGATACTTTGAAAGTTAAGAGTATTGGCAAACTACCCACTAAAACTCCTTAAATGTTCTCTTCATAATTCTTCTTAGTAACCAATCATGGACTGACTGAACTATTACTGATGCTGTCACCAGCAGTGCATGAGCCTAGAAAGTATTTAGGGGTGATTATTTGTTAAAAGCTCAGGGGCATGGATAGGTCAAGACCTACAGAGTGTCCTCTTCCCTCCACTTGACTATCAGGAAGGCTCCTACTGGTTCCTGAACATTTGACAAAAAGAAAAAAAATTTTATCACATTAAACTCTTTAAAGCCTCCTATAGCTGATGTACTTTGTGACATAATGTCAAAATAGAGTAACTTGTCCCTTAAAACTCTTTAAAGTGATCTCTAACCTACATTTTCAGCAGCAGCATCTACTACCATCCAACACAATTTGTATGGCTTTGATCAAACTACCTATGTATGTATGTATGAATATGTAACAATAATCCCACTAATATGTATAATCATAATGGACCAATAAAAACATTTTTTAAAAGAGTGCAATGTCCACTCCATTTTTCTTCTTCAAAAACCTATTCAGTCTTCATGATATCACTGGCCATCTCATTTCAAAGTGCACTTGTTTTCACTGAATATACTTTGTACACTTTGTATCTTCTAAATTCTGAACCATATGAAAATATTAACTACTGAAATTGAATTTCAATTTTAAAAATTATACAGTTTCTCTAATGCCATCCCCTATACCTGGATGTCCATCAACTTGGTAATGGATGTCTTTCACTTGGTGTGAAACTGTTGTTGTTTTCAGTGTATTATAATTTCAAGTGCACTTTATTCTTCTAATTATGTACATAGGTTCCATTTACACAGTAGATCCATATATTTTCTTGTATTCTAGTAGTCTAAGTGTCAAATTTATCATTCTACCATTTTTATTTGTTTGTTTGCACTTAGAATTGAACCCAGAGATTTTTACCACTGAGCCACATCCCCAGCCCTTTCAATACTTTATTTGAGACAGGGTTTCACTAAATTGCTTAGGACCTTACTAAGTTACTGAGGCTGGCTTGCAATTTGAGATACTCTTTCCTCAGCCTCCTGAGCTGCTGAGATTACAGGCCTATGCCATGACACCCAGCTACCCAGCTTCTACCATGTTTTTAAATGCTTAAGTCAGAGTGCTCTCAATGCTGAATTAATTCATGCTGCCAGCTTAATGAAAGAGAACACAGACTTAGCCATACACATCAACCACCATAAGCCACAGAACCACAGCACAGTCACCAGGAACTTCCTGGCTCCCTCAGTTAATATGCAGTGAGTACAATTCCATAAGAGATTAATTGTCACCAATCATGAAGAAGGTAAAATTCTCTCACAACAGAGAAGCTACACTTTGAATCATAATGAAGTTTTTTTTAAACTTCTATGTCAAGTCTGTAGATTGAATGTCTACTATTATTTAGTTGCCATATTTGTTTAGGGATAATCATTTCCTGAGGCTATGTGGATCATTGAACTGGAATGGATATAATTCTAGCTTAAAGTCTATATCCTAAAATTAGTTACAACTAACTCAGTGTTAGATATTTTAGGCAGTTATATGTCAATTATTAGAATAAACACTAGCCAAGTTTCAGAATCTCAAAATAAATCATCTCAAACATAAACTACTTTTATGTTTCCATTGTGATTGGTTTACATGGAAAAGCAAATTATAAGACTATTTGGTAGATAAAAATGCCTATCATCTCTTAGAGTAATGATAAAGAAAGAATTGAAAGAAAATGGCTTATCAGAAAGGAAATTACTTCCTTCAATTTCTGTTGATTGCTGAATAATTAAATTATACTTCTATGCAACATAATAATACAACCATAGAGAGAATAAGTTTGTGTGTATGTGTGTGTGTGTGTGTGTGTATACATATACATACATACACTGAAATAGACAGGTCTCCAAAACATATTGAATGAACAAACCAAGGTGCAGATCATGTGTATTATGTGCTACTATCTGTATAAATGTAAGTAAAAAGAAAAATGGGGGATCTGTGTATGAGAAAAGGATGTGTTGAGAAGATTATCAAATGGGCTGATTATTCTAGATGCTTTTCAAAGGGAGAGGAGATCTTTAAAATGAAGATGAGAAAGAAACTTTTCACTGAATAATCTTTGTGTACTTTGTATCTTCTGAATTTTGAACCATGTGAATATATTAGCTACTAAAAAATATCCTTAAAAATTAAAGAGAAGGAACAAAAGAAAGGAATAACTTTTTAAGCATGATGAAGTCAATGAAAGTTTTCTGAAATAGACTTCATATCAAGCCTATAAGAATCTAAAATATCATCTTCAAAACCGTATTCTTGATATTGCTGACATTCAAAAGTTTTTCTATGTTGGACTCTGGAAGTGGGATTGGTGACTCCAAGGAAAAGACCAATGGAATAAAATATCCTGATTATATATGGGAGAGCATTGGCATAGACGTTTGTACAGCTGATGCACTTGATTGTGAGGTGTCCAATCTATGCCAAGATGAGTACATATTTGAGTCATGACAGTAAGCTCCATTTAGAGCTTACCAGTTCTCTTTCATGAGGTCCAACTGGGCAAAAAATAAAAAGAATACAGCTAGAACAAAAAACCCAAGTAAACTGTATCTCCACTGAGCAAATCTTAGGGACACAAAGAATAATTCTATTCTTTCCTAAAGTTCACACACCGATTTAAGGAGTATCCCTCTATGACGTCTTTTCCAGTAGCCATAAGCATATATAGAATCTCTATCCTCCATACACCAATAGCAAGTACCACATACCTGTTTCAACATTTAGACAGATCTTTCTGCCCAACTGCAAGTCTGTTTTTCCATGACTACTATCCACAAAGAGTCTTCTTTTTCATCTTTATATCAGTGGCATATGATACAGTGCAATGTGTAGCGATTTCATATTTGTTAAATGAATGAATGATTTTGAAAGAAAGAGGAGACTAGGCAAAATGAAAGATTGCCTAGAAATATTTAAAATATAGTTTGGTTTTCTGGAAAATGAATTGCCAGGATTCAAAGCAAAAATAAAAATTAGAAAAAAGAAAATCAAATTTCAGAAATGCTTAGGGAAAAGTATTAGGTAAGAAACTTGATGAGCTGATAAGGAAAAGATTGAATTAAACAAATGAAACTTCATGTGTTGAGAAAAGATGTAAAACCATACAGTGTGAGGTATGGTAGATACAATATATGCTGAATTATTCATGAATGTAAGGGCTAGGAGTTTTAGTAGGTGAATGAGACTTGTAATTTACCAAGACTTTATTTTTTAATATGGGAGATAATCATACAAATAAATATCTACAATACAAGAAACATGGCAAAATAGGAATATAAAAAAGAGCCATATTACTTGACCTTAAAATATGGGTTGGATTTGATTGTGGAGAAGGCTATGCCAGGTAGACAAATGAGAACAAGTGGAAGGGCTTATGTTCTTGGCCCATATCAGAAACATCAGATTTCCTTGATCTGAGTGTGGAATGCCTAAAGAAAATGAGTAGAAGATCAACCTAGAATGATTAGGCAGGGCAAGAATGAAAGTGTACATATCCTCCTATCACACTATGACTGTATTTAGTAGTAAATGTGGAACCTTTAGTAATTGAGGGGCATGGTTATAATGTGCTTTAGCAAGACTCATAATTTCAACATAAAAAGGAACAGTGATAGAGATGGCCACATACTGCTTAAAGAAAAATAATTTGTCATTAAAAGACTATAGTTCTGCCCCAAGAACAGAAACATCAGTGGAACAGAAGAGAAATTCCAATAACATACCTTGGCAAATTTTTAAAAATAGAATAAATTAAGGATAATATTTAAAAAAACACAGAGGAAGATTGATAAAACTTACTAGATCAGACATTTATTAGGGAAGAACTTCCATTACTATCTTATAATATAGTATCTAACTAGCACCAGCAGAGGCAAATATATTTAAGGGTTCATAAAACTATGTACACAAAGCCTTTGATTTCTATGTTTAGAGATGGTAAATATTAGGTAATTCAGAATTACTTCATTTGTCTTATTATTATAATACAGTATACAAACATCTTACTAATGACATGATTAGATAGTTAGAAGATATCTTACTTTAGGCTTACAAAAAAATACCATAGACTGATTGGATTATCATTAACAGAAATTTATTTCTCACAGCCCAAGTGTTTGGATTTCTCAGATGGAGTAGGAGCATGATCAGACCCTTTCAGCTTGACACTACCAACTTCTCCTGTTCTTCGCATGATAGTGAGAGCAACAGAGATCTCTGTGGTCCCTTTTACAAGGATACTAGTCTCATTGGAGAAGGCTGTACACTCAAGAGCTAATTAACTCCCCAAAACCCTCTAGCCTAATACATTGGAGGTTCGGATTAAACCAAGGATCTGTGCTGGAGGAGATACTAACATTTAGTCCATGATAATAAAAGTCATTTTCATTCAAAATATACCTTAAATGAGAGAACTAGAGATGTTCTTTAATAATGTTTTCCCACCAGTGGATATTAGAAGTTCTGTTCTAAAGAGAAACTTTTTTTTTTTTCAGGGCTCCTAATGCTCAAAATTTGGAAATGACTGACATGTAGCAACATATATTGTATAAAGCATTAAATAGTTTAATATAAAAATAGTTACTAAATGTTTGGAAGATAACATGTAGTAATATTTATTTTCTAAACTTAAAGAAATCACAAAGGAAAGTTTTGGTGGAATCTAGTTAACACCCATTAAATTTTCTTATACCAAGTACATTGAAATAGATTCAAAGGTAAATGACAGCAATAAAATGCAATTTCAATAAAACGCAATTTCAAGGATTGTCCGTGACATATTTACATAGGGATTGAATGAGGAGATATATATATATATATATATATATATATATATATATATATATATATATATATATTTTTTTTTTTTTTTTTCCCCAGATGGATTAAGGGAGATAACAAATTACAGGTTTACTGTTAAACCTTTCATTCCCAGAGAGTCAAAGGTGAATTTCAGGTTTTTTTTTTTTTTTCTCCTACTTTAAGCACTGGAAGGATGGAATGAGGAAGACAATGTGAAGAGCAGTTCTCTTGAGATAAAAATGTAGCAACTTAAGAAAGATTTAATAGCATTCACATGCAGAGAGTTCCTGCAAATCAAAACTAAAAAGATCAACACCCCAGAAGAAAAATGAGATAAATTATAAATAATTAATTTAGAACATAGTAAAATAGCTAAAAGTCATATAAAATTCAATCTCCCTTATAATAAAATTCAAATTAAGCACCACATAATTACTCCACACTTATACTAAATGCCAGGCATTTTTCTAGAATCTGAAAATAATGAATAGCAAGCAACAAATAACTAAAATCCCTTAAGCTTACATTGCAATGGAGGGAGAGAGATAACAAATATAATAAATAAGTAAAAGATATTATATTAAATAATGAAGATTATTAGCAGGAAATAAAAGATGAATAGAAAATATTTGAGGTGGAATTGGAATTTTATTAAGACAACAACAGAAGACCTTTCTCAGAAAGAGATGTTTAAGTAAAGTCTTACATAAAATGAAATTAAGTAACATGCATAAATCTAGCTAGAAGCATTAGCAAGTGCAGAGACCTTAATAGGAGAGAATGCCTGGCATGGTCCATAAATAAGACCAGTATGGCTGGAGTAGTACGAGGTGGGGGAGAGGAATGGAGGATGAGGTGGAAAAGTTAAGAGGAGATGGAATTACAAATCACCTAGATTTGCAAATCTTTGAAAGGATCTTGGCTTTTACTCAAGGGGATAGGAATGATTTGGAATATTTAGAACCAAAGGTTGACATGATCTCCTTATATTTTTTTAAGGATTAATTATTCCAGCTGCTCTAAAATAGAATGAAAGAGGTCAAGAGCAGAACTAGGAATGTCAGTTAGAAAACTCATGAAACAGTCCAAGAAAGAGATGGTAGTAGTATGCTGAGAATGGGAGGTAAGTATGCAAATAGCAGACACATTTTTAAAGGGAGGGTGTGCTAACTCATCACACATGCACATGAGATAAAATCAAGGGCTAGATTGGCAAAGCAGAATCAAGATCAATCATAGATCTTGCCAGCTTTGCTGATAAATCATTTTGCTGATAAATCATAGATAAAAGTAATAGTCAAACACAAACTAAGCATTTTTCCCTTGGAAAGGTGTGAAACTGCCATGTGTAGCTTTCTATTACATGTTCTTTTCTTACATATAGATAGGTTCTGGTTCAGATTGAAACATTTAAGTAATGTATGTGATGTACTGCTTGCACAGAAGTTATTTCAGTTATAATTCACCATCTTTATCTCTTTAATTACATGACTTCTGTGATCTTTTTCAAGGAACCACATCTTGTAAATCCATAGGCATGTGTTATTGTTTTGTTGGGTATGTCTTACCATAACATATTCTTTTTTTTTTTTTAATTGGTTGTTGAAAACATTACAAAGCTCATGTCTTCTTTGATATAAGGAGAGCAACTAAGAACAGAGCAGGGAGGAAGAGCATGAGGAAAAGATTAACATTAAACAGAGACAAGTGGTGGGAGGGAAAGAGAGAGAGAAGGGAAATTGCATGGAAATGGAAGGAGACCCTCATTGTTACACAAAATTACATATAAGAGGTTGTGAGGGGAAAGGGGAAAAAAAAACAAGGGAGAGAATTGAATAACAGCAGATGGGGTAGAGAGAGAACATAAAGGATTCTTGATAGACCAGACACATCCCACTAGAAGCACTCCATAGATAAGGACTCAGTAGTACATACCATTTGTGTTTCTATAGGATTGTCATTGGCATGTTTACAAAGGGATCTAATTAGGTCATTCATCTGTTCCTTCCCAGATGAGTTAAAGGGGAAAACAGATTGCAAGGCTGTTTCTAACCCTTGCTTTCCTATACAACCAATGATATTTACGAGTTTTCACCTGAACAACTAGAAGGACTAAGTTTCTGTTAACTGTGTTAGGAAAGACAGTAAGGAGCAGTCCCTATGGAGTGAAAGTGTAGGAGCTCAGCTTTGAACAGTCTGAATTTTATATGCAAATTAGACATTCAGGTGTAAATGTCAGTTAGACAATTGGCTATATGCATCTGGGATTCAGGAACAATCAGGAATGTAGGTATAAATTTGGGAATCATTAGCATATAAGTAGTATTTAAAGTCTTGAGATAGGATGTGATAATCAAGAGAATGTGGATTAAGAAAACAACTTAAAATAGAAGCAGAACAAATAAAAAAGAGAGGGATAAGATATTATAAATCATGAGTCTTAAAAGATGCATACAATTTCATTTAGAAATTTGGGGTTTTATAAATTTTCTAATGGAAAATAGAAATAACAAGTAAAATAGACTCAAAGTTCACTTAATTTTGCATACACCAAAAGCATATAGTTTTGCATATTTTTTATTAGTGCATAATAGTTGTGCATAATAGTTGGGTTCTTTTTGGCATAATCATACAGGCATGGAATTTAATTTACTTCATTTCAGTCCCCAGGTTCCTCACTTCCTTCCTCTCTTTATTCCCCTGGCTCTATTTTACTGGTCTTCCTTCCACCCATTTATTTATTTTTAACTGGTACTTTATAGATATTCATAAAGGTAAAAATTCACTGTGGTATATTTATACATGCACATAGTGTAATTGTATCAAATTCATTCTGCATTTCCTCCCCTTTCCTGTCCGCTCCTCCCTCCCTCTCTATTTCCTTCTTCTATTCCACTGACCTTCTTTCTGTCTTTATGATATTAGAATCTGAACCTTTTGTTTCCTGTACTTTGCTCTAGTAAACATTTGACAATTGATTTTCTGAGTCTGGCTTACTTCACTTAGCATGATGTTCTTCAGTTTCATCCAATTACCAGAAAATGATATAATTTCGTTCTTCTTTATAGCTGAGTAAAACTCTATTGTGTTTATATATCACATTTTCTTAATCCTTTTTTTTTTATTGACAGGCACCTGGCCTTGTTCCATATTTTAGCTATTGTGAGATGAAAGGTTATAAGCATTCATGTGGCAGTACCACAATAGTTTGGGGGAAAATATTGAGTGGGATAGCTGGGTCATATGGTGGTTTCATTCCTAGATTTTTGAGGAATCTCTATACCACTTTCCAGAGTGATTGGTTATACTAATTTTAAATCCCCTCAACAATGTGTGAGTATACTTTTTCCCCCATATCCTCACCAGCATTTATCATTGTTTGTGTCCTTGATTACCATTTTGATTGGAGTAAGATGAAATTTCAGAGGAGTTTTGATTTGCATTTCCATGCTATGAATGTTGAATACTTTTTTCCTATTTTGTTGGCCATTTATATTTCATCTTTTGAGAACTGTGTGTTTAGTTGTTTTACCCAGTTCTTGATTGGGTTATTTTAATTTTTATTGATTGATTCATTCATTTATTTACGTGGTGTTAAGCCTTTTGAGTTCTTTATATATTCAGGATATTAATGCCCTGTCATAGGAGGTACTGGAAAACATTTTCTCATATTCTATAGTCTCTCTTTTCACGCACTTAATTGGGTTTTTGGGTTTTTTTTGTTTGTTTGTTTGTTTTAATTTGAAGCTGTTTCATTTACCTATTCTTTGTTTTACTTTGTGTATTTGGGGATCTTGTTAAGGAAGACAGTGCCTACAATAATATATTACAGTGTTGACTCTGTTTTCTTCTAGCAGTTGCAATGTTTCTAGTCTAATTCCTAAGTCTCTCATCCACTTTGACTTGACTTTGTGCAGGGTGAGAGATAGGGATCTAGTTTCATTCTTCTACATATGTATTCCCAGTTTTTCCAGCACTACTTGTTGAAAAGGCTCTTTTCTCTAACATATATTTTTGGCACATTTGTTAAGTTTTAGACAACTAAATATACGGGCTTGTCTCTCTGTCTTTTGTTCAGTTACATTTGTCTTTATGTCTATTTTGATGCCAATACTATGTTGTTTTTTTACTTTAGCTTTGTAATAAAATTTGAGGTCAGGTATTATGATGCTACCTACATCACTACCTCTTCTCACTCAATATTGCTTTGGCTATTCTGGGTCGTTTATTCCTCTAGATTAATTTGAGGACTTTTTTTTTAGTTCTATGAAGAATGTAATTTTTTACATAAATTATATATTCAGCAAAAAAGCCATCTGAAAAGAAAGGGAAATGCATTATGTGAAAAACATAATGCTATCTAAGAAAGTGGGTTTGAATTTTAATAAAAAATACTTTGATGGAGATTACGTTGAGTCTGTATCACACTTTTAGTAATATGGCCATTGTTCCATCTTTTAAAGTCTTCTTCAAATTTTGTTTCTTCAGTGTTTTATAGTTTTCATTGCAGAGGTCTTTTGCCTCCTTGGTTAGATTAATCCCCAAGGTGGTTGGGATATTTTTCTCAATTTCTTTCTCATTAGATCATTATTGAAGTACAGGAAATCTAATGATTTATCAATGTTGATTTTTTTTATTCTACTGCTTTGCAGAATTTATTTATCATCTCTAGAAGTCTTCTTGTGTCATATTAGAATCTTGCTAATATAAGATCATGTCAATAACAAATTATTTGATTTCTTATTTTTCTATTTGAATCCATTTAATTTCCTTCTTTTGCCCGACTGCTTTGTCTAGAGTTTCAAGAACTATATTAAATAAAAGTGGGGAGAATGAGCCTCCTTGACTTGTCCCTGATTTTAGAGGAAATGTTTTCAGTTTTTCTCCATTCTGTATGATGTTGGCTTTGAGTCTGTCATGTGTAGCATTTATTATGTTGAGGTAAGTTCCTTCTATCCCTAGTTTCTCCAGTATTTATAACATGAATGGGTGCTGAATTTTATCAAATGTCCTTTCTTCATCTTTTGAGATTGTCATATGGTCCTTGCCCATGATTTCTACTTATGTTTTGAATTACATTTATTGATTTGTGTTTGTTGAAACAATTTTGCATCCCTGGGATGAAACTCACTCGATTATGGTGTACTTTGTGATTTTCAGTGTGGTTTGCTAATATTTTATTAAAAATTTTTGCATTTGTGTTTATCAGGGATACTAATCTGTTCTGTCCTTTCCTTGATGTATCTCTGTCTGGTTTTGGTCTCAGGGTTATACTGGCTTCATCTGCTATTCATTCATCCAATAACTAATGGAGAAAACATGGAAAAAATAGGTAAATTAAATCCAATGTTCACTTAATTTTACATATATCAAGGCATATATATTTTTTCATATCAGAAAAGTCTTCCAAATGTTACCAAGGAGTTATTGCTGAGTGGTAGGGTTTCTTTTTCTGCTTTTCTGTATTTTCCAAGTTTTTTACATAAATTATATATTCAGGAAAAAAAGCCATCTGAAAAGAAAAGGAAATGCATTATGTGAAAAACATAATGATAGCTAAGAAAGTGGGTTTGAATTTTAATAAAAAGAACATTTGAGAACTTATTACTTTTACTCATTCAAGACACATTTATTACTAAGCACCTACCATATTCCAGACACAAAGATGCTCCCCTCATGGAGGGAAGACCCTTCCTTCATGTAACTCACATTCTGACAATGACAGAGGTAAAAAAATAAAATAAAATATGCCTTTTATTTTACATATTAAGAAGTGGTGAATATTATGAAGAAAATTAAGCAGTATAGAGGGCAAATTGCCATACTAATGATTCAGTTTGAACTAAAAGTATAATTTGAAATAGGTACTATGATATCAAACATCCTTTGGGGAGAACTCACAGCACTATCTATGAACTATATATACAATTTTAAACTAATTAAAATTTAAACTAATTTAGTTACTGGATCCCAGAAAATATGGGAGACTCAGGAATAAGTTAAATGATACATGAAGTAATCAATCACTGTAGAAAATAACAGAAATTTTAAAAGGTAAATTGCCTGATTTGTTAATCTAATTTAATGGCAAGATATTGAAATCTTTCCATCTAATATGAGAAACATGGTAAAAGAATGTTTGCTATTATAATTTCAAATTATAGTGGGTAATCTTTAGAATAAAAAGGAAAAGAGAGGAGTAAAGGCTTAAGAGACACAACAAATATATGAATAGAGAATTTTTGAATTGTAATTTAAACAAATTCATGGCTAAAGCATCTTTGAGATAGTGTGGAAATAGCAATTGACTCTTAGAAGACATTAAGAAATTATAGTTATTAAATATTATAAAGGTACTATAGTTCAAAAAATTATCTTTTAGTATTGGTAGACAGATTCACTAGAGAATTCAGTCAGTGCTGTAGATGGGCTTTTTCCCTTACGCTCAATACCAGAACTGAGAACCTGGGCTTGGCATGGAGCCAGGCAGGCATCTATAGCATCTATAGGGAAACTTTGCAAACATGCCTCAGAGCCTTAGGGTTTGTACTGAGGGTTTTCAAGTAAAATAATAAGATTTCTGTGATTAAAACACTTCATAACTAAAGCAAATAAAGTAAAATTAAAACTAGGAATGGGGATAAATGAACCAAAATTACTGAACTTACTGAAGTGAGTTTTTATGTAACGTACCGTTATACTAATGTTTTTAATTTTTTGTAAAAAAAAAAATATCTATCATGAAAAGTGGTAATTTTTTAAGGAAAAAAATGATTGCTAGTTTGCAGATAAACAGTGTTTGTTTCAAACTTATTTCTTCTGCAGGTATAAATTTATATTCCTGCTCTTCTGTACTATACATGTTTTGTGGATTATTTTAACCTTTAAGAAAATTTTCAGCATCAATGATGAGCTACATTTTTTAGACATTAAACCACATTTTAAAGAGGATATCAATTATCCCATTTAATAAAAATAAAGATAAAATGTTTGAAACTGAATAAGAAAGATCATTTCAGTGTTAAAATTTTGAATATCAGATAATTGTTCATAACCATATACAGTATTCTGGAAGGAAACAGGTACACAGGTTTTCTTTCTTTTTTCCTGCTTTGTTACAATCCCTTTTTTGTCTCTATCCAAAAAAAAAATCTCATTGGCAGCCAAATGGCAACAGAGAAAGTTTAAAGAGCCACAGCATCACAGTTGACTGAGTACAACTGAGGATATTTGGAGATGAGACATAATAATAATTGCAAACTCAAGTCTCTGATTTTATGCAGTGAAATATAATCTAATATAAGATTTTATTTGTAATTAAATAATGTAAACTTTATAGAATAATGATAAATAATGTTGACTTTGGAATAAAGCAGCTAATCTTGACTCCTAACTGAGGAAATACGGGTGAATTATTGAAACTCTCCAATCCAGTCTTTTCATCCATAACATGATAATAATAATCATATCTACTTCATAATGTTGTTCTGAAGAGAAGGTGAAATTTAAATTGAGCCATAGTACCTGGTTAATTAATATAAATTTTTGTATTTTCTTATCATAATAATCTTATCATATTATGATTTGTATATTTTACTTTAAATCATCCAAAAGTTTAGTTAAACATAAAAATGTGAATGTTTTGTTAATTTAGACTTAAATTTGACTACTTTTGTAATTTTTATTTGCATATTTATCTTACAAGTTTTCATCTTTGATGATGCTATATTTAAACATCAAAAAAGTACTGAGCAACAAAAGTAATTAAAGGCTTCAGCCAGAATTAACCTAAAATAGCCTGGAAAATCCAGAGAAAAAAAATTAAAGATTTTCCTCTAGGGGTAAAGAAATAAGTAAATTTCAGCAAGATACTTGTGGAATTGATGTGCATAACTATTTCACATTTTATTATTGCATTCAGCACACTTAAGGCTAATCAAGCATACTTTAAAAACCGAACACTTGAAATAGGAAGGTATTTACTTCAAATTGTCCTCATGTTTATGTTGGAGTTTACAAAAGAATGGTGTTAGTTAACATAGCCTTACTGATTAAGCATCAAGTCATAAGCCATAAAATTACAGTGAATCATAAATCAAAATGCTGGAAAGTGTGTTTGTGAACAGATGACACCCTCAAGAATGATGTGCAGCTGTTTATTGCTTTGTCTTTGCACTGAGAATAAAGCCACCTCCAACATTGTTTATTAGTGTGAAATATTTATATTGACTTTGTTTTTATCTTAAACTGTCTTCAATTACTTTATTTTCCTAAGGAAATTAAATGCATCATAAGGCAAGTTCAAGTACAAACTTTATTCTAAAATGCATAATGTGATAACTTCAATATTGAACCTTTTTCAGGAAATGTTTACCTAGTAAATCTCCTCAACTTTATGAGCAATCAAGATATTTTTATCATCAAGTAACCTTTATATTACATAGCTTACAAATACTCTAGCCAAACAATTCCTTTTTAATTATTTTTTTCATATTTGTAGATGTACAGAATGCCTTTATTGTATTTGTGTATTTTTTTTTAATGTGGTGCTAAGGATCAAACCCAGTGCTAGACAAGAGCTCTGCCACTGAACTACAGCTCCAACCCAATTACTTTTAAAACTGAGTTTTATTAAATCTTCCTAAATTCTAGGCCTGCCTATTTATTCATTTTGTGGTTGTTGTTTTTGTTGTTCTTTTTAGGTATACAAAAAGCATTAGAGTATATTTTGACATATTGTACACACACATACATGGAGTATAATTTACTTGAATCGGGATCTTATTCTTGTGGTTTTACATGATGTTGAGTTTCACTGGTTGTGCATTCATACTGCAACATGGGAAAATTTTGACTGGTTCATTCTGTTCTTTCCTATTCTCATCCCCTCTTCCTTGCCTTCATTCCTCTTTGTCTAATTCATCCAATGAACTTCTATTCATACCTACCCTTTATTGTGAGTTTGTATCCACATATCAGAGAAAACATTCAGTTTTTGTTTTTTGGGGGGGATTGGCTTGATTAAAATCGGCATACTACAGTGATACAGCCACATCAATGTTTGTAGCAGCTCAATTCACAATAGCTAAGCTATGGAACTACCCTAGATGCCCATCAACAGATGAATGTATGAGGGAAATGTTGTACATATACACAATGGAATATCACTCTGCCTGTCTATTCTGAAGCACAGGTTAAGTCAAATGGATTTTATCTTCTTCTTTCCATTAATTCTCTCATTCTTTTATATTTTTTCCTTTCCTCCTACATATTTCCTATGTAGACCCTCTATTTAACTCCCTGTGATACTGTACATAGCTAGTATATTCTGTTATGCTGAAAATTTTAATAGAATTTTGGGGTTAACAATAGAAATTAGTGGCCAGTGGACATTTGTCATCTGCCTTCTATCCAGACCTTGTTATTTCTTGTTTGGACTTGTGCAAGAATGTCCTTAATGATGCCCTGCCAATGTCTGGTTTCTTTCTAAGCTCTCCTCAACATATCCACCTAGAACTACCTTGTATTAGACAAAGGTGCCAAAAGCATGCACTGGAGAAAGGATAGCATCTTCAACAAATGGTGCTGGAAAACTGGAAATCCATATGCAACAAAATGAAATTGAATCTCTCTTTCTCACCATGCACAAAAGTTAACTCAAAATGGATCAAGGATCTAGGAATTAAACCAGAGACTCTGCTTCTAATAGAAGAAAAAGTAGGCCCTGATCTCTATCATGTGGGGCTAGGCCCCAACTACCTTAATAAGACGCCTATAGCACAAGAATTAAAACCAAGAATCAACAAATGGGATGGATTTAACTAAAAAGATTTTTTCTCAGCAAAAGAAATAATATGTGAGGTGAATAGGGAGCCTACATTCTGGGAACAAATTTTTACCCCTCACACATCAGATAGAGCTCTAATCTCTATGATATATAAAGAGATCAACAAGATAAGCACCAAAAAAATAAATAATTCAGTCAATAAATGGGCCAAGGACCTGAACACACACTTCTTAGAAGAGGATATACAATCAATCAACAAATATATGAAAAAAATGCTCATCATCTCTAGCAATCAGAGAAATGCAAATTAAAACTACTCTAAGATACCATCTTACTCCAGTAAGAATGTCAGCCATTATGAAGACAAACAACAACAAGTGCTGGCAAGGATGAGGGGAAAAAGGTACACTCATACACTGCTGGTGGGACTGCAAATTGGTGCAGTCAATTTGGAAAGCAGTATGGAGATTCCTTGGAAAGCTGGGAATGGAACCATCGTTTGACCCAGCTATTCCTCTTCCCGGACTATACCCAAAGGACCTAAAAAGAGCATATTACAGGGACACAGCCATATCAATGTTTATAGCAGTATAATTCACAATAGCTAAACTGTGGAGCCAACCTAGATGTCCTTCAGTGGATGAATGGATAAAAAAATATGTGGCATTTATACACAATGAAATATTATTCAGCACTAAAAAAGAATAAGATCATGGCATTTGATGGATGGCATTAGAGGAGATTATGCTAAGTGAAGTTAGCCAATCCCCAAAAAACAAATGCCGAATGTCTTCTCTGATATAAGAGGGGTGACTCAAAATGGGATACAGAGGGAGAGCATGGAAGGAAGATTACCTCTAGATAGGTAATAGGGGTGGGAGGGAAAGGAAGGGAGAAGGGGAATAGCATGGATGGTGGAAGTAGACCCTCATCATTATAAAAAATACATGTATGAAGATGTGAATTTGGAGTCAACATACCTTATATACAAAGAGATATGATAAATTGTGGTATAAAGGTGTATTAAAATTGTAATGCAAAAAAAAATAAGAGAGCTCATGTATAATGGCATAATTTGGTGTGAACATACTTTATATATAGAGTTACAAAAATTATGATGTGAATGGGTAATTATGATTGTAATGCATTCCACTATTGTCATGTATATAAGAAATAAAAAAATTTAAAAGAGAGTTCTCTAAAATATAAATCTGAGTTTTGTTTTTGTTATTGCTAAAACTCTTTCATGCATCTATATCACATGGTGACATACAGTAAGAGGCTTTCCCCATAATGGTCAACTCTGACCCAGCGCCTATAGGTAGGCAAGTTACATGCTTACATTGTGCCTGACACAAAGAAGAAACTAAATGAAATTTTCCACTGTTTTATTTTTGTTGCTTTTTCAGTTCTTGTTTTTTTTATTGTTTTGTTTTGTTTTTTAAGTCTGAGCCCTATTCATCCCATGGACAAACATATTGTAACTGTAATGACCTGATCATACATTTTAGACACTCCTTAGTCTCTCTCACTTGATCTTCACCATTTATTTCTTTTTTAATCCCATTAACTCCCCATATAGATAACCTGCTCATCACAGATGATGTAGAATTATTTCTTCATAGTATAACATTTAATTTTCTTAAATTTCTGCATTACAAGAGTGTAATTACATTCAATATAGAAACTGAGTGGTTGTGAGTTTTTTTTTTTTTTTAATTTGCTTAAATCTATACCTCTAGCAAAAGAGAGTCTGGCATGTGCTTGATAGATATTTCAATTATTATATTTTGTAAAATGAAGGGAAAGATACAGATTGTTCTCAACTGGATTTTTCTCTTTTTTAAAAAAAGGTAGTTATCACTCCTACTTTGGCATAGTATCATTACTAGTTTTTTTCTATGCATCTGGAAAGAAATCCAACACTCAGAACCTGCATTTCCCTTTAGGACTAACAGATTACTAGCAACAACCCTGGGTCATCTATATTGTGAACTTATTCTATTTGTTTATAGGAGTTAGAAAATCTTGTCAAAACAAAATAGTTTTCAGTCAAGAAAGTGTTAAAAATATTGCAAATACTATTGCTGAAGAAATTTCTACTTTAACCAATTCTAGCCAGTTAGTAAACTGCCCATGTAATCAAGAATTGGTTTTCTGAATTTTTATATATACTTTTTATTTCCTGTTTTATATGTAAGCCTCTTATTTTTTTTTCATTGATTTCCATTAGAGTGAGAAGAGCAATGGTCCAGAAACAACCCACCAATTGCATGATCTAATTTAATTAAGGTGAACTGGAAGTTTCTTTAAAGATTCAACAGTCAGCAGACGACTAAAAATGAAACTTTAAACTGGCTTTGTAGTGGACATAAGCTTCTGCCATTTGCCATGATCATCAACTATTACATTCCTTGACAGGTTTATGAATAATTCCACAGACACCATGCTGGATTTACATGAGCAAAGCAGGTGTTCCCATGGGTTAATCTATTGCTCTGTCCTAAAGAATCCTACGAATCCTTATCTTTAATTTTATGAGCTGTACCTCTGATTGTGTGGCACTCGAGTCTATTAAAACTATTTTATTATACCAGTGTAATCTCATTTGATTCTAGTATCTGCCTACTCTCCTTGCCATGGATTTTCTGGTCACAGGATGCAATGTGCTTACATCAATAGAACTTTGATCATAAGTGGCTTTCAGAGAAAAGATTAAGTTCCCAGGGCAAGGGGAGAGGTTAAGACTGTGAGAGGAGAGATCAGGCATTAACTATTTTTCTTCCAATGCATTTCTGCCAATTGACACACCTGGGAACTCCTGACAAATAGAGAATGAGAAGTTGACTGATACACTGCAGATCACAAGATTGTGTTCTAGATTTTCATCTGACTAGAGCAGACACACATCTTTCAAACAGAGATAAAACATTGTGAAAGAAGTTTCCAAGATGATGTTGGTGTCATCCACAGAATGCTGATTTCTTACCAAGTCATTTACTTTGTTACCTAGACAGAGCAAATATTCAGCTCTCAGTACATTTTTTTTTTTACTCTCCATGTTACCCTAACATCCCAAAGATTTTTTTCTTTTTTTATTGAGTTACTCTTTAAGTCATTTTTTACATTTTTTTTGTAATATTTTAAATTACTTGTGTAAAGGAAGGTCTGATGACTTCATGTCTTTCATTATTAGAAATCTTTTGCTAGAAAGAATAGAAGGAATAGTGTTAATTTATACTAAGCTTAAGAAAATAATTTTCCATTTACCAATTTTGAAATAAGTAAGCAGGAGTCAGCTAAATTGGTTGGAACATGGTGCTAATGAGATTGAAATGACATGTCTGACTCCCATATAGAGTAGTCCTATGTGGAAGAAACCTAATCAAATACCATAATTTGCATCCCCAGTGAAATTCTTATGAGATAAGATGAAATGAACTGAAAAGAGCTTGTGCCAAAGTAAGCTTTACTTCTTGAGTAAAAGAACACAAATGCAATTGTTTTTAAAAAAATTTTAAGCATGCAATTAACTGGTTAACTAATGTCATTTTATATCAAACTACATACTATCATTTAAATGGACACTTAAGTAGAATAAGGACTCAGCTCATTTCTCCTTTGCTCCACACCACTGGAAATCACTTAGAATCAGTGGGCATAGGGAGCATAGATCAGAGCTGTAGAATGCAGAGAATAATTGAGAAATGACTCCCTGCTATAACAATTACTAAAGATTAGTACTTAATGGCTGTAAATGGTCCATCAAACTGAGTAATGCCAACTTGAAGGTATTTATATTCCTATGAGATACATATAAGAAAGTAAACAATGAAATTGAATGCAATTTCACCCTTTTTGTTTCCAATATGGCAAGCAACATAGATCTTATTAAGTATATTTTATGTATGATATCTGTTTTCTGCATATTAGTCAATTGTTGGTGTATTAAATGTTTAAAAATACAAACTCATTTATGGCTTATTGACTGTATTAAATTACATTTTAAACACTTGATTTTTTTCTATGTAAAAAGTCTATAGTATTTTTCAATAGAAATACATGGTCATTGTGGGGAGTCTGGAAAATACATAAAAGTAGGAATAAAATGAAAATCTGAAGTATTCATCATTCTATTCAGTAACCATAATTATGTCAATATAATTCCTTGAGTTTCTTCTCTCTTCCTAAGAAAAAAACATTAAAATGAAAAATATAATCAAATACACATGCAATTTTTTCCCCATTCCACAATTGTTTTGTCTTAGTTCTTCAAAAATACCACTTTAATATCTATATAATATTCCACCTTAGGTACATACTATGATTTATTTGACTATTATCCAAATCTTATTTCATTATTAGAAATGATGCTGCAGTAAATATTCTTACATCTACAAACCTGTTCAAACTTTTATTTTTTCTTTAGTCTTAGTAATGAAATTGTTAGGTTAAAAGGTTTAAATAATTTTAACTCTTTTATTGCCGATTGGCAAATTTCTTTTCTTTCTCTGAAATTGTCCTTTTTTTGTCCTGCCACTGTCCCAGTATAGGCACACTCTGTTCTTTATAGTCTTTTGACCTCTTCTATTATTATTTTAAAATCATAAATACTATAATTTTATGGGGTTACTAGAACTTATTTTCCATAAATGCTTTTATTTCTAGGCCAATTGATCTTGTAAAAGCATTTTTAGCTCATAATAACAATCATGTAACATTATTTACAAAGATCAAGTCCAGTTACAAAGCAGTATCATATATTTTTGTAAATTAATTAATATATATGAACATAAAGTCACTCTATTTGTGACATTTAGAAGGTAAAATTATTTGAACACTGCCAAAATAAATTAAGTGTTATTAATATGGACATTATAACCACAAAATGATTACAATGTGACATTAGCCAGGAGATTTGTAGAAAAGAAATAACCTAACTTCTATGAGACCAACTTTCAATATCTCTAATAAAGTGTAGTTATTAAATACTCAGACTCGGGGGCAAAGGAAGTGCTCAAATTCTTTTCTAGAGTTAGTCATTCACATGTTTCTACGTTTTGCCTTCTCTTCCTCCAGCTTTGTTCTTTTACTATTTTTCCCCTTACATCTGTTATTCCCATTCTAGCCAAATGTATCAGTCACAATTAAAATCATATTCCATTGAATAGGCTTAGTTATCAGTAGGTTTGCAAATTTTCCACAGTGCCCTAGAGTTTTCCCTAACCAAAGTCTAAGATACCTGTGAAAGTCTTTGCCTCATTCTTTGACAATTTTTTTTTTGCTAGCCAAAGACATACTAAATTAGAAGAAAGATTCCACAGTAATATATTTTCCACCACTGCCTGTGCATGTATTCATAAATTAAAAAACACTGCTACTAACAACTTTTAACTTCCTTTCAAATGAAACTTAAGCAGTATTTTAGAATCTGAAGTATAAAAACCACAGTGTGCATTGAACAGGAAAGTTCACAGATTCAGTCACTACCGAAGCTATCTAAATTCAACATGAAACTTTTCTATCAATTGTTATCAGTGTGCAAACTTGAATGATTTCCACTGTTTTTTGATTACCTAATCTGTGCCTATATGTTCCAATTTGGTGTGTAGAAGTACTGCAAAGCATGAAAGTGCTTTCTGTAAGGAAGGAAGAGTCCTGTAAGTACCTTAAAGAGACTTCTGTCTAGGTGTCCCCTGGAGCACAGTGGGAACCAGCACCATATTGGTGATCTTATGGCACTCTTTCCCCTTAGATACTTGGAAAATCCACAACTCCCTCGAGGGTACCTGCTATCTCTGGAGTATCCATCCCCCAATAGCTTTCATTTTTTTTTTGCCAGCCATAATTCTATCCCCCCTTTCATCTAACTCATAATTCCCTGCAAATAAAATTGAGATTACTTGCCTTTCAGAAAGTATGATTTATACAATGAGAATTGGACCAATACTTGTAACCACAAAAAAAAATATTGATAACATTTTAATACTATAAAATCCAAAAGAACGACGGTGAATAAATGAAAAGTAATTTTCTCTACCACTCTTGTCCCCAGGCAAGCCATTTCCCTTCTCAAGAGCAGCCACTGTTAGAAATTTCCTCCAGAGTTATCCCACTCATTTGTAAGCATTTAAATGAATTCCATATGATTTTTACACAACTGTATAAACATAATATATACATAATGCTCTATACTTTGCTCTTTAAAATATAATGATATCAGTGATATACTTTAGTACATATGGAGCTGCCTCATTCTCTTTAGTGGACATAGTCCATTGGATAGATTTTTGTCATTTATTTAACCAGTCACTATTACTGGATATGGAGGATCTTTGTAAACTTTTAAAAGCAAAATTACAGATGAGTTCTTGAGTACACAAAAGATTTTCTTAATCATAGGATATAAACATTTTCTAAACTTTTAAAATATGGTGTCACATTGCCCTCAATAGAGATTATAACAAGTGTTCACCAAAGCATTTTGATTTTTGCCAAGGAGGAGTAAAAATTTTATGTTGTTTATAAAAGTAAATTTTTTATTAGATGTTGAATTAGTTTTTATTATACATATTTTTAGAACAGTCATAATATATGCAGCAGTTATTTTGTCTTTTATTAGAGCTTTATGGTTATATATGGTATTTGGGTTGGGGTCATGCTGACAAACTCATACATGCATGGAATTCGATTTCAGTTCATGATCCTCCTCTTTTCCCTTCCAGTGTCCCTCCTCTGTCCCATCCTCCTTCCTCACTCTAATAGACTTCCTTCTGCTTGTCTATTAATTTATATTTTATTGGTTCTTTCTACCCATCCATAAAGGTGAAGTTCCCTCTCATATATTTATATATGCACATAGCATGAAATTTTAATAATTCCTTCTGCATTGCCTCCCCTTACCCATCCTTGCACCATGCCTTTTAATTTTCTTCTTCCATATTATTGATCTTCACTTTATCATTGTTGTGCTATCCTTCCCTCCCCCTTTCTTTTATTTTACTCTAGTTTCTGCATATGAGAGAAAACATTTGACCTTTGAATTTCTGAGTTTGGCTTCTTTCACTTAGCATGGTATTCTCCATTTCCATCCATTTGCTGGCAAATGCCATCATTTCATTCTTTTTTATGACTGAATAAAAGAGCCCCAGTGTGTGTGTGTGTGTGTGTGTGTGTGTGTGTGTGTACTATACATATCACAGTTTCCTAATCCATTCATCTATTGACAGAAATCTGGGATGATTCTATAATTGAACTATTGTGAATTGTACTGCTATAAACATCGAGTTGACTGCATTGCTGTAGTATGCCTATTTTAGATTTTTTGGGAAAATACCAAGGGGTGCAATAGGTGGATGATATGGTGGTTTCATCCCTAGTTGTTTTGAGGAATCTTCATAATGCTTTCCAGAGATGGTTCCTTCATTCTATCATACATATTTTTCCATTAATACTAGTAATAGTACTGATAACTAGTCTTATCTATGTACCCTTAAAAAAAAGTTATATGACCCACCTAGGTCATCAACATTAACTGCCTAGTTAATGTAGATCTAATGTGCATAGCAGATTCACCACTGTTTAGTGAATTCCTTTTTGATATGAAAATACTCTTTCAACATTTTCTTTTCATTGCAAACAATTCCTTTCCCAATATCTATAAAATGATAAGTTAATCTAGTTTATATTTGTAATTGGTTAAAAACCATTTTCACTTTTGAATGATTTTTGAAAATATCTACAATGTGTGAAATTGTTTAACTGCTTTGCAGAATAAAATCAAATTTTATTTTCTTCATTACATGAATTACATTTTGGCAACATTGTTTTATTTTTTTTTCTGTTTTTGAAATAGATAATCCATTAGCATTCTACAAAATTCAAATTCAGAATGGGTACATGAAAACAACTCATCTATGCTCTTTGATCTACGTCCAGTCAGTTTTTCTCCCAGAAGACAACACTTAATTATCTGTTCTAGAAGACTCTGTGTGTGTGTGTGAGTGTGTGTGTGAGTGTGTGTATGCGCGCATGTGTGCATGAGCAAGTACAAATTGTTATCAAACCAAATACTCACACTGTCAGTGCCTTGCTTTCATTCCCCCCAGTAATATACTTTGGACAAATTTTGTATTAGTATATATAAAGCCATATCATTATTTTTAACAGTTATGTGGTATATAGAGTAGGTATATTCTAATACACAATAGTGGACTTTTAGGTTATTTGCAACATCGATTAACTAAATCGTGAAAATGCTGTAGTGAATTTTCATGTAAACATGACATTTTCTCCATGTACAAGAGGATTTGTAGGATAAATTATTAGGTGAATTCCTGGGTAAAAAAGTAGGTGCATTTCCTGTTAATTTCATGATGTTGAATTGCCCTCATCGGCACTTCATGTCAATTATACATCCATTCCTACACATGCCTCTGTATCAGAATGCCTATTTCCCACACCCTGAAGTATCTAATATACTATCAATATTTTTAAATTTGTCAGTTTTAGAGGATTAAATTGTGTTTTACTGTAGTTTTGGGGGATTTGGTTTTCTTATTGTTGTTGTTTTTTTAAAACCCTTTCCTTTTGATTTTCTAAATTGGAATTATATTATCTGTTTTATTTTTTAGTCTGATTTGTTCACTTAGCAAAATACGAGGGATTTCCCCCATTTATTATATATTTTATCAATAATATTTTACTAAACATCATTTGGGAATACTTTTGAATTCATAGAAATAAGATAGTATACTTAATATTTATTATTTAATCATTTATTTATGTCATTATGGGCAAATAATAATAAGTAATTAGTGTGTATATATATATATTTATCTGTAATTATTTGTATATCTATCCTCTGTGTGTATGTATATACATATGCACAATCATACAAACATGAGATCCATTTTATTTCTTTGACTCTAACCCAATCACACAAGGTTCATTCTAGTCTTCCTTTCCTATTTATTTACAACATTTCTCTCTGACAGTGTGGATAATGAACCTCTCCATCCACCATACATTGACTTATTTATTCAACTCCAAAAAACATGTAAAGCAGTTTCAGAATTTTTAACCTGTATCCCCAGGAAAAACAATTTTAACAACTAAAATTTTTGTTGTAGTCTAAAATGCTCTTTTCATATCATCCAAGAAATTGAGTGATCTTTTCATTTATATAAGAAATATTTGATTTTTGCTTTTCTTTTAAGCATTTGTTATATTCTTTGTGCATTTGAAAGTTGGTTTATTATCCTGTTTTTATTCATTTGTAAGTTAGGTAAACTAGCTTTTGATCTATGATGTGAGCACATATTTTTTCAGCTTGTCATTTAACTATATGTAGTTTTTACCCATGTAAATGCTTTTATTTTATGAAGTTAAATATAGCGATTTTTATATATCACTGAATAAAAGTATTTTTATTTAACTCATTTTTTTGCTACTTGGAGGACATGTTTAATACAGTCTTCTGTATGGTTGGGCAAAACAAGTACATATAATGCTTTTTTTAAAAAAACATCAATAATCCTCTAGACAAAAGCTGAATAAAGAAACTATAGAACTCAACAGCACAATCAATAACCTAGACTTAACCAACATATATAGAATATATCAACCATCATCAAGTGGATACACGTTCTTCTCAGCAGCACATGGATCCTACTCAAAGATAGACCATATATTAGACCATATATTATGCCATAAGGCAACTCTTAGTAAATATAAAGGCGTGGAGATAATACCATGCACCATATCTGATCATAATGGAATGAAATTGGAAATCAATGATAAAAAAAGGAAGGAAAAATCCTACATCACATGGAAAATGAACAATATGTTATTGAATGATCAATGGGTTATAGAAGACATAAAGGAGGAGATGAAAAAATTCTTAGAATCATATGATAACACAGACACAACATACTGGAATCTATGGGACACAATGAAAGCAGTTTTAAGAGGGAAATTCATTTCTTGGAGTTCTTACCTCAAAAAAAGAAAAAAACCAACAAATAAATGAACTCACGCAACACCTCAAAAACCTAGAAAAGGAAGAGCAAAACAACAGCAAATGTAGTAGAAGACAAGAAATAATTAAAATTAGAGCAGAAATCAACGAAATTGAAACAAAAGAAACCATTGAAAAAATTGATAAAACTAAAAGTTGGTTCGTAGAAAAAATAAATAAGATAGACAAGCCCTTAGCCATGCTAACGAAAAGAAGAAGAGAGAGAACTCAAATTACTAACATACGGGATGAAAAAGGCAATATCACAACAGACACTACAGAAATACAGAAGATAATTAGAAAGTATTTTGAAACCCTATATTCCAATAAAATAGAAGATAATGAAGATATCGATAAATTTCTTAAGGCATATGATTTGCCCAGATTGAGACAGGAAGACACACACAATTTAAACAGACCAATAACAAAAGAAGAAATAGAAGAAGCCATCAAAAGACTACCAACCAAGAAAAGCCCAGGACCGGATGGGTATACAGCGGAGTTCTACAAAACCTTCAAAGAAGAATTAATACCAATACTTTTCAAGCTATTTCAAGAAATAGAAAAAGAAGGAGCTCTTCCAAATTCATTCTGTGAGGCCAACATCACTTTGATCCCAAAACCAGACAAAGATACTTCAAAGAAAGAAAACTACAGACCAATATCTCTAATGAACTTGGATGCAAAAATTCTCAATAAAATTCTGGCGAATCGAATACAAAAACATATCAGAAAACTTGTGCACCATGATCAAGTAGGATTCATTCCTGGGATGCAAGGATGGTTCAATATACGGAAATCAATAAATGCTATTCACCACATCAATAGACTTAAAGACAAGAACCACATGATCATCTCAATGGATGCAGAAAAAGCATTTGACAAAGTACAGCATCCCTTTATGTTCAAAACACTAGAAAAACTAGGGATAACAGGAACTTACCTCAACATTGTAAAAGCTATATATGCTAAACCTCAGGCTAGCATCATCCTAAACGGAGAAAAACTGAAGGCATTTCCTCTAAAATCTGGAACAAGACAGAGATGCCCTCTATCACCACTTCTATTCAATTTAGTTCTCGAAGTACTAGCCAGAGCAATTAGACAGACAAAAGAAATTAAAGGCATAAAAATAGGAAAAGAAGAAATTAAACTATCGCTATTTGCGGATGACATGATAATATACTTAACAGACCCAAAAGAGTCTACAAAGAAGCTGCTAGAGTTAATAAATGAATTCAGCAAAGTGGCAGTCATAATATCAACACGCATAAATCAAAGGCATTCCTGTATATCAGCAACAAAACCTCTGAAATGGAAATAAAGAAAACCACTCAATTCACAATATCCTCAAAGAAAATAAGATACTTGGGAATCAACCTAACAAAAGAGGTGAAAGATTTATACAATGAAAACTACAGAACCCTAAAGAGAGAGAGAGAAGAAGATCTCAGAAGATGGAAAAATGTACCCTGTTCATGGATAGGCAGAACTAACATCATCAAAATGGCGATATTACCCAAAGTTCTCTACAGGTTTAATGCGATGCCAATCAAAATCCCAACGGCATTTCTTGTAGAAATAGACAAAGCAATCATGAAATTCATATGGAAAAACAGAAGACCCAGAATAGCAAAAGCAATTCTAAGCAGGAAGTGTGAATCTGGAGGTATAGCGATACCAGATTTCAAACTATATTACAGAGCAATAGTAACAAAAACAGCATGGTACTGGTACCAAAACAGGCAGGTGGACCAATGGTACAGAATAGAAGACACAGAGACTAATCCACAAAGTTACAACTATCTTATATTTGATAAAGGGGCTAAAAACATGCAATGGAGGAAGGATAGCATCTTCAACAAATGGTGCTGGGAAAATTGGAAATCCATATGCAACAAAATGAAATTGAATCCCTTTCTCTCGCCATCCACAGAAGTTAACTCAAAATGGTACAAGGAGCTAGATATCAAATCAGAGATGGTGCGTCTGATAGAAGAAAAAGTTGGCTCCTATCTACATATAGTGGGGTCAGGCTCCAAATTCCTTAATAGGACACCCATAGCCCAAGAGTTAACAACAAGAATAAACAAATGGGACTTACTTAAACTAAAAAGTTTTTTTCTCAGCAAGAGAAACAATAAAAGAGGTAAATAGAGAGCCTACATCCTGGGAACAAATTTTTACCCCCCACACCTCCGATAGAGCCCTAATATCCAGAATGTACAAAGAACTCAAAAAATTAAACAATAAGATAACAAATAACCCAATTAACAAATGGGCCAAGGACCTGAACAGACACTTCTCAGAGGAGGACATACAATCAATCAACAAGTACATGAAAAAATGCTCACCATCTCTAGCAATCAGAGAAATGCAAATCAAAACCACCCTAAGATACCATCTCACTCCAGTAAGATTGGCAGCCATTATGAAGTCAAACAACAATAAGTGTTGGCGGGGATGTGGGGAAAAGGGTACACTTGTACACTGCTGGTGGGGCTACAAAATGGTGAGGCCAATTTGGAAAGCAGTATGGAGATTCCTGGGAAAGCTGGGAATGGATCCACCATTTGACCCAGCTATCGCACTTCTCGGACTATTCCCTGAGGACCTTAAAAAAGCCTCTATAGGGATACGGCTGCATCAATGATTATAGCTAGCAGCACAATTCACAATAGCTAGACTGTGGAACCAATCTAGATGCCCCTCAATAGATGAATGGATAAAAAAATGTGGCATCTATACACAATGGAGTATTATGCAGCACTAAGAAATGACAAAATCATAGAATTTGCAGGGAAATGGATGGCATTAGAGCAGATTATGCTAAGCGAAGCTAGCCAAGCCCTAAAAAACAAATGCCAGATGTCTGGTTTGATATAAAGAGAACAACTAAGAACAGAACAGGAAGGAAGAGCATGAGGAAAAGACTACAGTAAACAAATACGAATGGGGGGAGAGAAACAGAGAGAGAAGGGAAAGCACATGGAAATAGTAGGAGACCTTCAATGATACATAAAATTATAAGAGGTTATGAGGGGCAAGGGGGAGGGAAAAAAAGGGAGAGAATTGAACAACAGCAGGGGAGGTAGAGAGGGAAGATGGGAGGGGAGGGGAGGGGAGGGGGGATAGTAGGGGATAGGAAAGGTAGCAGAATACAACAGTCACTAATATGGCATTATGTAGAAATGTGAATATGTAACAGATGTGATTCTGCAATCTGTATTTGGGGTGAAAATGGGAGTTCAAAACACAATTTAAGTCAAATGTATGAAAGATGATATATCATGAGCTATGTAATGCTTTAAATAATCAATTAAAAAAATCAATAATGTTAAGGATGATTTCCCAGTGCTATACAACTAAATCTTTGGTTTTCATGTATGTGTCCATAAATCTTACTTACATGAGATTTAGTATTTACTCAGTTCTTACTTTGGTTTTTATTGACTCTATTTCTAAAAGAACTTGACCTAGTTAGTGTCTGCATCTCTACAGAACATTTTTTTCCTCCTTGATGATTAATTTAATCTCACAGGGGATTTCATGTAGTCACACAGGGGTTTAAAAACATTTGCTCATCTCTTACAGTCTTCCAACAGCTCAGTCTATTTCACATTATTATAATTAAACAATTGATATTTGTGGAGAAATATCATAAATTAAAGAAATATGTATGATCAAACTATGGATGATCTAACTCGAAACAGGTAGTGAGATGGTTTCACCTTTAGAGGGAAAATATCTGACAGTTTTTATTTCTCAAGCTCTCTTCTACATGTAATTACAGTTATCCCTCCAAATACACAGGGTTTGGATCCAGGACATCCAAGGATACCCAAATCTGTGAAGGGTATATAAAGTCCCTTAAATAATATAACACTATATTCGCATATAACCTGTGTAAGTCCTCCCATGTTTTTTAATCATCTCTAGATTACTTATAATACCTAATATAAGATAAAGGCTATGTAAATCATTTTTATACTATTTTGTTAAGGGAATAATGAGAAGAAAAACTTGAATATGTTCCTTATTTTAAATGAAGTATATTCATCATAAAATTTATTTGACCCCACTTTACATACTTTTTATGGCATAATAAGAACCATAATAGTGTGCATTTGTATATGATGTTTTTAGTTATTTTTCATTCATGATCTCATACAATCCCCCTATATCCTTGTGTTTTTCTGTTAGAGTTGAAGCAATAGAGGCATTTAAAGTTCAAGTGGCTTTCCTAGGATTAGCTACCTATGTAATGGCAATATCTGGTTTAAATTTGCATGTTCTAACTTGAGAAAGAATGCTTTTAATGTCATTTGAGTGAATTAGGTTATTTCTGGATTTGCTTTTTTAAAAAATAATTCAATAAATTGTTCTTTTTTTGATAAGTAAAGGAAGAAATTATATAGAAGTGTAAAACATAAAATTTAGTGAGAAATGAAAATGGAACAGAAAAAGTACATTGCAATATTCCACAGAGGTGGGCCATGTGTTTTCTTTTCAGCTTCATAGAAGACAGCACAAACAAGTAAACATGATCTTTCACCTGCACTTAGGGTAAAGTCTACATTACTCACTCTTATCTATAAGGCTGGACATGATCTGGTCTCTACTTGTCAATGCAAATATTAGTTCAATATTCTAAAAAAAAAAAAAGTCAGCTTTTGTCACTCCTAAAGGAAGACAAAATTGATTACTGTCAAGTATATATACTCTCTAGCCAAACTCTAGTTGTCTACTTAAGGTTATATGACAATATGCAAGCTACTTAGCATCTTTGTGCCTTCTTTTTCTCATATATAAAATACCCTCAATGATACAGCCTGACATGAATTAGAGCTATGTACTTTATACAGATGTTTCATTAATTCTTCCATTTTATGTGAAATAAGGCAGTGATTATGAAAATAAGTTTTTATTTTGTTTTGTTTTCAAAACAGAAATCTTAAAATGTTCAGGATTTCCAGGAGATCTCCTGTCTTTCACCTTTGTGGCTTGACCAGTAATATTCTCATTTCTGTGCACCTCTCATAGTAAAACTCCTCACATGGTTTTCTACTCTCCCTGCCATTTTCTTTGATGTTTTGATGCCATTCCAATTGGGTTTTCTTTCCTTCCCATTTACTGATTTACTCATTATTTCGAGTGGTCTCTGCCTCATTGAAACCCACATTATTTATCAGTTTTTGTTTCACCTGACTTACAACAGAATTTGACACTTTGATCACTTGGTCCTTCTTGAAGAAATTCTTTACCTAGCTTCAAGGATACAAACCTTCCTGGGTTTTTTCCTCTCTCTCCAACTGTCTCCTTTCAGCTTTTATTGCTAATTCCTCATCATCTCCCTAACTCTAAATGCTGGAATACTTCCAGGCTAAACCTTTGATTCCTTCTGTATCTACATTCTCTTGCTACGTGATTTCTTTATCAAAAGTTTTAAAATACTGTCTATACACTAACAATATCCAGTTGACTTCTCCAGTCTGGACCTTACACTGGTGCCACATCCTTGACATTTACCTTCATATTTCCAATAGGACATCTGATAGAACTCTCAAACTCAGCATATGCAAAGCTTCCCACTATCTTCCCACAAAAGTACCACCAATAGCTATCCCTAACCTCCGTTGAAAGCAAATTCATCTTTTGAGCAGCTGACACTAAAATACTTGGGATTATCCTTGTCTACTCTCTTTTTATTATGGCTCAAGTCCCATCTTTTACCAAATACTTTTGGTAATATCTTAATATATATTGCAGAACCTAACCACTTCTCATCCTACTTTCCAGTTACCATTTTCAGCACTTTATTACCACCACTCTGGTGTAATCCATCACCCCTTCTCCCTTGGATATTTCAATAGCCTCTTAAATGGCCTCCCTTTCTCCAACCCTACTTCCAAGTCCATCCTTCATACAGAAGCCAAAGCAAATCTTTTAAATTATAAAAATCATCTTCTTTCAGCTCAAGTGAAATCCCATTTAATTTTAGATAATATCCAAAATCTTTACTTTAGCCCATGAAACTTTATTTGATCCAGCCCATTTACTTCTCTGAACTCACTTCTTATGAATCTCCCCTTGACCATTCCTTCCTTGAACACAAAAGCTCATCTCATCTGTGACATTGATCTGTGCTTTGAACGGTCTTCCTTAAGATATTTGCTGATCTTACACCCTCATTCAAGTTTCTGCTTAAAGTGCCTTCAAGTGCCTTCTTAAATATTTCACAACTCTACTCTCCTGTGCTAACTAAAATTGTATTCATGTCTCCTTCTCTCTTTTTCTGAGTATTTGTGTTTATTACTCTTTCAGTACCTGCTATATCTTTGTTTCTCCCAGTTGGATGTAATTTTCTTATAAGCATAGGCATTCTATCATTTCCCACTTCCAAAATCAGTGCTCATTAGACATCTTCTCAAGGAAAGAATGAAAGAATAAATGACATCTTTATAATTATAGTACATAGATGCACTATGCTAACTCCTTGAATCAAATTTTGCCCCTCCTTTGCAGTGGATTGGACTGAATGGTCCACCTTCTTTCATATGTCCTAAGTGGGGCCATGAAATAGTGATTAGAAATATAAGGATGAAAGAGAACCAAAACACTCTTCAGAATCAGCTGCTGTCCTCCTGCAGGTAGAGCACTCTGGCCACCATCTTTCTTTATTGAATATTTGTCATACTTTTATGACTCTTTCAACCTTTCACAACATTTATGGGGATACTTTTCCAAAACTTAATTATTCTTGAAGTTGAACACATATGTTTAAGTCAAATCACATTTGATCAGAAGAGTTGAAGCTCATTTCTTTTGCTGATCTTCTGGGGAAATAGAAAATTCTGCATGCAAAATGCTCAGGGAGATGAGCCTGCATGTTCAGTACAGGGGTACCTAGCAATAATGACACTGCTGCTTGTTACATTTGTAGAATGAATTATGTGTGTGGACAGAAAAGAATATTTTTAACTATTTCAAGCACTTGAGGGTTTTGATCTTGAAACCTGTTTTTACCTATTTGGTTTATTTTTTAACTTTAAATACTCTGTTTCATTCTCCACCAAAGCATAGATACCAAAGTTCACCTAGCAACACTAACTTTGAAATATTAATTTCAAGTTGTTGAGTGTCAAGGTAATAATTAGTTTATCTAAATGACATGTTATAGTTTTAAATAATACACTTCTGTTTGCTTCTGGAAGTGCTCAGCATTAATCTGAGGGTTGGGGCGAAGGTAACAGAGGGAAAAGGGAGGACCACAGAGGAGAAAGAATGATAATGTTTGGAAATTGAGGATCATTATTGGCATTTGTTTCATTGAAAAGGATTGAATAGAGGTTGGGACTGCTTTGTAATCTGATCGTATTTATTTCTGCATAATGTGTTAGAGTGAATCAAATGACACGTCCACTATGTTGCACATGGGCCTGCAGTGGTGGGGAAGTACCATGGTGGGACTGCATTATTATTAAAGCTAGTCACAAAGGCATATTTCCATGATAGAAAATCTAGTCCTATTATTTTTTTCTATAAGTAGGACACAACTTACTTCTACTTTTGTAAAAATTATATGCATTATTATAAAAAAGAAAAAAATACAAAATTTTAAAATGAAAGTAAAATACCATAAGGCTACCTACCATCTAGATAGAATAATTATTAATATTTTCACACTTTCTTCTTGTCTTTGTTCTATACATATTTTTAAATCTTAATGAGAATATGGTATTCTACTCTGTATATCATGACTTAATTTATATGAAAATATAAGCCTGTTCCTTACAAATATGTAATTTCAATATTGCATAATATCATCTTTAAATTTATAAAGGTCTAATTATTTTGCCATTTACCTATAGATATTTTGGTTACTTCTAGTATTAAACATCATTAATTTTTTTCTATTTTTATTGCTTCCTCTTAGTTATGCATCACAGTAGAATCATTTTGACAAAATTATAAAAGCATGGAATATATCTTGTTATAATTCAAACCCCAGTACCTCTTTTCCCTCTTCCCTCCCCCACTGCCTGCTCTCTTTCCAATAATGATTTTTATGGCATTTAACCATGGTTACTCTTTTAAATTATTTTGGATGCACATGATGGTGATATTCACTGTGGTGCATTCATATATGTACATAGGAAAGTTATGTCAGATACATTCCACTGTCTTTCCTTTTCACATCCTCTCTGCCTTCCCTTCATTCCCCCTTATCTACTCCACTGATTTTTTTATACCTCCCTTGTTATTGTGGGTTAGCTTCCACATATTAGTGAAAACTTTCAACCTTTGGTTTGGGGGGATTGGCTTATTTCACTTAGCATGATAGTCTCCAGATCCATCCATTTACAGCCAAATGCTGTAAAGTCATTCTTTATGGCTGAGTGATACTTCAAAATACGGTATACACATAAACACACACACATACACACACACACACACACACACACATTTTCTTTATCCATTCATCTGTTGAAGGGCAACTAGGTTGGTTCTATAGCTTAGCTATTGTGAGTTGAGCTTCTATAAACATTGATGTGGCTGTATCACTGTAGTATTTGATTTTAATATTTGGATATATGCTGAGGAGTGGGTTAAATGGGTCAAATGGTGAGTCCATCTGAGTTTTTTTAGGACTTTCCATACTGCTTTCTAGAGTGGTTGTAGTACCAATCTGCAGTCCCATCAACAATGTATGAATATACATTTTTTCCAACATCCTCACCAACATTTATTTTTATTTGTATTCTTCAAACTTGCCATTCTGACTCTAGTGAGATTTAGTCTCAGTGTAGTTTTAATTTTCATTTCTCTAATTGCTAGACATGATGAACACTTTTTGTATATTTGTTGGCCATTCATATTTCTTCAACATCATTAATTTTCATACAAAGTTTAAAATTATAAGTTCCTTTTAATGAAGAAGAATCTGGATGTCTGAATACTTGTCTTAAGAGCAGTGGGTATGTTTTCCTTGTGCATTTATCATAATTTTAAAAATTGTTTATTTAAATATGTGGTTATTTTGATTTGTTTATCTTTACTATAAATGTGGTGAAACATTTTCTTCTTTTAGTCATTGTGTTTCTTCCTTGGGGACATTTTCATACAATATGACAATCACCTGTTGGGTACAGTATTAACATGAATCCATCAATAAATAATTTCTCCCAACAAGATAAGAAAATTTATTCTCCTCCCATCTATTATTTATTTATTTGCTATTTAATTTGTGTTAGTACTACAGAGAAATGTCAAGATCTTGGAGCACCTAACATATTAGAAAATATCTTTTGTTAGACTATATCCAAGTTTTTATAAGTAAAATGGCACAAATCATTTAATTTATAGGCAATACTGTTCTATAAATACTGGTTTATTTCATATGTTGTTACTTCAAATCAAGTAAAATACTGTTTTCTGTCTACACTGTCACATATTTTCTTATGTCACTCTGTTATACACACACACGTACACATACACACACACTCACACACACACACAAACTCACAACACATAGTCATTCATTCACTATTGATCTTTAGTATTTTTCCCTTAGTGTTGGGAAAAGGGGAACAACAAAATCGGATTCATACTCACATACATGTTATGCATGTAAAACCTGCACATATTAATGCTTTTTTTAAAAAAACAGGCAACAGTTCATTTTATTTTCAGATACTTTTGTTACTAATCTATACAATTCATTTTTGTATATTTCACTTGTAAACTGTTTTGAAAATTTCTTAGGGCTTTCTTATGTCTTCATATGTCTATATATGAAGAAAAGCAGTTTACTTAATCTTTTCCAATCTACATACCTTTAATTATCTACTTGCTTTATTGCACTGGCTAAAAATTCCCACATAGTGTCTACAGTAAATGTGAGCATCATTATATTGAGTCTTTCAACCTTATATTCCATGCACATTATTCTCATATATTCCTTATTTTTAAATTTGTTTTAATTACATGCACATGACAGTAGAATACATTTATGCACTTTGATATATTATACATAAATGGGGTATCATTTCTCATTTTACATGTTGTAGAATCACATCAGTCATACAGTCATGTATGTACATAATTTAATAATGTCTGTTTCATTCTACTATCCTTACTATTCTCATACCCTCTCCTTCCCTTCACTCCCCTCTACCTAATCTAAAGTAATTCTATTCTTCCCTAATTCTGCCCCCCACCATCATTGTGAATTAGCATCCGAATTATCAGAGAAAACATTTGGCCTTTGGTTTTTTGGGACTGGCTTATTTCACTTAGCATGATATTCTCCAACTCCATCATATTTTTACTCATTTTCTTCTTAATTTTTGAATACTTTATCATAAATGAGTGTTGAATTTTATCAAATACTCTTTCTGAATCTATTGGTATGACAATGTGCTTTTTCTCCTTTATTTTATCCATATGGATAAACATATGGTATATTATAATAAATATTGAATTTCAGATATTAAACCAACCTTATATTACATTGTTGAACTCCAGTTGGCATGATCTACTATCCTCTCTTAATTTGCTGTGTTCATTTTACTAATATTTTTTTAAGAATGTTTTATCTACATTGATAAGAAATGTAGATCCCTTGTTTTCTATTGATGCCTCTTTTATCATTAGGTAATTGTCTAGTGTTTTAGTTTTTTTATAACCTCTGAAACTGGGTGGTATTGTTTTTTGATAATCAATTGTTTAGGTACATATTTACCAATTTTTTTGCTCATTCTTCCTCCTTATATTTCAGTCCTTCCCTTTGCAATCATTTCTCTTCTTTCTGGAGTACACTCTTTAAACGTTCTAGTGAGGAGTGTTGGTGATAGTATTTTCTATTTTATATTTGTCTAAAAATGTCTGTCTCTCTTTTGATTGGTAAGGCCAGCGTACAATTGAAAATTAAAGTTTATATTTTCTCTTAACCCATTAAAGTTGATATCTGTCTGTCTTCTGAATTCATTGTCACTATTGAAAAGTCTGTTTTCTTATAATTATTCATGTAGTGTATTTTGCCTTTTTATCACTGATATTAAATCCATTCTTTGTCTGAGATTTTACAGTTTCCCTACAAGACAGAGGTATGGATTTTTATTTATTTGTTTCAAGGCTTACACTTCTCAGAATACAGGTCTTTCATCACTTTTTAGTCCTTATCTTTGAAAGTTTTGCCCTCTTTCTTTCATTCTTGATCTGCCCAGTAGATATAGGTTGGAACTTCATATTGTATCCACTACATCTCTTAACTTTAGTTTCCTATATTGTGCTTTTATTCTTTGTTGTGCACTAGTTAGTTCCCTCAGGTCTATCATTTAGTTCACTTATTGCTTTTTAAAAATATATGTTTTATGGGAAAGAGAATGGGCAAAGATGTTGAAATTAGAGAACTGAAAATAATTCATTCAAGATTTGTCTTGATTTATGCAAGATGTATTAGAAATACATACGTGAGTGAACATTTTTAATGAAAAGCCTTTGTAAGCTATAGATAAACAACAGTCTTGTCGTGAATTGATAAGTTACAAATTCAGTTAGTATTATAGGGAATAAACCAGAAGGAGATCCCAAGGTCATAGTTAAACCAACTCATGTGCTACTGAAAGATCCTTTAATTTCTCTGTCAAGTAATCTATGAACACTTTTAGAGAAAATAATATTTCGTTGAATTTTGTATTGGTGGAGGCAGAGCTACAGTTAAATTGGGTGATCTTAGGTAAATTTGTGAAGAGTTATTTGTATATATTTTTCTATAATTTTAGTAATCAAATTTGTACTAGTAAATGTAAGGGAGAAGGAAATTAATATTTATCAAGCATTTATGACATTCTACATTAGGCATGATATATGTCTAATGACATGCCTTAGACATGGAGATCTTGAATCTCAGAGAAAATCTTGGTCAGCTGACAGAGTTAATCTAGTGCTTCAACATTTTACTGGCAGTCAGCTCAACTGCAGAAAGAGGCAGCTTAATCCTTTGATTCTGTTCAGTCTAGAAAGAAGGCAAAAATAATAGACAAAAAGCATAAGGAGAGGAAGGGGAGGCAGGCCCTATAATTCTTGCAAATTTAAAAAGTGCTAATATTACTTCCTAGAAATAACTGACTGGCATTAATTGTATTTTCAAAGTAATTAGATTAGGACACTTTTTTCTGTATTAAAGATTCTGTACATATTATTTCTACTGAATAACTTTGATTATAGAGAATATAATAATGGAAGCAATTATGAGTCAAACTGTATTTTGAACTTAATTAGTATACAATGTCTAAAGGTCCAGTTTCAAAAGAACCTTACTCAACAAAATATGTCCAGTGTAGCATTATTACAATTAGATATTGCAATTTGTGCTAGATATGCAGTTTCTTAAATGTTAGTCAAAAAAAAAAGAAGTGAGAAAAGAAGATAGGAGAAAGAGATGGTAAGATAGGAAATAAAGAAGGGAAGGATAGGGGAGGGATGGCAAAGGAAAGAAAAGTGAGTGGGATGGCCATGGTAAAGAATTACTTTTTTAAAACATGCTCTCAATTTTATAATCCAGGTCATCCAAAAGCACTCACACCAATTGTCAATGACATTGAAGAAATTGAGGCATATGTCATTAAAAACTATATAATTTCTTTTTTTAAATACTGATTGGAAAATATTGCTTTATTTGTCCTAAGATGATGGTAAATGTGCAAAAAGAAAAAATAAATACACAATCTCACTCATTTCAATCCTATATATAACATCTTCCAACCTATATTTGAACGTTTCTTAGGGTAACTCACTGCCCTTCTCTTTCTGCCTCCCTATCCCTTGGACTATTAACCAAAATAGTCTTTTATTGGACATTAAAATGTGTTTTCTGTTGAGAGAAGGAAGAAGAGAAAGCAGAATGGGAAAGAAAAGGAGAAAAAAATAAATGCCTGGTACATTTTATACAGGGTTTTGCACCCCTGAGGACTCCAGGTGTGGAAGGGACACTCTGCTACCCCAACTTCCAGGAAACAGGCTACAGTCATGCTGAAAGGAAAGAGCCTCCTGCCACTTGTGGAGGAATGGACTGAACAAGAAGCTAGAAACTGACCCAGTAAATTGCAGAAGTTAATGAAAAGTTTCAGCTGCCATTCCTTCCATTACTGACACTGTATTTGGGGTGGCAGACTTGATCTGCCTATACTTTGTCCAACTTGGATTTCTGAAAGCCTGCCAAATGTCCCATATACTTGGCCAATGAAACTCTGATGCTATGTGGTACTGAAGAAGACAGGAAAAAAGTATAATGTCTGTAGAGGCAGCATCTCTAATAGAATTAAAGGAAAACAGAGTAGGAAAGAATACAATCAAGATAAAGTCTAAAAGAGCCACAGATGATAGGTGCTATTCTTTCAGTTCCCCCTCCTCTAAAACTATGAATGGGACAATAACCCACCCACACAGGGGTCGTTCTCAATCCCTCTCCTGCCTCACCAGCAGATTCTCTGAACTCTTCCTCAAACACAATTTGAGTCTAATGTATGAAAGATGATATATCATGAGCTATGTAATGCTTTAAATAATCAATAAAAAATTTAAAAAAAAAAAAAAAAACCTTCCTGGCCTGTTGTTTCCACCTTTCTAAACTGTCCCCCAGCTTCCAATCCTATTATGCTACTCCACAACCTGTGATCATTAAAGCTCTTTCTAAATGTTATCCTTTAAATTCCTGGATGCTTGTTCAGAAGTTATCTATGCCCCTGGGTTCTTACCTTGCTGAATGCTTCCTGTGATCCACATCATACTGATTTAGATATGCTAAGATTTATGCTGTACTAGAGAATTACTAGAGAATTCTTAAACTAAAGATTTGTTAAGGTGTAAATAAAATACTTGATTTTGCTGAGTCATTCAAATATAAATATCTGTAGATATATGTTTTAAAGTGTATTATCATTGTATACATATTGTGTACATGTTGTATACAACATACATGTAGATGTGTGTATGGATATACTTTTAAAGTCCTGAGAATAGTTGGCTGGTTGGGATATGAAATCTGAAATGATGATGGCACATTAAGAGTGTCAGTTTAACCTTGGTGCACTTCCTTTTATTATTTTGCAGCTCTCTAGTGTACTTCATTGCTGTGGACTTTAAAACATTAGTGAGCACATCTCCTTTGAGTCACCTTGGGTAGAACAGCGGATATCACACTGCTTAGAGCAGACTGCTTGGATTATTCTCCAAACTAGGTTCACTTTACTCATCAAATTGAAAAGTTAAAAAAGAGAGCAACTCCATTTCACCCTTCTATAACCCAAATAGAATTTTGAAACATTATTGAAATCATTCACACTATTGAATTGAAACTGAAAGATAGGTTTTTAGTAGGAATTCCTTTGAAATATTTGAGTTTTCTTAGTTGTCATGCAAAAAAAACAAAAACAAAACAACCTATACCTGCAATACAGTTGATACTAGACTTTTAAGCATCATTTATATATCAGGTATGATTGCACCTTAATATCTATGTGAAAGATGGTCCTTTTGCCACAAGTTATTACCTTGTTCCTTGTAAACAATCCAAAGGAAACAGATCTGATGACACTCAGTTTCTAGCTGTGTACAAATGGAAAAAATGTGAATATTCTACTTCTGTTAACTATTAAAAGACACTATGCTAAAAATTAATGAAAAATGAAAGAAGAGCAGCAAAAATAATGAAAATAGGTTCATCTTTTTAAGCTCATATGAATTTTGTCAGCCTCTAATCTTTCCTCTATAGTATAAACATAATTAGAATTTTTTAAAAAGTGCTTTAGTAAAATATAGTCATTTCTTTTTCTATTTGAAGGGGATTTAGACTAGGACAAAGTAAGCTTTGCCAATGAAAAATCTTTGTGACTCTGTACAATGCAGACTAATGAGACCCACAAAAATTCAAACTGTTAATATTTATAATTTCTCAAAGGGATAAAGGTATAGACATAAAGCAAAGTTCAGGCAAACTTTTTCATTATCCTAAAGGAGCTAAGAACCATGCTTTACTTTGCAAAAACTGATTGACCTCTTTAAACAAAGGGATACATACTTTGAAACTCAACCTGATATGATTTATGGTACTCATATATTTGGGAGATGACAAGATAGTGCTGATTATTCTTTGACATTACAGCATAAACTGTAGGTCATATAAGATGCAGAATAAAATTATGATAAAATCATTTTGGAGCTATACCATACCTTTCTCATATAAATCTGTTCATAGTTAACCAAAAATAGCCTTCATTCTATTTTCTAGAGTTTTATTTTTGAGATTATTAGAAGGTAAGATGAAGCAAAAATAATACAATTTGGTTTACACAAAATATTAATTAGACAATAAATAACTAGATACAATTTTAATATGAGTTAAATTAAATAGAAATGATTTTCTTTAATGCCTTTAATTATTGTTTTCCAAACCATGGCTAATCATCAAATCAATAGTGAATTTTTTCTTTCTCCAACAATGAAAAACACCTCTGTTATTTACAGAAGAAAAGGTATATTGAATATGATTCAGATTTTCTTTATTAAGAACAGGTAGAATCCATTAGAACTAATTAGTTTAAAGTGATTACAAAATGATCATTTCCCTTGGCTTGTGCTTGGTAGAATACTAGTAATCTTCCTTTTCTCTAAGGAATCCTGCCATCTGTATTTGTTTCCTCTGAGTGCATAGTCATTCTAGGATGCCATCAGTGGGAAGGAGAACCACCTCAGCCAGAAGTTGCCCAGATTGCCTCAGTCCTGGGTTAGTTCATTCAACCCATGCACCAAAAAAGCACACCTGCACATGTTTCTACCTCGTGTAATAATACCCTGATACTCAGAAAGTGGCTCCTTGACCAGCAGCAATCTTGTTTCCTTGAATCCTGTAGAAGAAACAAAATTCTCAGGCCCCAACCCAGAGCAACTGAATCAGAATTTACATCTCAGTGATTCCTGTTCACGTGAACCTGTCTAAGCTGCCCCTCTTGGCCACTGTGTGCCCTCTTCCTGGCAATAACCCTAAGGCTCGTGGGTTTTCTTATAAGTATTGGAAAATACGTATCATGCTCCTTTGGTCCAATTTATGCTAAAAATGCAAAGCTTGTTGTCTATTATTTCTTGGAGACTAAATTAATATGAAATTATTTATGTGGGGAATTATTATTATTATTATTATTATTATTATTATTATTATTGCCATGTCATTGGCTCTATCAGATTGTTAAAGATATTTCACCTCACATAATTTTTTAAAGTATTATTAAATCTACTTTTATATTTTATCTCAATCCTCATGAAATCCAATGCTAGAGAATTAAATTTTTTTACCTATCAATACGTGAAAAAAGGAGATTGAGATAAAGGGAACATGAAGGCAACTTCATTCAAACAAGCCACCAACCAAATGGCAACAATGGATATTCACATTAAATACCTGGAATTGTCACTTTAAAGTTATGACACATTTTTTTAAAAAAGTCATTAAAATAGTCTAAAACAAAAGCATACTTTATTTGAATGAAATTCTGAAATTACTTTAAAACAGAATTATTTGTTCTAGCCAACTTGTAGCATTTTTCTAATTAATGGCTCATTCTTATTTTAATTTAAATAGTCTCTTCATGCCTGTGTTTTTTCCTGAAGAGTAAGTGTCTGAGCCTTAGTTTTAAATATGCTACTCATTTTGCTTTCTTACCATTGTATTCTTTAACACAGAAAACAGTTTTTCCTCTTATGATTTTACTCATTATATAATGAAGACGGTTGTCAATTTTAGCTTCTCTGACTCACTTTGACTAAAGATAACAGTTCTTGCCCAGCCTCTATTCCTATTCTCCTTCCTCCTCCCTAATTAATGTTATAGCAACTAAATTACATATTAAACTATATCAGATGAGAATTAAATATCCTTTATAGGTAAATTGAAGTTGGAAAATCTTTGTGAGTAGACTTTATTTTCCCACCTTTTTCTCATGTCTTACATAAGAATTTGAACTGTGTATCAATGAAGTAGATGATGAACATTTGAAATAATTCAAGATTTACAGTAATCTCAATAATTCTATTTTGAATTAGAAAAGTCTAAAATATTTAGAAATCAACTATCAGCTTATCTCCATACAGACAGAATTTTCTGGAATCACTGCAGTAGTGCCAGCAGAACATTTAAGAGCCTGTCTCCTAGATTTTTATATGTGGTGATTACATCATCCTCCATGTTTATCTCCTAGCTCAGCCCCAACTTCCAATTGTGGCTATATAGACCACAATTATTAAACTCATTGTTCCTCATGAACCTGTCTTGAATTTCCAGAGTTTGTTCATTTCTTTAATATGACACCTTCCCTTAAACAATAAGTCATCTAACCGAAACAGAATTGGATTCAAAGTCACAACACAAGGCTTTTGGCCCTGAAGCTGCTGGTGGTGGCTTTGGGTCTGGGAAAAGCTACCTGAACTCCACATGTCTGTGGCAGTATTAGGACTGACACTGAACTTAGAGGGCTGTGTTGAAGACATTAACTGCATTTTATAAGTTCTTCTGAACCAATGTTTAAATAAGCCCAAACTACGAACTGTTTTCTACTGCTTTTATTAAGCCTTCTCCATTTTTCTGCACATCCTTTTAAATGTTTCTCTTGCTCTTTTCTAGAAATGATGTAAGATGACTTTTCTGCCTGCTCTGATAAAAGAGGAAAGAATCTTCCCTTCATAATTTATATTCACTTTGTGTTTTGAAAAATTTTGCTCAGTTGTATCCAGTTTTCTTTTCTAAGATGTTTCCAGTTTTAAAATAAAGCTTAATAAGTGATTCTTCTATGAGGTATCCCACAAAACACAGCTCTCTACAATTGGGAACCCAAGTGGAAGTCTTTGTAGTATGCTTGTTCTGTTTTCATTGTGATTGTTCTGTTTAAAATGTGGTCCAGTGGGGGCCTCTGATTTCCTCCTGGAAATCTCCACATTTGGAAGAGGGAGAAAAACTCAGGCACAGTTTCTGCCTAGAAACAAAAGGACAAATTGTGATTTAGAAGCCTTTATTTGTGTTTATGCCCCAAATAATATGAGATATAAATCTAGCAGAATGCTTTTACAAAGAAAGGAAGGAGTATTTGGAATGACACTGATTTCATTGTTTGAAAAGTACTTTATGCTCAAAGTGGTGAAGAATATACCCAGGATGTTGATGGAAAACAAGTCCGTAAAGTGGAATCTGATGCTTCTATCTGGTTTTTAAATTGCATAGTTTTCATAGGATGAGCAAAATCTTTTAAGTACTACAATATCCTACAGATCTTTGTAGTATTTTATATTAAGGCTTTTCCACATATTTACAATATGTGTTAAAAAAATTCTCCATGTAGAATATTTTAAACTGTGAACTTAAATCCCTTGTTGTAAAAACATAGCTTCAAATACTCTCATAGATTTCCCAGGTAAATATGAATAATAAGGAATCAGATTTAATAGTGATTGGTTCATAGTTTGATATTTAGTTCAGACATTTTGGAGGAAACTATATGCTAATTATGCTTGCAGCTGGGTAAATAACAGAGGGAAATTATAATTTATGGACTATATGCATTAGAATGATATATATTATCCTCTAGAACAGGACTGACTTTTTAAAGATATAAACAGAATATAAAATATATTTAATAATCAGAAATGCAATCAGTTTAATATTTATTTAAAATCAAATAAGAAATTTATTTTGAGCACGGACTGCCTAGATGCTCTCAGGTAGCTGAGATCAGATTGATACTTTTTTCCACATTTATGCATTATAGTTGTACATAATGGCCAGATTTGTTGTTACATATCCATACATGCACACAAGGTAATACTTTTTTTGAAATTCTTTGAAGTCTTAATGCTCTGGCAAATGGAATAAACTGGACTTAAGGATAAATACATATAACATGATTATGCATATGAATAATATACAGTATGTTGGGATGAGAGTTGATAAATGTCCAGAAAAAATGATGTATTAAAAATATAAGAAAATAAAAATTATTTGAAAATAAAATGTTAAAATGTTAACCAAGTTAAATCTTTGTTTTAAGGTTCTGGCAATGGAACATTGAGCTGTATATAACTTATATACATTTTCTGTAACATGAAGTTAATTAAGTTTGAAGAATAATGTACACGGCATTATGCTTGTTGTCATTTAGAAATAAAATTAGGCCAAAAGAGGACATTGGAAAGGTGTTGGGGTAGGAATCAGGAGATGAAGCAGTTTTAGTGCAACCCATGAATGTGGGTGCTGCTTTTCTCTATTCCTTCTGTGAGGACTTTGCCTGTTTTAAGTACAGTTGGCTACAACAACAGGGAATCAGACATATATTGGCTTTAAACACATGCAGTTTTATTTTCATCATATAATAGGAAGTTTGAAAATGGGTAGCTTAAGGCTAATGCAGTGGCTTAGGAATGTCATTACTGCCCCAGGCTCAATCCAGCTCTCCTAGCAGTTGGTTTGCAACTTTATTATTGTCCTCCAGGCATTATGTCATGTTCAAGGCAAACAAACCAACAACAGAAGCAAAACTACTCATGTCTTATCAGGAAGGCCAAAGCTTACCCAGAATACATGTACTCCCAGAAGAAATCTATTGAGGACTCAGTAGCCAGAACTGGATCACATGGAGACTCCTTGATTAAAGGAAGAACAGAAAATGGAATTGTCATCATTGACTTTGACCAAAGTTGATCCAACACCTGTTCAGATCGGTACAATGCTGTCAGAAAAAGGAAAATGGATTTCCAATGCCCAACTAACCATCATCCACAAGGATCTTACAGTCCCTACCGAAGAAGGAGATTTTAGATAAGGAGCACCCACAGTTCAACTCAAAGTTAAAGGCACAGCCCTCCAATCACCAAGTCTGCCAAAGATGTCTGACACAAACTGCAATGAATTTGCCAAGTAGCAAGGCTGAGAACACAGTCTTCCACAAGACTGCCCTCACTTCAGATATGGGCCACAAGTCCAGTGGTACCCAGGGCCACCCATATATCAGACCATTCAACTACATAGATTCCTTACAGACCTCATCAGGTTCAATAATTGTTAGGACAACTTGCATAACTCAAAAGTTCTCTAGTTTAAATTACAGTAAAAAGAAACAAACTAGAACCAATCCAAGAAAGAGACATGTAGGGCAAAGTCATGGAAGAGTCCAGATACAGAGCTGCAGCCACCTTCTCGTGTAGCATCACCTCCTGGTGACTATAAAGTGTGACACAACTCAGAGAGGGCTACCAAGCAGGGGAGCTCACCTGAGCCTTGGTGTGCAGAGCTTTTACTGGGGCTCTGTCACATACTGCCTGTGTGCTGATGTCTGATCTCTCCTCCATCCCAGAGGTTCAGAGTTTAGTTTCTAGTTTCTCCAGAGGTCTAATTTGATGTATTCTGTTCCTAAACTCTGATCAGATATCACATGGTTAGACTAGGGTGTCCAAAGCCTTTGGCAAGCAGTTACTCCCATCAGGTAGGACATTCCAGGGGCTTAGATATCACTACCCCCAGTCTTTGGATTAAGCTGTCTTTGGATACAGTTAATAGTTTACTATACAAAAAGAACTGGTAACATATGATATACTTGCACATAATTTTGGCAGCCAAATGTACCACCCACCAATTCATAGTGTGATGTTCCTGCTTAATGTAGAATATCCCTTTCCATATTCCCTATCCTGTGTGTGTGTGTGTGTGTGTGTGTGTGTGTTTTAACTTTGAAACTTTTCCTCCCGCTCCATCTTGTCCAATGGTGCAATCAAGCTTCTTAAAATACTGCCAGCATAGAGGTGTGGGAAGCATTCTTAGTACCAGAAAATAAATGCTGTTTTCACCAGTGTGTCTGCATTGAGCCAAACCTACTCAAGGTCAAGATGCATGCTCATTCTTTTGCTTTTCCTTTGCCCTACCTTGCCCCTGGCCATCTCTCAGCATTCAACAGCATAGCCTGGATTCTGCTGCTCTGCCCCCATGAGCTGGGCACAGGTCCTGGAAGGAACCTCTCTCTAGCGTGGGAAGATGAGCCATCACCTGTGCTGGCTCAGTCCTGTCACAGCAGCACATCCCTGGTCTCCTCAATACCATGAAGAGTTGCTCTGCAACAGATGCTCTCCTGCTGTTGCTGCTGCTACTACTAATAGAACCTTCCACCTGGGGCACAGCCATATGTTTCACCAGATCAGTGGTCATTTTATTTCTCAGATGGCTAGCCCGCTGGTTTACTGCTCACCTGCACATTAAAATACTTTTGAAAGCCCTTAATGAAGCAGGAGACTTGTGTGGTACATTATTTTGTTAGGATATCTACAAAAAATATTGCACTTAGTAAAACTGAGACCCAAAGAAGTTAAATAGTTTGGAAAAAGTTACAGAGGCAGTGAGTGGATGAGCCAGCATAGAAATTCTGTCTTCTTTGTCTGCTTTGCCCAGGCTCCCTGCCAGAAAAAAAAACTAGGTCCAGCAGACTTTATTGCATCAGATTTTCTGTGTGCAGAAGCTTGTGAAGCATCATATCTAATAATGGCAACTTCCTGAGCTGGGAGAAAACCAAGACCAATATTGCCAAGGAAGGGGACCTCTACATTCATGACTCTGGACTCTAAGCCTCTGTCTGGCTCAAAGACCTAATTAATTTATTAATCTAATCACTTAAATGTTAAATTATTGAATCTTATCCATTTCATAAAGTTACTGGGTTCAGTTTTACCAGTCTGCTGTTACTCAGAATGGAATTATAGAGTTTCAGATCAGATGAAGGGAATCTAGCTGTCATTTTACAAATGAGAAAAATGAAGTGGAGACCCTCACCAAATAAGCAAAATAGCCAGATTAGAATGAGAGTCCAGATCTGGTTCTTCCTTTCCTACCATCTTCTATGGGAATGTTTTAGTTTTCTGCCTTGAGAAGGAAATAAAAAAAAAATATAAATCAATCTTGTCAGAGACTTTCGACTCCCTTCTACAGTCCCACAAAATACTCATGTCTGTCTGCTCTAATAAATGATTAAAGACTCCAGTTTCCAAAGGTCCTAAATTTTGGTATAGCCAAATGACTAAGTTCTAACAATCAGCAGTACATATAATTTGCTATTTCTAGAGTGTCTTAGAAGAGGCAGAGTGAGTTTCATCTCCTAACTGGAATGCAGATATATTGCTGGAGCTTTAGCAGCCATTATGAACAACAAGGTTACAATGGAAATGGAAGCCTCAAGATAGAGAACTTGGGGTTAGACAGCAAGAAGATGCCATTCCAGCCCTGGATTGCCTCTCTAGACGTGTTTGTCTATTTGTGAGAAATGAAATCTTGTCCTAAATCTAAAATGAGTTTGCTTTTATTTAGATTTTCTGTCACATTCAACCAAACATATTTGACTAAATTTCTAGAAGTAAGGTAAATCTAAAAGGACTTAATCTGAGTGATCTCTGTTTTTATCTTTTGCTTCTTAATAGTTAAAATTTCTTGTTCAAGAATGTGTTTGATCCAATTCATTTCCTCTCTCATTTTGTATTATTCATCATATAACTCACATTCCCCCTTATCAACATATAATTTCATACTAATACTTGTTGCTTTCTGAGCATGTCTTGAATCTCTGAATAATAGCATGCATTGCTTAGCAAGGGGACATGTTCTGAGGAATGTGTCAACAGGGGATTTCATCATTGTACAATCATCATATACAACATGCTTAATGCAAACTCAGATGCCTGGGAAGTCACTGGGCAATATCATCTTGTGGGATTCAGTCTAACATTGAGTGAAGGTTGGTTATTTGACACATGACTGCATGTTATAATCTATTTGGGACCAAGGTCCAATTATCTCTTAGAATAACTTATGATTTCTCATAACTGAAAACACATACCTCTCAGTAAATACTTAGGGTATTGTATTATGAATTATTAATGTTTGTTATCAATATAAGTTATTTATAACAGCCTAAAGCAGCAGAGACAAATTTGTGAAGCAGGATAGTATACTCTCCATATAGAAACAGAATCACAGAGGTTCAGAATCTGCATTCTAACCTTCCCAGGATGCTCCCAGAGGTAGAGCCTGAACCAGACCCCAGCCTTCAGATACATATGGAGCTTCCGCTACACACTGCTGCCTTAAATTCACAAATAGCTTTATGCTCTTTTCTTCATCCTGAATGGCATACTTCAAATGGGGTCCCTGACACCTAGAGGCTGATCATTAAAACCATTAACATAATTTCCTCATATTAGCAAATAATACTCCCATTCCCCTGCTCTGTTCTACTGTTAGTCACATCCCCTAGGGTCATGTCAACAATGGCTTTGCTGTCCACAGCAAGCCTGCTTCCCTTTCCCTAGTGCAGATCATCTCTGGGAGCTGTTTTGGGATGTCACCTGGTCATAAGAGTTCCATCTAGCTCTAAAGGCCAGCTCATCTGAATGTTTCGATGCGTGTCACAGCAGCACACTTTGGTGCCACATAGTAAGTATTTTATCTACTCAGGGAATCTGAGTCTATTCCATCTGAAACTTAACAGAAACTACTGCTATCTCCCAACCTAATTTTGGTCCCCAGCATTATTACCATTAAAGGCTCCTAATTATATTTTCCCCTTTAGAGTTTGTATTACATTATACCAAAATGCAAGTGCTTTCAAAGTTATTATCCTTCATTCTTGCTCTTTGAGCAGATAAACAGCTGTACCAGACCTATCTTGCAATTTGATATTCTCCACAGTATTTTAAGGTGTTTGGTTTTCAGTACACAATTTTGTAACTCTAGTCCTTTATTATCTGTAAGAGTATTTCTTTCCTTTTTCTATTTTGTAGTGAAACTACTTATTTTACTATCATCTCAAAATAAAGTGTAACAGGTGATCCTAATCTCAAACATGAACATCCTTTCCATCCCATCTCTTCTCTAAGGGAGTGGGAAGAGACAATGAAACATGCAAGTTCATCTCAGATAATTTTGTATAGTCCGTTCATTCTAAAAATATTTGAGGGCTGGGGATGTGGCTCAAGCGGTAGCACCCTCGCCTGGCATGCGTGCGACCCGGGTTCGATCCTCAGCACACATACCAACAAAGATGTTGTGTCCACCGAGAACTAAAAAATAAATATTAAAAATTCTCTCTCTCTCTCTCTCTCTCTCTCTCTCTCTCTCTCTCTCTCTCTCTCTCTCCCCCCTCTCTCACTCTCTCTTTAAAAAAAAATATATTTGATTATATTTATTATTGTTTAGATGAAAGTCTGAATACTTGTGAAGAAAGCCCGTAAAGTTTAAGGATCCACCCTGGATTTTTTTATCTAAAGTGTGACAGATCTCTGCAACTTAGTTTGAAAGAGACCAGTGGCAGTATGACTAGGATAAAATAAATTACATGTATTCTTCCCCAGTAACCGTGAAGGTATCTCAAGACCAAAAACCTAAGTCAGCTATTTCATAGCTACGTGAGAAAGTAGAAATTGCATGATTTCCCAAATTTTTATAAGCTGTACCTACAGTTCCATTTTTTTTCTTTTTTTTAGCCTTGATGTCTTTGGAGGAAGACAAAGGAGTTATGATGTGTTCTCAAGTTTCTCAAGCCACATAGGAATAGCGGCCTCTAGTAGTTGTTCAGTTCTTCACTGGAGCCTACCAAATGTTTGAATGGTGCACTTTGCAGTGGGTTTAGTGATGCTTTTTTTTTTTTATTGGCATATAATTTATTTTATTTTTATTGGTGCATATTAATTAGATGTGTAAAACATAAATTGAACAATGTCACTCCTTATTATAACTGCTACTACCTCCTCTCCTCACTCTCCCTGTCCCCTTCTATCCTGCTGGCCTCCCTACCTTTGTATCAAGAGTAAAGGGGAGTGCTGGGGATGTGGCTCAAGTGGTAGCGCGCTGGCATGCATGCGGCCCGGGTTCGATCCTCAGCACCACATACAAACAAAGATGTTGTGCCCCCCGAAAACTAAAAAAAATAAAGATTAAAAAATTCTCTCTCTCTCTCTCTCTCTCTCTCTCTCTCTCTGTGTGTGTCTCTCACTCTCTCTCTTTTTTTTTATTGGTTGTTCACAACATTACAAAGCTCTTGACATATCATATTTCATACATTAGATTGAAGTGGGTTATGAACCCCCAATTTTACCCCAAATGCAGATTGCAGAATCACGTCGGTTACACATCCACAATTTTACATAATGCCCTATTAGTAATTGTTGTATTCTGCTACCTTTCCTATCCCCTACTATCCCCCCTCCCCTCCCCTCCCAACTTCTCTCTCTACCCCATCTACTGTAATTCATTTCTCTCCTTGTTTATTTTCCCATTCCCCTCACAACCTCTTATATGTAATTTTGTATAGCAATGAGGGTCTCCCTTCATTTCCATGCAATTTCCCTTTTCTCTCCCTTTCCCTCCCATCTCATGTCTCTGTTTAATGTTACTCTTTTCTTCCTGCTCTTCCTGCCTGCTCTGTTCATAGTTGCTCTCATTATATCAAAGAAGACATTTGGTATTTGTTTTTTAGGGATTGGCTAGCTTCACTAAGCATAATCTGCTCTAGTGCCATCCATTTCCCTGCAAATTCTATGATTTTGTCATTTTTTATTGCTGCACAGTACTCCGTTGTGTATAGATGCCACATTTTTTTTATCCATTCATCTATTGAAGGGCATCTGGGTTGGTTCCACAGTCTAGCTATTGTGAATTGTGCTGCTATGAACATCGATGTGGCAGTATCCCTGTAGCATGCTCTTTTAAGGTCTTCAGGGAATAGTCCGAAAAGGGCAATAGCAGGGTCAAATGGTGGTTCCATTCCCAGCTTTCCCAGGAATCTCCAAACTGCTTTCCAAATTGGCCGCACCAATTTGCAGTCCCACCAGCAATGTACAAGTGTACCCTTTTCTCCACATCCTCGCCAGCACTTGTTGTTGTTTGACTTCATAGTGGCTGCCAATCTTACTGGAGTGAGATGGTATCTTAGGGTGGTTTTGATTTGCATTTCTCTGACTGCTAGAGATGGAGAGCATTTTTTCATGTACTTGTTGATTGATTGTATATCCTCCTCTGAGAAGTGTCTGTTCAGGTCCTTGGCCCATTTGTTGATTGGGTTATTTGTTATCTTATTGTCTAATTTTTTGAGTTCTTGGTATACTCTGGATATTAGGGCTCTATCTGAAGTGTGAGTAGTAAAAATTTGTTCCCAGGATGTAGGCTCCCTATTTACCTCTCTTGTTGTTTCTTTTGCTGAGAATAAACTTTTAAGTTTAATTAAGTCCCATTTGTTGATTCTAGTTGTTAACTCTTGTGCTATGGGTGTCCTATTAAGGAATTTGGAGCCCGACCCCACAATCTGTAGATCGGAGCCAACTTTTTCTTCTATCAGATGCAGAGTTTCTGATTTGATATCAAGCTCCTTGATCCATTTTGAGTTAACTTTTGTGCATGGCGAGAGAAAGGGATTCAGTTTCATTTTGTTGCATATGGATCTCCAGTTTTCCCAACACCATTTGTTGAAGATGCTATCCTTCCTCCATTGCATGCTTTTAGCCCCTTTATCAAATATAAGATAGTTGTAACTTTGTGGATTAGTCTCTTTGTCCTCTATTCTATACCATTGGTCCACCTGCCTGTTTTGGTACCAGTACCATGCTGTTTTTGTCACTATTGCTCTGTAATATAGTTTGAAATCTGGTATCGCTATACCGCCTGATTCCCACTTTCTGCTTAGAATTGCTTTTGCTATTCTGGGTCTTTTATTTTTCCATATGAATTTCATGATTGCTTTATCTATTTCTACAAGAAATGCCATTGGGATTTTGATTGGCATCGCATTAAACCTGTAGAGAACTTTGGGTAATATCACCATTTTGATGATGTTAGTTCTGCCTATACATGAACAGGGTATATTTTTCCATCTTCTAAGATCTTCATCTACTTCTCTCTTTAGGGTTCTGTAGTTTTCATTGTATAAATCTTTCACCTCTTTTGTTAGGTTGATTCCCAAGTATTTTATTTTTTTTTTGAGGATATTGTGAATGGAGTGTTTTTCCTCATTTCCATTTCAGAAGTTTTGTCGCTGATATTCAGAAATGCCTTTGATTTATGCGTGTTGATTTTATATCCTGCCACTTTGCTGAATTCATTTATTAGTTCTAGTAGTTTCTTTGTAGACCCTTTTGGGTCTTCTAGGTATAGAATCATGTCATCTGCAAATAGTGATAATTTAAGTTCTTCTTTTCCAATTTTTATGCCTTTAATTTCTTTCGTCTGTCTAATTGCTCTGGCCAGTGTTTCGAGAACTATATTGAATAGAAGTGGAGATAGAGGGCATCCCTGTCTTGTTCTGGATTTTAGAGGGAATGCCTTCAACTTTTGTCCATTCAGAATGATGCTAGCCTGAGGCTTAGCATAGATAGCTTTTACAATGTTGAGGTAAGTTCCTGTTATCCCTAGTTTTTCTAATGTTTTGAACATAAAGGGATGCTGTACTTTGTCAAATGCTTTCTCTGCATCTATCGAGATGATCATATGGTTCTTATCTTTAAGTCTATTGATGTGGTGAATAACATTTATTGATTTCCGTATGTTGAACCATCCTTGCATCCCAGGGATGAATACTACTTGATCATGGTGCACAATTTTTTGGATGTGTTTTTGTATTCGATTCGCCAGAATTTTATTGAGGATTTTTGCATCTATGTTCATTAGAGATATTGGTCTGTAGTTTTCTTTCTTTGAAGTGTCTTTGTCTGGTTTCGGAATCAGGGTGATGTTGGCCTCATAGAATGAATTTGGAAGAGCTCCCTCTTTTTCTATTTCCTGAAATAACTTGAAAAGTATTGGTATTAATTCTTCTTTAAAGGTTTTGTAAAACTCCGCTGTATACCCATCCGGTCCTGGGCTTTTCTTGGTTGGTAGTCTTTTGATGGCTTCTTCAATTTCATCCATTGATATTGGTCTGTTCAGATTGTGTGTATCCTCCTGACTCAGTCTGGGCAAATCATATGACTTAAGAAATTTATCGATGTCTTCACTATCCTCTATTTTATTGGAATATAGGTTTTCAAAATAATTTCTAATTGTCTTCTGTATTTCTGTAGCATCTGTTGTGATATTGCCTTTTTCATCCCATATGTTAGTAATTTGAGTTCTCTCTCTTCTTCTCTTCGTTAGTATGGCTAAAGGTCTGTCAATCTTATTTATTTTTTCGAAGATCCAACTTTTAGTTTTAATTTTTTCAATAGTTTCTTTTGTTTCAATTTCATTGATTTCCGCTCTGATTTTAATTATTTCTTGCCTTCTGCTACATTTGCTGTTGTTTTGCTCTTCCTTTTCTAGGGCTTTGAGTTGGAGCGTGAGCTCATTTATTTGTTGGTTTTTTCTTTTTTTGAGGAATGACCACCAGGCGATGAATTTTCCCCTTAAAACTGCTTTCATTGTGTCCCATAGATTCCGATATGTTGTGTCTGTATTTTCGTTTATCTCTAAGAATTTTTTGATTTCCTCCTTTATGTCTTCTGTAACCCATTGATCATTCAGTAACATATTGTTCATTTTCCATGTGATGTAGGATTTTTCCTTCCTTCTTTTATCATTGGTTTCCAGTTTCATTCCATTATGATCAGATAAAATGCATGGTATTATCTCCACCCCTTTATATTTACTGAGGGTTTCCCTATGGCATAATATATGGTCTATTTTTGAGAAGGATCCATGTGCTGCTGAGAAAAAAGTATAGCCATTTGATGATGGTTGATATATTCTATATAAGTCAGTTAAGTCTAGGTTATTGATTGTGGTATTGAGTTCTATAGTTTCTTTATTCAACTTTTGTTTGGAGGATCTGTCCAATGGTGAGAGAGGTGTATTGGAGTCTCCCATAATTATTGTGTTGTGGTCTATTTGATTCTTGAACTTGAGGAGAATTTGTTTTGTGAATGTCGCAGCACCATTATTTGGTGCGTAAATATTGATAATTGTTATGTCTTGTTGGTGAATGGTTCCTTTTAACAGTATATAATGACTTTCTTTATCCCTTTTGATTAACTTAGTCTTGAAGTCGATTTTATTCGATATGAGGATGGCCACCCCTGCTTGCTTACGAGGACCGTGTGCGTGGTATATTTTTTCCCATCCTTTCACCTTCGGCCTGTGTATGTCTTTTCCAATCAGATGTGTCTCCTGGAGGCAGCATATTGTTGGATTTGTTTTTTTAATCCATGATACCAGCCTATGTCGCTTTATTGGAGAGTTTAAGCCATTAACATTCAGAGTTACTATTGATATATGGTTTGAACTTCCATCCATGTTTGATTGTTTATCCTTTTTTAAAAAAAATTTTAGTTTGTTTCTCCATGATTGTCTTTCCCCTCGCCCTCTGTCTTTACTGAGGCACTTCCCACTGATGGTTTTGGTTATTGTTTTTCATTTCTTCTTCTTGTAGTGTTTTGCTCAAAATGCTTTGCAATGCTGGTTTTCTGGCTGCAAATTCTTTTAACTTTTGTTTATCATGAAAGATTTTTATTTCGTTGTCATACCTGAAGCTTAATTTTGCTGGATACAGAATTCTTGGTTGGCATCCATTGTCTTTCAGTGTTTGAAATACATTGTTCCATGACCTTCTTGCTTTCAGTGTCTGTGATGAAAAATCCGTGGTTAACCGTATTGGTTTACCCCTAAATGTAATCTGTCTCCTTTCTCTTGTAGCTTTTAATATTTTCTCTTTGTTCTGTATATTGGATATCTTCATAACAATGTGTCTTGGCGTTGGTCTACTGTGATTTTGTGTGCTCGGTGTCCTGTATGCATCTTCAATTTGTATATCTGTTTCCTTTTTTATTTCTGGAAAGTTTTCTGTAATTATTTCATTCAGCAGGTTACTCATTCCCTTGGTTTGAATCTCTGTACCTTCTTCTATCCCGATGACTCGTAAGTTTGGTTTTTTTATGTTATCCCATAACTCTTGGATGTTTTTCTCATGATTTTTTACCAGCCTTTCTGAGTTGGCTAGACTCTTTTCAAGATGATATATTTTGTCTTCATTATCTGACGTTCTGGCTTCTACTTGCTCCACTCTGTTAGTGATACTCTCAATTGAGTTTTTAATTTGGTTTATCATTTCCTTCATTTCTAGAATTATTGTTTGATTATTTTTTATAATCTCTATCTCCTGATAAAGATGCTTAACTTCTTCTTTTATCTGTTTATGAAATTCATTCTCAATGTGTTCTTTCGCTGCTTGAATTTGCTGTCTTGTATCCTCTTTAAGGTTCCATTCCATCTGTCTAAGGTGTTCCTTGAGTTCTTTAAATGACCATTTTTCTGATGACTCTAGGATCTCCTGAATATTTAGGCTGTCCTGCATTGTTTGTACTCCTTTTCTTCCTTGTTTTTTGAAGCTGCTCATGTTACTTCTTGTTCTGTTTGACTGCTGAGTTACTGTTTACTCCTATAAATTAATTTGATGCTTGGGAGGAAAGGTATTTGAAGGGAAGGGAAGAAGTCACTAAAGAGAATGAGAGTAGGCAGATAGAATTCAAGGAAAGGGGGATAAGAAAAATGAAAAGACTAAAGAAGAAAAAAAATAGGAACTAAAAAAAGAAAAAAATAAAAAAATAATAATAATTAAAAAAATTAAAATTAAAATTAGTAGAAAAAAATTTAAAAAAAATATTTTGTAAAAAAAATTAATAAAACAAGAAGAAAGAAAAATGAAAATGAAAGAAAAACCCAAATCAAAAAAAAGAGAAAAGAAAAAGAAAAAAGAAAAAAAAAACTAATAAATGCCGTCTTAGAGTTTGATTAACTTCTCTTCCAGTAGGTGGCGCTGTGCCCACCAGGTCAATTTTCTCCTGTCAATATGCGGGAACCAATCACTGTGCAGGAGCTCCTCCCAGACTGGGCGAGTCTCCAATCCTGAGTGTCTAGGGCCTCCTCTTGTGTCTAGTCACTTCCCACTTTTTCTCTAGCCAGGCCCCTCTCACCACAATACTGGCTACACGCCAGGTCTGCTGCTCCCGGGAGCCCTGTTTTCATGAACGACTGGGCACACTCTTCCAGTTTGCCATTCCCTCAGACCCTAAGTTTGTAGAGTTTGGGGCTGAGAATCCTCAGCGGATTTTACTTGCCCTCCGGTATCCACTTCCCCGTAGCTGGTGCAAGAGACCTCAGCAGTCAGCCCTGGTGGGAGCGGTAGTTCTGCGCCTGTGGGTCCCGCACCACCTCTGATTCCCTCGGGCTGGCTGTCGCACTCACGGAGAGCTGGGAGGGGCCCTTACGGGAGAGCTGGGAGGGGCCCTTAAGGTTTCCCCCATGTGTGGAGAGGGAAGGCTAGGGGATCACACACCTGTAGCTGCAGGTTTCAGTGAAGTTATCTCCTCCGCAGCAGTCTGATGACGTCGTTTCCCTTTGCCGGGCGACCAATGCAACGGGTGGGTCCTTCTCTCCCAAGCCCCGTTTCAAACCTGTGGCCACTACTTATGAAGGCTCGGTAGGTATTTACCTTCATAGGATGAGAAGGGCTGACCAGTTGTTTCAGCCGGATGGATTAATGCTGAGTCATAGCTGTTTGTCTGCGGGAAGCAGGTGACCAGGAGTTTGAATTCAGCCGATCAGGGCTCAGTGCGTGTTCTCAGATCACTTGGATTTTAAATTGTCACTCATCTTATCAGCTGTTTCATTTAATTCGGCAGCTCACTCGCGCGGTGAAGAGTCTGCTCTATGGTGCTCCGTGGGAGGCGGCGGCGGCGGCAGCGTAGGCGGCAGCGGCCTTCGGGAACCCCGGGGAGGGGGTGCGGGTTGGGGGAGGGGAGGCGGGGCCGTGCGGGCCGGGTACCGGACACGCGGGAGAGCGGGCGGGGTGGGGGAAAGAAATTGAGATCTAGATTTAGAGACTGAGCTTGGGAGGAGAGACAGCTGGGGAGAAGCAAGGTGGAGAGGCAGAGAGGAGAAGGAGATGGGGCCGATAGAGCCGTGCAGCTGGGGCTGCAGCCTTACTGCTCGCGCTGAAGTCGTGATGGACTCCCCCCACCTTGGCTGGATTCGTGGTGGATTCACTCCACTTAGGCCCCTTTCTTGACACGGTGCTGGGTTTTTGTCGACAGATCTCCTTTAATGATCTTTACCTCATCTTTTCAGACGCGGCGGCGTGGAGCACGGAGCTGCTTACTCACTTCCTGCCGCCATCTTTCTGGATCTCTCACTCTCTCTTTAAAGAAAAAAAAAGAGTAAAGGGGAAAAGTATTGGTGCACAGCTGGGCACCCTCTGCCATAGGATGATTCTAAATTCAAAAAGGGTCAGTATACCAAGAAAAGGTGAAAGTAAATAAAAAGATATTTGTTTTGGCTAACAGGAATGAAATAGAAGGCATGGGTGTAAACATCTTGAAAAGGGATAGAAAAATCCATTCTTTAAGTCTAGAGAACAGGTAATGTAAAGTACTGGTACCTAATAAGGACCCAATTGAGGACTCCATGACCACTACATTGCATTCTAGTCGCCTGGGGCTCTTGGGAGACAAACAGCAGATTCAAAAGCAAGATCACTTTGCAGAATTGTGCAGTTTAGGTATTGCACGAGAGTGTCCTGCCACGAAAGTTGGAAGGGATGAAAATCGCCCAATATTCTCCCTTTAGGCTGCTCCTTCTGGGAGTGGTCTGCATCCTCTGAATGTACAGTGTATTTTTCTTGCACAAAGTCATCTCCTGTCTAAGGAACTGCAACCAGATGAGGAGCCTTTTTCTAATTCAACCACCAAGAGGAGGTATTTTATCTGAAATTCACACAAAGGGGCCAAATGGGCTGGCAGCAGCCCAGTTCAAGAATAGGGGTGACTTGGACCAGTGAAAGTAGATGTGTGAGAAGCACCAGTGTATACCCCCCAGGTGGACATCCTGGAGCACACTGGAAGGGGCATGAGAAAAGGCTTCTAGTGTCTCAGAGCTGGATCTTCACATTATAACACTGCTATTTCATTTAAAGTAATTCTTTTTTTTTCTAGTACATTAGTCAGACTATGGAACATTTCTGTCATGTTCTAGGGTTTTAAAGACTTAGTATAAGGAGATTGTTCTTAAACCCTTATCTTCACTACTTGCTACTGCTAAGAGCTTGCAAATACATCAATTTTTGCTTGCAAGGGGAAAATTCCCAGAATTTGAGGCAGAGAGAAGTGGGTCTAACTTTGTCCCTAACTAGAGTCTTTTCATGGTTATGAGTCTACATTTTCTCAGCTGCAGAATGCCTTCATTTTGCTAGTACTGATGATTCCTTGAGTGCCTGATTATCAATTTCCCCTTCAGATCTGACATTTCCAGATTCTAGGGTACACAGCAATCATATCACTTTAGACAAAGGTATTTTTGTAAAAATTGATAAAATCTAGAAATGTACAGCCTTAACTTTATCAGTTTTTATGAAAATAAAACCAATTATTTCAAACATAAAAGTAAAATATCTTTTAAAACGTGTATTTTCAAAGATATTATACTTAGTAACACTAATATTTTTACTTAGTGGATATTTTACTTAGTAGTACTAAGAACTAAAGTATTTTACTTAATAGTACAAATATAAAGCAAATAAACAAAAATAAATTCATAACAATTTAATGTGTGCTCTTACATGTTTTAGAACAGTGTTTATTACATAGCAAACACACTAGAGGTATATATTATTGTCATAATTTTCCTGTTAGGAATACTCTTTTCTCACTGAAACAAGTATTATACAATAAAGAGTCCAACTGTAATAAAAAAAATACTTCAAAATGAAAATTGAATTTTTGTGGAGTTTGGAATGAGTTTTTAGGTTCCTTTATTCTGGTGTTGCCTTCTCTAAGGGTACCAATGAGCCTTTACTGAAATCATTTTTTCCTTTGGGAAAACCAATTGAAATGACTAAGCATACAAATGTGGTATATTTCCAAACAATATATTATCTTTACACTTTAATTGAATAGTGAATTATATTTTGTTATTCTATGAAACATTTCTACTCCTTGAATTTCTTCATTGGTCACCTTTATCTTCTCATTTCATATTCTGTCATTTCTTATGCCTTAATTTCATATTCTTTCATTTCTTATCCCTTAATATCAGTCCTCATCAAGCCTTAAGTGGTGAATGTGTTGTTAAACATCTTCAGGAAGATATTATTCTATCCCTGATTATATGATCTAAACATAGCACCAAATGTTTATTGTATATCATTGTTAAAATATTGAATCCTCATGCAAAGAAGAACCTTGATTTTAGACAAGAATTTCAGATTTTTTAAAAAGTCATCAAGGATAATTGAATACAGGTCAACCCTTAGATCTTAATCTAAAAGCTATTCATATCATAAAAGTGAATGGGAAGAGTAGTAGCCTTCAACATGAATAAATAATAACAGGGTCTACCTGAAGTAAACCAATAGGACATGATGTAAGGGAACTGTAGCTAATAAAATGTTAGACCTAGAAGTAAACTGAGAGCTCAAGTAGGAAGGGGTTCTTTTCACATGAGGAGATTGAGGTCCAGAGAGGCTTGGCAACACCCAAGAAATCACATCGGTTGAGGGGCCCACATGAACTTAGAAGACCACTGACCACAATCAGGATCTCTTTCTATCTTCTGAGTTCCCAAGAAAACATGCAGAATCCATGGCTGCATTCCAACCAGTGCCACCTAATGTTGTGCCCTGGGCTCAATCAAGAAACCCTTCTGGACCTTCTGGACTTCCCATCTGTAACACTATAAGCCTGAACTAGACAGGAGCTTAGAAACTTTCTTAGACCTAATTTTCTCTGACTCCTTGCCATAGATCATTTTTCCTGGTAATAGAAACCAGATCTTTTTCTTTGACACAATTTAAACTTGTAATTTTGGAACTATGAATGTGATGCTCTTAATCATCAAGGCATATTTTTTTAAAACACTTAAGTTGATGTGATTTTCAGAAATTCAGAAAACAAATTTCGCAATCACTTTTCCTAGTGATTGAAGAGAAGGTAAAAGGATGGATAAAAGGGACGTAATTACATGGTACATTTAGTCAACAACTGTACAGACAAAATGTCAAAAATAAGGGCACCATCAGGTGTTTCAGCTGTCCCATGACTCACCATGCTATGGATTTGCCTCTGGGGATCTATGTTTATTAGGAGAGTAGCGGCATAACCTAATTCAGATCATGACCTCTATGTACTGGCCTAGATTCTAATTCTGACTCTTCTACCTGCAAACTATATGACTTTGACCCAATGACTTTTCTAAACTTTAGTTCTCTGATATGTGAAATGGGAATAAGGGCAATACTTACCTCATGGCGGCTAAAAGAATAAACAGAGGTAGTATATTTAGATTAATTTACTATCATGCCCCATATGTAGTTAGCACTTTAGAAATGTACTTTCTGAGTAGTTAGCTCCTGTGCTGTACAAGTTGTTAAATACTTTGAACATCTTCTCCTATATACATTGAAGAGTGATTAATTAGGACAATGACATCACCCTGCACAGAGCATTTTGCTCAGTGCCAGCTCACTGAGGGTGAGCTCAGGAAGCAGGGGTTGGGTGAGCCAATGGTAGATGGCCAGTTAACTTTCCAAAGTAACACTAAGCATTGTAAAAACCAACACTCTTACATGATCACCCTTCTCTAACATCCATACTCTTAGTTTTATCCTCCCCTCCCCCTTCTATCCTATGGCTGGTTTAAAGGAAAATAGTGTATGCAATGAGGATAAAGAGCATTTTAGCAATTTGGATCTCACACCTGATTTTCATTGCTAATCCAAAAAAAAAAAAAAACTTATAGCAAATATTCCACAAAAGGCTTTGCCTATTTACCTAAAAATTACTTTAAGCCTGTGTTTTATTTTATCATTACTAAAATGTAAGACTACATTACCAGTTCAATTGAGCAAAATTATCTGTTGAATGACTTGTAAAACACCTACTGACTTTAATTGAGAAAGTTCATTTTGTATGCTCTTTCAGAGTATTTGTTACATATTTTTCCATTTGATTGCCAGAAAAAAAGGTCCTACAACTCATCATTTAACATTTATATATCACATATGAGCAATGAAACATTAGGTAAAAAGCATAGCTCTATCTTCTGAGTCTTCTATCTTAAAATAGATGACACAGAACTGACATGATGTGCTAAATGATATACAAACCCAAATCTGTGTGATAGGCTTACATTTCAACAAAGTGACCTATGTCAAAACAGTGCACAAAAAAACTTATACTGTATATATGATTTACTTTTCAAAGTCACAGTTCTCATTCCAATCTATTAGGGAAGTCTCTGGGAGGTATGAGGATATAGAAGATAGACCCAGACAGTTATCGAACATACTTCATTTTAATTCTGTGCCTGGCATGCATCTGTGGGAATTTTGCACATATCATCATGCATAACTCTCAGCCAGTCTCATGCAGTGTCTATATCTCTCTGAGTTCAGAAGTAACTTTCCCACAGGTCACATAAGTAGTCATAGAGCTGAGACAGAATTGCAAAGTCCCAGTACTTTCCCTTATACCATGTTTCTGGGATAAAGTACAATTCAATCTTGTATGGCTATTTTCTTCTTACCAGCATATAGCTCGACTCCTTGTCAATGAATTACCACATCTGGAGCTATTTCAGCTTTTTGCTTACATTTTACTTTTATGCACTGTTATAAAAGCTGCATTCCAGGAAGAAACACAGGCTTTTATTCAAACATAAAAATAGGCTAATGGCAATGACAGGGATGACTGTGAAGGGGGAAGAAAAGCAAGTGATATTGCCAAATCTATATTAGGAGTTACAGTCTTCATTAGAAAAGAACTCAAGCATCTCACATTGTGAAAGAGCATATGATAGAAGATACAATGTGGTGCTATAAAGAATTCCATTTACCATATGGTGTGTTAATATATCCCATTTCCTTGGGGAATGTACTAAGGATGAAAGGAGAATGGAATCCTTCAAAAATGTATTGAATAATCATTTCAGTCTGAATGGATTTTGATTATACCAACATGCACAATGACTCAACAAGGATAATGAAACACGAGACTCTGGATGTGTGTCGCACCCTTCTCTAGCTGTTGACTTCAGTCAAATATGAAATATTTCAACAGGATAGGACCTCCCAGGAGTATTTGATGAATCCCAGGGACAGCTTGGAAGGAACCCATGCCAAGTGCTACTTGTTTGTGAATTGCTGTCTTTACAATTATAACCAAGCTTAGCATGTTCATTGGTAATTAGAGGGACAAATGAAAAAAAAATCTCTCTATGGAAGGATTCAGCAACATTATTTAGGATATGTTAAAATAATAATTATGGAGCATTCACCTACTCAGAGGTTTAATAAAAAAAGAATACTGATTTAATCGTGATACTTAAAGCTTAGCACAAAAGAGCTATTGGAATAGAAGAGGCTAAACACTCTTGTAAGAACTGAAGGAAGCACTTTAAAAATATTTTACTGTGGAAAAGCTCTGCTTATCTCCCTATCTATAGAGCAGAATAATGAGAATGTACAATTTTCTGGAAATAATTATTGTCAATTGAGCAAGCTGACATATTAAAATGTAATATGAGGACACTGTGAAGAGATTAACATGACAAAAAGGAAGACCTTTTAGAATATTTCATAAATTCCTGTTTGTTAAATTTGTCTTCTTAATTTCATTTGAAAAATTTGTATTGTGATCAAGATATTTAGACTCAAAAGTATCACTACTTCATTAAAGTCTGAAGCTAAGACAGTGAAGGAATATTTAAGAAGAGGAATTGCAGAAACTGGCATATTGAATAGACTCTCCATCCTTCATCTTCACTAGTCAATGATGCCCTTAGTTGGAAAATGTTCCCTAATAGCAACTTCATGGAGGAATGAACCTTCTGCATCTTCTTCTTTACTTAGCATGCCATTAGGTATAATTGTCCTCTGTGTAAAAACTGATTTATTCCTCCTTGTGTGGCAGCTTCCTGCAGGGTACTATTATATTTAGTTCTCAAAATAATCCTAAGAGGTAGGAAATATCTGTTTTACAGTTGAAATTTGGGGAGGTGAAAATGTGCCCTGTAGGTCCAGACAGGGTTCAGTTCTGGATTTCCATAATTCTAGAACCTGTCCCTTGAAATGAAATATTTGCTACACATGGTAGGTCATTCTACATTATAGAATAAGACCTAACTAGACAAGTTAGATATCTATACAAACACACACTCTTTAACGATTCTGTTTGTATACCTCAAAGCAAATTTTAAAGTGGGTTTGGAGATGGGTTGTGTGATCAATAACATTTTCATTTAAACATCTAATTTTGCATACTTTATGAATTACAAATTGACCAACCAGATATTCTTTGTTGCCAAGAGTGTCACTTTTTCTAAAGGAAAGTCACAGATGTTTTTACCTTCTCAACTAAAACTGTATCATTTTGATGAGTAATAAAATATTGGCCACAGAATGGGCGTTACTCTACCAGACTGAAATTTTATGTTTGTTATATATTATTTAACATCTAAATTGTTTGGCTTCAAAAATTTCAGTAGAACTGACAAATCATACTTCTTGGATTCAACAACAGACCAGTGTTTGGCAGGACATGTTCTTTCCTCCTAATCTGAGAAGACAGAATGAAGAGCGGTGAAGCCCCAGCTCCGCCCCTGCTGGTCAAGGTGATGGTGGACTCTCCACTCCAGCCAAAAGATATCTGTCATTCCACTTTGGTAGCTGAGCTAGTAGACAAAAGGCATGTATTGTTTCTTTAACTTGCCAACAAATGAATATTATATACTTTTCTGTTCCACATAAACAGACATCATTGGCTTGACGGGGACTAAGGAGAGTTTTTATTGAAATTTCATCCTGGAAGGGAAGAATGAAATCTATTTGCTGGCCACACTTTCACAGTAGCTTTATATATTCATTCTAAGCCTGGAGGACTATGATATCGCACCTACCTTCTAACTGCTTTCCCTGTTCAGAAAATGAGTGGAAACTCCAAAATGCATTGCATCATTTTTTTCTGTTTATTTTATTTTTTTCCTTCAGAACATAAACCTTTCTTCTGGACAGTTGGCCTTCCCAGGTCATTCACAAATTCAAGTGCAGTTAAAAGGAAATCATTTGAGTTCTGGTTAAAGTCACGATGATCTCTAATTTTGTACATTGTTTATGTCTTATTTCTGGAAGAGAATGGATTTAATATGTGATACTGTGAAAAAGATGAGCCTTAGGTTATCAGGAAAACTGTCTGTAACCTCTTTCTTTGAAAACACACAGTTAAAGTAAAATAACTTGAAGAGAAAAGTGAAAGAAAAAGCAAGTTTATGCCAGATTAACAGAATTTTGAAGCCATTTGTGATTTTAGGAATAATGTACTAGAATTCATTCTCCTTATTTGAATTACATGAGGTTGAGTGAAGTTCAGAAGTTTGCTAGTCGGGTCATGTAACTAGTTAATTCCATTGCTGGAACAGGATCTTGCAATTCCAGGCTTAACAAAGCGCAGGTGAGTATGGATGGAGTGGGAGAGAAGGGCTTATGAAGGAAGGAAGGGTGGGCTTTTCTATGCTGAACTGAGAAACCCACAATCCCTCCCCAAGCAGGGCTTTACTGCTTTTGCTCTCTAGGAGTGGGAACTGAATTTAAATAAAACTAAAATTGATTTTTGCTTTTAACTTGCTCTTCAATGGCAATTTTGGAATATTGAATCATGAACCACCCTGTGACTTACCTGGTGGGTACTTATTAAATTTGGCAATTCTAGTATTTCACCCAGTATTACTGAATCAGAATATCTGGGAAATAGCCCAGATAATCTGTATTTTTAACAAGGTCTTTGGTGATTCACATGTTCATAGGTTTGAGAAAGTGAAGAAGCTAAGTTTTAGAGGGAAGTGATCTTTTCGCTGCGTAGGATCTGAATGTATCTTTTTTTTTTTTTTCAAGCTGAAGAGAGTGTAGCTATATTAAATTGAACAGTGACTTTGGTGATTAGAAAACTGTATTTTAAATCTTTTTTTAAAAATCAGAAATAGAATTAATCTGCAGACTGTGGATAATACTACTTGATTATTTTTCAAATGGTGCTCAAATAAATGTAATCCTTTGACTTAAATATGGGAATTGTCTTTTATTATGCAAGGAATTTTTATTTGCTTTTCATAATCCAAGGCCATCTCAAGGATGTATTAAACTCTCTGTGCAGGTTAATGAAGAAATCCTTCTTGATGCTTTGAATATTAAATAAAGTGAAATGATAGTGGCAGTGATGAGGAAACTGATTTTTGAAAAAAATCTACTGTCACTGTGCATGTTTTGGTGAATGTTTTATTGTAGTGCTTTTTATTTTATTTTTAAATTAATGGGTTCATTTTTTTAGACCTTAATTTTTTAGCAAAATTAAGAGTCAAGTTCAGTGATTTTTTTACATATCTCTACCCCTACACATGCAACATATTTCCCACCAGAGTGATACACTTACTAAAACTGAAACTACATTGACCTATCTTAATCACCCAAAGTCCATAGTTTATATTGTGGTTCACTCTGGGGTTTTGAATTGTACAGATTTGCACAAATCTGTAATGATATGTGTCCCCAGTATAGTACCATATAGTCGTTTCATTGCCTTAAAAATCCTCTCTCCTCCTCTTATTCATTCCCACTGTACCCACCAACCCTCGGCAATCTTTGATCTATCATACAGCATGTAAACTTTTTCAGACTGGTGTATCTTATTTAATAGTCTGCATTTAACGTTCCCTCTATATCTTTTCATGGCTTGCAGGTCATATCTTTTTTAAGCACTGAGTAATATTTCCTTGTGTGAATGTACTACAGTTTCCTTATATATTCACCTACTGAGGGACATCTTGGTTGGTTCCAAGATATGGTAATTGTGAGTAAAGCTTACAAATACATCAATGCACAGGTTTTGATGTGGACATAAGTTATCTGCTCCTTTGGGTCATTACCAATAAGCAAGACTGCTAGTAAATTCCAATAAACACTCTGTATGATGAGAATATATTAGTTTAAAAAGAAATTGTCAAATTATCTTCAGACATGCCTATAATATTTTTCATTCCCCATAACAAAGAACAAGAGTTCTTACTGCCCCAGACCTCACTAGCATTTGAAGTCAGTGATTCTAACTGGCGTGTAGTGATATCTTGTGGTTTTTGTTTGTATTGTTCTGATCAACATGATGTGGAGCATCTACTCATATGTTTATTTTCCATTATATACCTTTTTTGGTAAGGTGTATGTTAAAGTGTTTGACCTACTTTTAAATTAGGTTGTTTGTTTTCTTATTATTGAAATTTAAGGGCTCTTTTGTATATTTAGGGAAATGATTTTTCATAAAATGGATCTTTTGTAAGTATTTTCTTGGGATTATGAACTTATCTTGACATTGACTTTCACAGAGCAGAAGTTTTTTTAATTTTTATGAAGTACAGCTTATCAAGTGTTCATTGCATGAATCGTCTTTGGACTTATATCTAAAAAGTTGATACTATATCGAAGATCATCAAGATTTTCTCCTGTGTTACTATCTAAGAGCTTTGTACTTTTCCTCTTTTATATTTAGACCTGTAAGTCATCTTAAGTACTTTTTGTGAAAGGTGCAAGGTCTGCAACTAGATGCTTTTTTTTTTTTTTTTTTGCATACGTATCCAGTTCTTCTAGTATACTTTGTTGAAAAGACTATCTTTACTCCATTGCATTATATGGTCAGTTTTTACTGGTATAGGATTATTTCTGGGTTCTATATTCAGTTCCATTGGTCTATTTGTTAATTCTTTTGTGAATACCATACTGTCTTGATTACTGTAGCTTTTTAGTAAGTCATAAAGTTAAATAAAGTCACTTCTCCAACTTCATTCTTCTTCAGTATTATATTGGCTATTGAGAATCATTTGCCACTTCATACAAACTTCAGAATAAATTTGTCCACATACATGAAATAACTTTCTGAGATTTTTATTATGATTGCATTGAATCTATACAGAAAGTGTGGAAGACCTGATATTTTGATAATAATATTGAGTCTCCATATCCATTAACATGAAATACCTATCTTATTATTTTTTTCTATTTTTCTCATCCAGGTTTTCTTTTCTTTTATATATATATTATATAAGTATTTTATTTGGAGTGAGTACTAATGTAAATGCATGATGTTTTAATTTCCATTTCCTCTTATTATTGGTATATAGAACAGCAATTGACTTAATCCTGTATCCTATAGCCTTGATATGATTGTTTATTAGCTCTAGAAAATTTTTGTAAATTCTTTTGAACTTCCTGCATAGGCGATTAATATTATCTGGAAACAAATGGGTTTTACCTCTTCTTTCCCAATCTCTCTAGTTTAGTTCCCTTTCTTGTTTAATTGCATTAGCTAGAATGTCCTGCAATCTTGAATGATCTTGATCCCTTTCAATGATCTTGCAAAGGAATGGGGGGAGGGCATATCTTTGCCTTGTACCTGATCTAGTACTAAAACTATGAGTTTCACCGTTAAGTATTATCATAGCAGGAGATTTCTTATGGATGTCCTTAAGTCGAGGAAGTTTCCCTCCAGTTCTAGTTTACTGAGATGTTTTATGATGAGTAAGTGTTGTATTTATCAAATGCTTTTTCTGCATTTATTGATATGGTCATGTAATTCTTCTTTTTCAGTCTGTTCATATGATGAATTACATTAATGGATTTTTAAATTTTTAAACCATCTGGGATAAACCTTACTTGGTTGTGGTATAATTCCCTCTACACATTGCTGAATTTAATTTGTTACTATGTCATTGAGGATTTTAGCATCTATGTTCATGAGAGATGTTGCTCTACAATTTTATTTTCTTGTAATGATTATGTTTGGTTTTGGTAATAAATATGGCTGACCTCACAGAATGAGTTAGAAACTATTCCCTCTGCTTCTATATTCCAAAAGATATTGTAGATTATTGATATAATTTCTTCCTTAAATATCAGAATTCATCAGTTAATCGATGTAGGGCTGCTACTTTCTTTTTGGGAAGGTTATTAATTACTAATGTGATTATTTAATGGATATATGTCTATTTCTGCCTGTTTGAATTTGGCAGATTGTATCTTCTGAAGAAATGGATCCAGTATATCTAGTTATCAAATTTGTGCAAATAACATCTTTTATAGCATTACAGTATTTCCAATAATGCTATAAATGTTGTTTGGTTTCTTGTGTTTATATATTATTTGCTTTCAAAATACTGTAAGGCATAATTCTAAAATAATGTAATTTTAATACATTGTGCAGAATGTATTGAATATTGAGTATTAAATAGACACACTGAATTCTCTCAGCAATATATTTAGATATATCAAATATTGAATATTCAATATAGATATTGAATACTTTCAGTGATATATTTGAATTTGTGCTTCTAAGCAATTAAGTAAAAAATAAAATGCAAAAAAATATAATAGTGTTCCAAACCATGTTTGTTAGTGTTTTTTTAGTACTTTAGAAAAAAATTAATCAGTATTCTAAAAACAAAGGGCTGTGTCCTATCATATGTTGAGCTACTAAATCTCCTTAGAGACTCTTGACACACATTAGCAAATCAAAAGTCCAGGGTATCCCATAATATAAAATAAATCTGTTTAACTTTTGATTTTTGATTTTGCAAACTGTTATGTAATTCTCATCCCAATGAAAAGAGCTGTCTTCAAGGGATGCACTTCTCCCAGGTACCACATTCTGAAGGAAATTCACCATGGGACCAGAGGGGACTTCTACAAGGTCATTGAAAAACAACAGAAAACATAGAATTCCTTGTACAATTTGTCTTAAATATGTCTTCAGTTAATGTCTGCATTCACATTCAAAGGTAATATTGCATAGGTGATTCTATAGAGGATGATCTTCTATAGTACAGATGTGCCCCTCGCCAATCATGTAATTTGTCACAAGGCTGAACTCACACCATCTAGAAAGAATATGTCCCTCAACTATCTTTTTAAAATATCACTTCTGGCAGCCAAATACTTAATAGGTCTAGAGAGAAAAAATAGAAGATGATAGTGTTTGAATGTTCTGTGTTTCTAATTGAAGGCCAACATGAAGATAGGGCAACAGGGCAGGACTTACATTTAATTAGGAAGGAAGAGAAATCCTTCTTGGATCTTACACAGAGCCCCTCAGACAAAGGCATGCTGCAAAGTTTCCTTAGGAGCAAATGGCTCTGATCAGATACCTGAATTATGGTTAAAGTTATGAACTAAAGATTCAATATATGGAACAAGATTTTTATAACCTGGACTTCTCAAAGGTCAGGAGTACATAATCAATCATAAAGGTCATAGTACTATTCCTGAGGCACATCTGAATTTAAGCAACTTTTGATTGCAGTACACATGCCAAAATCAGTTAACCAAAACATGCAACTCCAGAGAAATGAAAATAATTGATCTGCTAAATTGAGTAATTTAGACATTTGAAATTATATGCAATTATAAATATGGAAAAAATAGGGGGTGGGCAAAAGAAGAGAAAGGTAAGAATTCAAAATTTAGAATAGAAAGTACATAATTTTTGACAGAAACAAGTAAAAATATGCCATAATCTAGTTACATGGGAACTAAAAACAACAAGACAGAAAAGCTATTTTATACTGAGACAATTTCAGATCAGTAAGAATATAAGCCCTAACCATTTCTTCTTTACATTATTAGAAGTCAATATGCACTTAGTACACAAAAGTAAAGAGAAAACAGAATAATTAAAATGAAGAACATTCTATTTACATTATTAATAAGTAAGGCAATTATTATAATGTTCTTTTCTTCTCTAAATATCTGGTTGCTCTTAAGTTCTTTCTCTTTAATAACAGCCCATGAAAAATATATAAATGCTATGTGTTCAGAAATATTTCTAAATAAGTAACTCTGAAATGACTGTTCCAGTTTTTAATTGTTGTCCATAAAGCATCCCCTTTTTAAAGATTGACATTTTCAGTTTTATGGGAAGACTCTTCCAGAAAACATTTTTCAGATTTGGGATGTAGAGCAAACAGATATTGTACTTCTTTTCTTATTTAATTGAGGATTAGCTATTCTAGTGCATTAAGCTTGCTACAAACTATAAGCATATAAAATGAAACAAAACTTTGTCTTTTTACATATGTCTCACCTACCAGACAAAGATAGGAATTCATGAATATTTAAGTAAAGCTCTCTGGCTGCTTGCATCTCTGATACATATTTGTCTATTGAGACTACTACTTCCACTTTGCAGAGTATTTCTTTGTCTGGGATTGGACCTTTTGTTTTTAATCTTATTCTTGATGTGATCATCTAGTAGGTGGCTGTGCTTCGTTCACAATTTTTACATTCATACATTTTAGTTCTAAGGCCACAGTTTAGATACCAGAGGAGCCCACCCACGACCTTTGAAGGGGCTCAGTGGTTGGGTGAAGTACACTGGTATATTGATGCTGTAGATTACAGGGAAAGAATATTGCTAGTTGCCTTGTTATAAGAAATAATTAAAGAAACAAATTAAATACTGTGATCTCCTTTACCTGATTCAGAGATACATTGATCAATTGAAGCTTCTAGAAGTTCCCTCTCAAATTATCCCAAATCCAATGGTACTTATTCAGTTCCTGTTCCCAAGAGTTTCTTTTACATGTGCAATTTTTGCTGTGTCAGAAGGTGATCTATGAATCAAAAGGATGAGTGTAAAGATAAAGCAGGTGTGAGACAAAATGAGGAGCTTTTCCTACGTGGAAAAAAGATAAATTTATCCTTAAAATAATTTCAGAAGAAAAGTAAAAGCTCTTTTAACTAAAGAATACAATATTCATATTTACAGAAATACATGATTTCAGTGTTACATGATTATCCCTGGAAACTACTTTTGGATTCCACTAAGTGAATTAAAACATACAAATTTATAAACTTTTAAAAACTATTTAGAAGATTATTGGATTTTGTTTGACACTAGAGATGACAGCAAATGTGATTAATTGCCACTCATAATTGCAGTTTCATTCCAGTGGTTATTGCTTGTCAGTATCAATTAATAGCTCAACGAAAACCTCATTCATTCTGGAATATTAAAGAATGAAGGCTTCTGGGAATTATGCTAAACTAGCAGTTTCAATTAGATTTTGAATTTTATAGGGTACTGAATAATAGTTTATGAGTTTATAATAGTAATACCAGTGAGTTATTGTTCAATTGTAATTACTATAATTATGTATATTTATCTGGAGAATTGTAATTAGTATTGTCTTTGTGTTTAAAAATAGGCTATTGTACTTAATTTTTCACTTAATGTATAGGTTCTGAAGTTTATTATATAAGGGAATATGCTACAAAAATGACAATGGTACAATAACCTAGGAGTGTTCAGAGCAGGACCATTGCCTTAGTAGGTGAAAAGAAATTTTTTTTTAAAAAAATGCTGACCATGTTCAAGTCAAGACATAAAAATTTCGTGCATCCTGTGCATAGCCTCAATGGTCGGTTGCAGTTTTTCTTTTTTATTATATAAATAATTTGTCATATGAATTTATAAAAGCAGGGATATCTAAAAGAGCAAAATGGAATGCAATACAACTTCCTAGCTGAGAAGATGGAAAGCTGAACTTAAGTGTGCTTCCAGAATCTCTTTGAATTTGTTTCCAAAATTATCTTGTTTATAGAATTCAACTTTCTATCACGATGAGAGAGCAAATTCCAAATTCAATGCCATAAAATATGAGCTGTGCATTTCCTCTGTAATACTGTATAAAGAAAATAGGTTACAAGAGCATTTTATCATTCAAATAAAACCTTTAAAAATGTATTGGAGAATTCACTAATTCAAAACTGAATTTAAAATTTAAAATCTGATAATATTGTTGATCCTGAATATTTGGAGAAAATTGAAAAGTAAATTCAGAGTAAATTGAAGCCTACAAATCAAAGTACAATTATTTTTTTTTTCATGATTGTACCAGCACCATTCAACTAAAAAGAAGGAAAAAAATGGATTATTTGATCAAATTAAATGGATGTTGAAAGAAGGTCTGACCATTTTAGAAATATGAAAGTTGATCCAAAGTCACAGGGTGCAACTTCACTGTATCTAAATTGCTGCCTTCATCAACTGGCTTTTTTGAACTTATCAAATTTTCTCACAATTTCATCCATGGAGCTTAAATTATTCCATGCTTTATTTTATGTTATTGTTTCTTTGTTATCAAATTAAGAATCTCATCAATGTCAATGTAAGCACAGGAAATGTGGGGAGCATAATATTAGAGTGTGGATGGAACTACATAGAAAGTGTTTTCCCTCTTATTCTAGCTGACTTTCATCCACAAATGATGCTTGAGATACTGTGAATCATCCCTCATAAACCAGGGCTCTCCTAAGGATGCAGGCCATAATGTCATGGTTGAATATAAACGTAGAACCTATGGTGTGGCTCCTCTAGAATTAAATGCCCTGTGCTCTGTTCACCTCCCTCTGCCTGCTGGCTCTATGACTTATAGAGAAGAGATTACTTCTCTTTGACTTGGTTTTGTCATCTTGAAATAAGAACAACAGGCTCTGCCGTTGTCCTGTTTTAAGGATTAGATAAGTAATGCATGGAAATGTGTAGATGTGTTCCTGAATATTAAAATCTGATAATATTTATAATGCATACAGTAAAACTTAGTATGGATTTTATTCTAAAGTCCTTGTTGTTTGTTTATTGGCAGTGCTGGGGACCAAGTGGCCTACCATGATTTTATTCCTTTTATGTGAGGGATTGGATTCTCCATTGCTGACGTCCCAATATTGGCTCAAGACTGGAATTGAACTTTCTTTAGTCACAGATGCATCCCCATCCATTTCAGTACCTCATTCTAGCCTGTCAATTTGCTTTGGGACCCTGATGCTATTTTACAGTTTTTAGCTCTGCAGGATCTGCAAATATGACAGCAGTGTCTTCTACATCTTCATACAAGTCATTCATAATAGTGTTCATCAAGACATGGCTGAGTACAGAGCTCATTGGCACACCAGCAGGGGTCTCCTTGCCAGGGTGAAATTGATCCATTAATCTCACACTTTTTTAGGCAGTGCCACCAGCTTTGCATTCGCTTAGCCAGTTTATCATTCAGTGCACACATATCTATCTTGTGTGTGAGGATATCCTGACAGATATTGTGAAATGGCTTTCTGAAATACATTTTTATAAAATTAACAATGTCTGACTCCAAATCGCCTCTTAATTAAAGTTTAATATAAGCATCCTGTAGGCTCACTCAATTATCTCACTCTCTCTATATCTTCCACAAATAACCAATAAAGGAGGTTGAACCAACAATAAAACAATATTATTATCATCATTTTAACCTGACTTTCATGGCTTCTCAAAATATTTTAAAAATAAGCACTTCATATTTCTGAGTTGCAGGATTCACACGAAATATTTCTGTTTTGGTACATCTCTTTGTTTTGCAGTTGCTCCTTCAACCATGTTAATTATCTTTAAATAATCTGATATTTTTAATAAACTCCATAAATGAAAATCCATGCATGCAACATATGATAAATAAGTTAAAACCATAGTTTTCCAACTTCTAATTTAGTAAGCTTTGATGTGGCCAGGAATCTAGTTTTTCATTCGAGGTGACTTTGCAAAAAGTTCATAGGCCTCTTTATTTAAATACTGAAGGAAGTATTTTATTGACATTCAGTAACATCCTTCTCTTACCAAAGATGATTCATTATAGATTCATGTAATAAACATGCTTTTCTATTACTTTAAAATTAATATGTCAAAATTTACCCTATAAACAATTTCTTGATCACATAAATATTGTATATAGAAATATGTCAATTAAAACAGTACACTTTCAAACTTTAATTAGACTGCTCTGATTGACTTAACTAGGTAATTGCTGATCTCAATTATACAGGAAAAGGCACAGTGTAAGGAGATTTTTTTAGGGAGGGCAGGTTTAATAGGCTTTAGTAGAATGGTAACTTTTTTTTTTTTTTCAATTATCTGAGTAATAGTTGATAAAATTCAGGGCAGGGGTCCTAGCAAAGGATTTTAGATCCAATCATAGTCACTTGGAAAAGGCAGCCACAGAATGTCTGTGGAGTGGATAAAGGATTGACAGGGCATCACTTATTAAAGGAGCAGTATTTGTCAGCAATTGACTGTCTTGGCTATTTCCCTTGGCTTCGTTCGCCACTTGCATTGATACCATTTGATTCAAGTCGGCCTGTTCCCTATCTATTCAAGAGTAAGGGGAAAAGGGAAATTAATGCCTTTATCATCACATTCACACTGCCTTGATCCTTTGTCATCCTTGAATGATAGGACCTATCCTTACACTCCAACTCTCACAGTTTGTAAGGAGAGCATGCCACAGATAAAAAACATTGCATGACCTGAGGAATGAAAGAATCCCACCTCTGAGTTCTCTCACCTGCCATTAATCCAGGCCTCCAGCAGCACCACGATTAATACATTGAAGGGCTTCATTACAATGTTCTTCTCTCTTTTCTGATCCTTTCCCCATACATTAAGCACTATCTTCTTGAACAGGCAACCACTGGTCATATGAACAGCTTGTAAAAATAACATCTTGGTATGACTGAATATGAAATCTTAATAACCTCAAGGGGCAATTATGAAGTCTCCTGCTCCAGCTTCTGCACTCTCTTCACTGCACCACGGTGTTTAAGGAGTACCTGTCCATAGAAGGATTTTTATAATGGGAAGACAATTAAATTGAAACCAGTTATTGGAATTCTAGTGCTAACAATTACATTTAAAAAGTTTCTTTTTTGTGCCTCAAGATACTCACTTATAAAATGGAAAGATGGGACTAGGTTAATAATGGCATATACATCAATTAAAAAATGAGCACCTTCATTTTCCTTTTGATGATGGATAAAGTGCAGAACAACATGCTTAAGAATGATGGGGCTTTCACTTGCTTTCAAATAATCAATTCAGATGCATCAATTGATTATTTAATCAGTGCTGCAGCTACCTTTCATAATGAATGTTTCTATTCCTCTTTTAATGAAATTATGTTTCTGATTTGCCTATAACACAGTGGCATTTTTTTTTTGTGTGTGTAGAATATTGTTTCAGGCCTCCAACTATGGAGGAGAGGATCTGGGATAGTATTCAAAAAGAAAGACTGCTTGCAACCTCTGTATGAGCTGCCCCCATAGGGACACAGATCCTCCCATTTCCTTTATCTTGTAAGTTTCCACAAGAAAAATGAACAAACAGAATTCTGAAGGAGCTGTTGTTTCCAGAATGTAATATACAAAACAAATGGATCCACGTGGCACAAAGTGTGCACTGAAATGGATGCTGTGGTGCCCCCCCCTTGCATTCTTTACAGTTGAGGCACACCCTCCCACTTGTTGATGAGGATTCTAAGAATAGAAGGAAAGCCAGGCATTTTGTGCCAGCCACAGACTGTTTCTTTTGAGAAAGCCTAGGTACATTCAGTTGGCTGCAGCCTGCCTTTGTCTTGGTTAGGATATGAGCCTCTTCATCCTGCATCTGTATGCAGGGGTCTTCCTATCTTGCTGCCTCTCAACACCAGCTTATATCTGAAAGCCCCTAATCAATTTCATTCTGTGAACGAAAGAAAAAAAAAAGGAATATTGCTTCAGGGATCATAAACATTTAAATGAATTTCCTACAGGTCATGCAGTATGTTTTGGAAGAAATATCAAGCAGCCTGCTAAGGTTACTTCATTCAAGAACATTCTTAATTAGTAAAATTAACTTAGCTTCCCCATAATAATTTATTGGAAAAGGTTAAGAGAAGTCAAGCAAGATGTTTCCTAGAGAACATTACACAAATCTGCCCCTATTACACACTTAACTTGTAAGTTGTCCTCTGAAAATGATTATAAAATTTTGTATAAATGAAGCCATAAAATTTTTCCTACCCCACATAATTCTATGCAGAAATTTATTGTGTTCTGAAAACCTTAAGCAGCAGAAATGTTAGTGAATAAATTTTATTTTTTTTTTTCTTTTTATGAGTACTCAGCATCACGTTGGCATGTGAGCTATCACTCTTTTGTGCTTGGAAAGCACTGCATTGATTCCTGGAAGGCCATTCAGATGTCACCTAGCCTAGCTCCCTGGCAAGTAGAACATACCCAAATCATTTTAATGGAATAAGAGGTAATATTTCTCAATTACAGATGTAAAAACTTGTTAGTGGAAAGTTCTAAGACTCTCCAAGAATAAGTCAAAAAACAATGGTGGCAATTGGTTGTGTTAAGGCTGTGGATTCTCCAGACCCACATTGTATCCATTAGCCTTACTTCACTAATGAGAAACAAATTTTAAATGCTTCTGGAATTAAGACTAAATAAACATGCCACACTTTCTCCTCTTTGTATCAGTATATTCAAACTTAATCTCCTTAAGGTTTCCCAGGTTAGGAAAAAAACTCACTTCTGAATATAAAGTATAGGTATCTTCAATTTTTTTTAACCATACGATTTATTTTTATTTTTTTAGTCATACATGACAGCAGAATGTATTTTGATATATAAAACATACATGGAATGTACATACATCAATCATAATGTCTATTCTATTCTGCTGCCCTTCCTATCCCTCCTACTCCTTCCCTCTTCTCCTATCCTTTCTCTCTATCCAATCTAATGTGAAATTCAATTTTTAATAAATGTATTTTTTCCAGGAAACAGAGCAACTGAAATGAAATATTGTAATAAGGTTTTCTTAAAATTCTAATAGTGGCAAGGCATGGTGGCACATGCCTGTAATTTCACCTATTCAGGAGAGTGAGGCAGGAGGATCTCAAGTCATGTAATTTAGAAAAACACTGCCTCAAAATGAAAGAAAACATAGGAGAATGGTAGAGCGCCCTATCTGCAGTACTGCAATAAAATAAAATTTATATATATTTTACACATACATATTCATTATATAGAGACATTATGTAGACACCCCTACATATATCTTTTTTTTAAGAGCTGGGATGTCTCTCAGTTCCTAAGACCTGGGGTTCAATCCCCACTACTGAAAAACAAAGAAAGATAGTCCCTTCCTGAGCTGGGGATGTTGCTGCTGAATGGTAGAGGGCTTCCTTTGCATGCCTGAGGCTCTGAGTTCTGTTTCCAGCATCCTCTGACCCCTTCACACAGACACTTCTTGTCCTAATAGAAATGAAGAAACAAATCAGCCTAGGTGACAATGACTTGATGCTCATGTTCTTTAACATAAACTTTTTTTTTTTCATTTAAACATATTTCAAGGAAATATCAGATCTGAGAGTTATTGGTGACCTGGAAATTAACAAGTACTGAGAGAGGTGGGGGCATTTGGAGGGCAAATATTATTTTCCTTGAAAAATGCTGATATTCAAACCATAGAACAGAATGTGTATAATAGGAAACCTAATAATACAGCGGGAAGCATTTCCTTTCAGCAGAAAAGGGAAAGATACAAAGGAACAGATGGTGATAAGTTTGTAGTAACAAGAGAAAGCACTAAATAGTCTTTGACAGAGCTTGCCCCCAGATAGGATGGCAGTGGCAGGGCTTAAATCATTTTTTACATTGCTCATTGACTTCCTTTGCCTACTAATAAGTCTTCAGAGACAGAATTTAGTTCTCAGCTTGACTTTGCCTTTCTCTGCTAATGTCATATGTCCTGTGCTGAATTTGTTTAACCCGATGACCCCAATTTTGGTTTCTGTACCCTTTTTCAATTCTTTCCTATCCTTAAATGAAGTTTTATAAAAAAACAATAGTATCTGTTACCCTTAACCATTGCCATTTTCTTTTTAAATTTTGTGTAATAACCAGACAAACTTGAAGAAGGAAATGGTTCTCAACTTTAATTATACATCAGAATCATTTGGGAAATTGGATTTCATTTTGTTTTCCTTTTTGATTCTGAAGCCTTGTCTCTACCCATGAACAATCAAACACCTAGTAATCTGTAGCTTGGGCCATCCATATGGAGGTATCTTTACAAAATATCCCCAGAGGAACTAATATTCAATAAGGCTTGAAAACTGTTGGGGTCCAGTCCCAAAACAGAAAAGGGGTTACCCAGGCTTCACTACTGGCCTGAGACACACTGCTGAGAAACCAGTGGTGTAACTGAATTGAAAACCACCATGCCTTCCTGATAATAGAAGCTTTATCTTATGTTAACTGCTATACTCCTTTGTCTCTCCCACTCTCAGAGAGCAGGATTGTATTATTATTTGTTTCTGCTTTTCAAGTCCCCATCTTTTACATAATAGATTGTTCCAAGCCAACTCCTAGATGGCAGGTAGGGACTTGTTCTGTTTGTTGTTGTTGTTGTTGTCTTCTTTCAAGTTCATAAACTTTATGTAGGTGATTGATAGTAAGTGACTGGTAAATGATGGGTTTCAATGTTTTAACTGAACTTAAGCTGTTGCAAGTGAAAAGTTAGGTCACTTCATCACAAATACATTCATACATTGTTTTCACAATATTGTGGTAGATGAAATAAAAATATTGGGATGAAGATCCTCGGTAGTATACTGTATCTTCTGCAGCCAGATTCATTTTATAAGCTAAAAATGGGCCTAAAAAGGATGACTATTAAAACATGTTTGTGCTTTTACTTTGATTTGGTCAGTTACTAAGATTTATAATCTTTTCAGATGATGAAATTGAAGAAAAAATACATGTAGAAACACACTTTGCTTTAGTTCTTATAATAAAACCTGATTGCTAAATGTGTTCCATTAATTAAACTTTTTTTATGTTCTTGAGTATAGAATTTAAATATTGTTATTTTTCCTTTCCTTGATCTTAGAAACAAAGACCAAACTTCATTATTCCCTTTTATTAGACCATTTCCAGCCTAGGGAATATTTCACAATGAGACAGAAGGCCTGAAACCTGTCCATCCAACCATCCTATAGAAATTCAGACCACTGTGTATGGGACCTGTCTCTATGTCAACATATTCATAAGTTTTTGACAATTTCACTTATTTTCAATCCTCTATATTTAACTGATAAAAATTACTTGCTAACATTGGTGAGAGATTGGTTTTGTTCATCAAATCTCTATAGTCTCTTTGGAGGATGTGCTAAGGGTCCCAGATGAAGGATCTTTCTAAAAGCCTTCTACCCTTACAGTGGTCCTGTGATGTGAAAAAAGAAGCTTCAAGAGACTAAATAAGCAGGTCTGTAAAGACACCAATATATTTTCACTATACTTTCTACTGTTGTATATCTCACAAAAATTTGTGAAGGAGAGTCAGAGTGGTCTCTATTTCAGTTTCTTATATACTGCATTCTCCTCTTTTATTTTTCACCCCATTCCAGATTCATTATAAAAACTTAATATATTCTACTTATTACAAAACATGTCAAATTAGTAATCTCCTGAAGTTATTGAGTGGCAATATAATTTGATGCTAAAGGTTTGCTTCCTACAGAGTAAGGGATCATTTGTTATCATTCTGCAGCATTGATGGAGTGCCAGTATTATAGTAAGTTTTTTAGAACTATTCCTGTCCAAAACATGCTCGAATTTAACAATAGAAACCATTATATAATCTCTCTCTCTCTCTCTCTCTCTCTCTCTGTGAGTGTACATAATATGTATATGTGCATGTATGTGTATATATAGGAATACATACAAAACATTAAATGATATGATGTTTTAGAAATGCTAAATTACTAATAATCATTGATTTCATACTTCTCCAACTGTTATAAATTATAAAAATCTATAATAATTTTTATACACTGAAGAGTATACTTGGAAACGACTGAAATAGACTAAATATACCTGTGCATCTTCGGTTGCTTTAATACATTTCTTAAACAAATATGTCTAGGCACTACTAGATCTGATAGAGTTTTTATGCACTGAGTGTTTTCTGATCCCAACCTTGGCAAGCCTCCTGTGCCATTCATGTACTTCTATCAAGTAAAAATCATGAATAACCAAGTACTGACAGGGAACTATATTGCACATCCAACATAATGTCCATAAATTCAGAACATTAATTTCAGGAATGCAGAGACTTTTGAAAAACCATAAAGTGGCTTGCAAATTATTGAGAAGCCACACTCCAAATATTTCCAGAAGGTAGCTTCCCTTGTTATTTATGTGTTTGTCTACTGGGAGTCACATGGCCCTGGAAAATTAGAGTGCCCAGAAATCATTTCCTAGCTCTGCATTGTGTTGGTGTTTTGTTATTAACGGTCTCCCTGGATGTGCTCTGTCTCCTGTGCATGTGTTCTGGTGATACTGCAGTGTTCTTTCTCTGCCACAGGTTATCAGCAGTTTGCAGAGTGACAGTACAAGATAGAAGGATAGCTCTTCTCCAATGAACTGATTTGCAATGAAAGGAAAACCAAGCCCATGTTTTTTGGTATCTCCCAGATTACAGAAACTGACTATCTCATTAGTGATTAAAACACCAGCTGTTATAATCTTGGAGTTGGTTGACCAGTTTAATTATCCTGAAACCTGGCTAGATTCCTCTTCTTTTAGCCAACATTGGTATTTCATTCACTCCAAATTCACTCTAAAGCAAAAAATTTCAAATGGTTCTTAATTGAGAGTGCCATTACCTACCATCGACTTCCAGGTGTGGTATACTATGGCTTTGTTCATACTAATAAGTGTTATGCAACTGGCTTTATGGTGAATACTGCAATGACATCATAAATTTACTCACATTATATTCAGATAAGCCAAGAAAATATATTGTCTTTATTCTCTGAAACCATTCTCACCTCTTTCACTAGCCTCCACACATTAAGGAATAGAAATAAAGTACTAAAGTTCATTCAAAACACAGCCTGAGGCCAATAATTTAGTCTCTTTTAAAAATCTTGTTAAATCTTATTTCTTTTTAAAATTATTTGATATCACTCCCATTCCCTTTATTATTTTGATCTTTCCTAAGGTAGTATGTGGGCAGTGGGGAGTGCTTAGGTGATCTAGGACATTGGCCTGGAAGGATCTCCCAACCCCTTGCTGATCCTTGGGAATGTGCTGGTGGGAGTCTATCTACACATAAATGGTTCATCCAGTCCCTCCCTGTGTATTCCACAGGGATGGAATTTAGATTCCAGTGTAACCCAGGGTTGGAATTCTTAGGTCCCTTGTCTTTTCTTCTTTCTATTCAATAACTCACAATTCATGATTGTGTTAGAGTTCTCTAGAGGAACAGAATCAAGAGAAAGTATAATTATAAAACGGGGATTTATTAGGTTGGCTTGCATGACCAGAAGCTAGATAGTCCATAATGGCTGTCTGCAGGCTGAAGAGCTAGAAAAACCAGTAGCTGTGCAGTACAAGAGACTGAAGCCCCAGAACAAGAGGGCTTGAAGGTTCTACCCTAGTCCAAGACCAAAGGCTTCTGAGAACCCCTGGAATATCACTGGCAGAGTCCACTTTGGAAAAGTGAAGAAGTGAGAGTCAGATATCCTCAGAGGATCACAGCAGCAATCAAGAACCCATTCAAGAAGAATCAAGCTTGTGTCTTCTGCAGCTTCCTTGTTTTTCCAACTTTTATTCCATCCAAGCCATGATCCTATTGAACAGTGCTGCCCACGCTTAGGGAGGGTCTCCATATCAGTTGACTCTACCACACACCAATCATTTCTAGACACACCCTCATTGACACACCCAGAAGCCTCTTGATCATAGGTATCTTTTAATCCAATCTAGTTGACAATTCGAATTAACCGTCACAATGATGTAGTTGCAAAAGGAACATGTTCTTTATATTATAAGAAAACAATCTATGACCTGTCATTTTCATAATAAGAGGATCTTGTTTCTGTGATGGAATATAATACACTCATTCTCCTACCTTTCTTTCCTTTCCTCCTCCCTCCTTAATCCCCTACATTTCAAGTTTCTTTCTTTTTTTTTTTTTTCCCTTGCTAAAGTGTCAAACACCTGCCCCTTCTCTGGGATATCAGAAGGCTAACGTAATCTATTTTAAAAAGCAACTTATGATGCAACCATTTATACTTACAAATGTTATATCTGTTAGTTTACTTTCACTCTCCAACTTCAGATATCAATACCTCATTCTAGTCCATACTTCTCCATATAGTGTAAACACCATTTGGAGTATATAAATGCTTTAAAACTTGATATCAGTACATTTGAGAAACTATATTTGATATTGATCACATATACTTAATCTACAAGATCTTAAAGAGTCACTTTAAATATTCAGAGCAATAATTCTTAAATTTTAAAAATGTTATAGCATAATTAGAATAAGTTATACCCCAGGTATGTATAATCTGTCAAAATACACTCTACTGTCATGTATATCTAAAAAGAACAAATTTAAAAAATTAAAGAATCTGGCAATTATGAATTCTCTGCTACTCTCCAAATATTTTCACACTCACAAAATACTGCTTATATCTTAGAAATAATACCAGGTGATGAGTCCCATGTCCAGTTATCTCCTAGCCATGACAGAATAGCTTATATAACATAGGCATGTTTGATGGAATTACTGACCATTGGGGAGCAACTCATTGTTTAGCCTCTCTCCACTCCCCAGACTTTCATCCCCACTCTCCAATAATGCCTTGGTCTTTCCAATGTCCAGTTGACATCCTGAAGCTACCTAGGGGCTTCTAGCCACCTTTAATATGCAAAAGACACTCTTTTCCCTCTGAATATTCCAAAGGTTTTAGGATCTGTATGTCATAAAACATAGGTACAAAGACCCAGTGTATTTCACAAGATTACACCAAGCTAAAAGCAGGGCTCTTAGTAGTATCATTTTTCTAAGCAAATGGAAATTAAACTTCAAGGTCCAAAATTAGGATGCTCAGAGAATTCATGTTCAGAATGCATACAGAATTCATATAGGTAGGCCCTACAAATTAATTAACCAGAAATAATTTAAACCTCTTTAATAAATAGGCAATTAATTTGACCAAAAACTTCACAAAAGAGGCTATCCAAATGGTCAATGAACACACAGAAAGATGTTCATACTCATTACTTCATTTGTCATGGGAGAATTTAAAATTAAATCCAAATAAGACAAAAGAACATGCTGGACCAGAATGGTTAACATGTAAACAAAGGACAAATCAAAGGACTTGGAGCAAGGTGAACACTGACCTACTATTAGTGAGGATGTATATTTAGCTTAGAGGATTTAGCTTTTCCAAGCCTACCCAACAGAAATGAATATACATACTCCAAAAGACAGATACAAAAAGTTAACAACAGCATTAAGTATATTAAAAATTAGAACCAATTCAAATGGCCATCAATAATAGAATAACTAAATTTTAGAAGATGGAAGATTTTAGAATAAATACTATGAAAGTATATACAACAATAAAAATGACATGGATTCTTCTCTTGAATGTAAGCATACCCAAGATTGAATAATTATAATAAATAAAAAATAATGCACATTGTATTAATCCATTTTTTATGGAACCCAAGACAGACTACACTGGTCTATGGTAGAAGGTCAAAATAGTGGTTATTCTGGAGGGGGTAAATGCCCAGGACAGTACAAGGGAAGTACCGAGGTAAGTGTCATTTCTTGGAGTAGCAGATTGTTACATGGGCATATTCACTCAGTAAACACTAATGAAGCCATGTACTTTTATTTATGAATTTTTCTATACTTTTACTATACTAGCATTTTTTAGAAGATTGCTTAAAAAGAGTTATTCAATTTATATGAGACTTTGTGTTTTGAACAGAATCCTTTAATCCTTCCTTATTCCAGGAAGCAGGGATGAACAAAATTCACAATTCCCCTTTGAGATATTCTGCACAATAATACAAAACAGTCATATTTTCATAGATGCTCTCAACTGCACAAAGTTGATCATAAAAAAGAGCTAAGTGTTTGAAGTCATATGCTAATCAATATGTCACATGGGACAATGTCAGAATATTAATATCCATTTTTAAGGTGAGTATAGGAATATGGGCACTCATTATACTACTTTTCTACCTGTATGTGATTTGAAATTTTCATAAGCTTTTTTGCAAGATGGAAAGCATAATCATCTGCCCGTATGAAAGAAACTAAAACTAAAAAACTATAGCAAAAAGAAAGTTATGTCACAAATGGATTCCCATAGGAAAGGAAAAAGAAGATTCAGAAAAATAAATAACACACTAAAATTGGATGATAAAATTTGGTTTGCTTCAGCTGAAAATTTCAGTTAGTATGTTATACTCCTACCTTGTTTTACATTTTTATTGGCACATTTTAATTATACGTATTAGTGGGATTCATTATTACATATTCATACATGCACACAACATAATTTGATCAGTTTCATTCCCCATTATATTCCCACCTTCTTTCCAGCAAATTGAATCCTATTCTTATTCTTATGGCTTATTTCATCCCCCTCCTCTCTAAGAGGTCTTAATTACTACTCTTGTCTCTAAACTCCAGTTTCTCTGTTATTATTTGTTATCACTTAATTGATCCTCATTTTATTATATGCTGTGTAGCACCAGTTATGTTTTTATAAATCATCACTATTCTTCTTTGAAATGCTTTACTCTATGCCTAGGAACCTTGTCATGCCTGAGAAACATTATTAAATATATTTTTATTTATAATTTTCAATCAATCTCATTATCACTTTGTTGATTCTTTATCATTTAATGAGCACCTTCTCAGACACTGTTTGTTCTTTTTGGATGCCACATATTACCTTATTTAATTCTTATAAACTTCATATGAATTGTTACTATTATATTTATTCAGAAATCAGATAACTGAAGCATAGAGATGAAGCAGGGGGGAAGTCACACAAAATAAGTGCAGTTGTTATCAGCTCCAACTTAGCAGCTCCAGACCTAAGTTGCTAAGTCTAGTATACATTTCCTCTTGGTTTTGTTTTCTAGCCCAGCATAGCAAAGTAGGAAAGGAATCTTTCAAGTTCAAGAGTTTAAAGAATTTTTTATGAAAGATTACTGTTTTTTTTCTTTATTATAGCAAATTTTTCTTTACTTTAGAAGCTATGGCATTTATTTATTTATTTATTTATTTATTTATTTATTTATTTATTTATTTATTTATTTAATTATTGCAGTTCTGAGGATCAAAGCCTGGGCCTCACACATGCCAGTCAGGCACTCTACTGCTGAGTTACACCCCAGACTACTTTAAAAGCTATGGGACCTAAAGTCCATTCTCATTAAATAAAAAATTTGTATTTTCTTCAGTATACTATTTTCAGTATAGTATCAAAATTTGGATCTCAATGTCTGCAATTAATATTGGACTATTCACTACTAATTATTCTATTTTCAAATTCTCCAGTTCAGTACTTCAATATGTTTAATATTAGAAAAAAATTTACAACCTTGTGAGTATAACTGAAGAGGAACCTTAACTAATTATTTTATTATCCTTTGGGAACTGAATTCAGGTCCCTTAGCTTGTGGAGTCAGAGAAAATAGCTGCCATGTTGTATCACAGAGGTTCATTTAATGGAAGGAGAGTGCACTGTTAAATATTTAAGGACCAGAAGTTAGCACTAATAAGAAGTTGTTCACTGATCCTGATAAAGCCATTGCACTTCTTTAAAAAATGCTATTCTTTGTGACCATATACTAATTGTGTTCAGGAAACCCACCACTCCTGAAAATAGCCATATCAGTAGTATTATGCATAGAGATGTACGCCTGTGTCCAGGACTTCTGGTAAAAACATATGGATACAAAAATAGAAACCTAATTTAAATTACCTGCAATCAAACATCCATATTACCACTGATAGCTGTACTTTTTGTCTCTTTTTCCTAAACAAAGTAAATATTTTTATTAATTTAAGTAAAAGAATAAAAAGTTACTATCATAAGTTCTCATATTTGTCATAATTGACAAATTATGGGTATTAAATACTAAAAGACTTGGTGGAATCAATGCATATTTAAGATATTTTATACATACTATTGAGTTGCTTTCTTGAAATTTTGAACTAACTTACAACACCCACAATAGCCTATGAGAACATCAGTTTCTCACAACCATATCAGCAATGCTTATTAGTTTTCTAGCTTTACCAGATTAAATAGCATCTCAATATTTTACTTTGTATTTACTTGATTACAGAGAGTTGAATGTTTTCCGTGTATTTGTTGACATTTGAATATCTTTTGAAAAGAAATTTTTATGTTATTTGTTGATTTTTTCCATTATATTTTTTAGAGTTTTTTTTTTAATTTGTGAGCTCTCTTTATCTTTACACACACACACACACACACACATCCATTTATACATGTGTCCGTTTATATACACATAACCACTTAATAAATATGTTATCATTTTTCCTTTATATATTTTTCTTTTTATGATTTTGACATTAAGTGGTTGAACCTATCAATCTTTTCTATTATGGTTTTTGCTTTCAAGGTTATGTTTAGGAGAACCTTCCATACCCCAAGGTTTAAAAAAAAAAAAAAGTGTGCATCTTTTCTAACTGTTTTGTGATTTTACTTTTACTTTCAAAATAAAACATGCCTAAAATTTATTTTGTTACAAGGGATAAAGTGGGGATTAAAATTATTTTGATTTGGAAATAACTTTCTACCGATTCTAATATTATTTGCTAAATAACCTACACTTTGCCTAAAAACTTATATCTCCATTTTAACATACTTTTTAATTATAACTGAATCTATTTCTATACTTTTATTTATTTTCACTAATCTATCTTCCTTTCCTGACACTAGTACTACTTGTTGAGATTTTTACTAGTCTACCTTAAAATTATAGATTATTTTGGAAATAATATAAAATGTACTATAACTTACTTTGTAATTTTATTATGGATACAATAAAGCTCTGGCAGCTTTTCAATGGCATAAAATGGAGAATTCCAGCTCTTCTTATATCAGGCATATCTAAAGCTCAAATGCTGTGAATAATTAGCATCTTAGCAACAGTAATTTTGATCCATCTTCAAAAATTCTGGAGAGCTTTCAGGTACTTATTTTGTATATGAACCCTATCCTGAACTGCATCATTTTCTCCTATCTTTATTTTCTCCCAGTTTCTGTTCCCTAGTTTGATTATTTTAAAAATTGTATTGTGTTCACGTCTGCTAAGCACTTTACATCCTGTTTAAAATAACATAGAAGTATACATAAAAGCTTTCAACAAATTCTCAAAAGAATTTATAACTGTAAAGATGAAGAACTACTGTTCTACACCATTTAAAGTATCTCATAGTGGCCAAAATTGAATGTAATTTCACAAATTTCTTGACACGAAGTTACTTTTAAAACACATGATTTACATGGCTCTGACATTATTTGAAGAAACATAAGCAAAATTAAAATGTTAATGTCTAGAAGGCTGATGCCAAAATAAAGTACCACCCACAAAGTCTATAGCATATTTCTTGTTTTCAGAATAGCTGCCATTAGTTTTTACAAAAAAGAGAATATGAAACAACAGAGAGTGGCATCTGGTCTGTACCACATACTATAAACTGATTGACAGGAATTCATTCATTCATTTTCCGCACATTCATAAAATGTATCTCACTCCTTAAGTGCCAGTTACTGATAAGCACAGGATTTACACAGTGAATGAAACAAAAATCTTTGCTTCTGTGACGTCATCCTTCTTATAGGAGGAGATATAATTAAAACATAGAAAACTAGAATGAGTAAAATGTTGCTAAGTTTAGTAGAGAATTGGGAAATTGGTAGTGTATGTGTGTGGAAAAATAGAAATTTTAGGGTGACTGGGAAAATCTTACTATGAAGATGATATGTGAGCAAAGTCTTGCTGTCCAAAAAGATAAAATGAAACACAGTGAGGTAAACAATGAGCTTAGACCGACAATGAGGGGGACTTGTGAATTGTTACGTCTCTTACAGAGCTATATAGAGCGTGGTATCATCTTAATCTGACCCATGTTTTATCAGAATCATTATAGCTGATGTGATGAGAGTAAGTAGAGAGATCAGAGGCAGATTAACCACTAGGTAAGTTACTTCAGTGACCCCAAGGAGAAGTGATTGTGCTTTTACTAGAATGATATCAGGGGAGGTATTGAGAGGTGGTCAGATTCCGAATATATGTTGAAGGTAGAGCCAGTATGACTCAGCAGTGGTGCATTATAGGGTTTGAGAGAAAGAGAGAAACTAATGATCATGACAAGATTCTAGCCTAAGATAAAAGTGTGCTCCAAGTTCCTGGGATGGAGAAGTCTATGGGAAATATAGGTTTGAAAAGGAAAGATCGAGAACATCCAGTGTAGACATTAATGCAGTAGAATATATGCATCTAGTATTCAGAATAGAGGTCTGAACTGAAAAGATTAATTTGGAGGATTTCAGTATATTTATAGTACTTAAAGCTATGTGGAAATCCCATTGACAGTTACTCCCTGCCCTAACAATGGAATGACTTCCATGCTCAGTCAACTCCAGCTACCTAATCTAAAAGGATCTCTCTTATCCATTGCCCTCCATCAGACAAGCACTACAGAAAGTACTCCTGGGATCAGCAGCAAGGTGCCACATATCTCTATCAGCCCACTTTCTAGTGGTTCAGGTTTGGGATGTGGAAATTTCATTGAGTAGCAATGGAGGTTCCAACTGATTCAACAGACTTGGTGATTTTCTGCAATTTCAGTGTTCTCAGTTGCTTAAAGATTTTTCAGTCTCTTTTCATTCACTGAATTCTATGGGCTAGTTAGAAAAGTCAGAGAATTTGCACAGGCATAGCTTTGGAAGGTAGAATAATTTGTATGAGTATCTATTTCATACACACACACAAAAAAATGTCCTTTGTTTTATCAGTTCTTCAGCCTGCATGTTAATAGTCTCCATCTAGGCCTTTGCTTCCACCCTGGTTTCTGACTCTAGGCAAGTTAAACCCTAGGCTTAACTGGAGAAGCATTGTTAATCCCTGCAAAAGGCAATAGCAACATATAGACAGCAAAGGACTAATAACTTCCTTAAATTGTGTAGAGAATGCTGCAAAGGAGCAGAACAAGCAGTACACAGCAAAAGGAGCAGAAAAATTAGAAGATGGCCAATGTCATGCCTAATAATATAAATGTAAGGATAACGTTTTCACCCATCAAACAGTTCGTAACTGAGAGAGTGACAGAAAGAGGGATTTAAGGAAGAGCAAAATAGTCACTTAAGATACAGATATTGCATATTTTTATTGATAAAGCATAACACTGTCAGGGAATGTGAAATATGAAAACATCCATAACACTCTAGTATTTCCTCTTAGGTATTTAAGTACACTAAGTGCAAATGAGCTTGTGAAAAAATATTTCTAGCATTATTTGTAATAGAAAAAATAGCAAACAAATACATATTAAAAAAAGGAGAGGCTAGGCAAAATACACTGTATTCAGGTGATATTATATAGCAGTTAAAAGGAATGAATCAATTCTATATATATTAATGCAACTGGATCCAAAGATATCATTGAGTAAAACAAGTCATGTAAATGCACATATAAAATAATATAATTTATATTAAATGTATACATTTGATCATATAATACCTCATTACTTTGTTGGGTATAAAGCTTTAATTTTAAAATAATTTCTTAAGTCTGAAAGTATATGCATAAAATTTATAACCATAGGAGTGGAGTATGAAACAGAATGTGGATAATAGTAAAATGATTTCAGCTTTTTGATAAATTTGAATTTTTTTTTCTTTTTTAAGTTTATTTCTTACATACATGACAATCGTGGAGTGCCTTACATTCATAATCATCCATTCACAGCACATTTTTTTGTAATTTTTAAAAAATTAATTTATGTGTGCCTATGAGATGAAAAATTGATCAAAGGTAAATTAATATAATATAAAAGAAGAAACAGAGAAGAAGCATTTGAAGTAGAAATACAGTAGCATGAGGTAATGTGAGTGAGGAAGAAGGAGATGGAGGGATGAGCTCAGGGCAGTGCCAAGGTCACAGTCTAGGTGATGGGTATGGTTCACAGCCACTGAGCTCTGAAGAGAAGCCCCTTTGGTAAGCTTCCTTTGGCAAGGAAGGTTTTAGGAATGGTGGATTTAAAGTAATAGGGGAAAAAAAGCTAAAATTGAGTGAAGGTAAAGGCATAAGGCATCAGAGATATAAATTGGAGAGTTATCGGAAACAAATGGACTTCAACCAGGAGAAGGGATGAATCACCCAGAGATAGAGGTAAAAATACACATAACAAAGCAGAAGCCTAAATATTTACATAGTTTCTGTTTGCTTTGTTTTGACCATATCTATACATTTATTAGAAAAAAAAATGAATTCTCATTAGTACTTGGCTCAGAAAAAAAGTCATTTAATTACAGGCTTATAAGATAAGAATAAAAAAGCCCAAAGAGAATGCAAGTATCATGGCCACCCCAGGTAGAGAGAGCTTGGCTGTGGGAGGCTGCACAGTGCAGACTTCAAGGTCAAGGCTTCCTGCTTCCTGCTTATAGGGAGTTCCCTAGGCTGAGACAATTCATCAGGCCCTCTCACATGTTGCTCAGTGAGTCACAGAGGTTGCCTTCTCTGGATATATTGTGTATTTCCACAAATTTCTTTATAATTAGTATCATGAGAAGGTCAACACTAGGAGATTAAAACTGGCCGTGAAGTTCTTTGGGAATTATAGGGCAAAATATACAAAAATAAGACTGCTGTAGACCACCCACCTACACCCTACATTAATTCATTAATATGTCTTGTTATTATAATTCTTCTTGGAATGAAATTAAAGCAAGGATGATAAATCATGGGCTAGTTAAACCCTCAGAGTGTCCAAAACTATTTTGAAATATTATACCTTCATTCATGTATGAGAATATGTACACCAAAAATTTATTTAAAATAGTCTACATTATTCTGTCTTAAAAGTAAACTGAAAACTGGAGAATTGCTTGATTTCCAAACTCAAAATACCATGAGAACTCTCGCAATGGCCAGTATCTTTTTTAAGGATGACCTCATCATTGGGACCTATGAAGAGTTTAACTTATTCATTTTAGAAATATAATTTTCAACATGAATCACACCAAAATGTGACTACCACGCAGTTTAGTACTTGTGTGAATTAAAATATAAGCTTATGTGTTCTGGTATAATAAAAATGAAAGTTGTTTTTCTGTTTAATCTCACAGACCCATGCCAGAGAGATTAAGAAGGCTGTTTTGTCCCTTTTTGTGCTGGTATGTAATGGTTATTCTCATTTATTCTAGAGGGATTTAGGCTTTTCAATTCTCCCGACTTTATCTTCTTACCTTCTAATGCTGCTGTTTAGTAAGAGAAAGGAAACAGTCCTGGGAGCCTTTCTAGAAGAGATAATTGTGCAGGACTCCCTGGTCTCCATCCTCAGCTGGTAATGGTTAATTAGTTTATGCACTTGCAGTTTGGTCTCTTGAGGAGAGAAATTTAATTTCTTCCTCTTAGCTTAGAAGAGCATAGTGAGTTTTGTTTGTTTGTTGGGTTTTTTTTTGCTGTGTTTTTGTATGTTTTCATCTAATTTATGCTTACGGGCAGCACCTTGAACATCAGTTGAGGGGAGGGGAATGGAATGGAAGGACCTCAGTTCAGAGAATGGCAGGTCATATGTCAATCATGCAGGTTAAAACAGAACACACCTGAGGTGTCCAACACCTTATTTAACTGTGCCTGATGATGCTCACATTGGACTCTATCTAGAGTTGCATTTCTACATACTTGTTCATTCAATTAAGAAAACAGTGGCAGTGGGCTCACAGTTTAGAGAATACTACTTTGGGGACATTTTTTATTGATTCTTTTTAGTTATTCATGACAATAGATTTATTTTGATAAAATTCTAATTAGGACCCCATTCTTTCTCTCTCTCTGCACAAAAATTGACTCAAAGGGGATAGATAAGAGACAGAGGCATTAGACCATAAACCCTGCACCTACTAGAAGAACATCAGTTCAGGGGAGGGGAATGGAATGGAAGTGTAGGCCCCACACTCTAACATGTCGACTCAGGAACTGACTTTCTTAATAGGACTCTTTAAGGTGTGAGATGTAAAATCAATAATAAATGGGAAGACATCAAACTAGAAATATTCTTCACAGAAGACAATCAAGAGCATGAAGAGAGAGCCTACAGAATGGGAGAGGAATCTTTGCCACCTGTACCTCAAATAAAGCATTAGTTTCCAGGATATACAAAGAATTCAAGAAATTTAACACCAAAAAGCAAATAGCCCAATCAGTACATGGGCAAAGGAACTAAACGGACCTCTCTCAAAAGGAGAAATATGAATGGTTAACAAATATATGAAAAAATGTTCAACATCTCTGGCAATTAGAGAAATACAAATCAAAACTACATTGAGGTTTCACCTCTCTCTAGTCAGAATGGCAACTATCAAAAATACAAGCAACAATACATGTTTTCGAGTCATTTTTTTAATCTAAGTTCCAAACATGGCTCTGCTGCTTACTCATAACACAAATTTTGAATATGTATTTAAACTCCTAGCCTCCTTGCTCTCATCTGCAAAACAAAAAAAATATTAATGCATACCAAATGATAGTTGAATGAGCAATAAAGTGTTTGTACCGGCATAGTATATGAAATGTAGTAAATTTTCAATGATATGTTTTATTGTTCTTATTCTGGAGATCCACATAATTTGTCAGCTCCTTAGTTTTTGCCCCTGTAATATAAAAATAAAAAAATATTACATAAAACCTTAAATGTACTATTTAAATAATAAAATGTGTTAAGATGACCACATTGGTATAGCTGAATAATTTTTTAAAAAAGGCAAGAATCTTAACATGTTTACTAAAAGGTTTTCTTAGGGGAGGTCTCATGTAATTATATAATTAAATAAGAATGGCATAAATAACAGTGTATGAATTAAGTGATATGAATACAAATATTTCACAAGCTACAAAAGGTTATACAAATGTCAAATTTGCCCTGGAATACCCTTTAAAGTTCATACAATTCCCTATATTAAGGATGTGAACAGTGAGAAAGAACTTGTGACTTATCCAAGGGTATATACAATTAGTGAATGACAGAGCAAAACCCTGGATGCAGGGACCACTGTTCCAGTGTACCTTTCACTATGATTGCTAATGTGTGTTCATTGTCATGTTTTAATGGGCCATTTCAAAACCTTCTCGTTCTCTAATACCACATTGCCATATCTATCATTCAAGGGCAGAATGTGTAAAATCAATATGAAGTGGTGCTGCTATGGACTTTTCAGAGAGTCTGGGGATGTCTAAGAGAAACAACAGAGCTGTGGGATTTCCATATCTTATTGTATCACTTGTCCTTGATGATCTAGCTGCACTTTACAAATCTACCACCATAGCTTGCCTGGCCTGATGCATGCACTAGAACAAAGTATTGTTGAAGCAAAAGTCCTATGTTTTATACTTTCATTCAAGAGAAAAAAAGTAATTCCCAATTTAGGGAGCCATTATATGATATTTGTTTGAGGTCATTCTTTCTGCTCCTGGGACAAAACATGTTAAATGAAACTCCAGTATTATCATCTATGAATATAATCAACAGTTTGGACAAAATAACATCCCCAAGTTATTTTCAGAAATTTATATATCATTGGATTTCTTGGTATTTATATGGAAAAGTATGTAATGGTGAGAGGTAGGATGCCAGTTAAATCATAGGTCTGCTTCCTGAGAGCTGCTTACACACACTAACAAAATGGAAATTCACTCTGACCCTGATCTGAAGAAAGCCTTGGTATTTAGTTAATCTGTATATCTCTGGAACTGATTGATTGATTGATGTTGTTGCTGTTTGGTGGATTGAACCCAGTGCCTCCTACATACTAAACAAGTGCTGTACCACTGAGCTATACCCTCAGCCCTGTTGCTGGAATTTATATGCATAGGTTGAACTAAACAATCCTGACAGATGAAAGCTTATTTCATTATTGAAATGAATAGAAATTGAGAGCCAGATCAGTTAGATAATGTAAATCACCTGTATGGTCAAACCAAAAATTCTGATTTCTTTCTCTACCACATATATGTATATGTGTGTGTATGTGTGTGTATTAAATACATGTATGCTTTATATACATAGTATATCTAATACTACATATTATATTTGTATCTAATACTACATTAAAAATGTATTTGTTTTATTATCCCAAGGTATTATCTAGATAAAACTATTAATTTATCAAAAATCAGGGAGACATGGCTATTGTAAATGGCAGATTCATTGTGAATAAACTTCAATGTTGCTGTTATGTGGAATTTAGGTATTGTGACTATAAAGAAGTACTGAAAATAGAAAGAGAATATTCTTCAAAAAAATCCTCAAAAATAATGTTTAGAAAAATATCACATATCATAGACTCAAATATAAACATGTGTAACTAACAGCCTACTCCAAAAACTAGAGTAAGTTGGGTTTCTCTAACATGTTCTGAGGTTATGTGTGCAATGTCTTATTGAAAAAGGTTTTCTTTATCAGATCCAGGCATTTGTCACATATATAACAGATCTCTTTGTAATAGTTCCTGAAATGGTTCAATTGTTCCACTCTTATTGGCTAAAATCATAAAATTTAACACTCTTAGCAGATAAACTCAATTATAAAGGGTCTTAATTAAAATGTATTAGAAAAAGATGCATTCTATTTTCTGTATTTATCTTTTAGACTATCAAGTGCCATGTCACAGAATTATAGACTTCCAGAGTTTAAAAGCAATGTTGCATAGGTAGAAGTCATCTTGCCTTTTTCCTATAAGTGAGAAGACTGAGGCCCTGAAGTGCTGACTTGCTCAAAGTGAGCCACCAACAAATAGAATCAGTGCCCCTCAGTTCTGAATCCTAACTATTACACCAGCCGCCTCTGTCTCATTTGCTGTCAGTACTGGCTGTTAGCTGAAAAATACACAGTTATCATTGATTCAGAAATCCCTATAACTAATAATATTTTATGATGAACAGGATTTCATTCTTTTTCATTATGTTTTGTGTGACTTTTCGAGTGTATACTTTATCATAATAAAACATAGAATAATCAAAGAAGTGACGAATAATGAGATTTCACTTTATGAAGATAACAAATCCAAAAACCAAGGGATCACATTTCTTTTTGTGGCTTCCAGTGACATTATCAAGATCTCTATCTGTACATCACATTTAAGAGCCCATTATTAGCTTTGTCATAGACTAGACTTCACATTGCATAGGTGACAAATGACAGGAAATTTGTCATGATTCATGTGTTGTAGAAAGCTGTGATTTTGTGGGTATTCTCCCTAAATGTCATAAGAGTTTACCCAAATGCAATATTTTTGTAATGTGTCACCAAACTGTGTGTCAGTTTATATCAGTTGGTGGTAGAACATACCATTTTACATAATACTCCTAACTTATGTATCCCTAACATATATTCCTAATTTTAGATAAACAAACTAAATTCAAGACATTTATCGTATCATATACTGCTTTTACTAAAATCCTACAATAGAATTGAAGAATTCTATTGTGGTAACAAGTGGACATTTGCTTATCTCATCATTACCTGCATATTTCTGTGGAAAAGTTATTTGTACCTGGGTATTAAACATTTGGTTTTTTATCATTAATTATACATATGGGAAAAGATATGAGTATGTGAAAATGGGACATTTATCTCATGCTTTTTTATCTCTATTGTACAAATGTGCCTACCATATGTAGCTTGCCTTTGTAAGCAATTGCCATTATACATTATTATCAATCTACTCTTTTGTTACTGGATGCATTATTTATTTCTTATTTCTGTTTTGATTGGAGAGAGACAATTCAGAATAATAAATAACTGAAAGGAGGAAACTGCAACAAGTAAGATAAAGATTAAAATGGACTTCAAGAGCAAAGTAGGAAAAAATTCAGCAAAAACCCTAAGAAACAACCACAATGAAAATATGCCAGAATCGGGCCTTACCCTTCTTTTGTAACTCTAAGGCTGCTCCGTTACTCAAAGAAGCCAGTAGCCCAGGATAGTATTAAAGTTTCTTAGCTTTTGTAGCCTTTTCCAATGTTTAGCCATCTTTTTTTGTAATAATTTTATTAAAATATAACTCCTATACCATAGAATTCACCAACTCAATGATGCAATCCAGTGATTTATAACCTATTCTCAGAGTTGTGCAACCATTACCACAATCCATTTTTTATAGTTCTCATGACCTTAAAAAGAAACCTGTAGCTGGGTGCATGGCACACATCTGTAATCCCAGCTGCTGGGGAAGCTGAGGCAGGAGGATCTCAAGTTCAAAGCCAGCCTCAGCAAAAAGTGAGGCACTAAGCAACTCAGTGAGACCCTGTCTCTAAATAAAATACGAAATAGGGCTGTGGATGTGACTCAGTAGTCAAGTGCCCCTGAATTCAAACCCCAGTGCCCCCATAAAAGAAAAAGAACCCTGTACCACTTCACTAACACTCCTAAATCCCCCCTCCTCCTGTTCTCCAGATCTGAGCAACAACTGATCTAATTTTCTGTCTATAGATTTATTTATGCTGGATATTTCATATAATGGAATCATATAATGTATAGTTTTTTTGTGTTGTCTCTTCCACCAAGCATAATGTTTTCAAGGTCCATCCAGGTTGTAGAATGTGTCAGTATTTCATTCCTTTTTATGGCTGAAAAAATCCATCGTATGCATATACCATATTTTGTTTACTGGTTAGTTGAGGAACGTTTGGTTGTTTCCACCTTTGGTTTATTATGAATAAGGATGCTGTGAACACATTAACAAATGGGTGTGTGAATATTTTTTTTTTCATTTCTCTGGAGTAGGCACCAAGAAGTGGAATTATTGAATTGATTAGTCACTTTTAAATTTTAAAATGCCATCATTTTTAAACCTAACTATATCCTCTGACTGTCAGATTCCCTTGTTTTGACCTCTGTGAGGAACAAGTAGATCCTCCTTTATAGCTGTCTCTCAGGTTTTATAGAAAATGAAATTATTGCTTCCTTAATTCAGATTTAACAATTTCAATACTCTAAATATTTTAGATTTTAAAAATCTATTGCTCTAGTCACATTCCTTATAGGCTGAAATTACTCCAATATCTCCATTACTTGTTTTTATAGTTCAGATGAACCAACTTTCACTGTAGAAATTACAGTTTCCACTTACTATGTGCAGGTACTATGCTGAGTGTCCCATCTACATTTCTGTAATCCCGAAAACATCCATATGGGATAAATAGTATTAAATATTTTAGTATTAAACAGAAGGGATCTGATGCTCAAAGAAAGTAAGTGGCTTAACCACAGCCTCAGGTTATGGTAGAGGCCCATTAGAAACCAAAGGTCAGCCAGCAAAATTCTCACAACCTGTTCTAAATTGAGAAGTACTTGAACAGTAAATTGTTTCTATAGAAATGCTTCAGTCTTCACTTTAACACAGACACATCCAACAGTAAGCATGCAAATCTTAAAGGTGACTCTCCACTATCTTCCAACATTTGAATACTTAGCTTCTTACATTAAATAACATAGACAAGCATCTTTCAGAGTTCTTTTTATTAGAAGTTGAAATATTATATACCAAAACCTAAATCATTACTTACAACCAGAATTTTCAATCACAGATGCATATTCCATGCAGATTCCAGGATCCAAGGGTCTCCAACCATAATTTTTAAAACATTAGCATAAAGAAAGTATCTGTAGTTAAAGCAGATTTTTTTTTTTATACCAGACTGATCTGAAAATTATCCACTACAAAAATTCCTTCCCATTGCCTGAAGAGCATGAAGCAGCTAAGTAAAAGTTAGGGGGCAGCTTAGAGAAACAACAGTGTTCAAAGAGCTGCAAGTAGCATTTTTCAGTTCTAAATGAGCTCCCAGCAAAGAGAGCACATCAAGCCAGGCATGGTAGTAATCCCATTGGCTGGGGAGGCTGAGGCAGGAGGATCACAAGTTCAAAGGCAGCCTCAGCAACAATGAGGCACTAAGCAACTCAGTGAGACTTTGTCTCTAAATAAAATACAAAATAAGGCTGGGAATGTGGCTCAGTGGTCGAGTGCCCCTGAGTTCAATCCCCTGTACGAGAGAGAGAGAGAGAGAGAGAGAGAGAGAGAGAGAGAGAGAGAATGTATGTAGCAAGAGACATAACTCAGTGTCACAGAAATGGAGAGTTCAAGGGGACTCAACTGCTCATTATGGTCAACATGTAGGACACGTTGAAGGAAATTAAAACCACTGTATAAATATGGCTAAGACTCTGTTTTCAATCAACTGCAGACTTGGAAACAAAAACTGGCAGGGTTGTCTGCAACTGGTATTAAAGGCTTTGAAATAAGGAAATGGTCTTCTTACAATAAATCAATGTAGAAACACAACAAGCAGAAAGGAGATCAATAATAAAGAAAAAAGGCCTAATAATACTAATACTGGTCTTGGTGAAAAATAATTCTATTAAACACAGGTGTTTAAAGGTTTTTCATTAGCAATCATTTATTATCTTAATCTTTCTGTTGCCTTTAAGGAATCCCTAATTTTAAAAAAGAAAGTGTTAAAGAGGTGAATATTTATATGGGGTTTGCCCAAATGACAGTTTTCACAAAGAAGGCAGATGAGATAAACAGCACCCCTGTCTATTTCTTCTGCAGAATTTGTTCTTGTTTGGCTATGTACTCCATCCACATGAGTGAGGCCATCACATGACACAATAATTGACATGATCAAGTAAAATGGCACAGTTATCAAATTTCCTGTCTGGAGAGCTTCCATGGCTCTCTCCCTGCAATAAACAGGGATGTCACTCAAGTGTGATTTTCTATGCATATGCCATTTATACTTTAATAATGAAATGTTTAACAAAGCATATGTTCTATTAAGATAACCCATGCTAATTCTTCATCAGTATCAGCAGATGTGATCTTTGATATGACTTTTAAACTTGTCCCACGTTTCAAAATTGAATAGAGCTACAGAATGATGTGGCTCCCTTCCCCAGGAAGGACCTCAGTCTCAAAGTCAGAAGAAATAAATGTTACCTCTTTCCTATTAGCTATTTCTTAGATTATCTCCTAATAAAGTTGTTATGAGGACCAAATACAATAAAGGATGTGGAAATTCTTTGTAAGCTGAACATTGGTATAGTAATGTAAAAATGAAGGGAACCTCATTGGGCTTCTTTGTTTGCACCTGTGACTCTTATGAGCTGGTCATTATATATATAGCTACCCAGGATAATGACAAGTTGCTAAAACTGTAAGCTTTGCTTCCTTGTTCAAGTCCAGCTACCTCTGTCTGTGATCTTTACCTCTTTGATTCTTCTGGATTTTACTTCAAGTTCCCTTTCACTTAATGTTTGCATCATCTTCACTGGGAAATTTTACTATTGCAAATTGTAAAAGACTGCTGCCATATAAATGCACATAGCCGAGACATGTATCCAAGGAGTAACCATGTAAAACAGTTTTTCAAACTGATATCTTTAAAATAAAGTTGTTGTTTTTTACAAATTCATATAGAACAAGAACTACTGTAATTTGTAATAGCTTAAAATCTCCATGCTTCATTATCTCAATTAAAGCAGAACAAGAACATCTCTATAGGAAAACTGCCAGAGAAGAAAGAATTAAAGGAATACTTTCTCTTATATGCAGAAACCAAAATAAGGCAGGGAGAGCTGGGGTGGGAGAGCAGAAGCATAAAAAAATGGAAAGAAAAAATGGAAAGAGATTGAGGGGGAGGCAGGGGGTGGGAGAAGAGAGAAAAAGTGGAATGAAATTGATGAAACTATGTAATAGACATATATGAATATACCACAGTGGATTTAATCTTTATTTATATCTATAAGCACTAAGTTTAAAAAAAAAAAACTATGAATAAATAGAATGAAGACCATAGAGTGGAGGAAAGGGAACAAGGGAGGAAGGAGGCAAGGGACTGAGGAAGTACTAGGAACTGAAGTGGAACAAGTTATATTCTATGCTTTTATGATTATGTCAAAATGAAACCCAATATTATGTGTAACTGTGATGGACTGATTTAAAAAAAAAGAATTGTTATGTCTAAGAGGGAATTTCTTAAACTGAACATAATTTCAAACTAAAAATCTTAAATCATTATAATCCATAGTGATCATTTTCTTTAGATTGCAGATGCAGTCAGTACTCTGTTTTTAAATTGACTGTGGCCACTTTGGGTAAGAGGTAGCTCCCAAAGCAGAGAAACTAAAGTATCAGCACTGGCATGCCACAAGAATTGCCCAACTGCCCTGAGTTGTTGCATTGGATTACAAACCCCACCAAAGATGGCAAGAATTTGCTCCCCCAGAAGAAGGGACTTTCAAAGGATTCAGAGGTTTGGCTAAAGATTAAAAACAAAGGGTATGATTAGTTACTGAATATGCAGTTGTATATTTTGTTACTATCACCCCTGTTAAGAAATTTGCATTGTGTCACACAACCATTTTGTTTTGGAGATTATTGAAATTTATTCACTTGTGTCTTATGGAAAAATGTGTACACATTGCACCTGAAATTAAAATAACATGGCAGGAGCTGGGGCTGTAGCTCAGTGGCAGAGCTCTTGCCTAGCGTGTGTGAGGCACTGGGTTTAATCCTTAGCACCGCATAAAAAAACTAAACAAAGAAAGGCATGCTGTCCATCAGCAACTATAAAAAAAAGAAAAATTAAAAATAAATAAATAGAATAACATGGTAGTAGGTATGCCTAGTGTCACTCTCGGCAGAGCAGGAACAATTCAGGGTAGAGAAAGAAAGGCAAAGACTAGAAGCTGAAAAGAGCGTCTATTAGATTTTATAGATTTAGGAAAGTAACTAGTCAAGGCCAAGGTGTGGGAGGGAAGAGCATAGGGAGTTTAAAATGTATTAATAGGAAGATACAGGAAGTCTATTAAGGTAGGAAATGGGGACAGATAGATGTTGGTTCTGTGATGTTAATAAATATCCATAGGGATAGGAATCTGCAAAACACAATATAAATCTGGGAGGGTAGAAGGCAAGAGGAGTGAGTGAGCCTTTGAGAGCTATATCCTTTATAGAGGTTGTAGTATCCTATTTTAGGGCAAATTCATTTTCCATCCTGCTGTTTAGGGTCATGTAAGAACTCACTGGTACATGTGAGATAATGAGGAGATGGATGCTCACTACAGTAGTGCTTACAAAGGAAATCTCCAGTCCTGCTGTAGGTCTTGCCTTTCATTTTTTCTTCGATTTTGGCAAAGCAACTACTTTTTTCCCCAATGTCTTAGCATCGAGTGGCAGGAGAGGACATATAAACACTAAAGTCTATCAGTAGAACAAAGAAAAAAATGCACGGATATATGCTATATCTCCTCATCTCCAGGGAAAACAGTGACAATTGCTTCATTTATTGAGTGCTGCTTTAGTTATCTCTTACTCTTGTAACAATCTGCCCTAAACTTAGTGGCTTCAGAAAACAAAACTATTATTATCTCTTACGTGTCTGTGGGTTGCCTAGGTGCCTCTGGGTGGTTCTTTATCATGTGTTGTTGGTCAGGACTGCATTTCTCTGGAGCTTTGACTGTTTTTGTATGGCCAGGATAGTTCAGTGTCTTGATCAGGGGTTGGTACTGATAGCTGAGCATTTGGAGGAGGTTTCCAATCAAGTTCCTTGTGTCTCTTCCAGATGGCTGCTGTGTATGGCATGCATTTCTCATGACCTGGTGACCAGATTCAAATAAGTAGCCCTCCCAGCACCAGGGTGAAAGCTAAAGATTTCTTATGGCCTGGTGACTTTGGAAGTTACACGGTGATATTTCTGCCATGTGTTTTTGGCTAAGACAAGTCTCAGGAGAGGTCCACGTTCAACAGGATTAGAAGAAGACTCTTGTTAGATGGAAGGAGTAGCAAAAACTGTGCTCAGTTTGTCAATTTAAAAACTTAATGCTCAGTGATACTAAATTTTGGAGTTAAAAATTGAATCAGATGGGATTCCTATTCGACTCCATAGCCCAAACAAGCCATAAAGAAAGAATTTAGGGATGGCAATGGCATATACATTTATTAGGTAAGTTGTATGGCTCTGCTAGTGATCCCAGACTGTGAGATGGTCCCCTCCCTCATTCCTCATCTTAAGATCACAAAGTTATATTTTAAGCTTATAAGGCTAAGTTGATTAAATTGTCTAAAATTTTCAGTGGCATGATTTTCTGCACTAGCTGTCTTTGCCCCTTCTGTTTCTTCCAAATAAATGGGTGTGTTGAGTTCCTGCCATTCATGGAATGACAAAGAGAGGTTAGGGCAAATCATACGCCTCTAAGCTTTTCAATCATGTTCAGTTCTAGTCTGATCAAATATCCTTAATTGAAAGAAACCTATGGGGAATGTGCCTAGCTGAATTGAAAGTAACTATTATTACGACTAAATTAAATCCAAACAAGTTGTACTATAAAATATGCATAGACAAATAACACTTTAAGTCCATGAAAAAATTATTCCCTTAAAGTCCTTCATTACAATTTTCCTTGAGTACTCTGTCCCAGATTTTGTTCTTTAAGGCTATTAAAGAAAAACTATGTAAGAAAGAAGCATCCAATTAGAAGAGTTTTGTCTATATAAACAGCTGTTGGGATGGATTTTTCTGCTGCACTTTACTTTTCTACCAAATGGATCAATTATATCACTAGGTCTTATAAAATAGAGATACAGAAAAGTTGGAACTGTTTGAAGTGTTGAAACTCATTCATAAGGAAAGATTAAAAGACAGGTGCAATTTCATTTATCATAGAGAAAAAAGGTTGGGGAAAACTAAAAAGTGTTTTCACTAATAGGAAGAACGTGTATGTCCTATTAAAAAGACAACTGGGAATTAATGAAATGAAAATAAGTGTTGGGTAGACGTCTGTACAGAGAAATTTTACCAAAGAGAATATTGTAAATGCTGGACTCAACTTTCAAATAAGGATATGAAATCTTTTACCATAAGTGCCTTTACAAACATTGAGAGACAGATTCTCTGTGAAGGTGTGCAGAGGGAGGAGTCAACCTACAAAAGGTCCTTTAGGTTATAATTTTATGAGATCCTATGATATGAAGCCCTAGGTCAATGATTGGAAATATGAAATCTAATAGAGCTAATTAGCTTAATCAAGATCCCTGAATCAAAGGTGAGAGTCGAAGAAGGTAATTTTTTCATTCATTCTTTGGAGGGTAGATTCTACATAAAAATATAAAAGGAAGGCAAAAGGAAAGAAGATGCAAAGAAAGAATGACCTCAAGGTAATTTACTATATTGCAATAAATCCTACATTTTCAGGAATGTAACCTCCTGTTTTCCTTTTTTTAACCATAAGGTTTTGGAGTCCTCTCTTGAGTCTTCTGTTTCATGCAAAGAGAATTTTGCATGAAATTTTTTGGGGAAGGTTTTTCTGACATCGGCTCGCCTTCCATTAGTCAGAACTCAGTCATGTGACTCTACCTGACTGACTTTTTACTGCTGATCTAGATGTCACACTTGGTCAAGAGTAATGTAGGGTATGTGTTTTTTTGTTTGTTTGTTTGTTTTGTTTTGTTCTGTGGGGGGTGGTGGGAGGACTTGTGCAGGCAGAAGAAAGAGTAACAAATGTGGGAACAAATCCAAATACATCCTTTCAAAGCAGGAGCTGCAGCACTACTGGTGTGATACTAAAATGCCTTAGTGCCTCAAGCATAAAACCATTTTTAATCGTTTAAAAACACAGTTGAGCAAACCATTGAATTTTTTTAGGGTGGACTTCTTCTACTATAATTTCATTTGAAAATCAAACTTGCTGTGAATTCCACTAGAAATTCTTAGGGCTGAGCAATGAAATAATATAATTTTTAGCAAGTGCCAACAATTTCCATGTGAATGGGACCTTTATTAAACATATTTTAACACTCCTGTGGATTAATAATGTGTTAGCAGAAAAAGACATGTTGAGCTTAGTGCAATTATCCTTCCATCCCAATTATACTGTGACATTAAATCTTGTGACATTTAATAAGAAAGGCCATTTCACCCATGGCTACCTCTAGTGCAGACAATTTATGCAACAGTGTTCCCGTAGAAAAAATTATGAAAAGAAGGCATTCCAACATGCTGATATGTCTAACTGCCAATGTAAATTAAATAAGGTGTAGCCAAATATATAAATTGTTAATATTATGATTACCTGCTTCCTGAGACAAAAGAAAGATGAACTAACAAGGTTAGATTTTAATCTATTAGAAAATAAAACAAATGAAAATGGATATCCCCAAGGAGTTGCTTAGTGTGTGGAGATTCAAGATATTATTTTTCCTTCTATAAGAGGAATTGAAAGTTTTCTCTAAAGTACATATTCACCTGGTATATTTAACCTATAACATAATATTTCTTTAATTTAAATTTAAATTGGCATTAGAGTTACAAAGTGCCTTGGTTAACTTAAAGAGTAAAAACTCTTGCATTTGAGATTGAATTTCTGATCTCTCTCTCTTAAAGTGGTTTGATATCTTAAATGTCTAAACTGTGTGTGTGTGTGTGTGTGTGTGTGTGTTGGTAGGAAAAGCTGAAAGATGCTGTGTCTAACACTGACTCTGAATTCACTAGGAATTTACTGTTAAATAATGTTTTAGCATATAGTAATAAAGAAGAGTATAGGAAGTGCTGATTAGGTACTTCTTAAGATCCCTGTTTACCTTTTTTTCTGATCTTTATACTGTTGATATGATGGAAGAAGAACATCAAATGTGATAGAAACCCAATAAATCATATGTTTGGAGGTCTACGTTAAACCTCAAATGATAAGAAAAGACAATGGAATGTATCTGGAACAATTTTCCTATGTACTTATATTAATACACCATAGCAAATCCCTCCATCATGTACATCCATAAGGTTCTAACTAGAATAAGATGTATTCCATGTTTACAAGTCTATCAAAATGAATTCTAGTATCAAATATAACTAAAAAGAACCAATAAAAACATAAAATTAAAAGCATTTAAAAAATTCAAGTGACCAAGAGAAACTGTTTTATTTATATAAATAAATTTATCAAATATCTTTACTTTTAAATAAAATTCTCAAGAGAAACTGCTAGGTTTTCTAGAAAGACATATTTTGGGAAGTTGAAAAGTTTGTATGATACTGTGACTGCAGAATTGGATCAGATTGATTTGTTCTTATCTGGCAGGTAAAAGTTCCTCAATGACTCATTGATGGGATTGGTTGATAAGGAACCTGGGCTAGTTTATCATTGGAGAAGCAAAAATTATATTTATCCATGAATTCATCCCCATCCTAATTGTTCCTTCCTGAGTATATAACCCATAATTTATTTTTATAAACTTGTGGCTGCTATTTGGTTTATTATTCTTAATATAGCTAGAAGCTCACTAATTATCATGATCATATAAATATCTTTAGATATCCAAGCTACTTAAATAGAAAGACCAATAATAATTCATTTTCTTCTCTGTTTTCATGACTTAGACTTAAAGGGTAACAATAAAGAAGTAAATCCCTAGTTCCCATTATGGACAGTCTTTACCAATCTAACCACTTTCACTGTTCCAACCAGTAATAGATAGAGGAAATCATGTCCACTTGGGCGTTGAGCTACAAATGATAATAGAAAAGCTAACTTTTTAAGCAGTAAGGAAGCAGAGCATAAGATTGGGTAAACCCAGTGGCTCCATAAAATCTTCAAGATCCTAGAATTCTTCTTTCTTTCTGCCCTACCATTTAGAGTATTGTCTTCATCCTGACACTGGTTCCCTTGATTCAGGACAACTTCCAGTGGCAGCTGCCTATTTCCTGTTCCAGTTAAGAGCAGGAGAGAGAACTGAGATTCAACTATTCTCTCCTAAGAGCTAGGAAGAGCTTTCTTAGAGGTCACCAACAAGTATCTCTTACATCGTGTGGTCCATTAGTGTGTCAAATACTATTCTTGAACTGATTGACAGCAAAAAAAGATACAACTCCTAAAGACTAATTATAAATAATCTTAACTAATTGAATTTTTGCCTCCCCTGTGTAAGGGAATAGATGTTGTGATACTAACCGGTGGCACTGTTTACTGGATAGAATAAGTGCAAGGAAACTAAGCAGGGAAAGAATGGAGAAATAGGTGTGAAATGAAAGTGTTAGGAGATAAGGGACCACTCTTACCAAAGAAACATACAAACCAAGTGAAAGAGTGATGTTGAGTCCTTTGGATATAAACCAAGGAATGGGATAGCTGGGTCAAATGGTGGTTCTATTCCAAATTTTCCAAGGAATCTCCACACTGCTTTCCATATTGGTTATACCAATTTGAAGTTCCACCAGCAATGTATGAGTGTGCCTTTTTCCCCACATCCTCACCAGCACTTACTATTGTTTTTATTCTCTTTTTTATTGTACTTTCTTTCATCATGTTATATTTTCTCTTTTTCTATTGTTTTTATTCTTAATAGCTGCCATTCTGACTGGAGTGAGATGACATCGTAGAGTAGTTTTGATTTGCATTTCTATACTCAAAGGACTTAAAAACAGCATACTACAGTGATGCAGCCATATCAATGTTTATAGCAGCACAATTCAAAATAGCTAACCTGTGAAACCAACCTAGATGCCTCTCAGTAGATGAATGGATTAAAAAAACTGTGGTATACATACACAATGGAATATTACTCAGCATTAAAAGGGAATAAGATCATGGCATTTGCAGGTAAATGGATGGAGTTGGAGAATATTGTGCTATGTGAAGTAAGCCAATCCCAAAAAAACAAAGGCTGAATATTCTCTTTGGGATGTGGATGATGATCCATAATGAGCCTGGGGTGGGGGGAACATGGAAGGAATGGTGGAACTTTAGATAGGGCAGAGATAGGGGGGGAAGAGAAGAAAAATGAGGGTAGGAAAGATGGTGTAATGAGATGGACATCATTACCCTAAGTACATGTATGAAGACACAAATGGTGTGTGTCTGCTTTGTGAACAAGCAGACACATGAAAAATTGTGCTCTATATGTGTACTGTGAATTGAAACACATTCTGCTATATCATATGTAACAAATGAGAGTAAATAAATAAATTTTTCAAAGGTGATGTTAAAATAAGAAAAGAAATAATAAATCAAGAATAGGTAAGTACTATTTTATCTTAAAAGTAGACTACTAAATATTTACAACCCTTTGTATTTGTTAATAAAAATTAGTTGATTTTTTTGAGAGTAAGATGAGAATGTAGTAAAGAGGATAAGATGAAATGAGGAGACAGTGCTATCTTGTGTTTGTGTTAACTCGTGATTTAGGGTAAGGTTTAGACATGGAAAACACTGATTGTTTCTGTTTATGTGGATGTATTTTGTTTGTATGGGAGGTTTTAACTACCTGTAGGTTGACATATTGGATGTTTGTCCCAAATAGAACACAGGTAATGAGATACTCATCTGAACTGAAAACCAAGATATTGTCTTTGTGATATGCTGAAATGAGCCGCTGTAAACACTGAAAAACCCAAGGTTTTTGTAACAAACCTAGCTCCACATCCCCTTTTGTATTTCTGTTTCTAAGAAGACATTTATCATTTCATAATCAAAATTGTGTGCAGATACTAGTTCCAAAATGTATGCAGTTGCTATCCAAACATGTCAATATGTAGGCCAAGGAGACTGACAGATTCCCCTGTTCAAGGAGGAACTGTCAGTAAGGCTGGGCACAGTTAAGTTCTGGAACCGTATCTGGTTGCAGGGATCATCTCAGAGTGTCTGCCTCATCAAGTTTAATTCTGAACCAACCCAGTCCTCAAAAATCTCAGGAAAGGGATAGATAGTTGGGTTTGAAACAAGTATCTGTGGCTAGTGATGGGACCAAAGAGGAAATCACATAGAATCTAGAAACCAAAAAATCTGAGTCACAAGACAAGCAAACTGTCAGATATTAACAGTTGCAGAACTAAATTGTTTTCAAGATAATTCAGAAAATTCTCTTTCTGGTCTATTTGGAAAATTAGAAAAGCCTACTGTCAAGAACCCAATTATGTGAATTTTTTATTGTGTCGGCTTTTCTATGTAAGTGTTTCACCTATCATATTGGTTATGTAGCATAATCATAGGTATATGTATGCTTTCTCAAAATATATTTGTTTTTAAATAACTAGACTTTTTATAATATTTTAACATTTTATACCTGTTAAAGTATACCAAGCTGCCCTTTCTAAAGGTTTCCTAGAGCCCTCTTTCATTTTCTCAAAATTCTCCTTCGGCCAAATCTAGGCTGCATGTTGGAGTTTTGCTTATGAAACTCTTGAAAAGGTACAAAGATCATTTTTGAATTAAGTACCTGGCAAAACAGCTCTTTTCTGTAGAAAAATACATAGAAGGATTATTTATGGTGCAAATAGACTTTCTCAAGGAGTTGCAGTTAAGCAATGGTGTACCTGCTGTGTCCAGTGAAAGAGGGATATCTGAGAGTAGTTCCCTGTGCCAAGCAAGCTGTTGGGCAAGGAGTGCCCTGGGGTCTCAAAGGACCCTCTTGGCCAAACAAGATAAAGCTTTGTGGAAACAAATGAACAAAAGTATCACAGACCTGCAGTGCACCACAAGACAATTTGCTTTGTCTAGAAAAGCCAAATATTTTCACATTTGGTACCTATGGCTTCTAAAATGAGCATCTAATATCCTTTCGTTCTGTTCTATTGCTGCAGTAGTACAATTGGGTTACTGTACCTGGAACACAATATTTTAACTTTAAGGATGATTTTACTTTATTAAAGCGTTTTTCCCCTTGTGGAGTTGAAACAGAAACATTTCAGATACAGAGATTCAAATAGTGTGTACAGGCTGGGAAATAAAATCCATCATATTTTTTCTCTGAAGAAAATGAATATCTAACATATTGTTCAATTTGAAAAAGAGAACAAGTGGCCTATTGATGAATTGCTTTAGTTCCTAACATTACTGGGAGACAGCTGATAAAAATGTCTTCATATATAATCATTGACAATAGGATTTTTTAGGGGGTTGGTGATAGCCTGTGGGTAAACAAAAGAATTAACCTTCTTCATCAAAAAGCAGAATGCAGATCTATCTTCCATTGTTAAAGAGCATTTCTTTGAGTGATCTACTTTGTGGATTCTATCAGTAGATGGTTAATTTATGAATAGTGAACCTAAAAAATTCAATATTTTCTCTCCTGTGGTAATATGTTTGTAGTAAATGAGACATTAACTTTTTAAAAGCTTTTGCCTGAAACCAGAGTCAAATGGTTTTAGCCACTATTATTAGGGCTTTTTTATTATTTTATTTTTTGTAGTTGTGAAGTATGTTTTCTAATACAAGTTGATCACTGTGTTTTTGCATGATGTATATGCATAAAATTCCATAATGCAAATCAATCTATTTTCTGATGATCCTTTCTGTTGTAATTCTCATTAAAACATTTAGTACAGTGGGCTCTATACTTGTTTCATATGGAGTAAGTAATACAGCTTCCTTTGAATTTTAAGTCTGATGTTGAAAATCACAACTTCCTATCATTTTCTTTTTAAATTTTTTAAAATTTTATCATTTTTCACATCCCGTGATATATTTATGTGAATTTAACTATGTAAATGTTTTCAAATCCTTTATGCATTTAAGAATACCATGTTCATATTAATAACAAGGTCAGACTCTAACAGTGAATCATAAGAGAAATTATCAAGATTTACTAACTTGAGGAACTCTAAACCTTCTTTGTACAGTATGCTGTATTAGATATTGTTAAGGAATTGTAGTTAACTACAACTATACAATTGTTTATATAGGTAGCAACTTCTATAATAACACCTATTTTGTCTTTTTTAAAAGCAATATTTAAATATTTTAAAATATATTCTGTTTCAGGAGTCTTTCAAAATTAATTACTATTGCTAAGCTGTATTATTAGAATTATATATTTCAGGTAGAAAATAAATGCAATATTTTCAATAACATATTTTATTATATGTCCACTTCTTAAAAGAGATAACCATTCAGAAGAGACTATTAGAAGATAAAACAACCATCAACCTTGAAAAGCCCTGTGCTGGAGAATTTTTTCCCAATGGTCCTAGACTGGAAAGTGTAGAATTATTGAAAGAAACAAAGAGAATCCTGACAGAAGAAAAAAGACAATTATTGTATATGAGAAAATAGAGAATTGGCATCTGATGTTTTCCGCAGAGTAATGGAGACAGGTAAAGGAAAAAGAGTAAGAGCCTATGTGATACCCAGGAGAGAAGAAAAAAGTGAACTAGCATTAGCATGCAACAGAAAAATCTTTAAAATGCACACCTTCCTCCAGACAGCAATTCAACCTCTACAAATTGTATCCCAAGTAAATAATTTAAAATATAAACTTAAAAAATGAATATTAACAAAGTTTCTCATTACAGGATTTTTTTTTTATGATACAAGAATTTTCACACAAAAATAACCAGTAACTGATAAATGATTATATAAAATACAGTTCATTCTTAGTGTAATGTTAGGTGAGGGCCATGAAATTGTAGTTGAACATTTTATACCATAGAAAGCTATTCACAGCCCATATTGTTAAGTAAAGGGACAAGAAATAAAATATATTTATATTTTTAAAGTTTTATACACATATATTAGAAAAAGGAAAGAAAATATGTGAAGAACAAATGCCTAATGTTGTACATTAAAAATCCCATATTTGTAAACGTAGGAGTTTTTGTTTCTCTTTTGTCTTGTTTTCCATTTTTAAATTAATGGACACATGATACTTCTCAAAGGAAAAATAAAAAGATGTTTAAAACATACTCTTAAGTACTTTTGCTCTGAAGTTGTCTATCAAGATACATTGGAAGGGAAACCCAGATTTGATAGAATTGGAAATGGACAACTAACTGATTTCTTTTAGTGCTTTGTCTTTTAAGAACCAATATTAAAAAAAAAAATTAAAAAGAACCAAAATAAAAACTGATTAAGATACCGTAAAACCCTCTGTACTGTCCAGATACTCTGTAGATTTTATTTTCTGAAATATTTATAATATACAACAGATCTTATAAGAAAATATTGTTTGTACTAAGAATATTAAAAAAAAATTTAAATCAAGTGTATTTTGATTAAACACAAAAGAACCAACATACTTTTCTAAAAAATTTTCTAGGAAACTAAAATTGAGGTGATTTTTTTTCTTGACATTGAATTTCTATCAGAAGCCAGGAAACAAATATTAATATCAGAATAATTAAAGGCTGAGACAAAATTAATATTCCACTAATACTTTTCTCATTCAGTGTTTTTCAGGAAGCTCTAGTACATAAAATAAAATAATCACAATACATATATGAACTTAGAAAAAAAGAAAATTATGAAAATGGTTATTATCTGTATATGTAATTAATGGTCACTGCGCAAGTAAATGCTTTATGAAAAATATTAAGTTGGCTATTGTTGATTACTCAAAAATTCAGTGCCATTCATAATCATAGCAAAGAGAATGGGAGAAAATCTTTTCCACTTAAAATAACTATTAGAGGCCTGGGTTAGGATGTCAGTGAAATAGATACATAAAATAACTATTAGGTGAAAAACCTAGGAATATACTTGAAAGAGACATAACCTCTGTGAGACAAATGACCAATTTTATTAGTGCCTAGTAATTATACAAGATAAGGGGTTCATTGTGGCATGCTTGTACAGGCATGTAACATAGTCTTATCATATCCACCCCCATCCCCTCCCCTTCCTCCTCATACCCTTTCTTTGCTCTCAGTCCCCTTTTACATACCTGTTGTCTTTTTTTACCCCCTTGATTCCACATAAGAGAGAAAATATATTGCTTTACTTGGTTCACTTAACATAATGATCTCCAATTCCATCCATCTTTTCTGCAAATGATAGAATTGTATTCTTCTTTATGACTGAATATACATCATTGTGTCTACAAACCACACATCCATTCATTTGCTTGGCTATTGTGAATTTTGCCACAGTACATGAGTATGCAGGTATATAGTATATATAGTATGCTGACTTCTATTTCTTTGATGGTACTATTAGTTCTATTGCTTTGGTAGTACTGTTAATTAAATTTTTAGTTTTTGAGGAACCCCCATACTGATTTCCATAGTGACTATACTGATTGACATTTCTACCGACAGTGCAAAAGGAAGGATTCCTTTTCCCTCCTCATCCTCTCCAGCATTTCTTGTTTTTTGTTCTTGACACTTGTCATTCTAACTGGGGTGAGATGGCATCTCAGTGTAGTTTTAATTTGCAATAAATGGCAATATCATGAGGACAGACTTTAAAAACAAAACTAGGTATAGAGTTAAAATATTTCAGAATCATTAATTCTCCCTAAATCTACTTGTGAATGTAAACAAATCATCTTGGAATGATTGAGGGACAGAGAGATCTTAGAAAAATATGAATCTAAAATGAATCTAGCAAAAACTATATTCTTAAATAGATTTAAAAACACTTTGGAAACAAAGTTAATGTGAGTGAGCTTGTTGATGTGTATTCTGAAGTGCTAATATTTAAAACAGTGTGAAATGATAAATATTCAGGAAATTTATACCTTCAGTTAGACTTCATGCAATGCCTAGAAGCTGATCAAAGTTCAAACACAAATTAGCAATGTGATAAACATATTTTAACACTAACAGGGATAAAATAATTAGTAAGTCAGAGGCAACTGACCCATAGTAAAGACAGCAGATGCATGTATGAATTAATAGCTGAATGGATAAATGGATGGATAAAAACATAGATACATGGATGATTGTATTCATAGCTTACTCGTAAATAAAGTAAGTTCCAGATTGACATGAATCTAAAAAAATATGAACTATACTAAAGAAAACTAAGAGTTTTAAAATAAATATTGGAATGAGTTGACTGCTCAAGCATAGTACCAAAATAAGAAATGATAAATGGAAAAAAATGTTTGGTTTATCTCATAAAAATGTAAAACTTTGTGAGTCACATAGGAATCTTTTTTTTTTTTTTTTTTCTGGAGGTACTGGGGATTGAACCCAGGGATACTCCACCGCTAAGCTACACCCTCACCCTTTTTCTTTCTTTCTTTCTTTCTTTCTTTCTTTCTTTCTTTCTTTCTTTCTTTCTTTCTTTCTTTCTTTCTTTCTTTTTTTTTTATTTTGAGACCATCTCACTAAGTTACCTAGGTTGGGATCAGCCTTGAGATTCTCCTGCCTCAGCCTCCTGAGTAGCTGGAATTACAAGCATGTGCAACTGTGCCCAGCACATATGACATCATAAAAAGTTGAAATCAAGGGATGAATATATAAAGAAACCATGGTATGGATACAAAATGGAATACTACTTAGTCTTTAAAAAGCAGGAAATTCTGTCATTTGCTATAACATGAATAAGCCCAAAGGCTATTATGTTAAGTAAAATAAGTCAGGTACAGAAAGAAAAATATTTCATGATCACACTCATAGAAGCAGAAAATATAATAGTGCTTGTCAGAGCCTAGGGAATGGGAAAGTGTGGGAATGGGGAGATAGGTAAAAGGCACAAAATTTCAGTTAAATGGAAGTTCATGAGATATATTGTAAACATGTTGACTCACATAATGTGTTAAGTATTTGAAACTTGCTAGGAAAGTACATTTAAGCACACACACACACACAAAAAAAGGTATTTCACATGATAGATAGCATTCCACAATGTATGCATGTATCAAAACCTAATGTTTTATACCATAAATTTATTTGTGAATTAAATATAAATAAAAGTTGAAATAATATAGAAATTTAGGATGGAATGCAAATATTGTTTAAAAATAACCAGTTCTTATATAGTGTTAATCATGTGTCCTGCACTGCTCTTGGGGCTTTAATTTATTAACCAATGCACTCCTATTGAGAGGTCCCAGAGACTGGGGATGTGGCTCAGTAGAACAGCACTTGCCTAGCATTCATGAGGCTCTGGCTTCAATTCCCAACACTACAAAAAGTAAAGAGATCCCTGTGGTAGATAACTATATTGTCTTCATTTTGCAAGCAAAGAAACTGAAATATGGAAAATTTCTAGTTGCCCAAAGTTAGACAATAGGTAAGTGGTAGAGCCAGAAATCAAACCCAGAGAGAATGGATCTTGAGACTGTTCTCTTCCCTTTCTGCTGATATATGCCACTCAACACTAGAGTTACCATCACTTAAGAAAAAAAAATCACATTAAAAGAAAACAGATTAAAAAGTCACTTTTTCAAGAAAGAAAATATTACAGTCAATAAGCCCTTAGAAAATGTTAAACATTAATGGCTATCAAAGAGCAAAAAATGAAAGGGGATTAAATATCTTATTTTTCAGACCAGTAATGATTAAAATATTGATTGAATATCCTGAGGAATGAGATGTGGGGAAACAACCTTATGTTGGTAAATGAACAAAACATTTCTATAGGGCAATTTTGAAAACCGTATAAAAATTTTTAATCACATACTTTGACCCAGTAATTACTGCCCTGAAGAAATCATTTAGCAAGTGTGGTGTGAGTGTGTGTGTGTGTGTGTGTGTGTGTGTGTGTGTGCATGTATGCTTAAAGAAAGATATTCAACAAAATGTTAATGGTGGTTCTTATTGATGGGAATCTATATTTTTCCTGAGATATTTTTAATTAGGGTTTTAATTCTTATATAAGTAGAAAAATACAGTTAGTTTTGATAATTCAAATCTCCATCGAAGATCAAAACCATGATTTGATTACATTATATAACTGGACTGTTAGAAGGAGACTCCAGATTTGATATAGTATCTAAGTAATATCATCAAATAAACAGGAATTTTCTGTTTCTCCATGTTCCCTCATCAGCATGTTGGGTTTTCTAATTTGCATTCAAAATCTCATGATTACAAAATGGCTGCCTCAGCTGTGACCATCACATCCATCATACAACCACATTAAAGGATAGATAAATATTGTGAGGGTTGGGATAGATGTTTCTTCTTTGTGAATTTCTTTCTTCTTATCTGAAAAGAAATCTTTCCCAGAGTTACTCTCTCAGCAAACTTCCCCTTATTATCATAGGCCAAACCCCCATATCTACCTTAAACCTACCTTTGACAAATAGGCATGGGAATCCCACTGTGTGCTTAGAAAAATTACAAGTCAGCCGAGGGCTGGAGTAAGATCACCACTGCAGCTAAGGAATAACACATTGCTTTGCTCTCATCTGTGCAAATCAGGGTTCTGTTAGCAATGAAAAAAAGGGTGAGCACTATTGGCAGGCTACCAATAATGTCTGCCACAAGACCCAAATGTTTTCATTACCGCAATAAAGCAAAACAGTACAAAACCTTGGTAAGCCTTTCATTGGAGAAATAGGCTACCCTACATTTCTAATAACCACACTTTTATCATGTGTAATTTGGAAGATACAGAATCATGGAACTTTATAACCATAGGGGGCCTAAAAAATCACCAGTCTAATTCACTTAATTAACTAATGAGAAAAGTGGGTCCAGCAAGGTTATAATATACCCACATCACTTAGCTCAAATTAAAGAGCCAGGGCCAGCCTACTGATTTCCTCTTCAATATAGGGCCTCCCAAGTTCTTGCCTGTGGCATGATTGATCCTAGGTAATTAAAAGCAATGTTTTAATGGGCTTCTCATTTATTTTTTTTATCAGATATCTCCTTGCTTTCACTCATTTTAGTCTTTATTTAATCCAAATGAAAATTTGTCAAATTTTTCCTTGCTAAAAAAACAAAACAACCAGAAACAAAACTACAAAATACTTTGGAACTTCTTTTTCCTTCCTGATGCCTGTCCCACTGTGAAAAGCTCTTCTTTGAACTTCATTTTCACATTCTTGCTTCAATTGCTTCATTCTTGCTTCTATACCCTCAGTTTCAAATTCTTAATGGTTAATGAGTCAATAACTTTTTACATAAAATTTCCAAAAAAAATTGGACCATAGGATACTTTACTTTTTATTAAATTCAGATATAGACAAATATTACAGAAGTAGTAGAAGGAATTCCCATGTACTCTGTCTCAGTGTTACCTGCATCAAATGTTCTATTTTACCATATATTATATAGTAATGTAACATCTATGTGCATGGATTTTTCTGAACCTTTTAAGAGTGTAGACACAATATCCCTTTAGATTACTTGAGTATGTATTTCCTAAAAGAAAGACATTTTCTTGTATAATCACAAAACAATAATCAAAATAAAGAAGGAACAGAGATGCATTTCTTTTTTATTAAAAATCCTTTTTTTATACTTGTAGATGGACAGACTACCTTCATTTATTTTTTTATGTGGTGCTGAGGATTGAATCCAGTGCCTCACACATGCTAGGCAAGTACTCTGCCACTGAGCTATAGCCCCAGCTGCAGAGATGCATTTCTACTATCTAATCTACAAACCTTATTTATATTTCATGAATTTTCCCATTAATGTACTTAAAAAATTATAATTGAGAGCAATCCAGAATCATATGTTAATATCTTTTAAATGTTCATATCTTTTAAATCTCCTTTAATCTAGAGCATTTTTTAGTTTCTCTTTTTTGTTTTTGGAAGAGTACAAGTCATTTGTTTAGTAGAATCTCTCAAAGTTAGTCTGTCTTACGTTAGTTATAATTAGATTAAAATTAAACATTGTTTATAGAAACATCAGAGAAGTAAAAGTGGGTGGAAATGGAGAATATTATGCTAAATGAAATAAGCCAAACCCACAAATTCAAAGGTCAAATGTTTTGTCTCACATGTAGAAGCTAGAGTAAAATAAAGGAAAGGGGGAGGGAAGGATGGTATTACATAAAGAACCAATCAAAAGCAAATTAATAGGTGAGTGAAAGGAGGTCTAGTAGAGTAGAGGAAAGAGCTGGAGAGGGGAGGGAGAGGAGAGATCACAAACTGGAATTGATTTCCATGCATGTATGAATTCGTTGAGATGAACCTAACTTCTATGTATAAATATAAATTTGTGATAAAAAAAACAGAAAATGATGACAATTTTCCTTTATAGATGATGTTAATGGTGATCATTTTATTAAAAATTATCTAATGTTTCTTTCCGTTTTGTAGGTAATATGGTAAAATAGAGACAATGTGTATGTTCTGTTTCTCATGTATCACATCCACCACTTTAATAATTATTCCTATGGTGACTGACAAATAATTTCCTGACTCCATTATTCCCAGTACATTTATTAGTTGGCCTTTGTACCAGCTGGGCACAGTGACTCACACCTGCAATCCCAGCAACTAGGGAGGCTGAGGCAGGAGGATCACTAACTCAAGGCCAGCCTAGGCAAATTAGGGAGACACTATCTCAAAAAATAAAAAAAGGCTGGGGATTTAGCTCAATGGTAAAGTGCTCTGAGTTCTATCCCCAGTGCCAAAGAAGAAAAAAAAAATGGCATTCTACTCTAAGTAACAGCTTCCCCTTCTCTCCCATTTATTTATTTTTATCAATATAGCTTTCTAGATTTGTTTTCCACCCCCATAGGGTATGCTAATAATTATTAATTTGACACTCAAAATTTCCCATATTTGGGCAGTAGAAACGTTCAAGCTGACTTCTGTGTGCATCCCAGCTCTGCCCTTTACTGGTTGAATGATCGTAGGGTAAATTGCTTAACCTGTCTAAACTCCAGAGTCCTCATCCAAATGGTGAAGGCCTTCCATAGGTAGAGCACCTAACTCTATCCTAAACAGCATGACCACAGAATGAACACTTGGCTCCCAGCCTGATTTATTGCAAATCCTCAAAATCTTTGTGAATTAGTACTATTTACTAAAGGTATATCTATAGACCTGGAGTGAGTGAAAGTTCTGCTTGAAAGTGGGCAGGGCTGACTTCTCTGCTTCTCTATGTGATGTACATATTCATAAAGTTTTAGAACAAGGCCTTAGTACAATATGTAATTCAGTTGCTAAATGCTTAGCAACCACTCTTTGGAGTATTAGAGGTTTTTGTTTATTTCTGCTGAGTTTTAAATGTGTTAAGAACTTACCCTCTCCAGGGGCTTTAAAACACACCAGGATTTCAATGACTTTCACAAGTAACCCCAACTCAGAAAAACCTTTGGTTTCCCCTGCCCTACCGAATGCCCACTTAGCACTTTCACTTCACTTGCTGGCAATTATCACAATTTGCAATTAGATAATTATGTGCAATCATGTAAAATCACCCTCACACTGAAAGGCACAAGATGCTAAGATACATGAGGGCAGAAAACAGGTCTCACTCATTCAGCATCCAGTGGAGTGCCAGGCCATCCCAGCTGCTTTTTTGAAAGACTGATTCTGTATCTGAAAATGTTTTCAAAGACTTAAACCTGCTTATACATTGTGCTATGCTTTCTTCCCCCGGCATTGTCAGCAAAAAGAGAAAATTAGTATGACAGATTAGGAAGTGATTTGAACTGGTTCGCTGATCTTGAAAGGGGGCATCTCTCAAACATTTTATTTCTACCATGCATATTTGAATGTGGAAGCCCCAATACAAAGAAATAATAGCATTGTTTCTCATTCTGTTACAATATAATGTTATTGCCTGATATATTATCCTCAATGTCCAGTTCTAGGAAGAGGTGGTGCTCAGGAACTATTTGTTCAATGGCTGTTTGCTCATTTAGCTGAAAAACTTGTTGGATAAGTGGGGGAAAAAAAGGTAGAGGTGCAAATACGCGTGTCTCCCTTCACATCAGCCATTGGGTTTCTGGTCACTTGGTTCTATCATGTTCTGGCTGATCATCTTATTTCCCAGGCTTGAGCCAGTGCTGTGTGTGCCATCTTCTGCCTGCAGTGTTTGTGTCATGCTGTTGCATTCTGCAGATGGATG